>NC_136059.1:887605659-888805659 GCF_964261635.1 Lissotriton helveticus
AACTCTGTGTTCCATCAGGTGGGAACTGAAGTGATAACGAGAGAGAAGGAACAAGCTCATGATCTGTTACCAGGAGACTGGGTGAGGACAAAAGTACACCGGAGAAGAAACTGCTTAGTTCCCAGGGGGCAGAAAGGAAGACAGGTGATACTTGTTACAACAAATGCAGTAAAGTGCAGAGGTTTGAAAAGATGGATTCATGCTAGTCACACCATTTGTGTAGCTCCACCTGAAAATCCTGAACAAGGTGATACTACAGCTGATTCAGATTCTGAAGAAGAACCTGAAAAATATCCAGATCCTGAAGATCGACATCTGGAAAATTCAATTGCGAATGAGGCGTTGAATGAAGACACTGAAGAAATTGTGATTCAAGACCCTGAAAATGATGAAGATCTGCTAGAAAAAGAAGCAGAAGAAGAGTCTGATCAAGTGGTGATGTAAGATCAGGAGAGTATTGAAAAGCAGATTGGAAGCTCTGAAGGCAGGAACGAAAGTTCTGAAACTGGGAAGTTGTAAGTAATTGAAGAAGAAGAAGAAAACGAAATTCCGAGTACCAGCTATAAGGATGATGTTCCTCACAGAGTGAAACTGCCGAGTAAAGAAGTGCCTGAATCTAGAATTGAAATCTCAGAAAGTGAAACAGATGAAAGTGACGATGAATCCAAAGTGAGAAGTTCAAGAAAAAGAGCTCGGAGAGCAGAGTGTAATATAGCTGAACCAAAGAAGAAATTATCAAGAAAAGGAGATAATTGGCCAAATGAACATGAGGGTCTGAAATTCAAATTAGTGAACAGATCAAAGGAGCAGGTTAATGAAGTCTCAAGTCAAAAAGGAGACTCAGATAAGAAAAATCAAGCAGGAAAGAAAATTGAAGTGATTAGCAGTAGGGCAAAAAGGGTGATTAGGCCTAACCAAAAGTATAAGTTACCTGAGTGGACTCATATTATAATACCACCAGTGGTGGAAGTAAATAGCAGTAGTCAGGAGGATTTAGATGACACAAGTGACAATGATTGATTTTGTTTCCATATAAAGTTGAAATTTTTACTTGGCATAAGGCTGAAGAAATTGTGTTAGGTGACACAAGGTTGAAGAAATTGTGTTAGCTGGAAAAACACATTGATGTAAGACGCAAGGTGGAAGAAAAGCTGTTAGAAAGTAGGGTTTACTTTAAAAAATAAATAAATAAAATAAAATAGGGGGGTATATAGTAATTTTAAAATTTTTGATTTTTTTTTAAAGGCTCTTGTTTCAGAGTAAAGATGCCTTCTACTAACAATAATTCATGATGTTCCATCTTAAGGGGATGTTGCAAAATGTCCTCTATTTGTGTGATTTTAATAGTTTTGGTCTGATTAATTTTAGCTGTCATTTTTCCCTTTGATATTGACAAAGAAGAGTATAATACTAATATGACAAGCAAAGTTGTGGCTAAACAAGATAACCATAATGTAGTAGACAGGTCTAACAGAGTTATTTATTTATTTTATTTCAAGGGTTTTATATAGCGCTGCTGGACCCTGGAGTATCAGAGCGCTTTACAACAGAGGTAATAGTTATTGAGCACAAACCAGAGATCCACCAAGATAGATCTGTTGGTGATTTTTCTAGTAATACTTTTTCAAGACTTTTATCTGAATATGTTAAGGTTATGGATGTTAAGGATTGTTACATTTGTGTGAAACTACCTGCTTCTGTTTCTGAGAGGGTCACTTATAATATGCTTCCCCTTACTTATGGAATAACTTGCAGTGTAATAGCTAGTCTATTTTATCAGACAGGTCGCTTGGAGTACTATTATTCTAACTATGACGAAATCTTTGCAAATTTAAAAGTTGACAAAAGCTTGAATAAACATAAACATGCTAAACAGATGAGGGAATTTTTCATTGTAACTAATGAACTTACTTATGAGTATGCTTTTAGAAATAATTTAACTTGTAAATTGAGACCTGAAGAGAAATCTTTCTTAAACTTTGTTGAACAGAGAAGGGCGATTTATAAGCGAAACTAGATGCTGAAACAAACCAAATCTAAGTTTTGGCAGATTGAAGATGAACAGCTTAATGGTAGAGCTGAAAATGGTGCTATTCACATAGATAAACCTGTTAGTGGAAAGCTTTGTATTTGGAGAGATAATACTCTATTTGATAATTATTTTGTAGGTGCTAGTCAATGTGAAGACACTTATCAAATCTTGGGTGGTTGGGGATTTAAAGGTGGTAAAGATCCAATTTTTCCTGGAATGTATTTTGTGTGCGGAAACAAGGCCTACTACAATCTCCCAGACCACTGGTATGAGACCTGTTATGTTGGTTTAGTTTTCCCAAAGATTTTTCATGTAGATAGAAATGTAAAGGGTTCATTTGAAATTAGCAATCATCTGAGTAGATTCAAAAGGGAAAGTTTTTCCGAAATTTTGGGAGATATTTTTGGTGCAGTAATACCTTTGGTGGGTATAACCCTGAATGCAGTTAAAATCAGAAAAATGTCTACAATTGTTGACAGATTGTCTACTGATACTGCTAGTGGATTAGTCGATACTGAACTTATTGCCATGAGATCGATGGTTATGCAGAACCGTCTTGCTCTTGACATTCTTTTAGCTAAAGAGGGAGGAGTTTGTGGAATATTACATGTCCAGCATTGCTGTACATATATTCCAGACAAGAGTCAAAACATTGAGATGTATATTAGAAACATTACAGAATTACATTCAGAAATTGTACCTTTAGAAGATGAAGATTTTTCAGAACGTTTGAGTAAAAGATTTGCAGCAATCAAAACCTGGTTTCAAGAGATTGGTAGTTCAATTTTAGGCAAAATATTGTGTCCTTTATTAGTTATAGTTTTTGTGATATTTCTGCTAAAAATTAGTTGCATGTTACACAAGAGAAAGAAGTATCTTAGGGAAAAGAAGAGGATTTATAAGCTCAGAAAAGAACAGGAAAAAGAGATAGAATTAGAAGAGTTCCGTAGGTCATAATATGAGAGTTAAAAACAAACAGCTGAGTCGAAAGTTTAGAAACACTAATACTGTGATTGTCCAAAACATGTTCAAGGTTCAAAACTTTGCTAAAATTTTGGGTGTAGTTTGGTGATTTTGAAATCACCAGATGAGGGAGTTGATGGAGTGAGTTTCAGAATGATATTTTGTTCTGACTCGCAAAGTTCAACTTCCATAACACAAGTAACCGTATTAACTAGTTTGTGATGAAAAGTATTAAGCAACTTAGTTTTAAAATGAATATACATCAGAAACACGAGGGACTAATTCATGTGCTCTTTGTAGCAAAAGCAACTGCGTATAAAATAATAAACAAACCTTGTCTATTGTCTTTGTCAGTATTAAAGAAGGCTGTTTAACTAATGGCATGTGCTTATTTTTGTGTGCTTAAGTTATGTCTTTTCATCTTTTATGTGGCATAAGCTCGTGGAGAATCCTGCGGCCTAAAAGAAGAAGGTAGATAAGCAATGCAGCTTTGTGTGCACAGCTAGGTAACATAAATTAATGGGTTAATAATTAGCAAAGGGGGTGGGTAACAGAATGGGTCTCAATTCTCTAATTAATTGATTTTTTGTGTTTGTTTAAATAATAGTTTTCGAGAGAGGCCTAAAAGGTACATTGAAAGATGGCGTTTTCGAGTCCTGTCCAGAAAGAGCTCTGCATGGAAGTGGAAACTTTTACCACGTAGACAAACTTTTGCAAAATCAAGAGAATTGTGTTAAACATGCTCTTGGAGAGACAGACTCAAGGACAGGAAGTGGCAAAGTTTGCCAAGCTAAGGAAGTCACGAACTGTTACTCGTGAAATGTTTCATTTTCGAGGAAGCTAAAAGTCACGGAAGACTGTGGACAATAGAGTCAAAGAAAAGGCTTGATTTTGGTATGGAGACGTGATGACAAGTAATGGACTGACATCAGTCAGCCAATGAGGACACTGGATGGCAAAGAAAATTGTACAATTTAGTGAGATTAGCTAGACATTAGCTAAAACTTGGCCCCATGGGCAGGAGGGCGTCTCTCGCTTTCTGATTCCTGAAGGGCGTGTCGTGCTGTTGGACTCTTTGGCGCACGTAAGGATAACAGGCTTAAATGATTTTCTTTTAGGTGAAGCGAGTTTTAGTCAGGGAAATAGAATTTAGGGAATGGAAACTGCTTTTTTCTTTAGATCATGCTAATTGATTTGCCTTTGAAGTGTCAGTCTAATATGTTTTCTCCTTAATAAACTGTTTTCATTATTGCTAATAAAATAAAGATTCTTAATAAGATGTTCTTTCCTGAATAATAAAGTTAATAAAATTAGATTTTGAAACGACAAGCTGGTCTTGTTTATTCATTGTCTAGTTACCATCATCTGATCCATTTACCTAAGTGACTTAATTAAAATGATATATGATTAAAACCATGGTTAGAAATGATAAACTGCAGTTGTATATAAAAGTGTAAATAGTTTTGAATAGATCTGTTTTATTAGGTCACATGATTCAGTTGCCCAAAAATTGTCTCGTTGGTATATGGGCCTTGTGAGTGATTTATGATTAATGGTGAGTATTGTGGAGTTGGGTAGCGTTGGTGAGACAGTTTTTCCTTAGGGGCGCTGGATCAGGGCCTATTCCTTCTACTCACCCTGCAGGATCGTCATGTGAGGCTTTTTTTTTTAAACACATTTTATTAAGCTTTTCTTCCATATCTTCCTGCAATTCAAATTATACAGGTTATCCTTGCAAGATTTTCATAGATACAGTGTATACAGGGTATCAATAGCTTTAGTCAATCATGCTGTCATACAATTAGGCCTGTCTAAATCTTAATCTATTATTTTTTCATTATACCCTCTGAGCTTCCTAGTATGTAAGTCCTGTCTATTTCTCCTATTTAACCCTTAGTTTTGCTAGCTCCGTCTTTCTCAATCATAGCTTCTTGTTCTTCTTAAATCAATCAACTCCTCAACTGCCTCTCCTCCCCCTCCCTCCCCCTAAGTATGCCTTAGCGCCATGAGATTCTAGGCTTTTTGCCCTATGCAGGTTTATTACGAGGGTTCATTAGACACCTGCCTGATGTTAGTTATGTTGAAATAATACATTCATGATCACCCTTGATCCCCATCTCCCAAGGTCTCATCCTGCACTTCTTTGCCCTCTTCATTAGGTGGGTGCTTTAGTAGTGTCACCAATCCTTCCTAAGCTCTGGCAATTTCGAGTGATCCCTGCCGAACTGGTTTTGCCCAATCTTACCTCCCCCTCGTATGTCGCCCGTCTTGTAAATTCCTTCTTCCAACGCCTCACCCTGGTACCCCCTGGGATACCCAGTTTTTAGTGATCTCTCTTTTGGCTATCAGGAATACCAAATCTTGGAACCTACTTGTTGCTTTGACCCTTGAGGTGTGTGGGAACCAGTGTAAAAGAAAGTATCCTGGTATTACTTTTACCTCTTTCTCTGTTATTTCCTCTATTAATGTTACACTTCTCTCCAGAAGTTCCCTATCTTAGGGCAGTCACAGAACATGTGCAGAAATCTTGCATTTACCTCCCCGCATCATGGGCACAGGGCTGTTCGTATCTCAAAGAGTTTATTGATGCGTGCTGGTGTGAGGTAAGCTCTATGTAAGACGTGCACTTCTAATAATTGCAACCAGGCGTTTATAGTGATCTTTGTTGCCCTCTCTACTAATATATCCCATGATTTCTCCTTATCTGTTCCCAAATCTTCTTCCCAGCTTTCCCATAACCAGGTGAGAGCAGGCAGTGTTTCATTCCTAAGGTGTCGATATAAACAGGTAACCGTTTTAAAAGTCGTGGAGGCTGACACCACATATTGGAATCATCCGATGTCGGAGGTTCTGAGAGGCCTTCTCCCCAATGTTTTTGGATTCCCTTCGTGAGAGCATTATAGAGTAAAAAGTGACCCCAGGGTATGTCATATCTCTCTCTAAATTCATTGAAGGGGAGTAGGGATCCGTTTTCATATAAACATGCCTATAGAGGTCACTCCTGCTTCTGCCCAGACTTCTAGACTTTGCCTGTTCCCTCTGTGTGGAAGTGCCCCGCAGAGGGTTAGTGGTATCTCCGGGGTGTATCGTTTGTTAGTTTTAAATCTCTGGTGACTCCTAACCCATCATTTACGTATTACTTTCACTTCATTGGTTTCATATCCCATCTGTGCAGGTTATCGGAGCACTATGTTAGATAATACTGTCAGACTATTGACTGCATCATCTGGCTGATTTGTTCCAGCTACCCATTTCGAGAACCACTGCTTCGGTGCTGTGAGATAGTAGTATTCGAAGTCCAGTAGTGCAAGGCCTCTTGCACTCTTTGGCCTCGTTAGTGTATCCCACACCATCCTCCGCCGACCCGTCCTCCATATAAAGGATATCACTAGTGACTTCAGGTAGTGAAACATTCCTGCTGGGATCCAGAAAGGCAACATCCTAAACAGATATAGCAGTCTAAGCAGTGTCACAATTTTCAGCAAAGATACTCTGCCCATGACTGATAGGGGTAATGAACCCCGAAGGCACGACTGGCCTTCGCTCCTCTGATTGCTTTACCTATGTTAGCTTCTAGCAAATCCGCCCTATCATGGTAGATGGTAACTCCCCGATACAGGAGACACCTGCTCTCCCAAGACACTTTCACTTCTATTTGTGGCTTCCCATACCCTGCTTTAGCGGGGAAGAGGCACAAATTCCTCCAGTTAAGTCTAATGCCCGATACACTCGCCAACAATGCAAGCAGTTCCCCAGCTCCATTAAGGTCGTCCCTTGTGTTCCGAAGGAATAATAATAAGTTGTCAGCGTATAACGCTACATGTTGGGTTCGACCCATCGCCTCAAGACCCCTATAATGAAGACAAGTACTGGCCCTGGCTGCAAGGGGCTCCATGTCCAGAGCGAACAACAGTGGGGAGAGCAGGCCCCCCTGCCGCATTCCTCTCCCCACCTCGTATGCATCTGAGATCAAGCCGCCAGTCTTGACTAAGAGTCTGAGTATAGTAGGGATTTCCATTTTACTAAATCTGAGCCAAGGCAAAATCTCTTCATTACTCTGAATAGGTAAGGTCATTCTAAGCTATCAAAGGCCTTTTCGATATTGACCGCGAAAATAACTGCCTCATTTTTATTGTAGGATTCTGACTGTAGGATATGCATTAATCTTCTAATATTTACTGCTGTGTTGCACGTTGGAATGAACCCTGCCTGGTCTAAATGTATTAGGTCTGCGGGAATAGCCTCATAGCCAGAATTTTACTCAAGATCTTATAGTCTACATGTTGTCTTGTCCGTTGCTGGCTTGCCTCGTTTAGCCGCAGGATAATCAGTGCTTCCCTTGCAGAGCTCGGTAATGTCCCCGTTGTTTTGCTTGATTAAAAACTTCCACTAGTCTCAGTCCTAAAATGTCTACATACATTGAATAAATTTTGACCGGGAAGTCGTCTGTGCCTGGTGTTTTATTCCTGGCCATAGTTTTAATGGATGCCCTAACCTCCTGTAACTCTATATCCCTTCCCAGCGTTTCAGCAGCCCCCTCATCTATAGTTGGTAAGGCCTGGGGCCCTATGAAGTCATTGATATCAGTCTTGGAGCACATCGCCCCACTCCTATAAAATTCAGCATAGTACTTAAAGAACACATTATTAATAGCTTATTCAGCATAAAATTCCCCTTCTAGTTCTTCCCTGATTTTGAGTATAGTCGACCCTCTTTTACCTGGGTAGGTTAACCATGCTAGCATCGCCTCAGATTTGTCCCTCTCAGGGTGAGCTTGGATCATGTAGTTTGTATAATCAAAACAACAAAGCCTTTCAACATGTTCTGCTAACGTCTCTTTGGCTGCCAGAAGTTGTTCATGCAGTTCTCTATGTTCTGGCCTCGCTTTCTCCAGTTCCCTAAGACGTTGTTCAGCTTTTAGTGTGTCCCTTAGGAGTGTCCCCCTAATTCCCACCACCTCGGAGATGCATTTCCCCTTGATCTCAAGTTTAAAGTCGTCCCACTCAACCATTGGGTTAGAGGTGGTCCCTGCATTAGCATCAAAGTATTGCTCTATCGCCGTCCTTATTGTTGTCTGAACGACCTGATCTTCCAGGGCTTCTGGTCTTAATGGCCAAGTGGGGATGCTCAGTCTTTTTCTTGCCCACTTAAGCCCTATCAACAGGGGATTGTGGTTGGAAATCGTCCGGGCTTGGTACTCCCTTGACTTAATGTGTTCATGTATGTCTGGGGAGCAAAGTAAGACATATAGCCTAATGTGCAGATCGTGCAGTTATGATAAAAATTAGTTATCCCTGTCTCTTGGGTGTAATGCCCATCAAGTATCTTTCAATCCCCACTGTTGTTGCCAGGTTCTCCGCGCTTCAGCCCGTATATATTCCCATTTGGTATATCGCTCCCATCTAATTTGCCTACTAGGGTTACATTAGCCTTATAGATCAATTATGTGTTTATTACAGTGAAATTGGACTTCTGCTTTCACCCATACAAGCACCCCCCGCGCATATGGGGTATAATTCGTATAGTACAACTGGCATCTCCATCTTCTCTGTAGAGCCTCACCCTCCTTAGTAGTAATGTGTGTTTCTTGCAACAGCCCAATATGAACTCCCCTCCTAGTCAGGTATGTATACATTTTATGGTGCTTAGTCATGGTGTGTATTCCTCTCACATTCCACAAGTGGTATATAACGTCTACGGCAGAAACCATTGGGTTGGTGTCAGCATTAACCTACTAATTACTCTAGCCTAGGCACGCCTAGCCGCAACAAAAAAAAACCTTGAATAACAAACTCCCCAACATCCCTTTCCTAGAACAGGTGACTGTCCAATACCCATCCAAACTCGATACCAATTGGCATTGTTCCACAGAGGACCTGTGCAGTTGTATTTGGGGGTGACGTTTTGACTTGTTATCCCTTAGTCTCCCACCTACTGGATCTCCCTCCTCCATAAATGTAGAATATTTACCCCCTATCTCCCTCACTTTATTGTTAGATGCCCCCTCCAGCATTTTTGTTTACGCCTTACATAGGGTCAAAAGGATGCAAGATATAAGAGATATTGTCCATTTGCACATGTCGTTCTTATGGTCTTGTTTTCAGATGAGCTCATCTATCAAATTTGGGGTGACTTTAGGAATGTCCGTGTCAGAGTCCTCCACCGAGCTAGAACTTTGGGAGCCCTCTGGTGTTCTCTCCTCATTGTCTTTCCCCATAGACTTAGGACTTGAGTCCACCTGGCTTAGCTCTGCGACCTCTTGAAGGATTGTATGCCTTTCCTCTCTGTGTTTTGCCGATGATGGCGCGCTGGCTTTATCTAGGGTTTTTTGTTTTTTTCTGGAAGTCTGCTCCTGGAGAGTTGTCCTGTGACCTTCTTGCCTGGACAGTGTCAAGCCAATTCCACGCATCTTAGAGAGTTTGAAAGAACTGGGTCCCCATCGGTGAGACCACTCTCAGTCGGGCCGGAAGCATCATTGTATATGGAAGCTGTATTTGATTGAGATACCTTTTCACGGCTAGAAAGGAAGCACGTTGCTCTGCACCTCCTTCATAAAGTCCGGAAATATTATTATCTTCCTATTTCCAATTTGTAGAGTTTTGTTCTGCCGGGCTTGTGACAGAATATGGTCCAGATCCCTGAAGTGGAGCAGGCAAGCGGTACCTGGGTGCGGGGTAGCACCCAGCATAGTGGGTCATGCCAAACCCCTTTGAGCCCTCTCCAGCACCTCGAATTGTGAAAGGCCCTCTGAGGCCACTTTTGTCTGTAGCCAGTTTTCTCAATATTGCACCATGTCGCTACCCTCTTCACGTTCCGGTAGCCCAATAATGTGAATGCTATTCCTACGGACCTTCCTTCGCTGTCCTTTGCTCTCATTTCCAGGGTCCTCACCCTATTCATTCCTTTTGATAGATATTTACTCATTTCTGCGACCTCTGTCAGGATGTCTGCCATTGTACGTTCAGTGTTTGTTACCCTTTCTGCTAGGTGGTGATGATCGTCCTTTAGTAGGCTCAAGTCTGTCCCTATTGCATCTATCTTGTTCTCAAGGGCTTAGTGGAATGTTGTGATCGGTTGCATGATGTCCGCCAGCATGGGACGGGTCCTGGGCAGTCTCCTTTGTTGCTTCTGCATATCTACTTCCTCGTCCATTTGTTCTTGCCTCTTGCCGAGATCCTTATTGTCCTGCACTCATCTTTTGAATATTCTCCCCATTCCCAGCAGGCGTAAGCCCACCGCTGCTGTGGTGAGCGTGTGACTGGGAGGGGACAGTGGGGTCTCTGCACCTTCTTTGGGTGATAACTGGCTGTGTGATTTCTTGTTCTTGAGGCACTCAGCCCTTGGAAATTGCTTGCTATTTTGCTGGAGGTATCTCACTGCCACTCCTCTAGATTCTGAGGCCTCCTACCGAAGTGTGACTTCCCACCTGTGGCTGTTTGGTATTGTGTGGATGTCGTTCTCTTAGCCTGTTATTTATGCGACCCGCTCCTATTATTTTGGGATCAAAGGACCTGTCTTCCTTGGTACTTGTTGGGTGAGGGCTCTCTGCCGCCTCATGCGTGTTCGATGATCTTCCCCTAACATTTTGGGCCAACACAGGTCTAAGTGATTTCTCCCCTCTTTGTGTAAGACATCAACCTCACTTTGTTGTTCAGCCCTTCTGCCACATCCTGCTCTGCTCCACCCAAGGAATCATTCCTACTTCTTAGCTGCCCCTTGGACTGAGCCGACCAGGCTCTATACACAAGATCATCTCGAGTTTTTGTGGACAACCTCCCTATTGCAGTAGGCGTCTGCTCTCAAGCCATTCCTCCACCCTAGCTCCTCCAACTTCATCTCCGCTCTTAGCTTCTACCTGATGGCGGGAGCTCATTGTTACTATTCTGGGTAAGTGCCCCTCTTGGTCTCTTCTTCACTCCTCTTTACCGCGGAGTCTGTGTGCTTCGCTGCAGCACACGCTCGGGTGTCCTCAATGCATGCGGCCCCCTCCCTTGCAGCGCTACACCTTTGCTCTCACGCCTTACTTCCTCCTGTCCAATTGGGCTGCACTGCTTTCTCGTCCTGTTTTACTGCAGAACCCTCCACTCTTCGATTTCAGGTGAGCACCCCTCTTTGTCACCGCAGCGATTCTCCCCACCCCTGGGGTTTCCTACTTTTCGGGCCACCCCACTTTGTCGTCAGGCTGCCTTTTAGTTATCTCCGTAGCAGCGTACTCCAGCTCAGACCACCCCTACCTCGAGTCGCTTTAGGCAGGCTTCTCATTGCCGGCTAATCACTTTTCCTTGCGTCCTCAGGGACAGCTATGCTCATCAGTGGCCTCAGCGGCTGCATCCATGGGTCGCTTGTCAGCAGCACGGTCCCGTCCTAGCTGCCTCTTCGCAGGTCTTTCATCTGAGCCTTCGGGTCCAGAATGCCTCTAGATTTCTGCTGCTACTCACCCCCCCAAGGGGCTCAGTTCATCTGAGTGAACTTAGGTTTATTGTGCCTGATTCGGTTAGGGAAGCGATCACCTCTCTCTTTCCACCACTTCCGTGTTCACTTATCAGCTAATGGCCACTATTTTCGGCCACCCTGAGGTATTTTTCAGCCCAATTTCAGTGCTCCCTCCTCATTTAGCTGTTCTCCCCAGCCCCCTCATATATTTCATGAGGATGTGGGGTGTCAGGATTGTTGTGGATGCAGGATTGCCGGGCGGGAGCACCGCGAGTCATGTCTAACTCCATTGGCGTTTCGTGAGGAATCGACCTTCATGTCAGGCTCCACCTGCCGGTATGTTTTTTCACTTTAGGCTCCTCTATCAGTCACACAGATTACATGGGCAGTGTCTTGTCTGACACAGCCCATAATGAACTTACTCTGGCTGGGGGACAGTGAAACTGACACTAGCTACATGGCAACTACAAGCCACACTTCCAGAAAAAACTGCGCTTTAAAGCTCATTGTTCAACTTATTCGGTACATATTTTGACCTCAACAAAACACTACGAAACTACACAGTGAAATGGGAGACCTTTAAAGTCGCTACAAGAGGCTATTTTATCAACACGTAGTGTTTGCAAGGCAAACTCTATTCTTGGAATTTACAAAAATTAGAAGATCACTTGCGTGGCCTAGAAGGGCCAGCTTTAGGAGACATATCCCAAGCTCACGCTCATACAGAAGCTCACCAAACATACAGAACTTCTTGAACAACTCCACTGGATTTATTTTGCTGAGTTTTCAGAAAAGACCTGCATGGAATATAATAAATCAAACACACTATTGGGTTGGTTAATCAAACAGGAACACACGCATACTGCCATCATTCATATACAACTTCTAGGAATACCTTTGCTTACACACAGTCTGATATTCACAACATTTTCCCCCCAATACTATATAACACTATATACTTCTGTTCTTGACTGCTCCTGTGCTTTATTGGACATATTACAATTACCCCAACCCATTCATGAGAAACATCAGGAATTGGACACCCCTATCAGATGTACTGAAATATGCTAAGCAGTATGCACCTTTGCCTTGGGAAAGACCCCATGTCCTGACAGACAGAAAATAGACTTCCACAAAAAATTCCCAGAGCTGCTGATCCCAAAACTAGACACCTTATCCCAGAAACTACTTACTGAGCAGAATTTCCCCTTTCTCTTATAGACACTCTCTGTCCTCAACTCCATTCCCAAACCTAGCCAGCATGCATGCAATCTGCTCTCTTATAGGCCACCAGCCCATCTCAACACTGGCTATAAAATCTTTAGTAACATTTTAGTGACTCTCTTGCTCCCCTCCCTCTCCAGAATATCTTTGTGCTGAGAAGAAGTGCATTGCATAATCTTAGACTTTTCAGGATCACTGAATTTGTCCCTAAATTCTGCATTGTCTAGCATGGTCCTAGACCTCGAAAAAAGCATTTGACTTTTTGAAATGGGGAGTGCCTTTTTACGGTATTGCAGAAGTCTGGATTGAGATGACATATTATACGCATGATCAAACCTGTCTACACAGCATATAGGGCATGTGTTAGGACAGGGAAATTTGAATCAGATGCAATAGCAGTCCAGAAGGGTACCAGGCAAGGCTGTCACTTTCCCCCTTCCTCTTTCCTCTAGCTGTGGAACACCCCAGCCATCAGGCTACACTATAATGGGATAGACTGGGATAGTCTCATGGGAGACAGGACCCACTCTATCTCCCTATATGCCGATTACATTTTGCTGTACTTCAGAGATGCCTTAGCAGTTCCTTTTAATATTACGCTGATCCTTAATACTTTTGCCAGCATATCTATTCTGAAAGTGCCTCTTCCTCTTCCTTCCAAATACCCCTGAGGTCAACTTAGACACTGAAGGTGGAACACTACAATGGGAACATAGAACAGTTAGGTACTCTGGATTACAATTTACAAAAGCACAACCTACTGATTGGTGATGTCACCCAGGCATTGACAGAACTCTAAGGCCAAATTGCTCTTTGGAGAACTTTACCACAGTCAGTAATAGGTTGTATTGCACTGTAGGAAATAGTGATGCTTCCCCGATTACTGTACTACTTTACGAACCTCTCATTGTACCAACCAGCGGAGATTTTTCTAACTCTAGACACTCTACAGAGGGACTTCATTTGGCGAGGCACACTGCTGCCTCTAAAAAAGCCTGCAAATAACAGCTGGGATCACACCATACGCACCATCCATTTCCTTAATGGGTCTCCCTAGACATAAAACTATCCTGACATCTTCAGATTTGAAGCAATGGCACTCCGCAGGTATTCAGACATTGGGAGACCGCTTCCATGAAGGGCACCTCATCTTTTGACAATCTAACTGCACAGGTTGACGTTTTCAAGGGTCAATTCTTAATGTGTAAAGCATTGACTCATTCTGTCCACACCTACTGGAATATTGTGACAACTGAACTACAAAAATGATATATATAAAGGGTCTGAGGGAATATTATAGTCCTCCTGGATCCAATCCCCCTGTCCTAATAATTCAAAAACAAACAGAATCCAAAGGACTGAATAAAGAATAATATAAAATTATATATCTCTTTGAGCTATATTAGTACACTCTTTATGAAATGTGAACAAAAAAAGGAGAAAGTCACACAAGAATCTGTGAAGCTCAAGATCACCTCAGGATAACTGGTATCCCATCAATACGCATTCATGTGCCCAGTGTCATCATCTGGGAATCCAAACAGTTCTCCTATTGTCTCTCCTAACAATCAGAGAGAGCAAATGAGATGATTTCAATTCAATTCAATTTCAATCTTTATTATGTTTTGGAACTCCATAGAGGTCCACATAAAGAAAACACATAATACAAACTCCATTCATTACAAACAAAAAGAAAAACAAATTATAGCAATTACTGCAATACAAAGTAGCTCATAGATACATACGCCATCCTTCAGTAAATATCTAAAAAGCATTTAAAAAAATTAAAAATATTAAAACAGAATCTCTCATTTGGGGGGTTATATAAGGCAAACATAAAAGAGTTAACATTTAAGATACCCATTTGCAAACAAATTTGCCTTAACCATTTACAACGATATGGACGCAACACTGGGCATATAAAGACATGAGATGTGCTTTCCGCCCAAGACTGGAGCTATACCATCACAAGAGGAAAGAGAGGCAGGTAAATCTGCAATATATAATGAAAAAAGCAGTGCTGCAAGGAGACAACCTTGCTTAAGGCCATTAACTGAAGGGATAATCTTAGATAGTCCCCTATCACCTCCTTGCAAAACCTGACACCAAGTGTCTGTATGTAGCGCCTGGATCACATCTAGCAATTGAGGTGGCATTCCCAAAGCGGATAGCTTTCTCCACAGCAGCGGGCGATCAACCTTATCGAATGCTGTGGAGAAGTCTATAAAGGCCACGTACACTCTTCCGCCACGTACCCTTATGTATTTATCAGTAATAATCTGAAGGGCGGAAAGATTATCCAGGGTTCCATGCCCTTTACGAAAGCCTACTTGTTCTAGTGGTAAAATTTGTTTTAGAACCACCCAATCGTTAATTAGGGACAATAGGCATTTAGAGAAAACCTTCCCAATTGCGTCTAAGAGGGCTATTTGACGATAGTTATTGGGTAGGTTTCTATCGCCCTTTTTAAACATGGGGACCAAAATGCTCCCCTTCCAAGAGGATGGGATAGATTTTTTAATGTAACAGATCCTGAATAGAGGGAATAAAATTTTACTCCAGGATACTGGATATTGTTTCAGGACTGATATCGGGACGCATATCCCTAATGGCCGATTCTATGGATAATTCTGAAGGGGATTCAATTGTGGAATTAGTTTCTTCCCCAATTCCCCTAAGTTCCACTTGCAGGTCATTCTTGGCATACAAACTTAGAATATAGTTGACCCAGGTTTGTTCTGAAATAGGAATTGGAAGGGGACGCACTCTTGAGCCACAACCCTCCCAATGAGAGTCCAAAACTGTCTAGAGTTCCCTTGGACAGCGGCATCCCGCAAACCAATCCATAACGAATCCTCTTTTTCTTTTTTCATTTTTTTCTTTATCCTACTTCTCCTTCTTTTAAGGAGAGATATTTTCTGAGATCTTTCTGCTGCTCCATATACATATTGTTCCCTCACCAATTTGTTTATTTCCTTATTAAGGGAGACAACTGCTTTAGGGAGGGTATTATTTTTCCTGATTAAATTGGATTTTTTTACAGCAGAGATAATCTCCTTCATAAAAGCCTCGAAAGAGGACAGTTCCAACCCCTGCCAATTATTTAGGTTGGATAGAGTTTTTTCAAGGATAGGCTCCAAACTCTTCATAGCTTTAAAATCCCAGAAACATCTTCCTGTTTTTTGAAAGGTGACCACGTCACCGTTAAGCGACCAAGGGTCAGAATTAGGGGGATCCACTAGAAGAGTTAACATAATAACATTATGATCACTGAGGGTTGTTTCTACAACAACCAAAGGCCTTAAAAGAGAAAAAATAAAGTGATCAACAATTATATAGTCCAGAATTGATTTACTGTTGGGGGAACTATGTGTATAGTTTGCGGGGACATCGGACGGAAGCCTACCATTGGCTATAAGCCCCTCCGTAATGTACAATTCCTCCAACAGTAATTTACCCCGTCTATTTGTTTTTATATTAACTGGAAAAAGGGCTTGGGGGATCAACAGAGCCTCCTCTTTTGCTTTATTTCTGAAAAGCTTCAGACTGTAATTGGAAACTTTGCAATTTAAATCACCAACTAACAAAAAATTGGAGGAAGGAACTGTCTCCTTAATTTGTCTAATAAAAGTGAAAACTTGTTTCAATACAGTATTAAAATGATCGTCTGGCGGTATATAGGCGTTTATTATCACAAAGGGGTGTCTTTCCCCCATATTATCTAGATTGGAAAGAGTCACTACCTGGAAAACCTTACTGGAGTCTACATAGTGGGAAAAACTCCACTTTATTCTATTGGTTAATAGGCACGCAATTCCCCCTTTTGCATGTCCCCTACTAGAAGGGGTTGCTGCCGCCTCCAACACAAAGTAATCTCTCCCTACATTCAATTTATCAATACACCATGTTTCCTGGATGCAAATTACACTGGCATTCAAGGAAGAGAGATACAATAGTTTTTCAGGGTTATTGTTAATGCCGGCGGCATTCCAGGAAATAACAGTGAAGGAGCTGCTAAAGGTGAGAAAACAGTTTTGGGTTGTCTGTCACCTTGACTTCCGTATCTTCGTGAAGCCGGCGCGTTACCATTGTGCACACCGCCTGCTGCCAAATCGGACCGCGAGCACCAGGACTATTGTCTCCTCGCCAAGACCCTCGAGTCCCTGTGTATATGCCCATTACGGAATACACACGACCAAAGTTCCAAGAATAATTGGAATCTTCATCAACTTCATGATGGAAAATTATGGCAGCACCCCCAAAACCCACCTAATAGGACACCGAGGTACCAGCCCTTCGATTCAACTATCCTTATAACTACTAGAAGGCTGATGTAAAATGCCTACAAGGTTGTAAAGAAAGCACATACAGGCAATACATTTTTACTGTCCTGATGATGATCCCAGTTCACTAGGAGCCGGGGATCGAAACGCCGTCGACACTCATTCCGATTATGTAACCTGTCCATTGTGTTTATAATGTTACATGAATTTGTTGTCTGAACTTGCAGTGCTAATCTGTTATTGTTGCAAGGGACAATTGGCTCCGCAGCTTTTTTTGCCTGATATTCTTTACCTTCTCTTTTTTTGCTCTCTTCCTACTCTTGAATTTTTCTTGAGTGTACTTTTGGATAGGTACAGGCTTGTACCCTATTAACTGTTTTATTAGACCTTCTTGATGGTCTTTTAAAATTTACTTATATTTGAAAATAAAAATTCAGGCCCGGCTGGGTACTGAAAATTTTGCTAATATAGTACTGATTTGAGTCTATATTTCTATTTTGTCTTTGTGAAAACTCAATCCTATGGACCACAGTTTTCCATAATAATTGATTGCCCAAGGTCCCTAGGCACCCATTGGGTCTCCCTTGTTCTCTGAAAATATAACCTTGGACGACAAGGCACCAGGTAACCAGTTCAATTGCTGTTCATTCTCAGTTATGCCCCTGTTTATTGTTATTGGAGCGGGGATAACATGTGAAACTAGCCTTTTCGTTTTTAAGACACAAATCTTTAAGTCTTCGAAAGGCTGAGAAGAACCGGCTTGACCCAGGCCCCTATGATAGCCGTTCTCATAGTGGTTATTAACACATGTAGCTGTAAAGGGCACCACATCAATCCCCTGACTCTGGAAAGTTTCTGCTTTATTTAGAATAAGATTCCCTATCAGATTGGAATAGAACCTTACCCTAATAAAAGACATAGACCCTGTTCCTAGTATTGTTACTAGATCAATATCATTTGACTTGATTAGTTTCAGGCCCTCTATATCCTTACAACATTTCAACAAAAAAGATCGATTCAATACCAAATCGAGGTCAAATAGTGGAACAAAATCCAAAATCAGTAAATCTGTATGGGTTTCCATCATCTTAAAAGAGAAGTTTTGACCAGAGACTACCCCTTCTACCAGTGTATAGAAAGGAGGGGCAGTAGGGTTAAGAATGGTTGATACCACAGGAACAGGATTTCTTATTTCCACTGCAGGAAAGTGGACCATGGGCCTTTCTTTTTCTACACCCAGTTCTCTCGAAATTGGATTAGAACAACTGGTAATAATTTCATCAGTGTTAACAGGAGGCACCACAGTTTCGGATGACAAAATATTTGAATCATGCCTCGAAATTCCATTATCGATCTCAACCTTAGCAGGGGAGGAATTATGACAGGCTTGGGAGTCCTCAAAGAATATTTGTCTCTGCCTCCTCTTTTTGAATCTACGGAGAGGCTTCCTCTTTTTTCCTTTACACTTTTTTTGTTTTCCCACTTTCTCCTCTAGCTCCATCCCCTTAAAATCTGGATCAAAAATGGGATATAGTACCTTTTCGGCATTGGCATCAGACAATACAGCACTATTTTCCTCTATAACAATACCTGGTTCAAAGTCACTTATACAATTATGAGCAGACGTTTTGAAAACAGAGCATAATTCCTTCATCACAGGAGCAACTGGTATATTCTCAGTTGACAAACAGGGTGCATTAGCTGGTATTTTTTCAGAAAGTGTTATAATACAGGGATCTAAACCGCAGCTCTTTTCTGAGGTTTTTGGTAATAAAGCCTTTAAAATTTGAGTAACAGATTCCAATACACAATCTGAACTACCCACAAATTTACTCAGTAACGTTAGAATTGAAGATAACAAATGTTCCAAAGAGATCAGAAATTCTGATATAGGTTTCTCTGATCATTTTGAACTAGGATCATTAATAACCTCAATCCCCGTTATATTGAGCATTGGACTCTTTGACATATTAGTCTGAAAAGATAAATCTTGAGAATTGAGGGAGGGAGTACTACTATAAAGATGTAGACCAGAGGGGGTAGCGCCAATTGGGGTCTTTATAACGTCTAGTAGTTTCCTAGGATCATCTACCAAATAACGTTCACACAACTCTAAGTCAATATCCAAAGGCTGTAAATCCTCGTTAGTAACCTCCCTCAACTTGGAGTGATTTAATGAGTCATTGGGCGTAACATTTTCAGGTGTTAATGGGACCTTGGTTTTTTGAGAATTATCCAGATTAGAGGCTGAACACTTATCATTCTCAGAGAACATAGGAGGAGAGGATAAAACACCCAGACTAGAGTATAAGCTTAAATTTAAATTTCCCGATTCCGTTTCCTTCTGTACTTGATTGAGCAATGGGTTATGCAAGGCAATTGAACCGGCGCCCTTATTAGAAACAGACTTTTCCGGGGGCACCATATCCACCGTTTTCTCCCATAACTGAAATATCTGATTTTGGCCCTTCAATTGAATAGTTGAGACATTCTTGTTTCGGAGGGGGTTGGATCTAGTCTTAGCCGACGATCTTCCCCCAACAGTCTCCCAGATCTGAGCTTTTTTGCGGTCATATTGCAAGCTATGTCAATAATGAAGGGTAAAACTATATATAGTGCCAATAATCAGATTCAAATATGCTCAATACTTAATATCAAAATAAAAGGCGAAGCAGATGAGCGCGTCTGTTGAGTCACAAATATTACAGCAATTGCCAAGTTCTATAAAAGTTGAATGGATACCAAATTAAAATGAAAGTTAATAATGCAATGTTAATAAATGGGCCCAGCCCAGCCTACTTCTGCCACTGAGGGCCACAGAGGGCCCGCTCTTGGTCCGGTCTTCGTCCGCGCTTCTGTCCGCGCGCGTCCTGCGTTCGCGTCTAAAGACGGAACTAAGTAGTAGGAGGAGGGGGCGGGAAGAGGCACCAGGTGCGCGCGATGTCCAGGCGCTAGCACCTCTGGGTCTCGCAGTCCCGCTCCCGCTGGTCGATTCAGCGTCCCTCTCCCTCAGCAGCCACGCAAAAGCAGGAATGGAGCACACGAGCTCCCGAATCCACACAAAGCTCCTCAAGACGGAGCAGTCCTCGCCGTCAAAGTAGGGAACAGGTTTCCTCAGTGTGTCTCAAAGAAAGCACTGCGAGCGGCTCCCGCGTAGCGGGGGCCGCGAGACGTGATGAAGCCTTCAGGGAGGAGGGGGCGGGAAGAGGCACCAGGTGCGCGCGATGTCCAGGCGCTAGCACCTCTCGGCCTCGCAGTCCCGCTCCCGGTGGTCGATTCAGCGTCCCTCTCCCTCAGCAGCCACGCAAAAGCAGGAATGGAGCACACGAGCTCCCGAATCCACACAAAGCTCCTCAAGACGGAGCAGTCCTCGCCGTCAAAGTAGGGAACAGGTTTCCTCAGTGTGTCTCAAAGAAAGCACTGCGAGCGGCACCCCGCAAATGAGATGAACCGTATCCTTCTGTGCGAAACTTTTCTTCAGAAGGCAAAACAAATTGAATGTGTTACACAAGGACAAAATAGTCTGTAAGGTGCAGTGCAATATTTAATTGTGTGTGAAGGTAATGTGAATATTAAAAAGAATGAACCACCGAGATGCTATATCTATCGTGATACAGAAAATGTATCAATCACTCGTAGTTCTCCTCTTAAAAATAGCGTGCAAGGTGCGAGGTCAAGTTATTTCACCTATAGCAGACTACAATAAATTACTGCAATAGCGGTCGACATGTTTCAGCCTAATGGGACAACTATCCCCAGCTTTCTTCAGGACCAGAATCTTATTATTCGTCACTGCTATCAAAATCCTTTGGATTCTGTTTGTTTTTGAATTATTAGGACAGGGGGATTAGATCCAGGAGTACTATAATATTCCCTCAGACCCTTTATGTATATCATTGTTCTAGAACAGCAGGTTCAATGACCGCATGGGGTTGAACGCGCGACTGGCTCATCTTAATAATAAGTACAGCGAAGCGAGTAGCAGACAACATCCTGATAGAAATCCAGGTTTTAGAGTCACAAATCAAAACTACCTTGACGACCACGATCTTCAAAAAGAAACAAGATGAATCTAATAAAACCAATAAAGATTTTAAAGATGGCATATTGATGGCGAAGATTGACAAGTTCAAGAAAGACTTAGACAAATTTAAACTAGATGTCATTTATCCCTACACGAGTGACAATTATTCTCCTCCCCAGTTTAACAAACAAGGGAGGCTATATGGTTCATCCTATGCAGGATCTAGTTCAGAGGATAGCTCCAGCGATGGAGATGCACAAACTGGAACACGACAAATGTCCAGAGGGAGATCTCGGGGCAGATACAACCGTGGCAATTGGCGGGGAGGTCGACCAGGAGGCCAGTATCAACAATGGTGGCCACCCACTCCCTTGGGTTTTCCCCCTACCCAATTTCCAACACATGTTCCCCCTTTTCAGACACATCCACAAAATTATCCAGATCAGTCTTTTTTAGGGTTTGGCCAAGAGGGAGAAGAAGAAACAGCCCTCAAGTGCACTGGGCACAGCCCACAACAGCATATATGGGCACAAGGAGCCACACCAAGAGGACAGGCAAAACAACCACCAATCTGGAACCAGCCTAGTAGTAAATCTTAGCCAAAGACTATTGACAGAAGATGAAGAGAGAGTCCTTAATCGAGGCTTGGGGTTTGTGGAAACTCAATCAGGGGACAGTTTCAGTGTGAACTGCGAGTTGGCAAGATTCTTGAGAAAAGTTCGACTGCATTATTTCTTCAGAGATAAAGAGTTGACAACAGATGAACCATCTGAAAAGAACACTGGCCTAAAGAAACGTTCCACTTTTATCCCCCCTTAACCAGCGTGCCTGCGAAGGTATTAGCCTTTGAAAAAGCGGTACAGGAAGAAGTTTCATCCTGGGTCACTAATCGAAGTAGGAACACATACCACAACCTCCCGAAGAGAGAACAAATGGCGATCCAGTCCTTGTCTGCTGACCATACTATTACCATCAAGTCAGCAGACAAGGGTGGAGCAGTGGTGATTCAAGATACATCAGTTTACCGTGATGAATGTTTGCGCCAGCTATCCGACAACCGGGCCTACCGCCGGCTCAAAGAAGATCCAACTGAGCGCCTGAGAAAAACCATTAAAACATTGGTAGACAATGGACTCCTGAATGGGTGGATTATGGAACAAGAAGCATCTTTCTTACAAACCACCTATCCAGTGATGACATACTTTTATTGTCTGCCTAAAATACATAAAGTCCAGAGGCCGCCACCAGGGAGACCAATTATATCAGGTATAGGTTCCCTTTTGGAAACTCTCTCCACCTTCGTGGATTACTTTCTACGCCCTCTGGTGCGCAAAATACCTACGTATTTACAGGACACAAAAGACGTGTTACGTATATATTGCCTGACATCTAATTTAATATTGGTTCAGACTACTTAGTCTCGTTCGATGTGGAGTCGCTGTTTACATCCATTCCGCAAGACGAAACTTTGGAAACTATTTTCCGAATACTGAACAATACAGATCTGAATTCCCTCACTCCAGTCCCATTCATATTATCTCTGACACAAATTGCAATGAAGGACAACTTCTTTAGATACGAGGATGGCATCTGCCTCCAAGTATCGGGCATGAGCATGGGCAGTATTTTTGCGCCAAGCTTGGCTAATTTATATGTCCATGATTTTGAGCAGGAATTTGTCCTAAATGAGTCCAACCCCTTTTTTTCGTCGAAACGCTTATGGAAGCTTTATATCGACGATATTTTTGTCACCTGTAGGGGAACTTCTGAATCTATCATAATTTTTAAAGATTGGCTGAACACTAAGAACAGGTTCCTTAAATTTACAATCGAGATAGCTAATCACAGAATTGCCTTTTTGGATTTGTCCATTTATCACATGAATGGACATCTACTGAGCAAACTCCATCGAAAACCAATGGCACGTAACTCACTATTACGTTTTGACAGCCAACATCCAAAATCATTATGCCAAAACCTGCCCTTCGGGTAGTTCCTTAGGGTACGTAGAAACTACTCAACCATGGCGAAATATGAAGAGCATTTACAGATCCTAAGACAACAATTAGAGGAAAAGGACTACCCAACTATCCTTATCAAAAGAGCAAAGAAACGTGCTCAGAATAACAACAGAGAAGCCCTACTTGAGCTATCAGTTAAGAAACCATCACTGGACCGTTTAACGTTTGTCCATACATTTAGTCCACTGACAAATCAAATCCAGAAAAGTGTCAGGAGACATTGGGGCATCTTGAACAGTTGCTCTGATAAGATTAAATTACCGATGTTTGCCTTGAAGAGAAGTACAAACCTCAAGGACAAACTGGTCCATACTAGAACATACACTTCGAAACCCGATAGGGACAGCACCCTATGGAATTTACCAAAAGTTCAGGGGCATTACCCATGTGGATCCTGCGGGGTATGTGAGCAAACTAAGGCATCTAAGTTTGTAAATATAGGGACTGGAAAACCATGGGAACAAAGATTTTTCTCTAATTTCAACAGTGAGAATTTAATTTATCTCATCACTTGCCCATGTGATACAAAGTACGTAGGCATGACCACGAGAAAGGTCAAGCAGCGTATGATGGAGCACAAGAGTACCTTCAGGTGCAAAAAAACGATGACTAAACTTACACAACACTTCCTGGAACAAAATCATAAACCAGAGGCTTTTGAATGGACTGTATTAGGGAAGCCAATGATTCCAACACGTTGTGCTGATATTTCTAATTTTTTGTTCCTAAAAGAACAGCGCTGGGTCTTCAAGTTGACAAGTGATGTCATTGGTCTGAACGACACAATACCATGGATGTCCATTTCCATGAAATGAGGCGGCAGGGAAACAATAGGCTTGGGTATGACAGTCCTAACATTGATTCTACAAAAACCACTGTAGGACTGATACTCTTTGGCAATAGGTCTTTGTTTCCCCAACACATCTTAACGGTACAAGACTGTAACAACATATACAAGAGACAGAGTCAAGAGCGGTAGTCAAAAGATATGTCCATCTATCTTTATTGGGATTATTTTTTGAGGAAAGGATTTTAAACAATTGGTTGTCAGTTTTGTAACGCCCTCCTTTATACCAATAGAACACAAAACATGATTTTGAAAATGACCTTGAATCCTATATTTGAACAAGCTGGAGGTTTTTGTGTCCACATTAACAGTAAATGACACCACCACGAGACTAGTAACATTTGAATCGCCCATTTGTAAGCTGCAGTTCTGAAGCCCAAATAACTACACTGTAAACACGTGGGGGCATATTATCAAGAACGGGCGTTACATTATCGCCGCTTTTATCGGCAGGAAACTGCCGATAAAGCGGCGATAATGTGCTTGATAATATGCTCTATGATTTCCAATCGAAGCCCATGTTAGATGTGAAGACATCTAACATGGGCTTCGATTGGAATATATGGATAATATGCCCCGAGATTTCTTCTGCAAAATGTAATGTTCCTTAAAAATGTTGATCTCCAGGAGACTATAATTGGATCCGCATCTCGGTGGTTCATTCTTTTTAATATTCACATTACCTTCACACACAATTAAATATTGCACTGCACCTTACAGACTATTTTGTCCTTGTGTAACACATTCAATTTGTTTTGCCTTCTGATGAAAAGTTTTGCACAGAAGGATACGGTTCATCTCATTTGCTCTCTCTGATTGTTAAGAGAGACAATAGGAGAACTGTTTGGATTCCCAGATGATGACACTGGGCACATGAATGTGTATTGATGGGACACCAGCTATCCTGAGGCGATCTTGAGCTTCACAGATTCTTGTGT
Source organism: Lissotriton helveticus (assembly GCF_964261635.1). Classification (NCBI taxonomy): domain Eukaryota; kingdom Metazoa; phylum Chordata; class Amphibia; order Caudata; family Salamandridae; genus Lissotriton; species Lissotriton helveticus. The sequence goes on from NC_136059.1 coordinate 887,630,425, forward strand.
GACTTTCTCCTTTTTTTGTTCACATTTCATAAAGAGCGTACTAATATAGCTCAAAGAGGCATATATTTTTGTATTCTTCTTTATTCAGTCCTTTGGATTCCGTTTGTTTTTTAACTACACTACAAACACAGACTATCATGCAATGCATACGGACTCTGGTAAACCTTCACAATATGTGGAGATGGAAGTAGTAGTCTATGATAAGGAATGGGATAAATATTTGGTTATCCTTCAACTTTGTCTAGAAAGGCTGGCTGTAAACGTGTACAGTTCAACATTCTTCATAGATCGCACCTCTTCCCTACCAAAATTAATAAATATATATTCCAGAACTTAATTATAGGCTATCCACACTGTAGCTCAGCAGAGGCAGACATCTGACACATGCTGTGGTTATGCCCTCCCAATCACACAGCTGATTGAGTGTCATGCTGCAAACTAGCACAAAAGGGTTTGAACCACCTTAAATAAATTGAGATATGCGTACTCAAGACATTCCAAGGCACTGGAAAGAAACTCACCGCCAGGTTAATTGATTTCACCCTACATTATATTGGAAGACTAGCTCGCGCCTGAGTGGAGCCATACCTCGACTATGAGATGCGCTACTGATTGAATTTGAAGCCATTGCTAGGATGACACCCTCCCTCCTCAGGCATGGTATTAGAAATGGATTATATCACTGTGTAAGTAACAAGTGCCACATTGTGTATTACTACCCCCACCGTCGCCCGATTGAGATATGTTACGCCTACCCTACGAATGCTCTTTCTACTTATGCCACGCTACGAAATTTGATATACTAAACTGTTTGTAATGTAGTTAGGAACGACACTTCCTTATACTACTGTGACACTGCCAAGAGCCTGCAAAGCCCCCTGTTTATTGTTTAACCTCTGTTTCACCATGAATGGTGCCAATCTAAGCAAATGGACCATCCTATGGACATATATAAGCACAATACAAGCTCGTTTTAAACTATTGCATTACATAGAAAATACCAAACTGATAATGGAAGGATGTTTCAACTGGTACGCAATTATTTCAGCCTCACGCTGTATCAAATTAAGTTAATGTTAAAATTCAACAATATAAAAAAAAACAGTTAAAGGCCTTTATTTGAGAACTTATCTTTCCTAAAGAAAGTATTTTATTTTTTAGTGCGAATTCACAGTAAAATGTTCAGTAATGTCAAAATATTAATTTCTACAATTCCTCATCTGTTAAAACATCTTATAATGTACAAGAAGCCTACTAGAACATCAAAGGGTAAGGTTGCTCATAAATTCTAGTTCTTGAAAAAAATATTTGAAACGAAGAGGCAAGACACGCTAAATTAACCATAAATACGTGAACATCAGATTTTCGAGTGAATGCACAACGGATAAGCTAATGAACCAGTCATGGCTGGCTAGCCACTGTTGTATTCTAAATCCATCTGTGTATTCCTCCTGTAATAAGCGTGCCTCGCTCTTCAATTTTACAGTTGCATTACAAACCTTTACTTTCAGTTGCAAGTAGATAAAACAATCGATCACGTTATTCCACAATGTTAACGTAATTTTTAAATGTATTTCTAAATAGTATCTTCAGTTCTAAAGAAAAATAGGAAACTGAATTTGTTTCGTCGTTGTTCTAAATGGAGTTGCTACTTATTGGTTTGAGGATGTCAAGCCCATTTCGTATTCTTGCAAAAACAGCGTCAGCAAAACCACTGCCATGATAACATCTGATTCTTCAAATAGGCATCAAACACAACATTAAAAATATCAAGAGTAAAAAAGAACAAACACAGAGAACACGAACACAACGTTAAAATGACCTGTTTATGCATGTATGCATCTACGTATGCAGTGGTACTTTATTGCGAATTCATACTGGGAAACAAAGGAGCACTGAAAAAAGGGCAACATCCAAGTGTATGATTCAGATCATTTACAATAAAGTAGGTGATGGGTGCTGGGTTACAGGAACTACTGCGAGAGGGAAGGGCTAATGCTTGAATTACTTATTAGCAGTGTTGCTACTCGGAGTCTGCTCAGATTCTACGTCCTTGTTCCGGTCCCAGCATCATGAGCTGTGTCCACACCTTGAATGCAGACACTAGTTGATTACTAAAAATACATTAAGTCCTGAGAGAACTTTCAATGCAGTCAAATAGACAACAATTGATGCCAGGCACATAGCACGGAAGCTGAGAGGTTACCATCTGGATGAACGCAAAGCAGAGGGTAAGATTTTGAAGGCCAAACATAGAACCTTAAAATGGATTCTCATCCTCACCGGCAACCAATGCAAGGAGCGAAGAACATTGGAGACGGGGCAGAATCTAGGCAAACCAACTATCGCTCTGGCTGCAGCGTTTTGGACCCGCTGCAGGTGGGTGATTTCTGCCTGGTTGGCCCCCACCAGGAGGGAGCTGGCGTAGTCAAGCCGGGAAATTACCGTCGCCTGAATCACCAGCTGCCTGGTCGGGGTATCAAAAAATTTAAGTACAGGTCTTAGGCCCCGGAGAACACCAAAACAACTGGCCGCGTTTTTTTTAGTGTGGCCAACAAAGTTGAGGCTAGAGTCCAGCCAGACTCCCAAGTTTTTTAATTCTGAGACTGGAGTCGGAGATGGTCCCAACTCCGAGGGCCACCACCTGTCCCCCCAGAGCTCCGCTCTCTTTCCGACAATCATAATCTCTGTCTTTGTTGCGTTAAGCTGGAGACAGTTCGCCGTCATCCAGTTGGCCACCGTCTTCAGTCCATTCTGAAACCTGGGGGCATCAACCTCCGCATCCCCACTGAGAGTAACCGCCAGCTGAGTGTCGTCGGCATACGAGACCATAATCAGGCCCCATTGCCTTGCGACCTCAGCCAGCGGTCTCACGTATAGATTAAATAACGTGGGACTCAGCGAGGATCCCTGGGGAACCCCCGTGGCCAGAGGATGGAATTTGGACTGAAAAGGTGGGGTGGCCACGCAGAAGGAGCGATTGTCGAGAAAGGAGCGGAACCACTGCAGGGCCTGTCCCCCAACACCAATCTCCTCCAACCGGTGCAGCAGAATGCTGTGAGAGACGGTGTCAAAGGAGGCGCTGAGATCTAATAATACCAGCGCCGCCGTCTGACCAGCATCCAACACCGCACGCAGGTGCTCCACCATAGCAAGAAGGGCCGTCTCCGTGCTGTGCCCAGCACGGAAGCCATTCTGCGTGGGATCGAGAACATCGGCCCGAGCAAGGTGGTCTGACAGAGCCAGGTTGACATGGGCCTCTGCAACCTTAGCCGGCCATGGGAGTAATGAAATAGGGCGGTAGCTCTCGGGTTTCAAAGGATCCATCGAAGGCTTCTTCAAAATTGGAGAGACCACCGCCTGCTTCCATCTGATGGGAACCACACCCGAGGTCAGCGAGAGGTTGATTAGGGAACACACGGTAGATCGTCCCAGAAAAGACTGGTCTCTAAAAAGGGCTGGTCTTACTGGATCCGACGGAGAGCCAGACTTAATTTGCAAAGCAAATTTATTGAACCCCTCCGGTAGTAACGGGGGAAAAGAGTGCAGAGTAGTGTGCCCTTGAATACAGTCTTGGACATCCGGAGCAGGCCCCATACTAGAGAAGGCCTGGTAAATAGCCTGGACCTTCTCCAAAAAGAAGGAAGCCAGAACCTCACAGTGGGAGATGGAACCAACTGCCAAGGAGGAAGTCCTTTTCGCCAGGAGATCTTTAACGGCTTTGAATATAGTCTTAGACGGGTTTGAGCTGTTACGGAATTCCAAGGTGTAGAACGCCGCACGAGCTCTGCAGATAGCTCGATGATAAATCTTGACGGAAGCAACATATGCGGCTTTCATGTCAGCATCATATGCCTTCCGCCATGCTCTCTCCGCCTGTCTGCATATACCCTTCAGGGCACGTAATGCCCCATCATACCAGGGACTCGACTCTCTGGAACTCAGTTTACTCGAGACGATAGGAATCAGAGAGTCCAGTGCCCTGGAAATCCATCTACAAAACTGATCGTAGCCCGTTTCCACATTATCCAGAGGGCCCAACGGCTCTTCCTCTAAGATACGATGCAGGTCGTCCAACCTAAGTTTGTTCCAATGCCGCTTGGCCACCCGTCTGACCAATGGAATAGAAAGGGTCTCAGGCAAAGAGTACCGGATGGACACGAGGAAGTGGTCCGTCCACCCTAATGGGGAGACGGATACGACACTGGCCTCGGCCAAATTGGTAAAAAAGGGGTCCAATGTGTGGCCTCCTACATGGGTAGGTTGCGATACCTGTTGGAAAAGCTGAAGAGCCTCTAAATCAGCTAGAATACTGTTCACCGCCGGGGTGGCATGAGTATCGAAATGAAGGTTCAGGTCACCCAAGATGGAAAAGTTAGCACAGCCCATGACTAGTGCACTAACGGCATCTGGGAAGGTGTCTCTGAACACTACATCGCTACCCGGAGGGCGGTAAACCACCATCCCAGAGAACGTAAACTGGGGACTGATTAGGATCTTAAAAGAGGCACTTTCACAGCCAGCGATGTTAAGGCCATTCCAATTACAGGTAAAACAAGACCTAACTAAGAGGGCAATGCCACCACCTCTAGAAGGCCGGTTCAAAGTGTACATAGTGTACTCAGGGGGGCAGGCTAAGTTGATAATAGCCACATCCGCCTCCTGGAGCCAAGTTTCTGTAATGGCAAATATGTCTGGAGACTCATCCTTAATGAGGTCATAGATGGCTTGGTGATGTTTTACCACGGATCTAGCGTTCAAATTCAACACCCTAAGAGTGCGGCCAGAGACCTTGATCCCGGGGGGCAGGTATAGTATCCCTCTGGCGAATAGGCCTAGGGGGCTCAAGCATCCACCTCTTACAGGCACATTGGTACGGACCATGAAGAGGATGAATGGGCGCTGACGCACATCTCGGGACAGCCTGCCCAATGGACTGGAGACTCTCTCCAGAGTAAGTAAGCATCACGATACGTGAGGAAGATATTACCTCATACGGCTTACTAGCCCGCAGCGCCCCGTGTGACCTTAGCGCGGACGGCGCAGACGGGCAGGACTCTGGCAGGACTCAGGCTAAGCGAAGGCGCTCCCGCTGCGCGATACCGCTGCGCTAGGCAGGGAGCATTAGGTAGGCGTCTCAACCAGGATTCTGCGCACTCGAGTGCACGCTGAAGATGGCGCTCAGCAACTACCCCACTCAAAGATGGCGGCTAGTGAGTGAGCCTACCCCAGGAACCGGACCCGCTCGAGCAGCGGTGAGCTCCAATTATGGTGCAGGTAAGAGGACTCTAAAAACCGGGACTAACAACAAAACTAAAAAAGAAAGTAAATACAAAACGGGTAAATTTAAAAGCGTTATTCAGTAAGAAAGCGCGAGGCGCTAGCAGCAATATCCTTCCTTGTCTGGGCGAACCCTGAAGCAGCTCGCCTTAAGTAGGCGTCTCAACCAGGATTCTGCGCACTCGAGCGCACGCTGAAGATGGCGCTCAGCAACTACCCCACTCAAAGATGGCGGCTAGTGAGTGAGCCTAGATAGTGAGTAGATAAGCTGGCGTTCATCCACGTAAGAGTAAATTGTAAGCCCCGCTTGTTCCGCGATGGTGGCTAGCGGGCTGATGTACAGATTAAAGAGTAAGGGACTCTTTGATAGTACTGATAATATTGCGCAACGGAGTGATATCGATGGGGTTCCAAATTGCTAAATGCCTATTTGTATAACTGGCAATGAGCTCTGGTGGGCCATGTTCAGGGTTGGTGACAGGTTCGGGATGTGCAGGAGGAGCAAGAGTAGGAATCAGAGCATCAAAGTCAGCATAAATATTATCAATTTTATTGATAAAAAATTGCGCTAGAGTATTACATTGAGTGGAATTCAGACATGGTGCTTTTGGCTGGCATGTGGTTCCAGAAAGTTCTTGCACTGCTTTGAAAAGTGCTTTGGGGCGATTTTGTGCATTCAGAATTGTAGCGTTGACATAGTCTGCCCTAGCCGTATTACAGAGCGCATGGTATTTAGTAAGGGCTGATTTGTACAAGCGCTTGATGCAGGGGTCATACTGAGTGTGCCACCGCCGCTCTAAGTTTTTACATTTGGTTTTTCCCTTTTAAGCGAGTCGGAGAACCATGGGGCGGGGGGTGATGCTGATTATACTTCTTTTTATTTTGGGGGAGACATGCATTGATGGCACAGCCGAGCCAACTATTGATGACCGCTTCCTCCTCAATGTTAGTTATAGTGGTGAGGGGCCTGGTGTTGTCAAGACACAGGTTAAGTTTACTCAAGTCCAAATTTTTCCAATTTCTGGCCATTTTGGGTCCGGTGGGAGGTGCTTGGGTGATGAGGGGATGTTGTATGGGAATAGAAAATTCCACCAAGTAATGGTCGGATCAAGGGATAGGAGCGTGAGGTTTACATGTGATAGTGTCAAGATGAGAAAACATCGGGTCAAGTTAATTTCCTGCTTTGTGTGTAGGGCCTGAATTATGGAGGATGACATTCATCGCAGCTAAGTCCGAAATGAGATTTGCGCTAGTAGGGCAAGAAGTATCATTCAGATGAATGTTCAGATCTCCCACAATCAAAAGGTAGGTGGCCTCTAACAGATAGGGCGCATTGACCTCAGGTAGGGAAGCTGCCCATGCGCTGGCAGGACCAGGGGCACGGTAGATCAGAATTCCTGAAAGGGTGAAATTAGGGGACAGTAGGAGCTTAAAAAAACTAAATTCACAGTTCGGTATGTCCAAATCAACCCATTTGCATTTGTAGGTTTTTTAAAAATGATTGCTATCCCTCCACCCTCTTTACCCACCCTGTTTCTACCTAGGTAAGTGTAGTTATCAGGGAGGGCTGTCGCAATGTCAGGGCCAGAGCTGTCATTCATCCAAGTTTCAGTGAGAAATAAGGCAGCTGGCTGGGTGGTAGTGAGTAGATCAAGGATGTCTCGTTTGTGTTTAGACAGAGATCTGCAGTTCAGACTAATGAAAGTGGGTACCTGGTTGCGGGCTGTGAGTTTGCGCGTCAACGACGGTGTAGGAAAATCAGAGCTATTGATTTTAATTGTGGAAGGCAAGGATAAAATTACAGTCCGGGCAGGTTAGGGAGCATGAGTGACAGCAAAGGGGCATGGTCTGTGGACACTGAACAGATTTATGATTAAGAAGAGAGTCTTTGGAAAACTTACAAAGCAATGTAGACATTTCGGCAGAGGGAATGGCCCCTGGCCCCGTCCGGTCGCGGACGGGCGCAGACGGGCAGGACTTAGGCTTGAATTCAGCGCAACAGCGGCGTGCCCGCTGCGCGCGTCCGCTGCGCGAACGTAGAAGCATCTGATTGATATAGGTTAAAGAAAAGTTAGCTGCTAGCCGCTGATTGGCTGCAAGGCAGGAAGTCGTAGTCACTTCCTCCCTGGGCTAGGTTCACCGTCCCTCCACACAATCCAAACTTTTGGTGGTGGACTGGGGACTCTAACACAGTGCAATGATTACATTAGGGTGAGTGCGGCGATTAAAATGAAACAAACACAAGAAAAATGTAATTTTTTAAAAAACGTGACAGAGCCTTTTCCCAAGCGCTCTGAGATTGCAAGAGTGTCCTTATCTGATTACCTTTGCACGGCGCGTCAGCAGCGCAACTGTAAGGCAAGCTTTTTAAAGGTGAGAGTATTCAGCTGCTGGGCGCTGATTGGCTGCAAGGTAGGAAGTCGTAGTCACTTCCTCCCTGCGCTAGGTTCACCGTCCCTCCACACAATCCAAACTTTTGGTGGTGGACCGGGGACTCGAACACAGTGCAATGATTACATTAGGGTGAGTGCGGCGATTAAAATGAAACAAACACAAGAAAAATGTAATTTTTGAAAAAACGTGACAGAGCCTTTTCCCAAGCGCTCTGAGATTGCAAGAGTGTCCTTATCTGATTACCTTCGCACGGCCCGTCAGCAGCGCAACTGTAAGGCAAGCTTTTTAAAGGTGAGAGTATTCAGCTGCTGGGCGCTGATTGGCTGCAAGGCAGGAAGTCGTAGTCACTTCCTCCCTGCGCTAGGTTCACCGTCCCTCCACACAATCCAAACTTTTGGTGGTGGACCGGGGACTCAAACACAGTGCAATGATTACATTAGGGTGAGTGCGGCAATAAAAATGAAACAAACACAAGAAAAACGTAAGTTTTTTAAAAAACGTGACAGGGGCTTTTCCCAAGCGCTCTGAGATTGCAGGAGTGTCCTTATCTGATTACCTTTGCACCGCGAATTATTCAGATTCAATACACGTCCACACCTTTGATGAAAAGAACTTGATGTCATTAATTTGAGAGTGGGACCGTGACCTCCGAATGAACTATGCCACATTGAGAACACTAAGCGGTCATCTGGCTCCCACTAATTTCAGGTTTTATGTGGTTTCACACAACGCTTGCCAAGCTTTTCTATTTTCCTTTGGGAAGATAACTGCCCTTAGAAGAACATCAAGCTTATACTTCCACACTGAACGCTTAGCGAACCATTGCATTCCCCATTTGGAAGGGTTATTGCCCTCAGAAGCCCTGACGAAGTTCTATTTGAGAACGAAACACGATGGCTGAACTTTCTGTTTTGAACCTTCTTACAAATTTGAGAAAATAAAGAACTTTGAAAATTCTACTGTCACTCTTTGGACTTTTTTCACTCTACACATGCCCTCCATTTATCTGTTCAAGATCCAATAAGAACAGGGAGCTCTGGGGAGAATACTTTTTTTTAAAAGAGTTTTATATAGCGCAAACTAGACCCGAGACATTGGGTATCAGAGCGCTTTACAAAGCACCAGTTTCGTTACAGATGGACACATTCATTTTTGTTAGGCATGGGGAGATTAAGTTGATTTGCCCAGAATCACAGTATGTTGAGTGTCGTTGCCGAGACTCGAACCCGGTTCCCCAGCTTTGAGGTCGACCACTCTAGCCGTAAGGCTACATCCTTTCAAGCTCATCATAACTCAAGCTAAAATGGATGGCTGACGGAACAGATTCAACAAGTAAGGGTGCTGTATCAAGAAGAAGCTTATCCCCCCACTTCCATGCCCCAATCTTCAAAGCCTCCCAAGTAGTATGGACCACAGAATCCCAAAGGGCAGAAGCCAGATATGGGGCAACCCTCGACCAGACCTTTACACCCTGTTGGAATAAAACACCAGCACAAAAGAGAAGGGAGATCCAAAGAGCCCAAATAAAAATGTCAAGCACACTTCCAAGCACCCAGAGCAAACATTAATTGGAGAAAGAAGGCAAGGGAGAAGGGGGTGTAGGATAGCAGGTCCGGGCAATCAATCCAGAAGACATCAAGGTGACTTCAAATGAAGTAACTTGATTTACAGAAGATCCCATCCACAGATCAACCACTCTCTCTCTCTCTATCTCTCTCTCTCTCTCTCTCTCTCTCTCTCTCTCTCTCAAATGTTGTTCCTTCAACTCCAATCCTCCCACATTCCATAACATGGGAAACATTCCAGTTGACATCATATTTCCCCCCCTCCCAAAGCCACTGCATCAACCTGCTGATGTAGTGGCTACCACACATCTCCCTCCTTGGAAAACAAAACAATTATAAGACATACACATTAAAATTCACATCAATTCGACAACGGAAAGTGATACAATGCTGGAATGATGAGGAACGAAATCCCACACCAATAACTTTTATGCAAAACACGGGTTTGCACAAAACTGATAACTATCTTGGCCTCTTCACAACTCTGTTAGACCTTCTTGTCATTATGTCTTCATCCCCTCCCACATTATTCTCCCCATTCTTACAATTCTATACATGGTGGTCCCGGGTCTTCACAGCATTACTGAAGGTCTTAACAACCTGAATAGGATTGGGAAAGTACACCACAACACCACACCCAAACCAGGTTGCTTACCATGACTAAATTGACCACACACACCTTCAACTTTTTCATAGAGTTCCTAGTATCAAATTCTTTTTTCCTCTGTAGTGTCTTCTTTTCCTCTCTTAAGGCACCAATCTGAACCACCCACTTTCCACCCACCTCAGCTTCACAGTCATTGATCCAAGTAGGTTCTACAAAAGTATTAGGAAGATGACCTCAAAACAACTCAAAAGGAGTCTTGCCAGGGGTGCAATGTGGAGTTACCCTGTACATCTCAATCTGTTTCATCACCTCCTCTTTCCAATTGAGGGAGTTACATTTTGCCATGGCAATAGTTTCATTGAGGACTCTGTTCAAACTTTCCACCATCCCATTAGTTACCGGATGATACAAAGCAAAGCTCTTGTGATCAATACCCCTCTCCCGTAGGAAACCTTTAATATCCTTTAAGGTAAGCTGCACACCATTATCCGTGAGAAGTGTGTGAGGGAAACCTTTGTGTGTCCTAAGTACCTTTCAAAGTCTAATCAAATCCTTGCTTTCAACTGTGTTGGTCAATCAAACTTTAGGCTGCTTGGAGAACATATCAATTACCACCGTTAGAAACTTTTGACATCCTTCACAATGAACCGGGCCCATGATATCCAATGCAAGCTCCCTCCAGGGTCCATCCGGACGGCTCCGAATTATCATGGGTTGCTCCCTGGTTTGTTTGGTCTTTTCAAAAAAAGCACACATCGAATATTCACGTACCATCCCCTCCACCATCTTGTCCATATCCAACCACCAGTATGAATTGCAAAGCCTTTCCTTGCACTTTGACATTGCCTGATGTGTATCATGGACAAGATGAATGAGTTCTTCCCTAAGTTTCATTGGACGAATAAAAAAGCAAACCCTTGACGCTCTACAGAACCACTTCTTTTGCTATTCCAAGCATCTTTTAACCAACACATGACTTCACCTAAAACCACATCACAAGAGAGTTCACTATGCCACCTTTCCTCAGAAATATTCTCACAGTCAACTGCACACAAAATCCCCACTTTCATCTGACTCCTCCGCAATATCAGAAGCATCAATGCCCACTGCCACTGTTGGAACTGGCCCTTTTTGCAGGGTTATCCCCAAACTTTTTGCTTCTTCCTCCCTTATTTTTCCTGACATGTGGCTGTTGGCAAAAGGACTCTGCACGCTTTACCACTGCTGATCAGTGCTAAAGTGCATATGCTCTCAACCTAGAAAGGGTATCAGCAACAGAGTTCTTCATGGCAGGCAAATACTCAATGACAAAGTCAAACCCCTGCAATGCAATGATTCGCCTGGTTATCCTGCTAAACACAAGTTTAACCTCTTTGTAAATACCGCCACCAAAGGTTAACAATCAGTCCTGAACACAAATAAAGACCCCCCCAAAAATAATGTACATTTTTTTGCCATCCAGAAGACCGACAAGGCCTCCCTTTTAATCTAGATTCAGCATCCTTTATTCCCTGTGAGATAAACATGATAGTGTTCAAATTACTACCACCCACCTGCTGCAGAACAGCTTCCAGTCCCTTAACACTAGCATCAATGGTAATAAGAGCACATTTATTTGGATCAAAATTCTTGAGCTTAGGAACCGCACCAAGATTTTCCTACAATCCTAAGAACTCCTCCTCACAGGCATCATCCCAAGTGAATTCAACACCGTTTTTTAAACGATTTCTCATTTAACACTCCTGTCTGAAGAAGACCTTATAAACTTCCCATAGAACTCAACCATTCCCAGGAATTTTATCAACTCCTCCCAAAGATGAAGGTGAACTTAGGCAAGAGATAGTAAACACACCTTCTCCAGAAATGGTGTGACCCAAATAGCTAATGGACCTTGTACCAAATCTACACTTCTATGATTTAAAAGTAAGATTGGCCTTAGCAAGCCTCCTCCACACTTACATGAGGCACTCCTCATATTCCTTGTCAATCTTTTCAAATACGGAAATAGCATCTTGATGTACACTGACCCCTCGAACTCCTTTGAGGACCATCTCCATTATCTTTTGAAAGACGGAAGCTGCTAAAACCAAACCTAAGGGAAGCCTATCAAGCCTGAACATACCAAAAGGAGTCACAAATGCTGTCAAATCTCTTGAAGACTCCTTCAGCTTAACCTGGTGATAGGCTGAAGTGAGGTCCATAGTACTAAAGACAGTTGCACCACGCAACAACAGTACCAGCTCAGTGATCTTTGAAAAAGGATACCTTTCCATAACCACACTTGTTAAGGTCCCTCAAGTCAACACAAAGACGCAAACTACCATTGGCCTTCCTAGCAGCTACCACAGCAGCCAGCCACACAGTACCTTCCTCTACGATACCTCCCTCCTTGAGCTTCCTGATTTCCTCAGACATTTCCTCACTTACCGCAATAGGCACACACCTCACTTTACAACACACAGGTTGTGCACCTGCCAGCAGGCAAATCTCATGGTCATAATCCAGAAAGTAACCCAACTCCTCTGTAAACACCTCAGGAAAAGCAGCCTTCATTCTCTCAGTCAAACTGTCATTGTCCATCGACTCAATAGCACTCAGAACCTTCCACTCATTCAAAATGATGGGAGCATCCCCGCTAGGGTCCAACATGACAACCAACTCACCCTGATGTGACCTACTAATAAAACTATCACCCTTTTTTACACATTTATTTTCCCTGATGTCAACTGCTGTTTATATTCAATCAACCCCATGAAGAAACCATTCAATTTTATGGGTTCGCCTCCGTAGACACAAGGCTTGATATCTTGTTTAAACAAAGTAACCTTGCTCGGTAAACTGTACTGATGAAATTATTCAGACACTATTGTTATCTTTGCACGTGAGTTAAACAAAACATTCATCAACTCATCGTCCACCACAATGGTATCAACAGGTGAAGTTTCTACTACCCCTGCTTCATTTACTTGGAGTACAATCTGACCACACACAAAATCTACATCTTCACCCTCTTGGTCACTTCCTACATTGACTTCGATAAGATTTGGTCTGGAAACCTTCACTTTATTGGCAACTGCAAAATGTACTTTTTTTTACAATGCAAACATATCACCTGGACTGGATGCTAAAGGTTACCATGTGCACAGTAAGTGACCAGGTTTGAGGATCTGATACTGTGTACTCAAAACATGTCGGTCCCCATTTATGAAAACTTCAGCATTGCTGCGTGAAAATAGCGATAAACAGTTTTCACTGCGCCCTCCTTGCAATATTATGGATGCGTCATATTTACGGTATGACGCATCATGTCGCAAGGAATGACAGATAAACCAGTATTACTGACTTATGTGTCAGCAAAAAATTGGTGCATTGCTGGGGTGTGTCTGAAACCCTTGTCTTATGCTTGCTGTGAGGCCGACTTAAGAAATTTACGCAGTGGTGTCCTTAAAATGGCGTAGTGAAATCTCATAGATTTCACTGCGCCAATTCTACGAGGCTTTTTACGGGTGAACTCCCAACCTGCATACATTATACCTGACACAGGTATAATGTGGCGTAGGGCTTTAAATAGTGACCCATCTAAGCTGATGCATCACTTTGTAAATAGGGTGTAACATGTGCATTTTGTTTACGCCATCGCTGCGTCAAAAACGGGACGCAACAGCGGCGCAAAAGTGATGCAGGGGCTCATACCTAACCCCCGTCATATTTTTTCATTTGACAGAACTTTTTGCAGTACGTATTAGTTACACACTGACACAAATGCATTTTCAATCAAACATTTGCGGTAAAATTGCCAGAAATTGTATTTCTTTAGTTATATGATTTTATATTACAATGACATAAATTAATTATGCTGAAAATAGATTACTGTTCTACAGTATTCTCTTCTAAGTATAATTCATATATTTCTTGGTATATTTGAGTGTTTTGTGTGGAGTTTTCTATTGTAATTTACGGTAGTTCTGTTACTATATTTCGGCCTTCATAAAAGGCATGAATAACTCCCATATGTATGCCTCGAACACGTTGCTGTTCGCCCCATAGTTCTACCTTATGCACAATAATGGCAAATACATGGAATGATGGGGATTTTTTTTAACCTGAAACGAACATGCCAGGTAAAAAAATAAACTAGAAGGTTGGAATGCTGCCCAAAGTCTTGAGACCCTTGGTTTAATTAATTCTAGATGAGTGCCCAGTGCCCGTTGATTGGTTAGTTCTCATGTTTTTCCTTTCACTTATGTTGTAATGCAGTTTTTTCTTTATAGGCTTTGCACAGTACCCGCACAAGTGTAATTTAGGATCAGTGTGATTCTGTCCAACTTTCTCAGGTTAAAGAATAACCTGTTTTCTTGTTTCCGAATCATTTAACTTGAGTAGTATCACAATGTGTCTACGGAATGTATGACGCTCTTAAACATCAAACTGTAAAGAGGGACTTTGTAGATTGCGCTGCATATCATATAAATACCTATCTGCATTGTATCGGTCAGCCATATGACTGCTTTGAAGAAGTTCTTGAACGCTATATCACATAGCATTATTGCAAGCTACAAACTGAAAATGGAACCATTGGGGGTCTCATGGGCAGTGATGTATGCAATTCTTTTTTAATGCAAAACAATGCAGGGCACCTGGAAGAAAGAAACATACAAGAAGGCATGTTTTTGTAATTTAATAACATGAAAGAGAACCAACAACTAAATAAATTATGCTCTCTTGCAACCAGGAGCCCGCAGTGATCGACGAGAATTACGCTAATTTATTCTGTTGCCTAGAAGATGTACAACTCTAAAATGCACTTTAATCATGTTTAGAGTTGGCAGAACTGTGTTTTTTATACTTTGTGCTAGTGATGGCAAAGTGCTACTGACAGAATGAGATCACTGCCTGGTGTGTTCTGAATGCAGCTGTATCAAACAAAGCATTATTAGACTATGCACGTTAAAAGAAGCCCTAAATCCTGAGTGCACATCTTTGACCTTTACCTTGTCACAAAATTCGTATACAGACCTCACTATTGCTGCCTCCATCTTCACTGGGAATTAAGCCCACCCTGGCCTTCTTTTTTGCCCAAAGTAATTGGATCAAAAATAATTTCGAAAATCAGAAAAGATCCATTGAAAGACCAGATGGCAATTAAAAATCTAAAATACATTTTTGCATTCTGTTCAATTTGTGAATTTTTAACTTCCTACCTAATAAGTGAGTGGGATTGATAAACAGAAGTTATTAATCAGTGTTGAACATCAATGTGAGAAAGTGGATTATTAGGATAGATGGTGGTCCACCACAAGTATTAATGGCACTATCATAGTTAGGTCTAGTAAAGAATTCACAATTTAAACCTGAGCATAACCCCTGGTAGTTATGGCACTGGAGCAGTCAGGCTTAACCTAAGAAAATGTGCTACCCATTTTTAGAAGTACAAACAGATACAAAGTCAAAAACTGTGCGATTAATGTCCTGCTTCACTTTATAAAGCTAGAGAATATGTAAAAGAAATTAATTACACCAAAATGACAATAATCCATTGAAGGGAACGGGAGATAATACATTTTAAAGTTTTAATTTCATTTTAGCACCGAAAAGGGCAAAGCGCTAACCGTGGGCATCTGGATACACTAGACCACGACAAGGGTAAGGTTTGATGCAAACCGCGATGGAGAACGGGTTGAATACAATGCCCAGGTAGCTCCTTGTCAATGAGTTACCTTTGGATGTTAAAATGTTTCTTGAGAAAAGGTGGTCGTCAGCAAGTCATTCGCAGAAAAATCTGCAATCTTGGATCCGAATCGCAGTTTGACAATGGTGGACTACTGAAAAGAAGGTCCTGGTGTGGGCATCAACAAAGGCAGGAAAGTTCCAAGTGGGTAAAGTCCAGTGTCTGTGCCCGGAAGGTCTCAATATTGATCAGCTTTGACTCAACGTCACTTTCAGTAAATCCCTCTCAGTGATTTGACGCCAATGGCTTCGACTCAATGGCAGTCCCAGTCTCTCAATTGTTCTTGAGAGAAAAAGTGAGTAAAAAGTATTTAAGTCCCAGATTTTTCAGTTTTGAAGGAGTATACTCTAACACCATCCAAGGATTCCAGGACCCAGGAACAACACTTCTGGGTCAGAACTCACTTGCAACAGAATCTACCAGCAGGGTTCAATTCTGCCCCAGTACGAATTGGTCAGCTGGGCTGTTTGAGGAAGGTGTTCTTCTTTCAGCTTCTTGATTTGAGAGGAGGTGAGCCAACTGACCTTTGGAGTCCTCTTATGTGTCCTGGGTACAAGTGAGAACAGGTCCAGGTTTTCCTCACAAGTTACAATAGCAGGTGCAGTCCTTCTGTGTCCCACAGGTCCATCAGTGTTCAGACAAGGGTAATAGGGTGCAACATTTAAAACCAGTTCCAGCCCGTGGGTGGGGAAAACTTCTGACCCCTCCCTAATCAGTAAGGTAAAAGATCTCAGGGGCTACCCTACCCACTTTTGCAACACTTCGTCTGTGTTTTGCAGTAAACTATACCACAGTGCCCATTTCTACCTAAAACAAAGATGGTAGACTCTTTGCTCACTTGTGGACCGCTTATTTCTCTACCCTAGATGGGTGACCAAGGAAATTAGCACATCCTCACCTGTGGTTACTCAAAATCGGTTCTGAGGTAAACTCCTCCCCGGCTGGCAGTGCTGGGAGCGGTGCCTAGCTGGCTAGAAGGACAATAGAAAGGCTGCCCTAAGTGTGAGCTACATCGGCCAGTGCCAGTGACAGTGTGGGCCATTCCCTTTGTCTCAGCTATGGGAGTCACTTCACACCTAATCAAGGACACTCATTGAGTCAGCTCCTGGATGACATCGAACGATGGCAGAAAGGCACATTTGGCTCTGGCAGGAAACTGACTACTTTCTGAAAGTGTCATTTTCAAAACAGTTCTATAAAATCTGACTTGACCCTTAAGTTGGATTTTAAATTACTATTCAAATGAGTCCTTGAATAATTTTTATAGCTACTCCCAAACTGAAGTTTAGTATTATGAAGAGTTATAATGTAACCTAGTGCTTACCTTTGGGAGAGTCAGTCTTGTCACAGTGAAAAATGACTTAGATTTTTCACTGCCAGGACACGTAAAACTTCAAATATGCATGTCCTACTTTTTAAATCCCACGAACCCTGTCCTATGGGCATTTTACACCTACCTTAGAGTTGCATCACACCTTATCAGTGTTAAATATAAAGGTTTAGGCCTGGCAACAAGTTTATTATGCCTGGCCTAGTTGGCAGTTTTAAAGCTACACATCCTGTCTGCATGCTTTGCATTGCCATTTTAGTGGTGGCAATATATGTCCTGAAGTCCTATGGTGACATTTAACATAGAGGCTCTAGGGACTCTTTTGCACCATAGACTGGAGATTTACAGGTAAGTTAAACCTGCCAATGAGGAGAATATCTAATTTTAACATGTTTGAGGGGGTCGGAGCACATGTACTGGGGCCCGGTTAGAAGTGTGCCAGTGGAAAGAGTAAAAAAATCAGCAGCTTCAGTTAAAAATGGGACTGGGGGCATAGCCTGGATGAGGACCTAAGATGGTGTCCCTCACTTGAGCTCCCAAACCGGGGTTCCTAAATGCACCCATATCAGCATCATAACTGACAATGTGGGGGGCAGAGGATGGCCACTCCCCTTAAAGACACCGGCAGAGACCTGTGAGGCAGCAACAGATGTGATCTTGATGTCATGAATGCTTTTGCCACTGCTACAGACCAAAGATGGCTAGCCACATTGAAGCTTTGGTCCCCACTGTGCGTGGCCTCCCCAACCGACCTTCTAAATCAAGGCCAGGGCTTTGAGTCCTTCCTGCCTACCATTGCTGGCTATATCTGGCACACAGAGCTTTTGTGCTAGATTTGCATGGACTGCTGGGTTCACATCCTCATTTGGAGGCCCAAACAACCATTAAGGGCTTCTTGTAAGGCATTTGATGGACTCTCTTGACCTGCTGTGCTCAGTCAATAGTAATCACCATCAGTTGACCCCTTGAAGGAGTGGGGGGATTCTTCAATGGCTTCTTCAATGGCATCCTCACGCCACAAGACTCTGAGGTCTTCCTCTATAAAAGATTTGTTAGCCAGTCGAGTCTTGTCTGGTTCTGGTGGAGGCGAATGTGGCTCAACAAAACCAAATGCAGTATGAACTAGCTGAGAGAGTGACGGTGCTCAAGACTCAACAACACATTCTGGGGGATGCCCTGGAAGATTATGCAAACCGCTCCTGCTGAAACAATATACGGATTAGGAGTGTGAGTGCCACTGTTCCCAGTACTGAGCTGGAAATCTATGTACAGCCAGTGTTCCCAAATATCCTCCAGGTCTCTCTTTACACTTGATTGCATGTAGTCTTCTCCGCATACCAGCAACGGAATCAACTTGCGCCTGATGTGCTCACCAGGCTCCACTTCTACCAGGTCAAGGAAGATGTCCTGAGAGCATCCTGGAAAGTAATCTATCTTACCTTTAGTGGCAATACCATCACCTGTTTCCAAGTACTATCGCTCCAGACGCTTGCCAAGCACAATGACTTCACGGAGGTGCTATCCCACCTACATAAAAAGATAATACTGTACCTTTGGGGCTTTTTGCTTTGCCTTCTTTCTACAGTCGACAACAACCAGGTAGCCGCAAGCACACCAGATGGTGTACTGAAAAGGTCTCCACCTCCAGAGGGCAACAGCAGTTGGCCTGTGCCCCCAGATCTTTGCAGGGGATGAATGGTTCAGACAACCTTCGAAAGTGACTTGTAGGCCCTTCAGGAAAACCGCATGTTGGTGCACCCAGCAGATGGACTTACCAGTACTCATACATCACCTGCTAACTTTGAACACTGGACTGGGTGGGATGGGCTGAAATGCCTGGCTCCCCTGGTGAACCAGGCAGATTGCTTGGTTGGTCCTCCTGTGCGGGGATGCCTCTGGGTTCCCTTAGAGGTGCAGTAGTACCATATATGGGACGGAGATGGCAGGTGGACAGGGGCACTGGAGCAATTTTGTGAGCTGCAGCCTTCTGTACAGCCAAAGGACTACCACTCGGCTGCCACGCCATGTGTGTTTCAGTGAGTATGGCTTTCTGTTCCTCAAAATTGTTCAGATTTGTTTTGGAAGTACTGTTTTTCTCCCATACATTTGATATGGCTCTTGGGCGCACACTATTTCTCAGAGTACATCTAGCTCAGCTATTGAAGGTCTCATGGGATGGTGGGGGTTCTTTGGTGACCTATAGGACCTGCTCTACATGTTTGGCCCCCAGTGGCAGAGAAATAATACCTTATGTGGTTTCAATGACACACCATCTTAGAATTGTTTCCCTGAACGGCTTAACTCTCCAATAAAATGGAAGGACCTCTTGAAGTGTCTCCATACCAAGGAGGGGGAAATGCTAAGCTTCAAGAGACACATTTCATGGCATCTGACACCAAGAGGCTCCACTCTTACCACTCTTACCGTTTTCCACTTCAGTTCCATGTGCCAGGCTGCACCAAGACAAGGGCGGAGGCACTTTTGTTTTGATGAGGCGTATCCAGTTCAGTTAACTGGTCACTCGTAGATAGGGAGGATAGGGCATTGGGTCTACCCGCTAGGTTGGTCTCCAGGCAAATTACAGTCTTCTCCATATATGGCCCCAACACAAATTAGGATATCATGGTTCCCGGCTCCGTTGTTCACAGCCTTTACTTATAGTTATCTAATTATCCGGGGTGATTTCAAAACTGTTGCTGACTTAGCTCTAGGCCACTAGCAGCCCGCTACATCACCTATCCGATCCCCTTGACTTTTGGAGGGCGAATCATGCTAGGTAGAGGGATTTCACCTATTATTTGAATGTCCATAAAGCTCATATCTGAATTGAATATTTCCTGATTGCTGCCCCCCCTACAGTCTAGTGTCTTATAGGGCACAAATCATTGGAAAGAGAAAGACACCGAAGAGGTGTCATAAGCTACTCTGTGGGATGTAGGTTCTGCATAGCAAACTTTTAAAACATACCTCCACTTTTGTCAAATTACCTAAGGCCAAGAAGGAAGATCTCATGATCAAACTTTCCCGGCTCAAACTTGAATACAAAGCCTCTGGCTCAAACAGAATATAAAGAGAACTCTGGAGTGTTTGGAGTGAGATGAAACAGCTCTATGTGACCGATGCCATGTGGAAACTCGTCTACATCAACCAGAAATATTATAAGAAGAGGGATAAGGCTCACAGACTCTTAGCATACAAATTACCAGAAAAACACACTAGAAACCATATCTTGTCCTGTAGGGATGATACCAGAACATGTCACATGGACACACCCAACATCCTCGACCTTCCCAACCTTACTATTTGTCATTATATCAGACTCTGTCTCCTCCAGTGGCCATTCAAGGCAGTTACCTTTGGGACTTCACATTCTCCCACATTGAACCCATGCTGCTTCGCAAGCTCGAAGAGCCTATTATCCCTGGGGAGCGGAGGATGGCTATACATGAGCTAAAGGCCAGTAGGGCCCCTGGGCTGAATGGGTTCTCAGTATCATTCTATAATGCCTACTGAAAATGTGGAACCACTGGCTATGGTCTTTAAATATTTTCTGGTTACAAAAGGAGTTTACATTAACACTGTTGTTTAAGCCAGGTAAGGAGGCTATGGCCCATTTGTTTTACATGGTGGTAGCTTTGCTAAATATGTATATTAATATATATATTACAGCTCCAAAGTCCTGAAAATACCCAGCCGGGTTACAGGAATATAAAGCACTCACAAGCACGGCAGTGTTCTTTAGCAGGGTGGTTTATTAACCAAACAGACGCGTTTCGGGAGAGCCCTCCCTTCCTCAATGTTTACATCTGGTATGCAGAGCGCAGCGCCATTATCAATGTTTGCGAAGACAATCAAAACAAACAAAGGACACATTTTTTACATGAAAAGCTGGGCGCCATCTTAGAGTGTATACTATCAACACTATTTACATTGAATTGCTAACAAGTTTACAACACCTGAATACTGCCGTGTATCGGCGAGGTTGATGTCCCAAAAAATAATAATATAAAACCATGTATTATAATAAATCTAAATACATTTTTTGGCCAAGACATCAGTACATTGTTGAGAGATAGTCAACTACCGACAAAAAACACACACTAAACTCTGATGTGGTCAAGTCGGACAAAATCTAGCCGTGGATCGGCAATTGCAGCCCAAAAGGACTGCCACAACTTAGGTGTAGTCAAAAACTGAAGCAATTCATCTAGTTAGATATTACTAATGGTAGCATCATCCATCTCAAGATCCAAAACAAAAACAAAAACAAAATCATCGGGACATTTCACAGAATATAGCACAAACATTTCAACTGATATGCAGGAAATTCAATATTTAACTCAGATGGTTCTCAAGATACAGAGATGGACATTATTGACCCAAATGAGAGGCCAGTTCTTCTCCCATATTCAAGCCTCCAGGTGCTTTGGACTCCAGATCTAAAATGTAACGAGACTCAAGTCTCCTAAGTGTAAGCAATCTATTGCCCCCTCTGGGATTTTCTTCGACTTGGTCCAAACAAAAAAACCTGAGAAGATTCCTGTCACTGTTGTGTTTCAGAGAGAAGTGTCGCGCCACGGGGTACGTAAAATCTTTATTTACAATGGCCCGCATGTGTTCCAATACCCTCAACTTGACAGGATTAATAGTACTCCCAACGTACCGTAACATACAGGGACACATCAGGCAGTAGACTGCAAAGTCTGTGTGACATTACATAAATTTGGATATAGGCCGCCCGTCTTTCCTACCCGGGACTTGGTATGTCAATGTTCTTTTGCTTGCTACACAGGCCTTGCATTTTCCACAAGGGGAAAAACCTTTGGTGTCCTTCAAGGTGCCTAGTGATTTACGTATTGGTGGCAAATAACTATGAACTATTTGATCTCGTAGAGATCTGGCCTTCCTGAACGTGATTAACGGTGTATTGGGAATATCAGGCCCTACAATCTGATCAGATTTCAAAATATGCCAATGTTTTGACAGGATAGATCGTAGTTTGAACGAATCAGCAGCATAAGGTGTTATGATGCGGAATCTTTCTTCAGTATTGGGACCTGTCTTCTTGACAAAGAGACTAGCACGGGGTATTTTTCTTACCCTGTTTAGGGTCTCTAGAAGAAGGGAAGAGTTGTAACCTCTCATGATAAATCTTTCCATGCATTCACCAGCTGCTTTTTCAAAATGTACATTTTGGCTGCAGTTGCGCTTCAACCGCAAAAATTCCCCGTAAGGGATATTACTGATCAATTTACGGGGATGACCACTGGAGGCGTGTAAAACGCTGTTACCAGCCGTGGGTTTGCGGTAAAGTTGTGTGCAAATGCGTCCCTCAATGACACTTACTTCTAGGTCTAGGTAATTAACCTTTTCCTTACTGATTTCGCTGGTAAATCTTAAGTGATACTCGTTCTCGTTGAGCAATTGGATATATTGGTTGGCTTCATCAACTGTTCCATTCCACACCAGGAACAGATCATCTATGTATCTGCTCCAGGTCACCACCTTGGTGTTCCATGTGGCGAGTCTGGGGGCCCAGGCTACCTGCTCCTCCCACCAGCCTACGAATACATTCGCGTAGCTGGGGGCGAAGCAGGAACCCATGGCCGTACCAGAGAGTTGGCGATACATAGTGTCCTGAAAGAGAAAGATATTGGTATGTAGGCAAAATCCAATACGTTCCAATAGCATCTTATTGTGCATTGCATATTTGAGTTCTCTCTTGCTCAGGAAATATTCCACTGCGCGAAGACCCTGTTCATGGTCTATACAAGTATATAGACTTGTGATATCGAGGGTGATCAGTGTATAAGATGCTTGCCAATCCAACAGTTCCACCTTTTCAATGAAATCCGTGGTGTCTCTTATATACGATCTCAGGGACAGTACAAAATTAAACAGATGATGATCCAAAAATTTTGAAAGATTTTCAGTCAAACCTCCTATCGATGAGATTATCGGTCTTCCTGGGGGTTCCTTGATGTCTTTATGAACCTTGGGTAGGTGATAAAAACAAGGTAGTGTAGGGTTGGTAGTTTTTAGAAACAGGTATTCCTCCAAGTCTAACATTTGTTTATCATACCACTTCTTGAGCAAGGTGTGGAGATCAATGATGCTGGCCGAGTATTCCTGTTTCGTTATCACAGTGTAACAGGAAACATCCTGAAGTTGGCGCATGGCTTCTGTCACATATTTAGGTCTCAACATGATCACAATGTTACCTCCTTTGTCGGAGGGTTTACATACTATAGTCTTGTCCTCCAAGAGTGTATTAATAGCACATTTTCGTGCTTTGGTGGTATTATATTGCGTCTTCTGTTTGCTTTGTGTTGTTCTCATGGCCATCAGATCCCTGATGACCACATCAGAGAAGACATCAATAGGATCCACAGCTAGCTGGGGGACAAATTTGGAGGCCAACTTAAAGTCACTCTTGGGTGCGACTTGATCAATGTTGACATTTGCCAGTCTTTGCGTAAGTGTGTTATCCGCTGTGTTGATTTCCATGTCACCTTCTCGCCTTGAGTCATGTAGTACTTCACAAGCTGTTAGGTCGTTCACTGTTAGGAGGTCCGTTGCCTTTCGGTTTTGTCTGAGTTGTTTAGCTTCTTTTGCTGTAGGTTTGGTTTTATGAAACTTATGCAGTTTAACCTTCCGAATGAATTTGTATAGGTCGATACGCGTTTGCGTGTATTCCATATTTTTGTTCGGACAAAAAGTGAGTCCTAGCTTTAAAACAGACTCTTCGGCTGGTGTTAATTGTCTTTCAGATAAGTTGACAATAGTGAGTTGTTCCGAGGAGCTCACCATCTTCCTCTTCTCTGGCTCCTGGTGACCCTCGTGGTTGTTTTCGTCTGGTTGGTTCCTCTGCCTCTTCCCCTTCCAGCCCCCACTTCGGGTTTGGCGGCCTCTTCTGGTGGTTTGTTCTTGCCGTCTCTTAGCCAGCTCTCTTGTATGACCTTGAACTCCTGTTGAAAAGGGGTCTTCTTAGCCAACGCATCAGAGGTGGTCGCCAGGCCAGTTGTTTCATCCCCTGACAGTTCGCTGGCATATACATCGGAGTCTGATGTTTCCACTCTGGTTTCTGCATTTGATTTAGGCATTTGGCTTTTTCTTGTCACCTCCTTACGTGGCTGGTCATATTTTTTTGAGAAAGTCAGAACCCTTCCCATCGCATAGTCCCGCTCATCACGGTCAAACTTTTCTTGTTTTCGCAGTTTAATTTTTGTTTCATATTTTTGAAGCCTTTTCTTCATACCAGCCCTAAGCATTTCTTGTTCGTCTTTTTCTGTGTTCTGTGCTATTAAACTTTCCAGTTCTTCGATTTCTTTCACCACCTTATCGCGGTCACTCCAAGCAAATTGGATTAAAATCTCCAACATGCCTTTACACGAACTGGCTATATGGGCAGCCCAAGTCTCTAGTAGGAGGGGATCTGGGTTTTCATATGCAGGGACCGTAAAGATTCTCAAACCTCTAGGTACCCTTTGTACCTCGACGTAACCCTGCAAGGATGTCCCCTCCCACCATTTACGAAGTTCGCGTTCGTAAAGCTTTTCCAATTTGTGGAACTGCGTTGTCAAGGCATTAGGGGTGGTCACATTAGTGGTTGGTGCTGGTTTGGAAATGTCCGGATTTTTGTTTTTGAACATGCCCCCAGCAGCGTCTCTGCGCTCTGACATATTAAACATGCTTGAATTGTTTTTTTTCTCCAGTCACAGTTGGTACCGGGTCCCAGGATCCAACGGTCAACCCTGCTTGAGTCTACTGCCGGCTCTCGCTAAGCCACCAATAACACAGCTCGAAAAGCAAATCAGGATTGCCAAGTAGAAAAAGCCGGCTTACCGTTTAGTAGGTCGGCCGGTTGCTTGCAGTCCTTGTTGTATTCGATCCGGAGAGGATCCGACGTGGAGGTGCAACTTCAAACCTCCAATTCACGCTCTCCGGTGGTGGCGGTGCACTCGTGCAATCGAAAAAACGCTCCAAGGTTGCACCAAACAGCACGAGTCACTCAGAAATAGCGGGTGCTTTTTACCGCGATGGTGCTCGCGGAGAAATATTACAGCTCCAAAGTCCTGAAAATACCCAGCCGGGTTACAGGAATATAAAGCACTCACGAGCACGGCAGTGTTCTTTAGCAGGGTGGTTTGTTAACCAAACAGACGCGTTTCGGGAGAGCCCTCCCTTCCTCAATGTTTACATCTGGTATGCAGAGCGCAGCGCCATTATCAATGTTTGCGAAGACAATCAAAACAAACAAAGGACAAATTTTTTACATGAAAAGCTGGGCGCCATCTTAGAGTGTATACTATCAACACTATTTACATTGAATTGCTAACAAGTTTACAACACCTGAATACTGCCGTGTATCGGCGAGGTTGATGTCCCAAAAAATAATAATATAAAACCATGTATAATAATAAATCTAAATACATTTTTTGGCCAAGACATCAGTACATTGTTGAGAGATAGTCAACTACCGACAAAAAACACACACTAAACTCTGATGTGGTCAAGTCGGACAAAATATATATATATATTTGTGGGTAACGTTTGTATCGTTTATTTTCACTGAAAATATAGTTTATATTCACTGAAAAAACTAAAGGTCGGAGGGATGTTAAGGTTTGGAAATAAATTTGGAAACCTCGGAAATTAACAAAATAAATGGTTAGAGGGACGTTATAGTTAGGAACAAGATTTCCTACCTATAACATCTCTGTAACCTTTGTTGTTTAGTGAATTTTGAAACTTTCATATCTATCTATCTATCTGTCTGTCTGTCTGTATGTCTGTCTGTCTGTCTGTCTCTCTATCTATCTATCTATCTATATATCTATATATCTATATATCATTTGTGATCAAGGGCATCCGCCCGAAGCGCGTCATACCGCTGTTTGCCGTTTCAAACTAGTGCAATAAATCATCTTGCCTCACTTTTGGGATTCGCTGGTCTTTGTTCGCCACTGGTTGGAAGTTCAAGATCGTGTGTTTGGATCTATCTATATATCTATATCTATATATATATTTTGAACATTGTGCTCACCGCATATTGATCCCTGCCTATTGGACTCGCTGATTCTGGGGTTGTGGCCTCTTGAGGGGACTCGAGGACAGGCACATTGGTTTTGGGGCAGTGGAGTTCTTTTTTATCGTACCCTGCTATGTGACCGCTGTGAGGATTATCTTTACACCCTCCCCATTTCACCGACCCAAGTTGTTACAAACATGAGGCAGCCTGGGAGTCGCAGTTCTGAAACTCAAATGGACTACGACAGGTGTGCTGAATTGCCAGGGGGAGGAACGGGCTACGACAACAACTTATTAGAAACAGCAGGAATGAACTAACACAGATGAAGGTTTCCGGTGTTGGGCGCTGAGGAAGGCAGCACGCTGAAATGCATCTGCCGCCACTGGGACTGTCTTTCAGCCAATAAAGCCTTTCTTACCTGTTCCCCTCGGGCTCCTGCTTCGTTCTTTTGGAGGAAGTTTCTGTTCATATATATATATATATATATATATATATATATATATACCCAAATTTACACAGTGGGGTCCTTCCGGGAGCCGATTGTGTCTCTAGGATCTAGTCTCTGTGTTAGAAAAATGTTTTTGCACTCGTAGTTTCAGCTGGAAACATATGCGGTCTTTGTTACCGTCATATATAATGTTCTTGATACACTGCAAATTCCCCCACTAACTGTGTGGTTCCTGATGCCGCTCGGTCACCTCCGGTGAGTGCCTACAAAGAATTCCAGATGGTATACAACACTGTTGTTTCATATGGAGGTGTCCTCGTCTGTCTTTTAAATCGCTAGCCCTCACGGGAACGCCTCAACATCATACACTGCCGGTTTCAGAAGGGAAACTGACCCATTCCTGCGCCCGCCTCCCACGTCTGCGGCAGTGATCAGAAGAAGAAGGGCTCACCGTTATGAGAGACAAGGCAATCACACTCGAACCAGGGTAATTTTCGCTTCGTCTGCCACTGTGCAGTATCATATCTGGCGGCCGGCACTGAATCCCTTGTTGCAAATCCAAATTTACACAGCGGGGTCCTTCCAGGATTCTCACTCCCGAGTCAGGTGGCGCCTCGCATTCGGCGGACCTCCCAAAGCCGAAGTATTGTAAAACATCCAAAATTGTGCTTCAAAGCAACAGGCGCACTCCGTGAGCTTAATAATTCATAATTTTTTGTTCCTTGTGCTTTGACAACAATGGCATTTCCCCCCCCCTATTTTGACTCTGTAGCTTTACTCAAGCACAATCTTTTTGTTACTCCCATTGATACTTATCAGTAGGCAGTAATATATAGGGTTTGTCGGTTTTTAACTCTGTTCCAAGATGGCGAACACTGTGTAATGAAATATCACATGACTTTCATGGTTGAAAATCCGAGTGCCTCGTTTATGTTTCTGTATAACATGCCTACTGAACCTGTTTGTTTTCACGTGTGATCAAGACATAAGATTGTCGAAACGCGTAGCGTGTAGCTGGAAATAAACTACTTTACTGCATTGAATTCCCGAGTGCGCCTGTTGCTTTGAAGCACAATTTTGGATGTTTTTTATATATATATATATATATTCACTGAAAAAACCATAGGTTATAGACCATATATAGTTAGGAATTAGCATTTACAAAACCTTGAAAATTCACTGAAAAAACCATAGGTTATAGACCATATATAGTTAGGAATTAGCATTTAAAAAACCTTATTTTACTCACACAAAACCATTGAAATTCCATATATAGTTAGTTGCACTAACTATATATCGCGCACCCGCAATCCACTGCTGATGATGTCACATATTACATCATTCATGACATGGTCAGTGACATCACTGATGACATCACTGATGACATCTCAAATGACATCACTGATGACATCACTGATGACATCTCAAATGACATCACTGATGACATCACTGATGACATCATCCAGTGACTGTGTGTTTCTGTAAAGTTTAAATATGTTTGATATATTGAAGAATGAGTGGATGTATAAGTGTCTGGATGAAGGATTTAGTAGGTGCGTGACTGACTGTATGAATGAGTGAATAAATGTGTCGTACTAAATGCATGGGTTAGTGACTAAACTGTCTGAATGTGTGCTTCAGTATGTCTGTTGTGATGTAAACTGCTGCATGTGTGGATCATTAGCTATACGAGAGGCTATATATGTTATTGATTGGTTGCCCAAGTATTTGTATGGGAGATTGAGTTTGTGTGGGGGTGGCTGGGAGGTGTGTGACTCTGTGCATAGATGTGTGAGCAGTTGATTCACTAGGTGTATGAGTTCAAGAGTGCATGTGGAAACAGCTACATGGGTGGTTGACTGTGTGCATGAGTGTATTGATGAGTGAATGGATATCTCAATGCTACATGTCATAGTAAGTACATATGTAAAACACAGTACATGTGAGAGTTGGCATATATAAATAACTGTGCATGAGAGCCACTGAATGTGTGAGTGGCTGTATGGATCATTGTGAACTTGTATCAGGGATTGTATAAGAGAGTAAATATGTGTTAGTATATGTTTGAATAAGTAAGGTGTGTATAACTGTATAGTTGAGGAAATGGAGGTGTGATTGATTCTTTGCATGACTGACTAGGTGTGTGAGTAACTCCATGGATGAGTGACAGTGTGTGAGTGTCTGTATACACTGAGTGTATCTAAGGTTATATTAGAGTCTGAAGAGGTTTATCGTATTAGCACAAGAATGATGTCAAATGAGATGTCATCAGTGATGTCATCAGTGATGTCATTTGAGATGTCATCAGTGATGTCATCAGTGATGTCACTGACCATGTCATGAATGATGTAATATGTGACATCATCAGCAGTGGATTGCGGGTGCGCGATATATAGTTAGTGCAACTAACTATATATGGAATTTCAATGGTTTTGTGTGAGTAAAATAAGGTTTTTTAAATGCTAATTCCTAACTATATATGGTCTATAACCTATGGTTTTTTCAGTGAATTTTCAAGGTTTTGTAAATGCTAATTCCTAACTATATATGGTCTATAACCTATGGTTTTTTCAGTGAATTTCATTGGTTTTTTAAAGGCTAATATCTGTAGCTGTAAAATGTATTCTTCTTTAAATCCAAAAATATATTTTATATGTTTATTAATAAAAAAAAAAATTAATATTTTTTTTTCTTCCCTCCCGCTTCGCAAATCGGGAAGCTTCCCGTTAGCTGACCTTGATGCCGCGAAATAGTCCGCGAACCGGTAAACGTTCCTTTAACGCAACTGCCGCGTTAGAAAACATCGTGACGCCTCGCGTCCGCATGACGTTTCACGTTGTCGCGTGATACGTCATATGACGTGCTACGTTAGCGAACTGGTACGCGAAGCGAGGCGCGAAGCGCAGGTTCCCGGAAGCAAACCGGGAGGCGGCGCAAAGCGCGTAATGTAAACACAGCAGGTCATGTGACTTGGTAATAACACTTTTCATTGGTTCATTTCACTTTTGGTTTCCTAATGATGTAACACTAGGTCATGTAATCTAAAGTTAACACTTTTCATTGGTTGAGAACTATTGTTTTTCCCAAATGATGAAAACCCCTCCTTTCCTCACTCTGACTTTCATCTTTGTGAGAGAAAGACCCTTTGTTACCAGTGAGCAATGGCTTCTTTAGTAGCTTCAGCTGGTGCTTCCCCACCACCTCCACCACATCCAAGGAAGAGAGGACCACCTGCTGAAGTTATAATTCAGCAAGAAGAGGAAGAAGAGGAAGAGGAGGAAGAGCAGGAAGAGAGGCAGTTTTTGCCTGAGGAGCCCAGGAGGTCTCACCGGAAAGAAAACTTCATTTGGCAATTTTTTAAATTTCCCAAAGGCCAGAAAAAAGTAAATGCAAGATACGTAACTTGCCTTATATGTCAAGATAGACTGTCCAGAGGGACCGAGAAGAAATACAGTTACGGAAACTACACAATGCATCGCCATATGACTAGGTGGCATCCTAACAACTACAGTGCTGCACAGTTTCGTAACGAACTAGATAATCCCCCTATTATGGCCAGAAGATCTGTTGTACCGGAAGTGACGGGACCAGAGGGCAGGGAGATGGTGCCAAATATACAACTGAGATTTGGGGAAGTAAAACAAGTCTGCGTACTTTGCAATGGATTCATTTGCTACAGAGAAAGTATCATCACTCTGATCAACAGAGCTATTGACAATCATCTTCCAATTTGTCCGAAACGCCGCAAACAATAAATTCTTTTTTTTTTGTTGCTCCTGTTGAGCCCTTTACAATGAATCGTTTTCGTTTCCCCCCCCCCAAAAAAAACCCAAAAAATATAAAACCGTTCAGAAAAATTCAAAAAAAGTAAAAACATTTTCAGAAAAAAAATATAAAACAACAAAAACAATAAAAAAAAAGTTCTTTTCAGAACTACCTCCCCGTTATTAAAAAATTGGTAGAATATTTGGAACTCTGCCAACCTCTATTTCTCTTAGTTCGCTTCCCAGTTCGCTCGCCGGTACGCGAACCGGGAGCGAACCCAAATTTTTTTTTTTTTAAAAAAGAACAGTAAGTATAAGGGAAGGAAACAGACAGTTATGTTAAAAGAAAGACAGCTATAGGGGAGTAAACTAGAGATACTATTACCCGTAATCCACTGCTGATGATGTCACATATTACATCATTCATGACATGGTCAGTGACATCATCAGCAGAGGATTGCGGGTAACAGTATCCCTAGTTTACTCCCTATAGCTGTCTTTCTTTTAACATAACTGTCTGTTTCCTTCCCTTATACTTACTGTTCTTTTTAAAAAAAAAAAATTAGATCAGTCAGAAACAGTGTAAGTAATAGAGACAGAGTGAGTGACCAAGAGTGAAGAAGTATGAGAAGAGAGGGACTAAGAAAAATAGTGAAGGAGTAGAGTAATTAAGTAATAGACAAAGGAATGAGGGAAGTAGCAAAGGCAGGAAAGTGATTCTTAAAGAAATAAAGCAGTGGAACTAATAGAAGTTAAATGTGATAGAAATATAACAAAAAGAGTACAAAACATTTACCTTATAATTGTCGTTAAGTTAGTCATTTGTTCTTTTTATACTAAAAAATCTGTGAAAGAGAGAACAAACATTTGAAAAATATTAAAACATGTTTTTAATAAATTAGAAAAAACAAGGGAAAAGATTGAAGGACAAATAGTTTTTCAAGAACTTTGACACTTACAGAAGCCTCTGCTTCTCCATGCCCCTACACAGTCCTAAAAATATACATTTTAAACTAATAGTATCTTGATGCAGATGAAGTGAGTCCTATCTTGCAACATTGTGCATCTTTTGCATGACTGCTGCATCGGTTTCATGTGGCATTGTTTTTTTACAGCATGACATTCAGCCTACAGCCTAGATTCATCATTTTATAATTTTGTCGCCTCATACCAAATCTTTTCAACCGCGACTGCGTCACAAAAGTGACGCACAGTGGCGCAAAAGAGGCATACACCTATCATAAATCTGTCCCTAACATGTTAAATAATTGATTCAGGATGACAATAAGGTGTGGCCTATCCAGAGGTTTGTTTAAGGTGAGGCCTACTCAGGGTTGCAGATCAAATTTACACTTATTGAAGAATACAGAGGAGATAATACATGTGAACGCCTACTAATGAAGTAAGTCATGTCAACTTCACTCTTGAACAAAGGCTAGACCTCTTCTGTGTCCGTGGACAGACCTAAACTTCATCTGCACAATGTCATTCGTAAACGTAGGAAACACAGGTGATGTAATTGAAAAATGTGGAGTTTATTTTCCTCATTTCACAATCACATCACCTGTGTTGCCTTTGCTTAGGTATCTCATAGTGCAGATGGAGTCTAGCATATCAAACAGTACACAGAAGTTGAGCAGTGTATACAACAATTTTCACACTTAGAAAACCTTCAGCTTCTGCATGTCCCCTACACAGTGCTAATTATATACATTTCAAAGTGATGGTATCTTGCTGGAGATGAACTGAAACCTATCTTGCAACATGGTGCATGTTTTACACAAAAGTGACCCACAGCGGAGCAAATGAGGCGCACAGTCATCATAAATCTCAGCCTAACATTTTAAATCATTGTTTCAAGATGCCGATAAGGTGTAACCTATTCACAGATTTGTTTCAGGTAAGTCCTACTCAGAGTTGCAGATGAAATTTAGGTTTGTTGAAGAATACAGAGAAGAAAATACATGTACAGGCCTACCAACCAAGTGTGTCATGTCGACTGCACTCTTGGACAAATGTTAGACCTCCTCTGTCTCCAGGAACAGGCCTAAACCTCATCTACACAATGTGATGTGTAATGTTAAGAAACACAGGTAATATAATTGAAAAACGTGCAATTTTTTTTCCTCATTCCACAATCATATCACCTGTGTTTCCTTTGCTTAGGTATCTCATTGTGGAAATGTAGTCTATCATATGAAAGACTACGTAGAATATGAGCACTGTATGCAACAACTTTGACACTTACAGAAGCCTCACCTTCTCCATGCCTCCTACACAGTTCTACATGTACATCATAAATGCAAACAGAACAGAATTAATTATACATGTTAAATGGTTTATTTTTGCTGTTCTCAGAATGTATCAAATTTCACTAAAAACAGTGACTTGAAGGTATTCATCATATAACAGCGGGGAAAAAAAAACACAATCAAAATGATTGTGTTTAAAAAACCCATACAACATAACAAATCAGAATTCAGAACTCCTTAAAGTTAACTTACTTTCCATGACGGCGAAGGATGTCCTATGAACAGCTTACACTCTGTTGTGCTGTTATTACTTTCAACCCGCCACTTTCTGAAAGAAAACCTCCATTGTTTTCAAAAACATGTTACATACAATAAATGACTTCTCGCTCTCTACCACACGTTTCCTTCCACAAGGCCAAATCGTGTCTGAGCCATTTATAACTCTTAGAATTCTTGTAAGCCAATCCCGTCATGTTGTATTTCCGCAACTTTCACAATTAAAATGTTGAAGATCATTTTCACAATCCTGGACTAGTAATATCTTCCCCTTCTTGCTCAATCATGTTCTACATTTCCTATGACACTGATATTGCTTACTATGAAGCAGACTTACACTACCTTTATGACTACTACAATTATTTAATTCTCTACATCACTTTTAATCACAAAGCAATGTAAAACAGTAGACAGCATTGCAGACTTACATTCCCTCTACTCCATGTTTTGATTGGCTGCTTCAATTAGCTTATAAAAAGAAACAGTTTTTCTGAACTCATTCAAAGTGCACGTATTTCTCCATGACGTCCAGTGTTATGGTAAGAAGTTATGTCTCTGTACTACACTTATCCTCAAGGCCAAATCGTGTAGGAGCCATTAGAACTTCTTGAAATTCCTCAGAGCACATCCCGAGATTCTTTCCCTAAAATTTTGGTTTTAAAAACACCAGGGAAGAGTTTTTAAGGTCATACGGCAATTTTTTTTTGAAAATTAAAACAGAATCATTGCAGAATGACCAGCCATTTCTAGACTTTAAATAAGCTGTGTAATGTCCTGATGTTATTGAAGGACCGTCATGATATATAATTGCTACAGTTACAAAAGTCCTTCCTGATATTGACAACTGTGAAGCCACAACATTTTTTATTAAAGTTGTCAATTTTGTTCCATCAGGCCTACATCGTTGGAACATTAAAATGACATACTGGCCATATGTTCGTATAAATAATGTGGACATCATTTCAGATTTACATTGGCTACACTCCATGTTGTGATCAGCTCCTTTTACTAGCTTATTAAAAGAGACTGATTTACTGTCTGGCAAAGTTAAATATATAAATCTTTCTGAGTCTACACTAGTAGTACTTGATACCCTACAGTTCTCGCAGTCATGCTGCCATTGATAAGAAAGCCCAAACAGGTGATCTACATCTACACCTTCATCATGCAATACATCAAGCATATACATTAAAAACTCCTGACAATCTTGCTGACTATTTTGAGAGAATTGTGTTTGGCCTGAACATCTGTCTAACAGATTTCGAATTTCAGACACACTTTCTATGTTTGTTCTATCAGTGCTACATTTCTCTAACACAGAATTTAACAAACTGCAAAATCTTTGATCAGAATTGACCACAATCTCTTCTTTTACATTTTCTAGAGAAAACAAAACATTAACCACTACATTAGCATAGCAGTTGACACCAGAACTGTTTTCAAATTGAAAACCAACAACATCTTCAACAGAATCCTTTTTGTTTCTGCTTATAATTTCAGGTTCATCGACTTTTCGTCTTTTTGCTACAACCTCCCCAATATTGGTCACATTTCTTCGTTTCCGGCCTACCACACGTTTCTCAAACAAAGGATACTGAGGCAAATGTGGCGCATACTCTCTTCTTAACCTATTGTATTCCTTAACACAATCTAGATCCGCACAAATGTTTGTGACATCACACTCAATCAAGTACAATCCCGATAAAGTTCTAACTCGTGACAATGCCACATATGCCATACCCTCCTTGAACACAGAACTGCCAATATTCACCAATGCACTGTCTACACTTAAACCTTGCGATTTATGGATTGTCACCACATATGCCAAGCAAACAGGAAACTGCTTACGACGAACATATAAGTCTTTTACAAGCAAAAATCTAGCAGAACAACGACCAATTAGCTGTACTTCCTCAATGCCATCAAATTTAATTTTTAAAAATTCAATTCCATCTCTATTTCTGTATTTCACAAAATCAACAACATTACCCATTGATCCATTTACCAGACCTCTTTCAACATGCAAATTCCTTCTTAAAATTATACGGCAGTTCAAGTACACATTCAGAGTCTTTTCAAAACCTGCAGTTTTAGATATACTCTTCTCTAATGAATCCAATTTTGTTTTCAGATTCTCAGACAAAATAATTGTTGATCCCATATGCTCTACTCTGTCAATAGCTTCCAGTTTCACAATCTCTTGCTTTTCTAAATGCAACATTTTGTTGTTGAATTTGGCACATTCTGCAAGAGTTGGCATCAAACATATTCCAGATTTCTTCTCAGTAATTTTCTGAAAAATATTCTCAGGCACAACATCTTGGTCTGGATATAAATTTGTCAGTAATCGTGCATGTAAAGCTTCTTTCCCATGCTCGGTCACTTTTCCAATTCTAACATCTTGTAGAATAGTCTTGTAAACTTCATCCTTCGCCTGACGCATATTTTCATGCAGTTCAGCATAATTGAAGTTTAACCATATATTGACGTTGCCAATGCTCCCTAGGCACTTCCTGGTATCTTCATGCGTGAGCATTTTGAACACAGGTTGCCCTTTCACTGGTGTCAGCTGCAGAAGATCTCCGAAAACAATGATGTGTTTGCCACCAAATAACACATCATACTCTGTTTTGAGAACTTCTTGCATTCTCAAATGCACAAAGGCAAGCATGACATTGGAAACCATGCTTACTTCGTCAATGATAAGAAGTTTCATTTTCCTCAAGACTCTTGAAACTTCAAAACAAGCATCTCCCGATAGCTTGTGATATTGTAATTTGTTGTCATGCTCCACTGGCAGCATCAGTAAACGATGTAAAGTAATCCCTTTAATGTTATGTGCTGCCAGTCCAGTTGGAGCGGTGACAACACAAGACAGCGATGACTCTGTCCTTTCCGGCAAATAACATGAAATTGCTTTAATAAGGAAACTTTTTCCAGTTCCCGCTTCTCCACTCACGTACAGTCGAACAGGCTTCAACGACGTACATGAGCACTCTTTCTTGTCATGACTTAATCCATGATCAATTTGCATGGTAACTTCGTCATATATTTTCCTCTGCTCAACGTTGAGTTGTCTTTCCAACTCTTCTAAGTTAACCGCATCCTCCTGAGCATGTGCCATTGCTCTTTCCACTTCATTCATAGCAGTGGCAGCTTCATTTTCGATAACAGGTCCTCCTAGTGGATCCTGACTCAATGAAGCAGAACTCTGACTGTCCTGAGAACTGTCTCCGGCAATCTCCGCTGCAATCGTTGCTTCCTGCTCAATTTCCACATTCAACATTTCTACATATTTGGGAAAAGCAGGACATTCTATGGTCTCCTTGGCAGCATTGAAAGAGTCTTCATAACGGAGGAAATCTCCAAGCAGTTCCTCTTCTGCACGCCAAGGCTTAAAAAGTTGCAAAAGTGCTAAATAGAAAAACTCCTTTTTTTCAGGAGATTCGCCACTCAATTTTCGATGGTTTATCAAGTGGCATTTTCTTTGCTTCACCAGACATCCCTCACTTCCTATTACAGCATACACTCCTTTCTCAGTATCTTCTTTGATGTTCCTCTTGAATATGTAATTTTGCAGAACCTCATACAGACAAACATTCTCGAGGTGACTGCTTCGATTTGGATAATATGTATCCAACATGTTGGTCTTCAAAATGTCGGTACTGTTTGGCTCCTTTTCCGCCAAATACTCAATTTCCCGCACAGGTTTGAGAACTCAATTACGCGTTGCAGCAAGACCAAGACTCGCCCAAACGATACTGCTGGACTTGGCATAGAGACTTGCTGAAGACAACCGGTCAGAACATTCGTAAGCTCCGATTTCTCGATGCGACAACATCTTCAGACTGAAACTGTACAACTTCTTGCTGAGGCTCTTTTCATGGGAAATGTCCTCCCACATATCCTTCAATTCTGCCTTCTCTTTTTTGGTGATGTAAGATGTCACATACCGAGCCACAGCCATACAGTTATCAGCCACAAACTGTATATCCATGTTAGCATTCCACATGGACAAAATCACCGGGTTGTAGTCGTTGATGTACTTAGACTCTTCGTTCCTCTTCAAATTGTATGTGTTTTTAGGTGATTTCTTCATCACATTATTTCGCAGCGAAGACATCAAACTGTTCACTCTTCCTTTAGAAATCACCGGTCGTGGAAAGCCGAAACGACATTTGGTGTAGAACTTGTCTTTGTTTCGGAATTTACGACGACAGTACTTTCCACATCGATGGCTTTGGAAACGTAGAACTTTTTCTCTTAGGCTTTTTTTCTCCTTTGCGTTTGGAACAGCACACGTAGAATACTGTTCTATGAAACTCATCACTGAGTCTTCTGGATCCGTTCCAAATTTAGGTGCATCCTTGATCCACAGCAACATATGTATATGAGGCGCACCTCTTGCTTGGTACTCCTTTCTCCAGAAGAAATCCAACACCTCTCCAAGAGGTGGATTCTTCTTATTCATGATGAAAGACATCATACCTTCAAATCTATGATTGAAGTACCTACATACATTGACTGGATCCAAAGAGCACAGTTCTCCGGGTGTCTTGAATTCGATGTTTTCTACGTTAGCATTTGCCTCTCGTAGAAATTCAAGTAAGTCTTCCCAGCCATACTCAGCACAGCTCAGAGTGAGGAACCATGTGGGAGTTCCTAAGTTCCTCAGCATACATTTTAAATCACCATGACGACGGTACCAGTACTCATTAGTACCACGCTGACACGCCATGAGATTAATCAGGTGAGAATCCAAAATACTGTCTTGGACATTGACTTTATCCATAAAGTCACTTGCCGAGATGTTTTGCATGTGTATACCACTTTTCAAGATGTGGTTCACTGCATATGACAGTCCAGACAGATCGCTTTCAAACAGGAGATGAAACAAATAAGGAATGCATTGTCAAAACCTAGCATCTCCTGCATACAATCGCAAAGTCCGGTATTCAGAAGCAGGAATTTGATGAGGTCGCTCATCATATCTTCCTCCCTGACCTGTTGGAAAAAGCTGTGGGAAACACAGAGCTTCCAAACTTTCCTCCCAAACACTAATGGGACTCCCTTTGGCTTGTTTCATTTGAAACAACTCAATAGCATTCCCCATGACTTCCTTGGAATGCAAAGGATGAACACTATAATGTTCATATATTTCTTCACTAGTACAGGGTTCTACTTTCTCAATTTGACCAGCACACAAATCGCTATCCTCTTCCTCACTTACTTCCTCTTCTGCAACATATACATTTTTATAGTATTTATTATTTTTTTTCAAATACAATGTTGCCCTTTTGACTTTCCTAACATCTACTAAATCTTGCCATATTTTCTTATTCTTTGTCGGAACCCCATTAACTAAGATAACCAGAGGTTCCTCTTCCACTTTTTCTACTCCAATTGTGTTAATGTTTTTCTTGAAATCTAGAGGCAAATAAACAACTCTTCCCTTTAATCCTCTCTGTAAATCTGATGGAGGCAATTTCCCTGTCTTTGGCTCCATTCTTACAATAGCCTGAAAGGGATGGATACTTTGAATCAAAATAGATTCATAAGTATTTAAATCCTTCAATTCAGAAGGAATCTCAACCAATTCCAGATTATTATGAACTGCTCTAGCAGGCATCTGGTTTTGATTTAATTTGTTACAACAATAAGTACACACACGTTGATCCAATCCCAAATCAAAACAATTTTCTACCATCAAGTATGTTGTAAAATCCTTCCATTCACTATTATTTTCCCTTTCACTTTTTGCATATAAATCCACTAACTTAGTCTGATTCTTATAATAAGTGCGTCGACAACACACACAAGTGAAATTTGGCCTCTCACTTGATTTCACCTCAAACGTCGCAATTTCCCTCTGGAAATTATCTGTACTGGAAACCTGTACACTATCTTCCACATTACTCTCTTCTTCTTGGTCAATTTCAACATTCTCCTCTTTACTTCCAAAGTAACAAAACTCAATTTCTTCACATATATTCTTCACATCTATTTCAGAACCATGCAAAAGAGCAGCGCATAATTGTTTAAGCATAATTGCTGGACTCTTAGCATAATACAACATTCTAACTAATTTCCTCACTTTATTATGATGCACTGCTAGCATCCTGAAATGATGAAAAACACTCTGGCATACTCTCCTGGAAAGACAAGCCAGTGAATGACCATGCAAACCTATCACTTCTCTCACTCTGCAAGGATCTAATTCTTGCAACAACTTCATTTTCTGCTTCAAACTTTTCTTATTAAATGACCGTATAAAATCACAAAGCAAATTAATGGAATCCTGTCGTACACTGCAAATACTACTACACTTCCAGGTGTACACAGGACCCTTAGGACGTCTCCCTAAAACCTCATTACCTAACACCTCTTCTATCTCTGTTGTCACAAGTTTTTCTTTTTCAACTGGACAACCATCTTTCACTTCATAAGCTTGACCACTGGTGTCAACTGCATGCACCAAATCATTATCCTGGAAATAACTCTCCTCATTAAAAAATGCCTCAGAGCTTGAACTATGCATCCATTCTCCAGAAAAAACTTCACAAAAATTACTACGATTAACTATTCTCTTCCATCTACTATTTGTTTTGAAATCATAAATTGCCTTGTTTAGCTTCCTAATTCTATTGATTGTCAAAATAAATAACTTACGTTTAATTTCAAATGCCTGATCAATAACTTTCTCAACTATTTTTTTTCTCTTATAAAAAAACACTTTCTGTTGACCTTTCTTAATATTTTTTAACAAATTGCCAATTATCCTGTTGCGGAACATTCGTTTACGAATGTCCCTAAACTGTTGTTTCCTTCTACTTTCATGCATAGAGTTATCTCTTACTCTAGCAGTAACATTTTTCATTGGCCTTTCCTTTCCGTTTGAATTGCTTCTCCTTTTCTGGACTGAAACATTTTCTGTAGTAATATTTTTTTTACTACAGATATTTCTTATGAATGTTTTTGTACTCTTACCCGGTGCTTTCTTGGTGACTTGACAAATCTTTTTGTTAGAGGACTGCTGCTTTTTTTCATTCACCTGCTGTCTTTGACGTTTTGCAGCCTTTCTCACTCTTTCTTTGGTTGGCATGCTGAAATCTTGAAATGATCTGCAGTTGAATCTGTGGTAAAATATAATAAAAAATGTTATTAACCACTATTACCCAACAGTAAATCAATAACAGTCATCAAAAACTTAACACACTACTTAACATTTTTACATAGAAGATTTTTTTGTGCATGGCAAATTTAGAATACAGAAATAGCAGAAAAGAAATGGAATTTATATTCATTTTACCTGTGCTGTTTTATATGTGAATCTGATCTAATTTTATGAGCATATTTTAATATTTTATTGAAGACACTACACATAACCTGTTTTTGAAGGTGTCTTTATTTTTAAATTAAACGGTTTACATTTTTACTTTTTATTTATTATAAATTTATAAAATAAATGTTTATAGTTCCATAGGCTCAAGCACGTCAGCTTCCCATCCTATGTCATACAATTCTGACAAATCTGCATCCTCATCACGTTCTTCTTCATCCTCAGGATTTAAATCATCCAAAGGATCAACATCCACTGATGTTTCAATTACGAGTTCAATGATGAGGTCGAAATCAACTGATTGCTGATTGTCGCTCATGTTGATGTTGTCTTTATCTTTAAAGAAAGATAACAACAATGAGATGTTGCAGAGTAAGAGACAAATCTCAGAGATTATAATAGTAAAATTGTTTAACAAGAGTAACATTTTGCAGCTATTATTTAACCATGTCCAGCGATGCTGAGGAGAGGAGGTGAAGCCTATGTCCAATTTTTCAGTGAACAGGACTCATCTCTTCTTAACCTTGGATAAACCTCACCGACTCTGTGTCCCCTGCACATAATTAAATGTAAAGGGGCAGATTTATGTTAACTAGCACATCCCCAGGGATGCACCAGTTAACGTGCACCGCTGCTCTGCCACCCATGGTGTGCCGCATTTACAATCAGATAGGACAAAGCTGCGTCAAAACCCTGCGCCTGCTTGAAGCAGGCATAGATCTTGACGCAGGTAGGCTGAAAGCTAAAGCAACAACTAAGTGTCGTGTGCAGAAGTTGCAAAAAAGGAAAAATGGCGTTTAAACCGGTAATGAGCCCATGCTAACTTAACACAGTGTAAAGATATCCAGGATCTACATCAGTTTGGGGTTCACGAACCTGGCAGGTACAAGGCACTGAGGCTTTGCACCGTGCATGTCTCATCCCAAATCATATGTTGTTTGTGAATGAAACAATTTCCCAGACCAAATGCTTTGGATTGGCTACTTCTAAAAAATTAAACACCCCTACTATCCCGGAGTTAGAGGAATATGATGGTTGGAGTCATTTTACTCGGTTGTCCATTAGTGATTTACAGGCCCTACTCCGTAATTCTTCCTTTAACATTTCCAGTATAAATCCAAAAGGTTGGCTGCTTTGGCAACGTGCCTTATCCACGGTTTAATAACGCTGCCTTTTGCTTTATATAAGTTTTCAAATTGTATGAAATATATACCAATAGGTCGTTATGAACCTTTAGGTAGTGGTTTTCTTCATGAGGTCTGGTCGCTTCCATACACATACAGATGTTTCAAAGATGATCAAGAAGTTTATCTGAATGGAGAGGAATGCACTGAGACGCCAGATCATTCACTAATGTGTAGGCACATACAGTTACACGGTTCATGCAACAAAGACCGACCAAATATGGCTTACGTGTTGCAAGGCACGCCAGTTCCTGCTATCATCCCCACGTTCAAGTTGTTGGAAAATGGTAGTTATTTGATGCTCAATAATGAAGATTGTTCTGGGTTAATTAAAACTATTCCTTTTATCGTAACAGTAAGTGAACGGGTTATTTGCTGCAGAAATGTTCTATTTCCTCCCACACATGAACATAGGGAGTTTTCAATCTGGCCACAAATACCAACCTTGGGAGCAGATTTCAACGGCATGGCAAGAATAAGGGCTCTTTTGTCTCAGAGAGAGGTGGCCTTGAGTTCGGCCCGTGAAACTTTCGTGCTTCACATAGCGAACACCCGTACAGAGGTGCAGACCCTTTTAAATACTGATTCGCCTTTGCATTTCAGCGAGATGGTTCGGACTATCTTTAACGCGTCCTCCACAAAGGGCCTGGCGCATTTTTTTAAAGTTGTTAGCAGTGGTCTCGTGACTTCATTTGAGAAAATCTTTGGAGTCATCCCTGCTTTCTTTCATTCTATTTTTTCCACTTTGTTTGGTGGATTCCCAGTTTTACTTGCATTAGCACCGGACGCTCTTGTGCTTTTTTACATTTTTAAATATGGATGTCCCTCCTGTGCAAGGTCCCGCCCTGCAGCTGCTAACGCTGTTCCGCAATCGCATGCTTGAATATTATGGCACAATGCCGTTGGCGATATTAAGCACGGCATATGGATTATCTTTTCGATTCTCCTACTTCACCTGTGTCCAGCCTGTATTTCACTGCCTGACCTGTGATTTCGATTGGGCCATTGATTTGTGTCTCTGCGGACCGGTTTCTCCTGACGTCGACTTTAATCAGCTGATGAGTCCTATCATTACTCACGAGTTGGTTTGTCCTGGCGAAAGGATTATGGCTGTGGCATTGATGCATGGACTAATTGGTCCCTGGAATTTACTGGCGGCAACACAGTCTTTCTTGGAACAGAGCTTTCTTGAAAACCCACCGAGCTGTCCTCTGATGGTGATAGAGGATCCGGTGCTGGGAGAGCACGTATGTTCTTTTCCGCTTTTAAATTGGATGGCTGAACTCTTTTCGGATGAAGACGGTGACTTCCTATTGGAGGCTGTTGCAGCTTATTTTGCATATACAATTATGTCATAGACCTTTTTCATGTTTGATATGCTGAGTACTAGCATTTCATTGACAATTCATTGACTTATTTGTCAAGTTTTTATTATTTAGCTTGCCTATTGGCTTAAGCCTCGATAAACTAGTTGACTGTTTTATTTTTTCTTAGCATTAAATTTTGCTAGTTTTTAATGTTTTACCTTGCGGACCGTGCACATATAAAGTTGCAATCTGCTCTCATGAGATGGCACTTCTATTACCTTATTTTGTTCGTTTCCGGATCATGGAGGGGTGTCATGTAGATCCTGGATATCTTTACACCGTGTTAAGTTAGCATGGGCTCATTACCGGTTTAAACGCCATTTTTCCTTTTTTGCAACTTCTGCACACGACACTTAGTTGTTGCTTTAGCTTTCAACCTAGTAGTTCATCATGGTTTACATGAGAATAATATGTTATTGCTCTACTATCTGCTTTGCTTGTTAAACTATATCTGTACAGCGAGTGCTGAAGTTTCAAGAACAACACGATACAGAATTGTTATGAGGTCTGATCTCCACGACTTCATAGTCATAACATAAGTGCAGCTTCTGCCAATTCTGGGCATGAGGCGGGTTTTATATTGCTTTGCGGAACACACACATACACAACACTTGATGCGGTTCACATGAAGAGAGAGCTGGTGTATGCTGATGTGATTCCTTCAAATCTAGGACACTAAAGTATAGGCACGCCCTAAACTAACCCAAAGAGACCTTCTTAGCAAATAATATAATATGTGTATTAGGGAGGGTGAGATATAAGTGTTGCTAACTCTTATTCATTTACAGCATGTTAACATACTGTCACCATTCGCTTTTTATGTACTAGTAACTATGCTGGTAATTTTGCTACTGATAATTGTGGTAGCGTTCTAGTGTTCCTGCACAGGAACAGGATGTGGGGAAACAGAAAGCGGAAGGCGGCCATATTGTTTGCTTGGCGCCGACCGTTGAGCAACAGCTTAGCCCCGGCGCTCCGGAATAAAGATAACTAAAAAGCATTTAAAGACGTACGTTCTCACATTATTACAATGGCGACGAAGATGTGTACTTGTATTATCTAAGATACTACGCCTGAGAAGACGGCATTAGTAAATAAACATTTAAAATACACATGTGTTCTTCTTAACTCCATGTTCTGGTTTGTAATGAATATATAACGACCGAGTGTTCATGAGTTCCACGTATCCTGAGGTACTGTAAGTTCATATTCTGGATTGTCTAAACATTGAGAGTTTGTTATATCCAATGTGACACTGTAGCTAGCTTGCTAAGGGGTTTTTGGGTACTAAGGTGAGTTTTGGGGCACCCTAATTCGCCGAGGTTCCAATCCTCTGTGCACAGTTCTGTGTGAGAACAGAAACCCTGCGACAGGGGCACCCCTGAGCCTTGCTGGAGCTTCATCACACTTGCGATACAACTCCAGCAATGCGCCACCTTTACGGCACAGATGCGTCACACATCTATGCTGTTTTTGCCCCATGATGCGCCGCATTGTAAATGCAGCACACCATGGGTGGCGGAACAGCGGCACAGGATGACTGCAGCCGCGGGCCGTGGAGGAAGTTACGGTGGGGCAGGGAGGCGGGAAGGGGGAGGGGCAGGGTGGAGGGACCTAAAAACTGGCATATGGATAATTGCAGGTAAGTACACAATTTAATTATTCAAACGAATTTCGTAGCGCGCACTGCATCGCAAAATGCGATGCTGTGCGCGCTACGAATTTCGTTTGAATAATTAAATTGTGTACTTACCTGCAATTATCCATATGCCAGTTTTTAGGTCCCTCCACCCTGCCCCTCCCCGCCTCCATGCCCCACCGTAACTCCCTCCACGGCCCGCGGCTGGATGACTGGCACATCCCTGATGATACGCCAGTCATCA
This sequence comes from Lissotriton helveticus, assembly GCF_964261635.1. NCBI lineage: Eukaryota > Metazoa > Chordata > Amphibia > Caudata > Salamandridae > Lissotriton > Lissotriton helveticus. The sequence goes on from NC_136059.1 coordinate 887,674,873, forward strand.
TAAATCTATCCCTAAGCTTCTTATCTTGTTAGAGATGAACCGCCATATGTATCATCAAAGTTTTTTACATTTCCTAAATAGCGAACTTTAAGGAATAAATAGCGATTCTTTACCATTCCTAGTTTGCGATGAGCTATTTGCTAATTACAAATTACCCATTCATTTCCATGGAGCAGGAGGCCCATAGGAATGAACGTGCAATTTGCGATTAGCAATTAGCTCATCGTAAATTACGAATTTTTCCGAGGGTGCAGGGGTGTCTCAAGAACACCCTGCTGCACCCCTGAAAAAGAAATTTGGGGGCATATGGCGCACATAAATTTTGAAAACATTCCTTTACCTCAAAAACGATTTTCAACTCATAATTTGAAAAGTGTTTTTTTAAAGCCTTTGCAACTTTTTTGGGTCACTTTTAACATGGCTATGTAACTCAAACAGTCAAAATCTAAATTTACCATGCACAGGTGGGCAGCCGCGGGCCGTGGAGGAAGTTACGGTGGGGCAGGGAGGCGGGAAGGGGGAGGGGCAGGGTGGAGGGACCTAAAAACTGGCATATGGATAATTGCAGGTAAGTACACAATTTATTTATTCAAACGAATTTCGTAGCGCGCACTGCATCGCAAAATGCGATGCTGTGCGTGCTACGATTTTCGTTTGAATAATTAAATTGTGTACTTACCTGCAATTATCCATATGCCAGTTTTTAGGTCCCTCCACCCTGCCCCTCCCCCTCCCCGCCTCCCTGCCCCACCGCTCCCTCCACGGCCCGCGGCTGCAGGTGGGAGCATATTTACAAGGAATTTGCTCCACGGAGAAAGGTCTTTTAATTTAATATTGGAAAAATAACAGCAGAGACACTGAAATGCCTTATAAAGAAGCATACACCATTATGTCCTTGTCATAAATTTTAAAAGCATTCATTTTCCCCAAAAACGATTTTCAAGTCATAATTTAAAAACACTCCACATGGGGAAATGACTTAAAATGTCCTTAAGACACATGAAAGCGTTTTTTGATTGCCTTTGCAGCATGTTTCGGTCACCTTTAACATGCCTATGTAACGCAAACATTCAAAATCTAAATTTGCCATGCACAGGTGGGAGCATATTTACAAGCAATTTGCTCCACAGGGAAACGTCTTACATTAAAATGGGAAAAATAACATCAGAGACACTCAATTGCCTTATAAAGAAGCATACACCATTATGTCATTGTCATAAATATTAAAACCATTCCTTTTCCCCAAAAACTATTTACAAGTCATAATTTGAAAACACTCCACAGCTCCTATGCACATAAAAACCCTGTCAGTACTAATACTTCACATTTTCTCCAATTACAATTTCTCAAAGAAACAAAATCTATTTGTAAAACACTTGAGACAAAGCAACATTTGAAAAACACAACTTTCTTCATAATTTTCTCCTTAAAGCACACTATTTTCTATCTAAATTAAAGAAATCTTTTCTCACCTTAGCAAATACTTTGAGTTTCAAAACAGTCTCAGAAACACACCAATTTGTCTTCAGCAGAGCAAAAGGTATGCACTCCAGAGTCTGCAGCTATCAAAAGCACAGAAATGCTGTAATTCTTCACACATATCTCTCATGTCACCCAATCAAAACTCTTCCCTCACTTTTTTTCAAATCAAAACCCTTCCCCCCTCTGCCCTCTCTGCTTTTTTGCATAGCAACCACCTCTTGCAAGACCTCTGGTGTTTGCAAGTTCACACAACAATGTTGCAATTGAACTCTGAACTCTCAGTGCACCTGCATATCCAGTGCATTCTTCCATTTAATGATTTTTTCTTCGCCACTCAAAATACATCTTTCAACGAACTCATCCATGCACCCTAACTTTCTGTTTTCAGCAATCAAAATCCACCAATCACTGTTACTGCTTCATTAACACAGAAACTCCACAGTTTTTTTCATTTTAAACTCTTATTTTTTCAACTGCCATTTCATTGCCACACTTCATCTGACTGCAGGAGAACCTTCTCTCGCCATGTTTTCTGTCTGGATTGTTGGACATAGTTACATCTATTGGGCTCAGAGGTACGCTGAAAACAGGAATTTACCTAACCTCAATTTACAAGATGTGGAAATTAAGTGGTTTGGCCACAGAGGATTAAAATGTCACCAATTGATACCATTGGTGAAAACCTTTATGCATTTGCCAAAACCTGACCTGTTAATTGTGCACTGTGGAGGTAATGACTTGGGCACTTTGACTGGGGTAGGTCTGGAAATGCTTTTAAAGGACACCTTTGAGCAATTGATGGCACTTTTTCCTCAGACTGCCTTGGTATATTCAAATATATGCCAAAGACAGAAATGGAGGTGGTCGAACCAATTTTGTCCACAAATTGAGAAGTCGAGGAAGCATGTAAACAAATCTGTTTCAGCTTACATGAGAGACCATGGAATGGGCTCCTTGTACAACAATAACTTGCGTTACTACATGCAAGATATCTGCAGAGGAGATGGAGTTCACTTCTCAGATGAGGGCAACAGAATTTTCATTCAGAATTTAAGACTGTGCATTGGTACCTACTTATAAGTACCTAAATGTACCATAAACCCAAAAGCTCTACATCTGATCACTCACAATTATTATTTTACTCTTAACTTTTTTCACTAATTTTCAAGAAAGTACGCTCCCCAGAATGCTTCCCGGTTCGCGAACCGGGCGCACTCCACGCAAAAGAACTAAAAAAACAATATTTTTTTTTTTTGCCCTGCGAGGCCCTTTTAAAGCCTCCACATCAAACCTAGGGGGTCAGGGAGGATCTACTATGCCCCCTTATGGTCATCTGCCCCTTCGCTTTGGCCTCCTCTTCTCTCTCGATCCTACCGAGAGACAAGATGGCGGCCGCTACGGACTGTTTGGAATGTTTACAGACGCCGAAGAACCAATCAGCTTCGCAAAGCTCCGTAACGCAAAAAGTACGCGAAGCGGAGCGCTGTTACAGATATATATCTTTTTTTGAACGTTAATTTCTCAAAATCCACTGGAGCACATATATTGAGACCTAGCAAAGGCACATCGGGCTACCAGTACCTACAATTTTCCCAAGTTTCGTGCAAATCCATTCAGCCGTTCGATTATTATTATTTTTATTTTTTTTTGCCCCGCGGGGCCCTTTTAAAACCTCCACATCAAACCTAGGGGGTCAGGGAGGATCTACTATGCCCCCTTATGGTCATTTGCCCCTTCGCTTTGGCCTCCTCTTGTCTCTCGATCCTACCGAGAGACAAGATGGCGGCCGCTACGGACTGTTTAGAATGTTGACAGACGCCGGAGAACCAATCAGCTTCGCTTCACAAAGCTCCGTAACGCGAAAAGTACGCGAACTGGAGCGCTGCCCGGTCCGCTGTTACAGATGTATATCTTTTTTTGAACGTTAATTTCTCAAAATCCACTGGAGCACATATATTGAGACCTACAAAAGGCACATCGGGCTACCAGTCCCTACAATTTTGCCAAGTTTCGTGCAAATCCATTCAGCCGTTCGGGCTAAAAGTGAGGCCAACCGCCCTATGGAAAACTCAATGTTAAAAACACGTTTTGGGACCCCCCTTTTTTCTCGGCCCCCCCTTGACGAACCCCCCCCAAATTTTCAGGGGCTGCTCAGAAACAAAATGTTCCATTTTCCTGAAAATTTCAGCCAATTCCGTCCACAAACGCCAAAGTTATTAGACATAGAATTTTCAAAAATCCCATAGAGAAAAAATCCTAACTATATATACCTACTGGCGACCGCCAGTAGGTAATATATATATATATATATACATGCCCGTAGTTCGGTGGCACGATAGCAGCAGGTAGAGCAGAGCCGGCAATGCAATCGTAAATCCAAAGTAAATAATACATGCTCTCAGAGTCCCGTGTAAGGTAATTTATTCAAGGTTACGCGTTTCGGAAAAGGACTTTCTTGATCACACAAAGAACCGGATGAGAACCCAGTGAATACATAGTCTCGGTACCGGACATAGAAAGAGAACAACATAATACAGTTCACTTGCATAGACACAGTGGTGGCCATCTTAGAGTCCTAAGTATAAGTGCCATGATATATACAGTTATGTATACACGTGTAACACAGTTGCGTTTTGGTACCCATTACTTCTACATTATTAACATCATAATATAGTCACTTGTAAACAAAGAAAAGTAAAAGTAAAGATAAACATACGTACTGGAGGGGGGGGGCATCTCTGGCAGGCCGATCGAGGGGAAGTATCTGAAGGAAGGGATGTGTGGTAAATACCGTTCACGGCACAGAAGCCAAAACGAACCTGCATACTCTAGAAATTCTATCGAGTATTTCAGCTCTCCTCCTCGTGCAAAAGGAAACAACAAGAGAGGGGCGGCATTCAGAGCCTCCATATCAGGAGCAAAGGAAAACAAAAGAAAGGGGAAGCCATTTACAAACTTAGGCATAACAGAGGTGCAAAACTTATCTGCTTACAGCAAGTTTACAAGGATCACTTTATTTTCTTGGCAAATCATGGAGGAAGAATCGCTAAGACGAATAGCAGCCCAAACTCTACTAGCACGGGCGCCAGGGAAAGTACAGACTAATGTGGCAATACCTAAACACAGCGATACTACATTGAGCATGCAACTGAGGAAATCTGAGAATCTCAAGAAAGTAGAAACCTCAAAGTGGTGGGAGGCAGTATGCCTCCAGGACTATGTAGATAAAAACATGGTCCCGCGGGGGCTGTGCATCTACACAACATCTTCATATGACTAGCCCAACCCACGTATACTGGAGGAGTGGGCAAAAAACTCCGCAGTCAGCTAAAAAAACATGCTGTGCATCCTAATCAAGTATGCGTGGGAAGATAGGGACGCTCTTATGAAAGAAATCGCTGAACTAGAGGAAGATTCCAAGAAAAGCACAGACGAGGCAACTGTAACTAAATTCAAGGAAGACTTGAAAAAAAGAATGACCCAATACGAGGAAGACATAAAACTAAGGAAGCACCGCAAACTCCACAGCGACTAATTTGCGTAATCAAGGAAGTCCTCTTCCCAAACGCGTAACCTTGATCCTTGAATAAATTACCTTAGACGGGACTCCGAGAGCGCGTATTATTTACTTTGGATTTCTGATATTTATATATATATATATATATGTATATATATATATATATATATATATGCCACACCGATCCCGGTAAAGACAGGAGGCTGTCAAACGGAGTAGTCCGTTTACGGGGTACCGGGACCCCTCAATATTCCAAGCACGCCTCTTTCCTAGTCAGGACAGAGAAACGACACCTTGGTTAAGTGCAAAAAGTTTTTAGTTTAATGCTGCCACAAAACAACGCGTTTCAGCTTATTGCCTTATTTCCTAGCGTGATCAAGGCAATATGCTGAAACGCGTTGTTTTGTGGCAGCATTAAACTAAAAACTTTTTGCACTTAACCAAGGTGTCCGTTTTTCTGTCCTGACTAGGAAAGAGGCGTGCTTGGAATATATATATATAAATATATATATATAAATATATATATATATATATATATATATATATATATTACCTACTGGCAGTCGCCAGTAGGTATATATAGTTAGGATTTTTTCTCTATGGGTTTTTTGAAAATTCTATGTCTAATAACTTTGGCGTTTGTGGACGGAATTGGCTGAAATTTTCAGGAAAATGGCACATTTTGTTTCTGAGCAGCCCCTGAAAATTTTGGGGGGGTTCGTCAAGGGGGGGCCGAGAAAAAAGGGGGGTCCCAAAACGCGTTTTTCCCATGTTAATTTCCATAGGGCGGTTGGCCTCACTTTTAGCCCGAACGGCTGAATGGATTTGCACGAAACTTGGCAAAATTGTAGGGACTGGTAGCCCGATGTGCCTTTTGTAGGTCTCAATATATGTGCTTCAGTGGATTTTGAGAAATTAATGTTCAAAAAAAGATATATATCTGTAACAGCGGACTGGGCAGCGCTCCGCTACGCGTACTTTTCGCGCAACGGAGCTTTGTGAAGCGAAGCTGATTGGTTCTCCGGCGTCTGTCAACATTCCAAACAGTCCGTAGCGGCCGCCATCTTGTCTCTCGGTAGGATCGAGAGACAAGAGGAGGCCAAAGCGAAGGGGCAAATGACCATAAGGGGGCATAGTACATTGTCGCTCACCCCCTAGGTTTGATGTGGAGGTTTTAAAAGGGCCCCGCGGGGCAAAAAAAAATAAAAATAATAATAATCGAACAGCTGAATGGATTTGCACGAAACTTGGCAAAATTGTAGGGACTGGTAGCCCGATGTGCCTTTGCTAGATCTCAATATATGTGCTCCAGTGGATTTTGAGAAATTAACGTTCAAAAAAAGGTATATATCTGTAACAGCGCACCGCTTCGCGTACTTTTCGCGTTACGGAGCTTTGCGAAGCGAAGCTGATTGGCTCTCCGGTGTCTGTAAACATTCCAAACAGTCCGTAGCGGCCGCCATCTTGTCTCTCGGTAGGATCGAACAGCTGAATGGATTTGCACGAAACTTGGCAAAATTGTAGGGACTGGTAGCCCGATGTGCCTTTGCTAGGTCTCAATATATGTGCTTCAGTGCATTTTGAGAAATTAACGTTCAGAAACAAGATATATATCTGTAACAGCGCTCCGCTTCGCGGAGATAAAATTATATGTGTATTACCTAGCTGTTGCTAACACCAGTTAGCGACGGCTAGTAGAAGATAGCGACCATCTTGGGCCCCACTTTGCATGTGAGTGATATTTATCACTAATGACATGCAAAGTGGGCATGCCAAGATGTTAGCGACTGGAAACAGTCGCTAACATCGCTATCTCCTATTATCAACTTTTGGAAATATTCGAGATAAGGGCGAATATCTCCAAAAGCTACCACCTGCCCTGAGCAGTTCTTAGCCATGTTATCCAATGGGAGGTGGATAACATGGCTAAGAGCATTAGCTCGGTAATGCATGAATATCGCTGAGTTTTCAGCGATATTAATGCATTGCGGTCGTTTTTTATCGTATTTCCGATAAACCTTGATAATAGCAAGGTCTATCTGCGATAATTTCTGACGGTAAAAAAATCGTTGCTAAGCATCGTTAGGGATAAATATCGCTTAACTTTGGTAATATGCCCCAACGTCTGTTAACGTTCGATTCGAAGGAAATCAGGAAGTGTTGAAAAACATTGTCTGCGCCATCTTGTCTTTTTTCAAATGCCACACTTTTGTCGTGCACGGCAGCCATTTTAGATGCCTTGACCAGACCCACTCTGTGCACGCTGTCGATCCTTAGCATGGCTCCCCACCCTCGCAAGCATCTCCCCCAGGCAGTGGTCACCCCCGCTCTCTGTCTTATGCATGGGTAATAAACCTCCCCCATCTGCGCTGCTGTTCCCTGAGAATCACACCCTGTGCCCGCCCGACACCTCCCTTTCGCCCTATTCACTACCGCACCCTCTGACACTCCTTTTCCTCTGTGTCCGATTGTCCAGGCTGGTCCTAGGGTATCAGCTAGCCCTGCAGATGTAGTTTATGGCCACAGCTGTAAAGAATCACCCCTCTTCAAAGGAGTTATAGTAGATCAAGGCCCACACTCGATGAGATCCGTCACAGCAGAAGCGTTGCTATTATCTGAAAACCATCCTGTATTGTGATTGGGGAGGGGACCGAGCCTGAAGCGGAAGATTCCAGGGATGACTGTTTGTACATCAAAGTTTTTACAATTATGTGTCACATTAAAAATATATAGCACTCCGACAAAGTAGTAAGATTATAAAACTTTAATAATTTATAAATATATACAAGAAAACAAAAATAGTAATAACATATAAACATTTTTAGGGAAAAACAACGAAGTAGCGGTCGGCTGTGCGAATAGTCCCAACGCAGCACAACGTCCAGATTTCCGGCGTGGGCGTCGCGGAGGGTGGGTCATCAGTAGCAAACTGTTGTGCGAATAGTTCCAAGGCAGCAGAACGCGCCGAAATCTAGATGACACGAAAGTGATGTCTAGTAAGTTGCCACCCAGCAAATAACGGCATGGGGCGTCGCGGGGGGTGGGTCATCAGTAGCAAACTGTTGCGCGAATAGTTCCAAGGCAGCAGAACGATGGCACCAAGGTGATGTCCAGTAAGTTGCCGCACTGGTTTTGGTATCCTACAATGCTGCTCCGAATAACGGCGTGGAGCGCCCCGGGGGAGGCGGCGTGAACGGGCCTCTCCAGGTGGAGTGTCATCTGTTGTAGTGGGGCGCCCCTTTACCGTTTCAGTTGCCATTCCGTCCGTTTTTGGTCCACTGTGTCAAAAGCCGCAATTCAGCTGAGTTGCGCCCACTCTTGTGGTGCAGCGATAGGCGGCTGTCACAGGACTCTCAAAATGGCGGCAGGCTGTTTCCTTTTTGGGCCTGGTCCACTGAAATGGCCCTGGGACACCTTGGAAATCGGACGCTTGTCTGCTAGGTCTTGGACCCCATTCTCGAAAGCGTCCCCTCCGCCTTGAGAATTCATCAAAAGTTTTGGGGGCTCCGACTCCTGCAGGCTTCTGGTGGGGAGCGGCTGCCATGATTGCTCGCGGAATGACCACGACTGAGCTACGAGATGGTGGTGCTTTCATGCTGACGCCAGCTTCAGTCTGAAACATCCAGAAACAAGGTGGGGCTTTCATCGTTTGGGAAAAAAAAAAAGTTTTCATCCTATGAAAAGTGTTGTTTTTAGGTCACATGATCATGCCTTCCATCATTAGGAAACGAAAAGTAAAATGAACCAATGAAAAGTTTTATAAACAAGTCACATGACCTGTTATGCGGCATAGGGTGTAAAATGCGGAGAAAATACGTTGGCACGTGAGGCGGCGTCAGTAGCGGACCGATGTGCGAATAGGCCGAAGGCAACACAACGCGCCAAGATCCGGATGGCACCGAGGTGGTGTCCAGCAAGTTGCAGCACTGGTGTGGCCATCCTACAATGCTGAAATTCGGCGTGGGGCGCCCCGTTGGCCTGTGAGTTTGCGTCAGTAGCGGACCGATGTGCGAATAGGCCGAAGGCAGCACAACGCGCCAAGATCCGGATGGCACCGAGGTGGTGTCTAGTAAGTTGCCGCACTGGTGTGGCTATCCAACAATGCTGAAAGTCGGCGTGGGGCGCCCCGTTGGCCTGTGAGTTTGCGTCAGTAGCGGACCGATGTGCGAATAGGCCGAAGGCAGCACAACGCGCCAAGATCCGGATGGCACCGAGGTGGTGTCTAGTAAGTTGCCGCACTGGTGTGGCCATCCAACAATGCTGAAAGTCGGCGTGGGGCGCCCCGTTGGCCTGTGAGTTTGCGTCAGTAGCGGACCGATGTGCGAATAGGCCGAAGGCAGCACAACGCGCCAAGATCCGGATGGCACCGAGGTGGTGTCTAGTAAGTTGCCGCACTGGTGTGGCCATCCTACAATGCTGAAAGTCGGCGTGGGGCGCCCCGTTGGCCTGTGAGTTTGCGTCAGTAGCGGACCGATGTGCGAATAGGCCGAAGGCAGCACAACGCGCCAAGATCCGGATGGCACCGAGGTGGTGTCTAGTAAGTTGCCGCACTGGTGTGGCCATCCTACAATGCTGAAAGTCGGCGTGGGGCGCCCCGTTGGCCTGTGAGATGGCGTCAGTAGCGGACCGATGTGCGAATGGGGCCAAAGGCAGCGCAACAATATTTTCTGATTTGAAGACACCACAAGGCGCTGAGATGCCAAGATCCGGATGGCACCGAGGTGGTGTCTAGCAAGTTGTGGCACTGGTGTGGCCATCGTACAATGGTAAAAGTCGGCGTGGGGCGCCCTGTTGGCCTGTGAGATGGTGTCAGTAGCGGACTGATGTGTGAATGGGGCCAAAGGCAGCGCAACAATATTTTCTACTATATTTTCGGAGTAGAAGACACCACAAGGCGCTGAGATGCCAAGATCCGGATGGCACCGAGGTGATGTGTAAGTTGCGGACCGATGTGCGAATGGGGCCAAAGGCAGCTCAACAATATTTTCTGAAGAGAATACACCACAAGGCGCTGAGATGCCAAGATCCGGATGGCACCGAGGTGATGTCTAAGTTGCGGACCGATGTGCGAATGGGGCCAAAGGTAGCGTAACAAGATTTTCTGTATGGAAGATACCACTAGGCGTTGAGATGCCAAGATTCGGATGGCACCGAGGTGATGTCTAGCAAGTTGTGCCACTGGTGTGGCCATCGTACAATGGTAAAAGTCGGCGTGGGGCGCCCTATTGGCCTGTGAGATGGTGTCAGTAGCGGACTGATGTGCGAATGGGGCCAAAGGCAGCGCAACAATATTTTCTGACTGACACCACAAGGCGCTGAGATGCCAAGATCCGGATGGCAACGAGGTGATGTCTAAGTTGCGGACTGATGTGCGAATGGGGCCAAAGGCAGCGTAACAATATTTTCTGTATGGAAGATACCACTAGGCGTTGAGATGCCAAGATTCGGATGGCACCGAGGTGATGTCTAGCAAGTTGGTGTGGTCATCCTACAATGCTGAAACTCGGCGTGGGTCACCCCATTAGCCTGTGAGATGGCGTCAGTAGCGGACCGATGTGCGAATAGGCCGAAGGCAGCACAACGCGCCAAGATCCGGATGTCACCGTGGTGGTTTCATAGTTGAGAGGCACTTCATCTGCAGTGGGGCGCCGAGATCCGGATGGCACCGAGGTGATGTCTAGCAAGTTGCTGTACTTGTGTGGTCATCCTACAATGCTGAAACTCGGCGTGGGTCGCCCCATTAGCCTGTGAGATGGCTGTTCTTTGGATTTGGGCCTGGTCCACTAAAATGGCCCTGGGACACCTTAGAACTCGGACGCTCGATTTTTTTTTCCTTTCCTGTACATGCAAAAAAAGGTAAATGCCCGGTATGTTACACGCTTCATCTGCCACGATGAACTCTCCAGAGGAACCGAAAAAAAATATAGTTGTGGTAACTATACCATGCATCGTCATATGGAGAGGTGGCACCAATTAATTATAGTGCTGCATAAAAGAGAGATTTGGAGGAGAACCCCTGACCTGCTAGTACATTCATCAAAGAAGTGGCACTGAGAGCTTCAGAGGCAAGGGAAACGGTCCCAAATATTTAGAAGAACTTTGGAAAGATTAAAATGACATGTTTAGATTGTGGTAAATTAATTTCATGTGGGCAGATGAGTGTTACTCTAATAAATACAGCATATGAACATCATCATAGTCGATGGTTGGTAGAGACATTTTGACTATATCCTGGACCTGCCCGTCCTCGCCCAAAATGGCGCCGGAATAAATGGGACTCGTAACTCCTTGTTGTGTACTGGTTGCAGAACCTTGAAATCACGAGATACGTATGCAGTTTTGAAGCACATGGCGGGCGGGGACGAGAATTGATTGAATATTTCGACATCCCTATTGATATTAAGTTCTGATGTGTTATTGATTACTGTACTGTTGAAAATTCGAATTAACGTCACCCATGGTACTTGCCCGCAAATGTATATCTAGATAATTTTATTGTAACTGGCCCTGTCGTATTTTAATTATAAAATGTACGTCCACCGATTCCGTAACTGTTAGACACCTTAGTTTTTGCAACCTAATGGCCCGCCCGTTACGTTCCTCTACAGTGTAAATGTCTATTCATCATATACGATTACAGTTTGCTCCGTGGCAGGCCCACGTGGTTATAGGCTCGTATTTGTATAATGAAATTTTCACAATAAAGGTTTTTAAAAGAAAACATGGTAGTAGTGTATACATTGGTAAAGTTTTTAATAATAGTCACTGTTTTAGAATCATTAAAAGGCAAGTGAAATAAAGCAGACCAATTACATGAAGGGTAAAAGGTATAATACGAAGGAACGCAGTAAAGATAAATGGTCAAGGGCTGTTGTGTTTTCTATTCCTGCAACATAAAGTGATCGATAAGAATCTCATATTCAGGCGTATCGGCGACTAAGACAGCAGGTCGACCCTCTTTTGCTCAACGGCTCCGTCATGGGACGAAGAAACGCTCTTTTTCTCGAAAAAAGAATATATTTTACTTGCAGGACAGTTGTAAAATTTCCGGGAAAGTACATTAGCCTGGAACATTATAACATATATTTAAGAGAAAATAATGTTCGGAAGTAATTAAAAGCATAATTTTTAGGTGATATGACCAAGGCTTTCATCATTAGAATAAGAAAAGTAAAATGAACCAATGAAAAGTTTTATTAACAAGTCACATGACTTGTTATGCTTACGTTACGCGCTGCGCGCCCCGGATGACTTCCGGATGCGCTAACGCGGCGCGTCATATGACGCATTACGCGACAACGCAGGTCCAGAATATAGTCAAAATGTCTCCACCAACCAGCGGTCGAAACACATCCCCTTTCAGCAGGCTAAATAGTTCTGTTAAATGACAACAGAAGGGACAGGCAACAAGAACCATCAGTCAAAGAGGGGAGGGCTAGTTCTTCTCTACCGGGTTACATTGGGGCGCTACCGGAACTGATCGAATTGGTAGTCTACAGTGTTTCTGGATGTTTCAGACCGAAGCTGGGGTTAGCATGAGAGCAGCACCATTTCGTAGCTCCGTTGTGGCCATTCCGCAACCAATCATGGCAGCCGCTCTTTATCGTTATTTTGGGCGGGGTGGGTGGCGGAGCCGAGCTGTTTTGCAGCCATCATTGTGTGGAGTTCAGTTCATCTCACTAGTTTTGTATTTGTCATGAGGGGTTGTTCCTAATGTTTCTATTTTAGCGAGGTCAAAAAGAGATCCCATTAGTGGCCTACTGATTTTGCTCGATTCCTTTTCTTTTTTTTTACACGATTTTTCGTTATCTGCAAAGACTAAACAGAGTATTGCGACTCTGTGTTTGTTTGTAAATAGAGAATGAACCAAAGAGAACTAATTCTAAAACAGTAAATACTTGGATAACAATCAATCAAATGGAGAGAGAAGCAGGCACGACGGATTACAACGGGGGCAAAGGCCTGCGTTAACTACCTTTCACTATCTGCAAAGAGAGAGTACTCCTAATAGAAATGAGGGGGGGGGGCACCATTCAAAGCAGATCAGTGTGCATAAACACGAAAATGTTTTCACTTACCACGTACTTGACATTCGACAGCTTATGATATTTGCTATTAAAAAACCATTGAAATTCACTGAAAAAACCATAGGTTATAGACCATATATAGTTAGGAATTAGCATTTACAAAACCTTGAAAATTCACTGAAAAAACCATAGGTTATAGACCATATATAGTTAGGAATTAGCATTTAAAAAACCTTATTTTACTCACACAAAACCATTGAAATTCCATATATAGTTAGTTGCACTAACTATATATCGCGCACCCGCAATCCACTGCTGATCATGTCACATATTACATAATTCATGACATGGTCAGTGACATCACTGATGACATCACTGATGACATCACTGATGACATCACTGATGACATCTCATTTGACATCAATGACCACATCACTGATGATATCATTCATGTGACAATACAATGCATCTCCTCACATTTTAATATAACCTCTGTTTCACCCAGTGTTAAATACAGAGTATAATTTTTGAAACCATTGACACACCAATACTAGTTACTACATACGTACTCACTGATTCCTACGTCTACACACACATTCACTCATTCACCCATACAATCATTCATACATACAATCACTCATCTTTACAACACTATCATATGCACTCATACACCTATACAGACACTCACACTCTGCCACTCATCCATGGAGTTACTCACACACCTAGTCAGTTCTGTAAAGAATCAATCACACTTCCATTTTCTTGTCTATACAGTTAAACATAGAGCACCTTACATTTTCAAACATATAGTAACACATACTTACTTTCTTATACAATCATTGATACAAGTACACATTGATCTGCACAGAGTCACACACCTCCCAGCCAGCCACACACACACTCAGTCTCCCATACAAATACTTGGACAATCAATCAATAACCCATATAGTTAATCATATAGCTACTGATCAACACATGCAGTAGTTTACAGAACAACAGACATAATGATGCACAAATTAAGACAGTTTAGTCACTAACCCATGCACTCAGTGAGACACATTTAATCACTCACTCATACATTCAGTCATGCACCTACTAAATCCTTCGTCCAGACAGTTATACATCTACTCATTCTTCAATATCTAAAACATATTTAAACTTTACAGAAACACACAGTCACTGGATGATGTCATCAGTGATGTCAACAGTGATGTCATTTGAGATGTCATCAGTGATGTCATCAGTGATGTCACTGACCATGTCATGAATGATGTAATATGTGACATGATCAGCAGTGGATTGCGGGTGCGCGATATATAGTTAGTGCAACTAACTATATATGGAATTTCAATGGTTTTGTGTGAGTAAAATAAGGTTTTTTAAATGCTAATTCCTAACTATATATGGTCTATAACCTATGGTTTTTTCAGTGAATTTTCAAGGTTTTGTAAATGCTAATTCCTAACTATATATGGTCTATAACCTATGGTTTTTTCAGTGAATATATATATATATATGTATATTACCTACTGGCGGTCGCCAGTAGGTATATATAGTTAGGATTTTTTCTCTATGGGATTTTTGAAAATTCTATGTCTAATAACTTTGGCGTTTGTGGACGGAATTGGCTGAAATTTTCAGGAAAATGGAACATTTTGTTTCTGAGCAGCCCCTGAAAATTTGGGGGGGTTTCGTCAAGGGGGGGCCGAGAAAAAAGGGGGGCCCCAAAACGTGTTTTTAACATTGAGTTTTTTATAGGGCGGTTGGCCTCACTTTTAGCCCGAACGGCTGAATGGATTTGCACGAAACTTGGCAAAATTGTAGGGACTGGTAGCCCGATGTGCCTTTGCTAGGTCTCAATATATGTGCTCCAGTGGATTTTGAGAAATTAACGTTCAAAAAAAGATATATATCTGTAACAGCGCTCCGCTTCGCGTACTTTTCGCGTTACGTAGCTTTGCGAAGCTGATTGGTTCTCCGGCGTCTGTAACATTCCAAACAGTCCGTAGCGGCCGCCATCTTGTCTCTCGGTAGGATCGAGAGACAAGAGGAGGCCAAAGCGAAGGGGCAAATGACCATAAGGGGGCATAGTAGATCCTCACTGACCTCTTAGGTTTGATGTACCATTTTGCCAAGTTTGGTGTAATTCCGTTCAGCCATTAAGGCTGTAGACGTATCTAAATGTCCTATGGAAAATTGCATGGGGAAAACACATTTGAAAGTGTTGAAATTTAGAACCAATTAAAATGTTACTTTGGTTTTGTATTTGTGTGTGATGAAAGTTAATTGGTTATGTATATATCAAAAATGAGAGGAAACCACAGCCATTTTGTGATACTACTGTCTGAGGTACATTTGTGAGGAATTTTTGGTGCTCAATTTCTGGTGTTTGATTTACACAGTACTAACACTTCTCCTACTTTCAAAAAGGTGAGTTGTTAATTTGTAAGGGGAACTATGTTGTACACTTTAAGATACTTTGAAAAATGTTTTCTGTTATTCATTTTCAGTCCTTCTGTTATACTAAATACTTGATAAAGTTAGTTTTATATTATGTATTACTAAAAACGATAAATGAAAGTGATTATTTTTTTCTGCAATTTACAGCAAGAAATGTCAAAATAAAATGGATCACAATGAAGAGACCGTGGCAATTTCTTTTGAATTATCCACTACATTTATTGAAATTGACAGCACCAATAATGAAATATTCTCACAAGGAGGAGATGACTTGAATGATTTTTTTGATCAATCTCTTGACGGCGAATTTATCGAATGTTTGGAGACCATAGAGTTACAAGAATCATCATTGCAGACTTTTCATGAGGAGATTTCTGATGAGATGATTGAAGAGGAAATTCCTGATGAGGACATGTTACTAGTTCTTTCAAATTATGAAAATTCAGAAGAATAAATTTATATTTAGAAATCAAAAATTGTTTGAGACATTATTCATTTTTATTTTTAATTTATGAGGTTGTAGCGAAGTGATTGTAGTATAAAAAAAGACTTATAGTATAGAGTGCAAAAATTGGTTCTTTTTGGAGGGGCAAAAAAAAAAAATTGTTTTTTTGGTGGGGTGCGCCCGGTTAGCGTAACGGGAAGTGGACTGGGGAGCGTACTACAAGGAAAGAAGAATGATTGACTTTTAACTTATTGTATGTTTATAGACTTGTTTTTCTGCTGAGTGACGTGTCGGCCTATCTCCACGGGATGCAGTCCCTACCATCTCGGCGTTTAAGCCCAGGGGGACCGGTAGTGTGGGAGAGATAACGGGGCATATTATCAAGGGGGTTTATCTCCGCTTTTTTGGCTTTAAAAGCCAAGAAAGCGGAGATAAAATTATCTCCGTATTACGTAGCTGTCGCTAACACCAGTTAGCGACCGCTAGTAGGAGATAGCGACCATCTTGGGCTCCACTTTGCATGTCAGTGATATTTATCACTAATGACATGCAAAGTGGGCATGCCAAGATGTTAGCGACTGGAAACAGTCGCTAACATCGCTATCTCCTATTACCAACTTTTGGAGATATTCGCGCTAAGCGCGAATATCTCCAAAAAGTAACACCTGTCCTGAGCAGTTCTTAGCATTGTCATCCAATGGGAGGTGGATAACATGGCTAAGAGCATTAGCTCGGTAATGCATGAATATCGCTGACTTTTCAGCGATATTAATGCATTGCGGCCGTTTTTTATGGCATTTGCGATAAACCTTGATAATAGCAAGGTTTATCTGCGATAATTTCTGACGATGCTTAGCGGTAAAAAATTCGTTGCTAAGCATCGTTAGGGATAAATATCGCTTAACTTTGGTAATATGCCCCAACGTCTGTTAACGTTCGATTAGAAGGAAATGAGGAAGTGTTGAAAAACATTGTCTGCGCCATCTTGCCTTTTTTCAAATGCCACACTTTTGTCGTGCACGGCAGCCATTTTAGATGCCTTGACCAGACCCACTCTCTGCACGCTGTCGATCCGTAGCATGGCTCCCCACCCTCGCAAGCATCTTCCCCAGGCACTGGTCACCCCCGCTCTCTGTCTTATGCATGGGCAATAAACCTCCCCCCATCTGCGCTGCTCTTCCCTGAGAATCACACCCTGTGCCCGCCCGACACCTCCCTTTCGCCCTATTCACTACCGCACCCTCTGACACTCCTCTTCCTCTGTGTCCGATTGTCCAGGCCGGTCCCAGGCTATCAGCTAGCCCTGCAGATGTAGTTTATGGCCCCAGCTGTAAAGAATCACCCCTCTTCAAAGGAGTTATAGTAGATCAAGGCCCACACCCGATGAGATCCGTCACACCACACGCGTTCCTACTATCTGAAAACCATCCTGTATTGTGATTGGGGAGGGGACCGAGCCTGAAGCGGAAGATTCCAGGGATGACTCTTTGTACATCAAAGTTTTTACAATTATGTGTCACATTAAAAATATATAGCACTCCAACAAAGTAGTAGGAATATAAAACTTTAATAACTTATAAATATATACAACAAAACAAAAACAGTAAAAACATTTAAACAATGAAGAGACCGTGGTAATTTCTTTTGAATTATCCACTACATTTATTGAAATTGACAGCACCAATAATGAAATATTCTCACAAGGAGGAGATGACTTGAATGATTTTTTTGATCAATCTCTTGATGGCGAATTTATTGAATGTTTGGAGACCATAGAGTTACAAGAATCATCATTGCAGACTTTTCATGAGGAGATTCCTGATGAGATGATTGAAGAGGAAATTCCTGATGAGGACATGTTACTAGTTCTTTCAAATTATGAAAATTCAGAAGATGTTGCCTGGGTGCCGCACTGATTTGGGTATCCGGCGTGGGGCGTCCCGGGGGGTGGGTCGTCAGTAGCGGTCTGTTGTGCGAATAGTTCCAAGGCAGCAGAACGCGCTGAAATCTGGATGGCACCAAGGTGATGTCCAGTAAGTTGCCGCCCACCAAATAACGGCGTGGGGCGCCGCGGGGGGGGGGGGGGGAGGCAGTCCAAAGTTCCGTTAAAAGGGCAAAGGAAAGGATCGGTGGTTTGAACCATCAGTCAAAAAGGGGAGGGGGTGCAACAATTTTTCCTACCGGGTCACACTGTGCTTTCACCGGAACTGAGGTCTGCAGGATTCTAGTCATTCAAACTGAGGCTGGCGCCAGCATGGGAGCGCCGACGTCCCGCGGCTACAGTTTCATCACTCCACGGGCGATCATGGCAGTCATTCCCCATCGGAGGTGTCTGCGGGGGTCGGGGACTCCCGCGGCTCCTCTAGAATCTTCAAGGTCGTGGAGGACTACGGTGGTGGAGTCAACCAGTGACCGGGCCATTTCTTTATGCTGGGCCCGCTCTTGCCAGGTCGACCGCCATTTTGAGAGTTCGGTAGCTACCGGCGATCGCGGGGTCAAATGAGCGGACGGGCTCCACCCTGCCGGGCGAGACGTTGCAGCATCGCCACAGTGGAAGAACCCTTTTCCGGGCGCCTGGAGCGCTGAGGTTGCAGCTGGGAAGCCTCCACCTGGGGAGGCGGGAGAGGCCTGTTCGCACCGTCTCTCCCACCCAGTGCACCCCACGGCGTCTCGCTTGACATTTGTTATGGCCGGACCAGGCGATGAGGACGAGGGGGGGGGGTCGGAGGCATGTGCAAGACATCCCCCCCCAGTGTTGTCGCAGCCATTATAAAAGAAAGAAGAAATGTCCCGTCCGTCTTTGGGCCGGACCTCCGGTGGATGGCGGCCGGACGCCCTTTGCTCTGGCCCCATGAACGGGTTCCTTGGCTCATCCGGTGGGGCAGGCCTTGGCGTGTGGTGCCTCTCCTGGGCCTTTCGTGCAGTGGCCTCTCCACTCCCAGGCCCTCCATGGATGCTGGCCCAGACTGGGAGAGAGAGGGTCTAACCTGCAATTCTCCAGGGTTACCGCCACCACGGCCGGATCCCGTCGGCCTCGGCCTCTGGTTGATGGTGGCCAGACTGGGAGAGAGAGGGGAGGGTCGAGGACACAGACATTCCCCCCCTTGCAACTCTCCAGGGTGGTCGTAGCAATCCCCCTGGACGGGTGCCATTGGCCTCGGCCTTTCCTCCGGCTACACCCTACGTGATGATCTTCTGCCGACGGTTGGCAGCAGGACCCGCCTTATATGTGTTGCTTCCGGCTGGGCGTAGCCGGAAACCTGTTGCACTTTGGAAGTTTCCAGAATGGGGCGGATGTCTGCTGACTTGTATCTTTCCCAGTTTGCCATTATTTGGCCGTGGCAGGCGGTGGTCTAGACACGTTTTGGGGCAGTGAGGGGCGATGAAGCCTCGTTGCCTTGTGGCCGTTGCAATGTCACACTTGGTTTCTCTTACTGTTTTCAGGTTTCTTATTACGGGCTTACTTCTAACGTTTCTTGTTTCTAGGACAATAATAGGTTTTATCATTACGTATTGTTATCGTTTCTTTGTTTGTTATTTAATAAAAAGTTCATCAGTGGCCTACTGATTTTCGTTTTCCTATTCCTTTCTTTCCAGGTTGTTTCATGCTAAAGTTTCTGTTAACAGGATACAGTGATCACTTCGTTATTATTGCATATGTCCTTTTCACTAGGGGTGCTCTCTGGTCGGGCCAGATGACCTATCTCTAGTAAATGGTCCGGGTGAAACAGGTGCATCAATCAGTGGGGAGTAGATAGGCATGACAGATTACAACGGGGGACAAAGGTCCGCATTACCTACCCTTTCACTACTTGCAAAGATTTTCCTACGTTTATTTGCAAATAGGGAATACCTCCAAAAAGAACCAATTCCCAAACAGTCAATGTTCGGGCAAACAATCAATCAATGAGGAACGAAATAGGCACGATGTGTTAAAGGTTTGCGTTACCTACCCTTCACTATCTGCAAAGGGAGAGAGAATATTCCTATTCTTCCCCGTTTGCAGGCAGAGAAGATCCTTAAGAGAACCAACTTCGAACAATTCAATGCTCGATTCAATCAATCAATCAATGGGGAGAAAAATAGGTATGACGGATTACAATGGGGACAAAAGTCTGCATTTACCTATCCTTCACTATCTGCAAAGACTAAACAGAGTATGGCGATTCTGTGCTTGTTTGCAAATGCTTGGATAACAATCAATCAAATGGAGAGAGAAGCAGGCACGACGGATTACAACGGGGGCAAAGGCCTGCGTTAACTAACCTTCACTATCTGGAAAGAGAGAGTACTCCTAATAGAAATGAGGGGAGGGGGGCAGCATTGAAAGCAGATCAGTGTGCATAAACAAGAAAATGTTTTTTCTTACCACGTACTTGACAATCGACAGCTTATGATATTTGCTATTAAAAAACCATTGAAATTCACTGAAAAAACCATAGGTTATAGACCATATATAGTTAGGAATTAGCATTTACAAAACCTTGAAAATTCACTGAAAAAACCATAGGTTATAGACCATATATAGTTAGGAATTAGCATTTAAAAAACCTTATTTTACTCACACAAAACCATTGAAATTCCATATATAGTTAGTAGTACTAACTATATATCGCGCACCCGCAATCCACTGCTGATCATGTCACATATTACATCATTCATGACATGGTCAGTGACATCACTGATGACATCACTGATGACATCTCAAATGACATCACTGATGACATCTCAAATGACATCACTGATGACATCACTGATGACATCTCAAATGACATCACTGATGACAACATCCAGTGACTGTGTATTTCTGTAAAGTTAAAATATGTCTTACATATTGAAGAATGAGTGGATGTAGAAGTGTCTGGATGAAGGATTTAGTAGGTGCATGCCTGACTGTATGAGTGAGTGGTTAAATGTGTCTCACTGAGTGCATGGGTTAGTGACGAACTGTCTTAATTTGTGCATCATTATGTTTGTTGTTCTGTAAACTGCTGCATGTGTTGATCAGTAGCTATATGAGTAAGTATATGGGTTATTGATTGGTTGCTCAAGTATTTGTATGGGAGACTGAGTGTGTGTGTGGGTGGCTGGGAGGTGTATGACTCTGTGCATAGATGTGTGAGCAGTTGATTCACTAGATGTATGGGTTCAAAAGTGCATGTGGAAACAGCTGTATGGGTGGTTGACTGTGTGCATGAGTGCATTGGTGAGTGAATGGATATCTCAGTGCTACATGTCAAAGTAAGTACATATGTAAAACACAGTACATGTGAGAATTGGCATATATAAATAACTGTGCATAAGAGTCAGTGAATGTGTGAGTGGCTGTATGGATCATTGTGAACTTGTGTCAGGGATTGTAAAAGAGAGTAAATATGTGTTAGTATATGTTTGAATAAGTAAGGTGTGTATAACTGTATAGTTGAGGAAATTGAGGTGTGATTGATTCTTTGCATGACTGACTAGGTGTGTAAGTAACTCCATGGATGAGTGACAGTCTGTGAGTGTCTGTTTACACTGAGTGTATCTAAGGTTATATTAGAGTCTGAAGAGGTTCATCGTATTATCACATGAATGATGTCATCAGTGATGTGATCAGTAATGTCAAATGAGATGTCATCAGTGATGTCATCAGTGATGTCATTTGAGATGTCATCAGTGATGTCATCAGTGATGTCATCAGTGATGTCATTTGAGATGTCATCAGTGATGTCATCAGTGATGTCATTTGAGATGTCATCAGTGATGTCATCAGTGATGTCACTGACCATGTCATGAATGATGTAATATGTGACATGATCAGCAGTGGATTGCGGGTGCGCGATATATAGTTAGTACTACTAACTATATATGGAATTTCAATGGTTTTGTGTGAGTAAAATAAGGTTTTTTAAATGCTAATTCCTAACTATATATGGTCTATAACCTATGGTTTTTTCAGTGAATATATATATATATATATATATATATATGTAATTTAAACTTACATCTGATGCAAATAATGCCTCATTCAAAGGAGTAAATATAAAATTAAATAAATGTCAATATTACTTACCTCTTTCTGGGAAGTGTAACTTTTGAAGGGACGATAAACTTGAGTTGTGCATAGAAAAGAAGCCTGCTCTACTTATGCAGTGCCATTAGCATGGTCATTCGCGATGAATAGATATTTGTCCTAATGTAGGAGCTGCCAGACTCCTAAATAGAATGTCTGCGTATTTCCGTTCTTGCTCTTGAAAGCAATCAATTGCTTGATCGCTTATTCTTGGACGATGCCTGTTTAATTCCACAAACGTGCCCTTTTCCGGACATAAATTTCACCCTTGATTTCATCTACTGCATTTTATTTTTTTGTAACAAGATTGCATATGATTTAATTTGCCTAATTTCGTAGATTGGCCTCAAACTTTTTTTGTTTTATTAATTTTATCTAATGGATTAAAACTGATTTCATGTAGAAGACCAGTGTTCGGTGCTAGTGCATAATTAATTGAATCGACTACACAGATTCATTCCAGAGCGCCTCATTAGTTTTAGCTTAGGTGATTTGCCTGGCTGGTCCTTTTATTCTTGTTTTGATTTTGTCACTTTCTTCTTTCTGTGATGTAGCCTGCAGTTTAAGCATCTCC
Organism: Lissotriton helveticus; assembly: GCF_964261635.1. Classification (NCBI taxonomy): domain Eukaryota; kingdom Metazoa; phylum Chordata; class Amphibia; order Caudata; family Salamandridae; genus Lissotriton; species Lissotriton helveticus. Next base: position 887,697,433 of record NC_136059.1, read on the forward strand.
TCCAACTCCTACAGCTATACATAGGCCACAGGTTCTAAAAGTCTTTATTCACATTACTTTATAAACATCGTCATTTAAGCTATGCATGTCATGTATTTCTCCATCTTTCATTGATGTTATCCCATTCTCACCGAAAAGCATTAAAACCATGATCTTCATCTATAGTTTTATTAAGCCATTGTTTAATTCTGCATAAGCCCCTAACACTGGACTAAGCTTATCGCATACCATTTCTCGTGTTCCCAAACATTTTCTGATCACTTTATTTTTGCTTACAGGAGCCAGCAGACTAAAAAGCAGATTTGAGATATGGCTGATGAGAACTACTCCATTCGTATAGCACAGGACATTCCCCCACCATCCTGTAAGGCCTCTGCTCTCTGGGGCAGTTTTACAAGCCCCTTGCACCACTTTTGCGTCACTTTTACCATGTTAAAAGTGATGCAAGAGTGGCGCAAGGGGCTTGTAAATCTGCCCCTCTATATCTTAGCCATCTATAGAACCACAATCATGGCAGTTTTTGTCAATGTTGTAAAGGTTTGACAGATGGCCCAGTCAGACCAGACAGGAGGGCCACCCATCAAACTTTTACACAACTTTTCAATTCTCAAAAACAAACTCCCAAAGGAAGAGTTTGTTTTAAAAAAAAAATGAAACACTAAAGATCCCCACTCCATGTGAGATTTCTCCCAAGATGTGAGAATCATTCATTTTTTACTGTGACTCATCACCAGGTTTTACCTGGCTGTAACAGGCAGCAAAACAGAGCCATGCAATCGCCCATTCTAAATTGTTTGGGCAGTTGGATGCCTAACTTCCTATGGCTCATTCTCCTTCGAGAGATCCGAGAAGAATGTCAGTGACATAGCTGGAGTAGGCTCTGTTGTTGACATACTTTTGGATTGCCCGACTTTTTTTTTTTGCCCGACTTTAACGCCTTACCCGCGGTGGCAATTCCGCTGTGGTGCGGGTGTTCTAAAGAGTGGGCGGGTCTGCAGCGGCCGTTGGCCGTTCACAGCACCAGGGAGGGAGTACTCCCGTCAGTCTTTAGCCGACGGGAGCACGGAACCGGTTGAATTAAACGGGTGCACCATGAGTTCGGTGAAGAGGGTACTCCATTGCCATTACCCGCTCCACCAAACTCCAAATCAGCACCTATCTCTTACAGAAACTGTGAAAATGTATGTGCGCTGTGCTCACATGCCTGTACTAACAATGTTTACAGTGTGCCTGATTCACAAAGATAAATATTTATGCACGTTTATGCTTTTTCAGTATTCACAAAATTGCATTTTAATTTCTGAGAGTGCAGACACTCCGCAGTTAGGGCCAAGAACACAGCACATAAAACATAGGCGTGTCCTATCTATTTATGTGCGGAGATCTCTGCCCAAACTGCAGAGTTTCTGCACTTGTAAACTTACTAAAACAGTGCAATTTTGTGAATACTGAAAAAGTGGAAACGTACTCCAATGCTTACGTTTACCAGTGTGAAGCTGGCCTTGTGTGTCTTTGAGAACTTTATGGACAATACTATAAACTGGTGTCTCATGTGCCTATTGTAAGCAAAGGTATGCCTCCTGTGAAAGCTTAAGCAAACACTAATGTGTAATTTGCATAAAATGTATAGTTTATGTGACATCAAAGCACATCATGCTTGTGGAAGGATTATGTTTTAATATACCAGGCCTGGTTTTCCTTCGGATTTTTTTTTCATTGCATAGCAATGTTTTCTGATGGGTTGCCTATTTGCACAGTTGGGTGACACTCTAATTAAAGTTGTAGGAATGGAAAAATATGGATTGTACAATAAGGGCTGATGTGTATTTGGGTACAGGAACTGCTTCTCAACTTTTACTAGTCATTTTGGTTGTCTTTGTTCTAAAGCTCTCTTCAGTTTTTTTTAATAAGTTGTAAAATTGTCCTTTGTAAATATGAACTACACATATTAGAGAAGATAATAGGGATAACACTAAATTGCATTTGAAGATCTATTCACATTCTTGATAACAAATGGAAGCAGAATTTGTTGATGTTGGACAAATATAGCAACATGCAAACAGCCAACAAAACAAACTCTTCAAAAGCTTTGGGAATATTTGTAAATATTAACTTATTGATTTACTTTATTTAAAGAGTTTTCTATAGCACTGGCAAGATCCTGGGGTACCAGAGCTCTTTATAGACAGGTAAGAGGGCATATATTACAATGCACAATATACATAGAGCATAGATTAAAATATACATATTCATTGAGGGTTGGTTACAGTAGTTTGTGAAGGGATGTAGTAAGGGAAACGTTAAAAAAGAAGGTAATAGGTGTTGGGTTCTGAAGGTTTGAAGTGTTGGCTGAGGAGAAGATCTTTAAACTGTCTTTTTAAGCCCATTAAGGAGGGGTTCATCCTGATATGCACTGAAAGGGAGTTCCATATTTTGGGTGTATTGGCTGAGAAGGAACACATAAGAACTTTTTGTTTGTGGTTTTTTGGTGGGAAGAGGAGCAAAGTGCTTCTGAGGTTCTGGTCTGGCCTGCCTTAGAGAGTTTGGAAACAAGGTAGGCTGGTTTCCTGGTGTGGAGGACTTTGTGGGTGAGGCAGGCCATTTTGAGGCAGCAACAGGTTTCAGTCGGGAGCCATTTAAGATTTTTTAGTGCAAGGGAGACCATCCTTGCACCTGCATTAAGTGTGACTCTAAGTGGGGCTAGGTGCAAATTTTCAGAGCCAGTTAGGGTGTCATTCTTGTACTCCAGTCTAGATAGTACCATTGCTTGCATGGCAGTTTTTTGATTATTCGGGTGGAGGAAGGGTTTGATTTTGTGTAAGTGTTTTAGGTTGTAAAATGCACTCTTAGCTCTCTTTATAAGTTGATTCATGTTGAGACGTGGGTCAGGAGAGATCCCCAAGATGTTGATGGATTCAGAAAGTATCCGTTTGCAGTTTAATGGAGTTTATCCACTCTTGGACCTGGGGGGTCGGTCCGTTGTTGGATAAGAGTAAGATTTCCATCTTGTCTTGGTTCAGTACCAGGTGGTTAAGTGAGAGTCAAGTTTGGACTTTTATGAGAGTGGAGTTAAGTTGTCATATATGTTCTAGTGATTATATTTCTAGGTAAATCTGGGTGTTGTCCACATGAAGTTGGCAGAGGATGTTTGCTTTTGTATTTCCTTCCATAGGAATCTACTGTGTTTTTTTCACCAGAAAAGTTTCTGTCTATTTTTGAAACGTACAAATATTCCTCCAAAATCATCCAAATCACGATTTCCAATTTGCTCACCTGTAATCAGGAGAGACCTCAGTGCTGCATCTTTCAGCCCACTACTGATCCTGAAAAGTAATTCTAATCGTAGTTACAGTAACTTGAATTTCCTTCCATAGGCTAACATTGACTGGTTTCACTTGGAAATTTTTCTAAGTGTGGAGTTTTGGAAGTTTAAAAAATTCCTCTAAAATCAGCCGAACTACAAATTCCGATTTACTCACCTGTTATCAGGAGAGACTTCAGTGCTGCATCTTTCAGCCGACTACTGATCCTGAAAAGTAACTCTAACCATACTTACAGTAACTTGAATTTACTTCCATAGACTAACATTGACTGGTTTCACTTGGAAATTTTTCTAAGTGTGGAGATTTGGAAGTTTAAAAAATTCCTCTAAAATCAGCCGAACTACGAATTCCGATTTACTCACCTGTTATCAGGAGAGACTTCAGTGCTGCATCTTTCAGCTCACTACTGTTCCTGAAAAGTAAATTTAACTGTACTTACCAGTAACTTGAATTTCCTTCCGTAAGATATCATTGCCTGCTATATAAAATATATAAATTGAAAAAAATATAAAATAAAATAAATATTACAATTTCAATATTTTTACAAACATTTTTTTCAATTTATATTAAAAATATGTAATGTAATTTAAAAAATAAAATATCTGAAAATAAATACTTTAAAACAATGTAGTAAATTAGTATTAAAAAATATAACAATTAAAAACTTATCATTTACAAAACCTTTAAAATTCACTGAAAAAACCATAGGTTTCACACATGTTATAGTTAACTGGACATTTCACTCATACAAAACCATTGAAATTCCCCCGTTATAGTTAGTTCAGATAACTCTAACTCGCGCGCCCGCAATGCACTGCTGATGACATCACATATTACATCACTCATGACATGGTCAATGACATCACTCATGACATCACTGATGACATCTCAAATGACATCACTGATGATCAAAAATACCATCTGTTACAGACGATCGCTTGTGCTGTCTTTAAGACGTTCATTGTCACGTTTAGAGAAAGACGTTCTTAAATAAGCAAGGCATGATTTGCTACTACGTATGTGACTGATACATCCTAACAGTAACAGGAAAAGTTCTTCGAAATCATATTGGAGACATGGCCCGAGTCTTTAGAATGGCCGTCTTCAATATAACAAACCATTTGAATGGTTGTTTAGATCATACAGAAACAAATCCTTACTCTTTTGAAAGTGAAGTTGCAAATGTATGTGACATGCATGCTCAAATTTGAAGCACAGTGAAGTTTTTGCTTGTTCCTTTTTGCTTTCAGCTGTAAAGTGATTTTCTGGGCCTGTTCATAATTGTTTGGCACTCACTGATTGATGGGGGTAGTGGTGGAACTGTAACTCATGACTTCTCCATGCACTGCTTATAACCTTTCATATTATATCAGCTATAGCATCTAAAATTATTGCATTAACAACTACACTTATTTCATCATAAATTGCATAATATTTGAGAAGATAGTGCATGGTAGAGTGGTGAATTATAGTTAATGTAGTGTGTCTATCAAGTTCAATTCACTGTGTATGGAGGTGTAGGAGTTATAATAATTTGAAGGTGTTGCATAATTGCATCCATCTTCCAGCATGCATCTCACCGATAGTAGAAAGCCTTACTATCCCCTGCAGGAAATAACTAATTTGTAATAAACTACCCTACTAACCAAACCAAAAACACCTTTAGAAATCTCAATCATGAATACTCAATCTTAATAAAGAAACTCTTATCATTGACCCCTACTTCTGCTACACCAAGGGTACCCTACTGATTGACATCATCTTCACTACCAATCAGTGTGCAAAATGGAGGAAAGTCTTGTCTTCCTCACTTAACACCGCCATAACCAAGAAAATTCCATGTGGTCATAAAATTACTATTGCCCCTTCACAACTCCCCTCGACTCCTTCCTGTATGATAACCTTATCACTACCAGCCCCCCTTACCCCTCCTTCCACCTCTTTACCTTGGCGGTCATCCACTTATCCTCTCCCCCGCCTACCCCTTCACATTTCCTCTCTGACTCCTCTCTTTATGATAACCTCATCTCTTCCACCCCCTTGCCCCTCTTCCCACCTCTCTTCCTTGGCGATTACCCACTCATCCAAAGGCACTACTACAGTCCAACACACACCCTACTCAGGGACAATACTAACACTCACCCTTGTCTACACCAATCTGACATCATTTCTTTGCATCCTACTATAGCCCCCGTGTACATACATCCCCATCAACAGGGTCAAATCAACCACTGCCTCCTTTAATTCAACTATTCATTACCAAGACTCCGAATGTGAACCTTACCAACACTGGCTCCCCACCCTACCTTGTCGTGGTTAGCTGCACACACCACAGTGCTTCCCCAGGATCCTATTAGGAGTCGTTTTACTGACTCCATGCTAGCCACTATAAAATCTGAACTGCAAATTGATTAGGGCTGACATCCTCAAAATAATTCATATCACCTCCAATTGTGAACACATTTGTTCCTAACATAAGACTCACCTCCAGACAAACAACCTTCTAACCTCCACATCCCACTCTGCCTCTATCCCTGCTTACACATGGGACACACATCCTTGCTAGAGATCCACACCTAACCATAACCACACCTCATGACCAATAGGCTAGTCAGTCAACTATCAAACAATGATATATTCTCCCTCCAATATCCATGCTCTGGCCGACCATGCTATACCGGCTGCAAAAGTTGAGACTATTAACACTAACCATGTCAGGGCTAGGGGTGGGAGGATCTCGCAGAGTTCTACTCCATGGAATTCGATGAAGACACATCAAAACTCTGTGAGATTCCACAGAGTTCTGCCCATCTCGATCACATGGGGTACGGTTGACAATTTTAACAGTAAGTAACTACAAAAGGATGCGTATTCAGTACAAATCTAACCCCCATTGTCTGTTCCAGCCTCATTTTACCTTAGTAGTCATATATGCCTGAGCCTGGGTGAGCACGCAAAGTACCACATCCACAAACAGGAGCAAAGCCCATCGTTTGCTTCGGTTTGCTCGACCGTGTGGCTGTGACGGAAGGAGCCACAGAGGAAACAGAACTAAAACAATCTGCAACCACAAAAGGATGTGAGTAGCATCCTCCATAGCCACCTATTTCTTTACAGGTTTTTGCTTCTACCTCACAATCTGTAAAACAAGCTGTGTCTCTCCCAAACCCTGGCCACAGTGAGCTCATTAGAGGAAATCAAGAGCTTTCGCCACCCCCTTCTTCCCCACAAGGGACAGTGTAAGTCTGCCTGCAGGTACTGCCATCTGTCTCTCCGATGAGCTCAGCTCTGACGCTGTTTCATTGATTTGTTTTCTCATTTTAAGGATTCACGATCTGGTTTTCAGGGATGCAGAATATTGGGCGCATGGCGGTGCCAATTGTCTCAGGAGGCGCAAGGTGAAGAAGAGACCCCATGCATCTCACTCAGAAGCATGTCGCCCTTTGCCTCACACCCAACCTACCTGGGTCTGCCCCACGTCACCCCACCCTTTCGATCTATTCTGTGCACGTCTGGCACATTCCTACCTCTGGGTGTTACATTATGTTACTCTCCGGGCATGTGGTAGTCTCACTGCTGTCATGGTAGAACCCTAGCATGGTATAGTTCTTGCATATCACATGCTGGGCTTGTTACAACTCTGTCATGTTGTTCAGCTTTGCAGTTCTCCTCTCTGCTTCCTTGTTCCTTGGTGCACGTGGCTGCTGGTTGTGCTTCGAATGGTATAGTAAAGATGTTAATAAGACACATATCTCTCAAGAAGTGCTACAGTTCTCTCTTGATGCTCCCAAATCCCTGGAAACATTTGCTTCTCTCTGTACACCTCAGCATTAATTTACACTATAAGTAAAGCCTTTCACAATTGAATATTTCCTATTTGAGGCTCATAAGTTTAGAAAAACCCCATTCATGATGTTCCTATGGTCGAGCCCAGACTGGGTGTCTCTCTGCAGTGACGTAGACCCATTCCACCATGTGTTTTTTCATCCCTTCGTGTAGTGTTCTGGCCTTAGAAAAATTGTGTCTAAACGTTACACTAAGCACAGTCCTCACACTGCAAAACGTTTCTTCAAATTTAAACAATGTGCAAATGTGACAGTCGCTCCCTATACTATCAATTGGCCTGGGCTGCATTTTCTTAGTGCAGAGCAAATTGATTTCAAGGATGCATGATGCTGATTACGAAAAAGACACGGAGACGTGTTTCTGTTTGAATTATTATTAACACTGGAATTGACGGTGCCAAAATAATTTTTCCGAAAGCATCTGGTGTTTAAACCACTAAACCTCAAGCGGACTTTTAGAGGGGAAGTGGGTTTGAGGTCTGCAGCGAGGTGTCCATGATGGGGACGGGTAGGTTTTATGATTGCTTCTAGAATTCTATGTCAGGACAGGAGGCTCATTTCTTTATAATGAAATGCTCAGCAGCCAATTATAGTAACAAAAAACGACATTACCCATGAACACCAGGGCATAACCATAGAGTATACAGTTTAAAAGGTCATAATGTTAGTCCTTCTTCCTCTTTCTTTGCTGCTCCGCAGCCAGTTAAGTGCTCTTTCCAGTATTTGCTTGTCTTTACTGTGATTGCGTTGTAATTTCTTGATGTTCTGCTTACTTTATATGCTGTGGCTTTAGCGCTTGCTGTGCGCTGTGTATTGCGTCTCTCTAGAGCGCTCCGGCTCCGGTTGCCTGCCGTGTCCGTTGCCGTTTTTCCTTCCCTTGCGGCTCGTCCTTGCGGCGTGTGTGTTCCCGGGAGCGTGTGGTCACCTCCCTGAGACCGGGTGCTTCTGTGCGACCTTGTTTCCTGTACGTGGAGCGGGAGCAGGGGTTGCCGGCTTGTACGGGAGCGCGAGTGCTCTCGAGCCGGGTTCTTTGCAGGCAGCCGTGTCGCGCATGCGCACTGGCAATTTTTTCCGGCTTCTCTGTCAGCGCCGGTTAGAGGAAAGTCGCTTCTGCGTCACAGCCCACAGCCTGCTTGGAATTTAACCCCGTTTGACGCCGGAGTTCTGAGAGAGCTTTGGTGGTTATTTTGAGCATAGGCTTTGCCTAGAGTGTGTTTCTTGGTGTCAGCAGGCCTTACTCCCTCCACTTTTGATTCAAGTTGAGCCAGGTTGGTGCCTGCTCTATTGGCTTGCTGTGGGGTTTATCGCACCCCCCCCTGACTTGTGTCTTTGGCACTCCATATTTTCCTTCCAATCATCTTGTGGGCGTTATTTTTGTACACCTGGTGTATCATGGAAGATTACTATGGTGAGGAAGATGACTACTATTATGAGGAGGATGATTCTGGTTCCTTGGAACAAGATTTGGTTGAAGAATTGGACAAGGGTGTCCAGCAGTCTGTTAATAAGGCGCTAGTGCGTGCCATTACTCCACTCAAACGACATTTGAATAAATATGCGCAACAACAGGGTTGGTTGCCGGCTGCTAAGAAGTCCTCAAAATTTCCCGCCAATCCCCACAGGTCGGACTTCCAGAAATTAGCGAAATCTTTGGCGGCTGAGGCCTCCAAGTCTTCTGCACCTCACGATACTGATGACTCTGATCCGGTTCATACCTCAGCTTCTTCTGACCATGATGATGCTCCACCAAGGAAGCGAGTCTGCAAAGAGCATTTTGTTGATGCTCCTGAGCGTCCCCCTGTGTTGACCTTTGAGCCTGCAGATATCCTTCATCCTCAATCGTCCTCTTGGTTGCCTTCCCCTGCAGTTGCAGCGTATGTTCAAGCTCACATACGTCAGCCTTTTGATTCCACTGTTAGGGCCAGGCTCCGCTCGGAATGCCCGAGGCCTGATCTCGCTGATCACTTGGCGGACACACCGGAGGTAGATCCAATGATGGTCACTTACTTGAAGAAGTACGCAAAGGACCCCAAGAAGGGCCTTGACAGGTCTTGGCGATCTTGCCAAGACAAATTGCTTGACTTACTTGGTCCTTTGACCAAAATTCTGGATCTTGGTTTCCAGGCCAAGGAGGCTTCGGCTCTTGTGGACCCTGATGAACCGATTGAATGGGCACAAAGGGCTGTATGCCAATTGGGGAACACCAATTGTGCATTATCTTGCGAGAGACGCTGTTCTATTCTCTTAAAATTAGACCCTAAGCTGGCGGAACTCTCTACCTCTGAGTCGGGTCCAGAGGCGCAAGGCCTTCTATTTGGCCAGCCTTTCTTGAAAGAGCTAACCAAATTTGTTTCCACCTTCAGTGGCATTGACAAAGCGCAAGCTTCATTGCGTCGCGCTATGCGTCCGGTTTTTGCCAAGGCCGGACGACATCGTGGACGCTCGTTCAGCCGAGGTTCACATCAACAGTCCCACAGAGGAAACAACTCTCAGCGTGGAGGAGGTCAAGACTCAGGTTTTTCCACCAGATCGAACTTATATCCCTCCCGCAAGGGTAAAGGGAACTATGGAAAAGGCCGTTCCGGAGGACAGCAAGGCCATTATCAAGACTCCAACAATTCAGGTGAGCCTGATTCATGCATGCGATGTAATTTTGGGGGGCAGAGTACAGTTTTTTCTCAACAACTGGCGTATGATCTCCAGCGATGCATGGGTGCTGGAAACTGTTCAAGGTTTCAAAATAGAGTTTTACCAGCCCCAGCACCAGACCCATCCTCCCCCTCCTTTAAGTTTTTCCCTTCAAGATCAAGCTTGCCTCTCCGAGGAAATCGATGTTCTTCTCAAGAAAGGGGCGATTCTTCCCACTGTCCGTCATCCGACGGGGTTCGTCAGCTCAGTGTTTCTGGTCGAGAAAAAAGGGGGCGGATCGCGCCTTGTTCTCAACCTGAAAGACTTCAACGGAGGGGTCGTGTACAGGCACTTCAAGATGGAGGGCATCCATCTCTTAAGGGATCTCCTTCGCGAGGGAGATTGGATGGTCGTCTGGACCTCAAGGACGCATATCTGTTGATTCCTATATTCAAACCCCATCGTCGATTCCTCCAGTTTCAGTGGAAGGGTATTTGGTACGAGTATCAGGTTGTCCCGTTCGGCCTCTCGTCAGCACCGTGGTGCTTCACGAAGCTTCTGAGGCCGGTTGTAGAACATCTCCGAGCTCGGGGCATACGTCTGATTATTTACTTGGACGACATTCTCCTTATGGGGGATTGTCCCCACAGGCTCCTGACTCATCTGGAGTGGTCCATCGATCTTTTGCAATCTCTCGGTTTTCTGGTCAACATTCAGAAATCGGTTTTGACTCCGACGCAGTCAATAGATTTTCTGGGTTTCAAGATCAATTCGGTTGCTTGTCAGCTTCTCTTGCCCAACCAGAAAATTTGTTATATCAAGAGGGAGTTGACTTCTGTTATTTCCAGACAGACTGTGTCATTGAGATCGTTGGCACGTGTAGTAGGTCTGTTAGCGTCTTCCATTCAGGCGATCTTTCCGGGTCCTCTGCATTACAGGGCGATGCAGCGTCTGAAAATCCAACATCTCCGGAAAGGCCTCAGATATTCAGATCAGATTCCTCTCTCGGAGGAGGTGAGGTGGGAGATGCAATGGTGGCTAGACCACATGGAGGCCTGGAATGGTCGGGCCCTATTCGGTGCGTCGCCGGAACTAGTGATAGAGTCCGATGCCAGTCGCTGGGGTTGGGGAGCCCGGTGCGGTCCTGTCTCGACGGGGGGTCTTTGGTCCCCTCAGGAATTATCACTCCACATAAATTGTCTGAAACTCCTAGCGGGTTCCTTTGCGATCAGGTGCTTTACTCCCCTTCAGTCCAACTGCTACATACTTCTTCGAATAGACAACGTGTCAGCAGTACGCTATGTCAACAAAATGGGCGGCACTCGGTCCAAGGTGCTTGCGGAGATAGCCAAGGATTTTTGGCATTTTTGCCTCCAACAGAAGATCACTGGTATTGCGGAGTATCTTCCTGGTCGCCACAATCAGATTGCGGATTGGCAATCGAGACATCTTCGGGATTTCAGCGACTGGAGGCTTTACCCTCGCGTATTCCGCTCCCTTCTTAGGAGTTGGGGCCAGTGTCGCATAGACCTGTTTGCTTCTCGCCTCAACACACAGCTTCCGCTATTTTACAGTTGGAGACCGGATCCTCTAGCCCTGGCCACGGATGCCTTTCTTCAGGCTTGGCCGTTGGCTCTGTGCTATGCGTTTCCCCCGTTCATGATGATCCCCAGGGTTCTGGCTTACGCCAAACGGTATCGAGCGGATCTGATTCTGATTACTCCGCTCTGGAGGGCTCAAGCGTGGTTCCCGGTTCTCCTGGAAATGTGTTGCGAGGCTCCACTCCTTCTTCCCCAGAAGTGGAATCTTTTGCTGGATCCTCTCGAAGATCCGCATCCCCTGATTCTGTCCGGCTCTCTCCAGTTGCTGGCGTGGCGGATCTCGGGGAACGATGGACGATCCCAGGCATTTCTAGCGACGCTTCCAGATTCATTAGTGAGGCCTGGTCTCCCAATACTCACAAACGGTACAAAGGAGCTTGGAAGCGTTGGTGTGATTGGTGTGTTCGACAGGAAGTTGATCCCGCTTCAGCAGATGTCTCCTTGATTATTAATTTTCTGGCGTCCCTAGCCTCCTCAGGTCTGGCTTATAGGACGGTCAACAATTTTCGTTCCGCCATTTCAGCTGGTCATATCCAGATTGATGGTAAGCCTGCTGGTGAACACCCTTTCATTTCCAAATTGCTTAAGGGTATTCGTCTCTCGAAACCGCCCAGTCCTAAATATGTCTCTTTATGGGATGTTTTCATCGTTTTGCGATTTTTGGAGGCTTGGCCCTCTAATCCGTTATTGTCCCACAAGCAGCTGTCTGCTAAGTTGACCGTGTTGTTGTGTCTTGTTTCTTGTAAACGTGTGTCGGATGTCCGTGCATTAGACCTTGCGGGTCGCAGTTTTACGCCAGAAGGCGTTACATTTCGTCTTTCCAGACGTACTAAATCTAATACTGCTTCGATTACATATCCATCTTTTCCCACTCATCCCAACCTTTGCGTTGTGCAGTGTCTCAAGGATTACAAAGTAAGTACTGCTTCTTTACGTTCAGATATGCAGGGTCAATTGTTAATTGCTTTACAGAAACCATTTCGCCCTGTGACTCCTGCTACATTAGCGCGCTGGGTAAGATGGCTCATGTCAGAAGCTGGCATTGATGTTTCTGTGTTTGGTGCACATTCTGCACGTGGGGCGATGGCTTCTAAATCTTTCTCCATGGGTGTCACTCTTTTTGACATTATGAAGGCTGCAGATTGGTCTTCTGATTCAGTTTTCAAAACGTTTTATTATAAACCAATCGATCATATTGCTTCCGTGGTGGTGTATCAGCTTTGAACAAGCATAATCGGAGCCTCCTGTCCTGACATAGAATTCCAAATTTGCAAACATACGTGACAAGAATTTTCAATTCTATTAAGGACAAGGAGGCGAGGATTATCCCACCCATTGTTATTGATTTGCATTGCTATTTACTGTAATATGTATTGATGATGTTGCAAAGCTTTCACATTCCTTATTTTTCCCTCCCCCATGGTTTAAAATTGTTATACTCTTGCACTATATGTGTATTATGGCTATATGTCTCTTTTCAGGTTCTGACCCGAAGTAGAGTTTGCCGGTGTCATTCGTCTGCGTATTCCCTTTTTCCTGGTTGGGGATCCAGTGCTCTTCTGCTGCCTGCTTCCAGTTCGTTTGGACCTCTGCGGCGTGTTTTGTTCTGTTACTAATGGTCTACGTTGGATTACCCTATTGGACTTGTACTGTTTCCTCGACAAAGAAAGAGGAGGAAGGACTAACATTGTGACCTTTTATACTGTATACTCTATGGTTATGCCCTGGTGTTCATGGGTAATGTCGTTTTTTGTTACTATAATTGGCTGCTGAGCATTTCATTATAAAGAAATGAGAAAAGCATAATCCTCGCCTCCTTGTCCTTAATAGAATTGAAAATTCTTGTCACGTATGTTTGCAAATTTTGAAGTGTGCATGTTGTTAGAGGTGCATTAGAGCAGGGAGGAGCCTGTTGCTAAGCAGTGACTCTGCAACGCAACAGTAGCAGAGTTTTTGCCAAACTCTGTACTCTGTATTCCAGGTGAAATGAGGAGTGGGCGAAACTCCTCGAACTACACCAGTGGAGTGGAGTTTACCTCCCACCCCAAGTCAGGACATCTTACCCCAGCACTAGACATATTAAAAAAAAAAACTCAAACAATTTCCTATCTCACATATGTCCACAATTACTTCTAAAACGTCTGTGAAATGTGCATTACTCAACTGCTGTTCAGCTGTGAAACAAGCGTCTAACATAGCTGATCTTATAATTAACCATGATCTGGACATTCTCATGCTCATGGAAACATAGTTGAACAAATCTTCAGCTCCCATTCTTGACATACTGACCCCCCAGTCATGACATCATCAACCCTGACATACGGGCGTGTTTGGAGCCCGGGAGCGGCGATCTGAAGAGCGCGCACAGAGTGCTGAGTGCTGCCTCAGGCCTCACACACGGGCGCACCATAACTGTGCAGTCTAGTGCTGCAGACCTACCTGACACAGCGAACCTATGAAACCTTCGGGACTGCACCCCCCCAAAAAAAAAGCAGTGCCTCCTACCGGAATAAGAGGACACAGCTTAGCAGGACTCAGAGGCAGACGGCAAAACCTAACAGGCGAACACCCCTGAATCACAGCTAGGATTGTCTGGAGGGGCGTTGCAGAGGAGCCTTGATTGCGGGACTACAGTGTGATCTTTGTTGGGGGCCCAGCAGAGGGAGATTGCCAGCCTGCCTCCCGTCCCCCCACCTGCCGTGAGGTTTCGTAGGATTCACGGGACTACGAGTCCCAGCAGCCCAGCGACGGCGAACACCTGAGGCTTAATAGGCCCCTCCCATTGCCTGTATATAACAGTCTCCATTTCCGGACGCGTGCGGGCGTGTGCTGGGCGGAGCCCGTCCGAGACTGTGCCAGGTTGGGCTGGGCCACCCCTTTTTAGTTTTTGTAATTTGAGACTGTTGACCCCGTGAGTAACCGGACAAGCTATTGTTTTGGTGACTTTGATGTAATCGGTTCTCTTGGACAAGTTTTATTGTCTTGCAGATTTAATTCCAGTGGAAGTGAATTTTTAGTTCTCCAATTTTAACTGCTCAATACGCTTTTTTTATATTCATTTTAGTGTCTGTGTAATTTAGGATATGTGACCGGATACTGTCTTTTTCTTTAAACTTTATAATCATTCCCGATTGCTGACTAAATTGGAGCATTAGGCCCTAACGACTTCATTTAAACTCGATATTATCAATATGTTGAAGCGCAAAACCCAAAGAGGAAAAAATAACGTTAGCGAGGCTCCGGGCTCTACTATTGAAGGCTACATTGTGAAGGCGATTAGCGTCATTAGCGAGGAGATAGATAAGGCTGAGTGGCGCCTTTCATTAGGGCCTGGAAATGCACTCGCTCCTGCTAAAATGACTGACCCATTATCGGAGTCTAATATTGAGCCTAATACTAGTAGTATTACCCCCCATTCGAACGCCTCATGCCAAGACCACGTATCTGTTTCTTCCTCGGAAACCAGAGAAGTACATGACATAGAGGGATAAAAAAATTCACCTATCCTAATCCAATAGATAATTCAGTGTCTGTAGGACAAAGAAAGGACTTAGTAAAGGATAGTCACACCTGCGAGACAGAAAGTCAAGACAGTAGGAATAAGGAGGCTGTTAAGATACCTGTTAATACGACAGATAAAGATCCAGAGGCAGGAAATAGGATTAGATCTATATATTTGCCTCCGTATTGTTTTCCTTATGTGGCAGTTTTAGTAAGCATCCCTTCCCTTAGCCCGAGGTTGACTGAAACACATGCATCCCTAAAGAATAAAGTAGTTGACTGGTTAAACCATAAATGCGGTTTTCCATTTAGTCATGTAGACCAGAAGCTCACAACCAGAAGAGTAAACTGGATCGGTCCTACTAGGAAAACAAAGAAGGGGGACTGTGTTATTATACATTTTAAGGACCCACACTATGCCAGGACTACATTAGAGAGAGCCTCTGCCCTAACAGATACTGATGGTAGTATTCTTGCTCTACCCCTTGGTTTCTTCTATAGCCATTTAAGACCAGTTATACCCATGGTATCTGATTGGGCCTATTCAAGAACCAAGTGGCCATTGCCATCTTTACAACATTTTGCTCTCCCAATACACAATAGATGTATGCCACTTAGTACCCTCGAAGATAATGACTGACATATCCCCGCCCACCACAATAAAAGCATGGCGGGTCCTAAGTGCCCTAAGCAACAAGGGGCTAAGAACTCCGTAGGGCAGTTGCTATCTGGACGGGATTTAAGTCTACAGGGGGATATAAGTATCTTGGATGGCAGTAACCTGTGTGAAGAACAGGAAGAGATTATAGATGGCAATGGCAATGTACCTATAGAGGCAGTTAAACGGCCCGATGAAGTGCCTAATATGGTAATGCTACCGAGGGCGCTCAGTGGCTGATGCCTTGGTTAGCAGAAACCCCAGAGAGATCTAAAACCAGAGGGTTCAGTATAGCTTCAAGGAATATAGCCGGATTGATTAAGAAAAAGGAACTTTTGGGATGGACGGACTTTGTTGATAAATATGATATTATTTGTCTTCAGGAAACTTGGTGTGTGCAATATGTAAATTTCAATGGGTTTCTTTCTTTTAATTTACCTGCCTTGCGTTCGATGGCAGGCAGAGCAAAGGGGGGTTTGTTAATACTTATGTCTATTGAACTGCCGATAGAAGTTAAAAGATCTATCAATGTTGGCTGCCATTCACAGGTGCTCTGGTTACACCAGAAACGTGGTAGGCAAATTTTGTTAATTAATTTCTATAACAATTTGTTTGATTATACACGTTATAAGATAGTTACCGAAATGGAGAATGCAATTGATACTTTGTATCGCGATGTAGGGTCTATCTTTGATATAATCTGGGTGGGCGATTTTAATACACAATTATGCCCCCTGTCTGCAACTAAGACATGTGGGGTTAGGAATGATTTAGGAGATGATTGTATGCATTTCCCACACAATCATTACGGCGAAAATTTAAATTCATTTATTGCTAAATTCGACCTAGATGTAATGCAGTGTGCAAAGGATGATGATGGAAAGCTGATTCCTACATTTACGGGCAGAAATGCTAATACCATTATTGATCATAAATTTGTCTCAACAAACATTGTCTCTTTATGCTCTACACCACGGGTAATAGATCTATAATTAAGTGACCATAATTGTATTACAATGATCCTTGGTGTATGGGACAATAGATGCCCAGCACTACAAACAAGGATTGATAACATAACCCAATGTAGACCAAATTGCACTAGGATAAAATGGAAAGTGCTTAACCCGGAAAAGGTATTAAATAATATTATTACAGTTGGCTATATAGAGATCATGGAGAGTTTGGAAGAAAACGTTGAATCAGCCCAGATTTTAATGATTTTTTGTAAAATCAAAGGATTTATAGATAATATTATGACCCGGACTTCTAATAGGAAATTGACCCAGAGCCAAGGTTGGTTCAACCATGCTTGTACTTACTCACTGAACCAGCTGAAACATGCCCTGTTGTGCAGGAATAGGGACATGGAGCTCATTAAGAATTTAAGATGAATTTATAAATCTCAACTCAACCAGAGAAAGAGAGAGCTCCAAGAGGAGGCCTGGGACAAATTAACACTGGCTGAAGAAACATCTAACAGCCAGTTGTTATGGGAAACGGTTAATTCGCCCTTCCTAAAAAATGAGGAGGTCCCTGAAATGACATCTTATGTCAGCTGTGAGGCATGGGTCGCACATTTCACTAATATTTTTAACCCAGGAAATGAAACTACAACAGATTCGGGCGTTTTAGGCACTTGGCCAATCATACCACTAAACATTACACTCAAAGAGTTGGAATATGGTATTAAAAGCAGCAAGGGGGGGAAAGCCCCCGGACCGGATGGCGTTCCGATAGATGTTTATAAAGCAATTCCTGCTCTTTGGGGCCCCATATTAAACAGGGTTTTCAATGTTGCTGAAATGGAAGGATCCCCCGCAATATGGGGAGAATCAATAATTATTCCCATTTTTAAGAAAGGGGATAGATCCGAAGCAAAAAATTACCGTCCGATTTCTCTTTTACACTCATCCATTAAAATCATGAGTAGGGTCCTACTAGTTAGGTTAGAGGAGTGGGCAGAGGAAAAAGGAATCTTAACACAGTCCCAATACGGCTTTAGGATAGGTTTAGGAACCCTTGAGCAGTGCATTAATTTAGAAATAATAATAGGAAAATATACATGTGCAAAGCAAGGGTCCCTTTTCCTATGTTTTGCTGACCTAAGCAGCGCATTTGATCTGGTAGATCATGCCCTGCTATGGCCGATCCTATTAGGACATGGGGGCCCAGGAGCCTATTATCTTTTTCCTGGCTAGGCTCTACGAAAATGTATTGACATCTGTACGATATGGCCAAAAGGGTGAGTGTACTCCGAAATTTGAAGTTAAATTGGGCATTAGACAAGGCTGCGTCCTTGCGCCATTGCTTTTTACTCTTTTTATTAATGCAGTGGACGCAGAGCTTAAACTTGTTAAGTCTGATGCTCCCCAGGTGGATGGTCATGATGTGCCGGTCCTGCTTTATGCGGACGATGCCGTGCTTTTATCGAGAACTCCAATAGGATTACAGAGGCTAATAGATACATTTGTTGCTTTTATTAAGGGTAGGAAATTGCAGATTAATAGGACCAAAACCTACAGTATGATATGTCGCCTGAGGCCTGGGAAAATTAAACCCTTTTTTGTAGAAGGACAAAAAATACAAATGGTAGATAAGTTCTGCTACTTAGGGATAACCTTCTCTGGTAATGGTAAATGGTCCCAGGAAATGATAAATGTTAAGTCCAAACTGGCAAAAAGTGTGCATGGAGTTTTTAGGTTTGCTGCTAAAATTGGGGATCGCACAATCAAAGATATGGTGCATATTTATCAGTCTAGATGCACCTCGATTGCACTTTATGGTGCAGGGGTATGGGGCCACTACTATCATGATGACCTACAGACAGAGGATAACAAGTTTCTTAAAAAGCTGCTCTGTTTGCCCGCTTCGGCATCTACTGATCTTATACATACCAAAGTGGGGATTAACCATCTGACAGATCTAATTGGGTTAAGACCATTATTGTTATGGAGATCTATATGGTTAAAAGAGGAGACCACATTTAACAGGAATATTATTAAAGATTGTCTCTGTCTAGACAAATATCTAAAGTTTCCTTGGCTCAACTATATAGTGCAATCCTTTAAAGATCTATGCAATATAAATATCCTGGAAAACCCCAATGGAGTGATAGACACCTCTAAGATGGAACTGAAAATCAAGTTTTTGCGGGATAAAAATTGTGACCGTAAAAAAGGAGGGAGCCTTTGGTAACCTGTCAGTTCTACTACTCATATTTAAAAAATGAGGGGTTCCAGTCCTATCTATGTCAGGTCACTAGGTCATCACATCGATTTGTCCTTACGAGAATGAGACTTGGCCTTGTCCATCATTTGGTAGCATTCCCTTGTGTCAAAAAGCATCCCACTACCCCTGCCCATGTGAATGACATACCAAACAGAGCACGCTGCACTTTCTCCTCATTTGTGATTTATACTTGAACCTCCGTATTGCCTTCCTTAAAAACATGTTTAAAAAATATTGCACTTTGAAAACCAATGCTGCTATGAGTCTGCTGTTTACTATGCAAAAAACTGATATTTGTTTTTATACCGCAACTTATATTTTAAAATCAATCAAGTTAAGGGAAAGCATGATGTTTTAATTTTGTCTGTATGTCAAGAATGTATTTCATTGATATTATGATTTCTATAGATTTAATCTTGTTTTATGATGTGCTTTTATGGTCGATTTTATTTCAACCGAATAAAGCTTATCGAATCGAATCAACATCATCAACCTTGACTGTTAGGCCATTGCAGAGTGGCCTAATCTATACTTACAGGTCCACACTACCTATAAAACAATCTCACACTCTATCACTGCCCTCCTGCGAATATCTCAGGATCACCATCATCACCAACAACAACTCAAGGTACTCTCTTCACACGTTCTACCAAGCACCAGGAAATAACTACACATTCATCACACAGATCATGAAAAACTATCTCTTCTAACAACGAAGCATATGACCATGATAATCAATGCCTCACTCACCAAAGGCTCCTTACCCAACTGACTCAAAATTGGCTAGGTTTTTCCTATCCCAAAAAAGCCAACTCAGAAACCCAGACCAGTATGACTCAACAATTACTGTCCTATCTCCAATATCCCAACTTTGGTCAAACTCTTAGAAAGATGTGTGCACTTACAACTTTGTAATCACATGAGCAATGAAGAATGAATCACATGAAGAAATGTCAATACAGCTTTCTACTAGGTTAATACCACCAAAACTGCCCTGGTTCACATTGTTGACGATGCCCCATGATCACTCGACCAGAATAAATTGTGCCTTCCAATTCTACTTGACTTGTCAGCGGCATTTGACACTATCAATCATGATACCCTTTTAAACCTTCTAGAACACAAGATGGGTCTCTCCAGCACTCTACTAACATGGTTCTCCTCCTGCCTACACAACAGATCTCAGTGCATCCTATTAAACAATCCTCTTTCTGATCAGCCACCTATGTCGCTGGGAGTACACCAATGCTCTACTCTCTCCCTGACACTGTTTAACCAATATATGGAGTACCTAACTGAAATCCTCAAACTCGCCCACATCTCCTATCACACATCTATGAGCATGACACTCAACTCTACATGAAAGTTACCTCGCCCAATGACTAGGGGTGGGCGAACTTGCTAAGTTTTACTCTGTGAAATTCCGTTGAGTTACTTAAAAACTCTGTGAGATTCCACTGAGTTCCACCCACAACTAGTTTTAATAGTGAGCTTCATAAATCATTCTCACAGCTCATCCAGAAAAAGAGTGTAGAAGTGCTATGTGACCCACTGGTGATAGCTAATGAAAATCAGAATGTGATCAAGGAAGTTTTTCTACCCCATTTGTCAACATGCACAGGTGACCTGAAAGCAGTGAGAATTATTAGATGCTCTCATCCACAGTCTACCCCATGCTGAAATGACCTTGTCTGATATCATCATTTGGCCAGTTGTAGATCATGGCACAACACAGGGTAGTGGTAATGAACATGCCACACCAAATTTTGCCAGAGGGATGCAACAGCTAAGCTGAGGCTTTTGCATTATGGTATGCAGCAGTGCTGACAGCGTGGCAGTATATGTTCTAGTGAGCAGTCTCTTTCCGTAGATGGTCCAGAGCAGCAATGACACTGGGCTCAGAGACATTGTTCTTTTCTTCCCCCTTCTGAGCTCACTTAACAGTTATTTTATTTTAGATTAATAAGAGCCAGAGAGTAGTTGTAGTTCTGAGCTCATGAGCTGTTGATCTCATTTATGATCTTTCCAATACTCATGCTAGGCTACTAGTTCTGGGGGACTTCAACTTGTGGCCTAATGGGCCCTCAGACTCAGCGTATAGAGACCTGTGAAAGGCCTGCAGCAATATACACCTACAGCAGCTGGTGCTCTCCCAGACTCATTTAAAGGGTCATGTTCTAGATCTAGTTTTTGCGGATGATAATCAGGTTATGATTAGGGACATAATTCCCCAATGTTGGACGGACCATGCTCTTATTCTTTTCACCCTACTCCTTCCTGCTGACACTTTGAGGAGTGGCAACACGGGAGCTACTACCAAACTTAGTAGGCAATGGTCCAGGCTTTTGAAGCATTCTAGCCTACCAATCCTGCTATCAGGGGGATTTACTTTGGGAGGAAATGTGGAAGAGAGCTATGCGAGCCTCTGCCAACAAATCACAGATTCCTTGGATAAAGTGGCCCCCTTGCGGACAGCAAGGGACAGGTCCAAACCTGCCATGCCTTGGTATTCCAAAGACCTCCTCCAGATGAAACTACGGTGTAAGCAGGCGGAAAGAGCCTGGAGGAAACAGTATCTCGAGCCTGACAAAGTCCTTTTCAAACAGGCACTTCTGGAATACAAAGCGCAAATCAAGTGCGCCAAAGCCAAATTTCTTGAGGAGACGTTGACGCAGGCAGTGAATAAGTCTCAGACCCTGTTTAAAATCTTTAAGGACTTCTCTCATCCTGCCTATGCCACTAATAACATCCCGGTCTCTCAATCCTTATGTGTCTCCTTGGCAATGGCCTTTGAGGATAAGATTGCCACTATTTTGAGCAGTCTTTGAGCTCCAGCTACTCCTCGCTCTCAGCCTCTATCTGACTCTGCACCTCTATCTATCTCTGGGGCCTACGAGAAAGCCAGGAGGCAGGTACGGCTGGATATTTTTCCTCCCCCTTCTTATGAGGATTTCTGCCTCTTGGCTAAAGGCGTGTCCTCGGGATCTCCCATGGACCCGTTGCCTCATAGACTTTGGAAGGAGTTCCATGAGGAACTCTTTCCCCCTCTCTATGCTAACTGCTGCCAGTCCCTTAGCACCGCCACGGTTCCCGAATGCTGGAAATTGGCTGTGGTCTCTCCTCTTCTGTTTGGCAAACTATCGGCCAATTTCGCTGCTTCCCTTTCCCATTAAGATCCTGGAGAAATTGGTTACCAAACATCTGTCCAGCTTTCTGGAAACCAATATATGTCTGGACGTGGCCCAGTTTGGCTTCAGGCCAGCTCATGGCACTGAGTCCACACTAGTGGTCGTCCTTGATGATCTTCGGTCGCGAGTCGACTCTGGTCGTGCAGCCTTTTTAGTGCTGCTCGATATGCCGGCCGCGTTTAATACGGTCAGTCACGCTATCCTCGTTAGTAGACTGGAGGAAATTGGGGTGGCCGGCCTGGCTCGGGACTGGCTGGTTTCCTATCTTTATGATAGACACCAGGTAGTGGCCTTGCCGCCTTATAGATCTGGCATCAAAATAGTGGGGCAAGGGGTGCCTCAGGGGTCGGCCATTAGCCCTATCTTATTTAATCTTTATCTCTGCCCTTTGGTCAGGCTGATCAAATCCTTTGGTATTTCAGTCATCAATTACGCCGATGACAAGCAGCTTATTTTTTCCTTTGAAGGTAGTGATGCCGTGTCTCAGGAGACTTTCCATCGCTGCATGATAGCCACTGCGGACTGGCTGCGTCAAAACTCTCTTCAGTTTAATAGCTCTAAAACTGAGGTGCTGCATTGTTCCATGGATCGTACCCCTCGTCCTCTGCCGGCGGACTTTTGGCCCACTTCCTCCCAGGGTACAGTTGTGGTGGCAGAGTCCGCCCGTAACCTGGGTGTTATGTTTGGACCAAATTTACAGCTGGACGCGTTCGTAAATAAAACAGTCGCCACATGCATGATGCTGCTTAGCACGCTGCGCAAGATCCTTCCCATGCTTCCGGTCCAAGCCAGACCAGAGGTAGTGCGCAGTATTATTTTAAGCAGGCTTGATTACTGCAACGCACTACTTCTGGGTGCTCCTGGCACCTTGATTGCTAAGCTGCAGCGAATACAGAACATGGCAGCCAAGTTGGCCCTTTCTCGGTTACGCTCTGCCTCCTCCTCTTTAGCACTAATAGATCTTCACTCGTTGCCTATCCACCAGCGCATCTGTTTTAAAGCTTCTTGCATAATTTTCAAGGCCCTTCATGGTCAGGGGCCTGTCCCGCCGCAAGAGCTTTTTTCATGGTACATGCCAGCCAGACCTCTGCGATCTTCGCCGGCATGTTTGGCGGCAGTCCTTAGATTTCAGAGGATTCGGATGGGAGGCCGTTCCTTTGGATTTACTGCGGCCAAACTTTGGAACTCCTTACCTTTGCTCTTAAGGAGCGCTGGGGAACTTACCTCCTTTAAAAAAGGATTGAAACCCCACCTTTTTCCTAGGGCAGTGTAACATCGTGACAGTGTAACATCGTGTATGGTCTAGAAGAGTCAAAGCGCCAGAATACCCTTTGGGTGACAGTCAGCGCTATAAAAATATGTGATACATACATACATACATACAGTTCTTACTTTTTACGGACCTTGTTTCATCCCATGATTATCACAGGAAGAAAGTGTGGTGATGCGTCATTAATTGAGGCAACTTCTATTCAAAGGATTGGTTGATGGGGAGATTCTGCTCGCTGTTACTTGGCAGTGATACTGCAAGAGTGTCTCCTCATCTAGATCAGGCTAGGGAAGCGCTTCTCAGTTGCCTATTGACTACGACGCCCTATACACAGACTCATGGAAATGTAGTTTGGTCTACTGCTTCTTCCATCAGTGGATGGTGGATGGTGACATGCATCTATTAATAGTTCTTTTTCTGCGTGCTCTGCTGTTTTTGACCTGAGAAGCAGTTTTGGCTCAAGGAACCTGCCCTTCTGAGGGGTTCTGCACTCAGGCCAGCAGACACCCTCAGAGATCTCTGAGGCTTGTGGTAAGTAGGCACCTCAGTAATGTAAAATCAGTATGATTCTGCTCTCATTCGGCCTCTAAGTGGACTCGATAACCTAAGAGCCATTTGGTCTCTACTTTGCCAGGAGTGTGTCATGTAATATCCAACTGTTTGCTTCCCTTCCACCGCCATGTGTTGGATACGTTGCAATATACGTTGCAACTGGAAAGTGATATTTTTAGGACTTTGGCTGTCAGTGCCTTGAATATGATATATTAATATGCATGGGTTGCTTAACAGTTTTTTAATATTGAAGAAGGAGTGGGTGGTAATCTCAGCGATGCAGTATTGTTACAGGCTCTGTAAAACTCTGCAATCTCCGCCAGTGGAGTGGAGTTTACCTTCCACCCCTAACGATGACACCAGTATCCTCAATAACATCTTGACAAAGATGCTATTTTGGCTGACTCATAACCACCTTAAACTCAATGCCCTCAAAACTGAATTCCACATTTTACTGCCTTGAATTATATCCCACACATCATTGACTCTGTTTAAATCTTAGACATAACCTTGGACAAAGCTCTCTCCATACAAAAGCACATCAATGCCACCACCAGAGGTACTACCCATCAGTTGCATCTTCTTAGGAAACAGAAACATTTCCTTCCTACGATAGTATTACAGTTGTGGGCCTTCAGAAACTCTCATTTGCGCTGCTGAAGGCTATGCTGAATGCAGCTGCAAGGCTCATCACTGAATCAAAAAAAAGTGGGACAATGTTATAAATTTAGTTGTTGTTTTTGAGAGCACCATGCAAATCGAGAGTTTAAACAGAAAAGCGGGTAGAATGGCAGGTTTAAGATCGAGGAAGGAGTGGGGGAGGTCTCCGCTTGCAACAAACGCTCGTAATGGAATACACAGGATGTAAATAGTGAGAGATGATTGATAGTAAATAATTCATGTCACAAATGGTAATGATGGTGTGGGGTGGGCAACTACTGGCAATGTCACGTTATACATAGCATAAATGTTATGGTTGAATGTATTTATGTACAATCACTACAGTGTTTAAACACAAATGACTAACATGGGTTCCATGTCATTTTCGCTTTTAAACAGCTTCCCCTGACGAAGGGCACTAAAAAAAGCCCGAAATGCATTGGGATTATGATTTCAGCTGCAAACATGGATTTAAGTCCCATCGTGTTGTGGTTAGAGGCCTGGATTGGCACAACCGCCTCATGTGAAGTAATATGGGCCTTTGAACAGTGTTATCGTGTTAAAAATGATAAAATGAAAAAACTGGATAAAGCTGGAAAAACATTGAATAAACTTGTGGAAAACGAAAAAGGTGTACAGTGATTCTTAAAAGCTGTGCGACTGGGTGTGCAGCACAATGTTGCTGCAATCTGTCATTTAAATCTTAGACATAACCTTGGACAAAGCTCTCTCCATACAAAAGCACATCAATGCCACCACCAGAGGTACTACCCATCAGTTGCATCTTCTTAGGAAACAGAAACATTTCCTTCCTACGATAGTATTACAGTTGTGGGCCTTCAGAAACTCTCATTTGCGCTGCTGAAGGCTATGCTGAATGCAGCTGCAAGGCTCATCACTGGATCAAAAAAAAGTGAGCACATCACACCGGACTTTCAATCATTGAAATGGCTACCCTATGTGGCTATTATCCATCTCAAAATTGTATAAAGCATTGCACCACAATACCCCCTCCTACCTGTCCCAGAAACTGACCCTATCGGGTGGAAACTGATCTTCCAGAAGTACAAGCTAGTTACTACTTAAGACACAAAAATTTAAGGAAAAGAAAACCTACAACCGGTCCTTCTCCGCACTAGAACCCAGTATTTAGAACCTACTCTCTCCCGAGATTAGATGCAACCCATCCTCATCCATCTTCAGGAAAGAAATAAAATTTCTACTACCCCAAAATGTTTTCAATCACTGACAACTTACCCTTCTTTCTTCCCTGCCTATTCCCTAAGAGCTGTATTGTTCTCTCTTCTTCGTCGCTCTCTCATCTACACACCTTTATGTCACCTATCGGACTATGCTCAAGCCTGGAATTATGTTGGACTATGTGTTCTTACCTCTCTTTTTACCATTAATGCATGAAAATATTGTTCATCATAATCTATACAATGTTATGGCTACTGTCTCAGCTGTATCTGTGTCAGTTGTAAAAGTAACTAAAATAAAATAACAATAACTTTAGAATTTAAAATGTTTGCGTAGTTTGTGTTTGGTTTGTATTGAAAGAATAAATTCATTTATAGTCATTTAAAGGTACTTGCAGGTCCTGGAATTAGTTGAATTGTAATGTTTTTTTGTAAATAAAAATCGGTTTCAAATTGTAGAGTCCAGTGTCATTGATTTGAGTGTCACAGAATGGAGTGTTGTACAGTATTGGTGAGAACAGGGTAGTGTTGTACAGTGGAGTAAACTGGAGTGGAGTAGAGTGGAGAGTGGTACAGTGGAGTGGTGTACAGTGGAATATCCTACAGTAGAGTGGAGTGGCACAGTGTGGATTCTGATACAATGGAGTGGCATACAGTGGAATAGTGTGAACTGAAGTGGTGTAGGGTGGAGTGCAGTATAGTGGAGTGAAACAGAGTAGAATAGCTTACAGTAGATTGGCATACTGTATAGTGGCATGGACTTGAGTTGGGTAGATTTGAGTGCCATACATTTGAATAGTGGCGAATGGAGTGGCATAGAGTGAAGTAACATAGAATAAAGTGGCATAGAGTGATAGAATGGCGTGCAGTGGAATAGCTTACAGTGGAGTGGCTTACAATGGAATAATGCAGAGTGAAGTGGCGTAGGGTGTAGTTACTAACAGTGGAACAGAGTGCAGTAGGGTGGGGTTTGGTATAGAGGACTGGCATTAACTGGAGTGGCATAGAGTGGAGTGGCATAAAGTGTAATAGCATACAATGGAGTGTTATAGAGTGGAGTGTCGTAGAGTGAAGTGTAGCAGCTTGGTGTGGCTTACAATGGAATACCCTACAGTGGAGTGGCATACAGGGGAGTGGCGTACAGTGGAGTGGCATACAGTGGAAGAGTGGTGTATAGTGAAATAGCATAGAGTGAAGTAGCCTAGAGTGAAGTGGTGCAGCCTGCAGTGGCGTAGAGTGGAGTGGTGTAGAGTGGAATAGCAGACAGTGGAGTGGCGTATAGTGGAGTGATGTACAGTTGTGTGGTGTACAGTGGAATAGCATACAGTGGAGTGATATACAGTGGAGTAGGCTGGGACAGAGTTCACATAGTCGCACTATGCTAAACTCCACAAAGTACTAGAAAAACTCTGCAGGGGTGCACAGAGTTTGGCAAGCAGGTGGAGTTGCTCCCCACACCTGTTAGTGCAGAAATCTTCCTTTTTGCTGTGTCTCCTAATCTTTTTTCAACTTCTCTTCATTCTATTTATTTGTTTCCTAAATTTTTCTTATCCCTGCATTATCCTATTTTCTATAGTTCAAGTTACAGCACTCAACATCAAACCGTACTAGCCTGTCTGTTCTGTAGCTTCCTTCCTCGGGCTTTGTCAGTAAGCTTTCCTTCTCGCCTTATATATCTTGTGGACTGGTGGTATTGTAAGACTCATGGAACCCATTTTAGGTCATTTTCTACTACTCTACTGTGAAAATTGCATGCCCAAGTAAGGTATTGTACGCATGTTTGTAGAGAAGGCTTTCTTATATTTGCTCATGCTCAAACTGTAAAACAAGAGAATGGCCATGGTCATGGTCTACCCCCAATGCTGTGTATTTATTAGGCCTGGGCGGTAACTTCTGTTCCGCTTGTGGAATTTTAGGAATTTGGGTAATTTCGTGTTCCGCGGAGAATGCGAAATTACCCAAAATTCTGCGTTCCGCGACTTTGCAAAATTTTTTGCTTGTTTGCGTTCTCAAAATGCGTGTTCGCGAGATATTTCCCCCTGAGCACGCAAACAGCAATTGCGAACAGGAAAAAAGCATGACGAACAAGCAATTCCGTGAAGAAAATTCTGCGTGTTTGCTGAGATTTTTACCGTTTCGCGGAGATTTGCTTAACGCAATTACGCAAATTACGCCCACCCCTAGTATTTATTTTTATTATAGTATACTAGTAGTTGATGATGACAGTGCAGCATGGCTCAAAGTATGAGGAAGGCCCCATTGCATTTGCCAACGAAGACCATATGTCCTTCGTTGGTTTTGCTGAAATATTTTTTTTTTTAAAAGGGAGGGCATATCACGCATCTAAAATAAAATGTGTACTGTTTTTCAAGCCACACTCAATACCAGTGCTGGTGCTGGCAGTGAGGGTACCACTACCCGTGGAGAGGATGTGGAGGCAGCAGATGACAGGGGATTCCTAGCAGCGGCAGGGATAGTCGGTGGTCAGTCATATTGCTTGCTGATTGACAATTAGTAATATATACTCACTGCAAGGCTGTTGACTTGTCAACATCACACTTACGCAGATTCAGCAGGAGTTGAGTAGTTAATGGCCTCTTCTATCTGGAACTCAGCTGACAAAGGTTGATAATAATAATGAAGGTTAACAACAATGGGTTGGTAGAAAAGGGAAAAAAGATGGAAGGATGGGTGGAATGTAATATGAGTGAAAGGAAGTGTGGCTGAGTAGTTACGTAGGTGAAAGGAAAGGATGCATAAAGGTGGGTGATACAATGCATGGGTGGGTGAAGTATGGATGAAAGGATATATGCTGAGAAAGGATGCCTTCCTTGGTGGTTGAAAGGGTAGGGTGAAAGAATGCCTGCCTGAGTGGGTAAAAGGAATTCTCGGGTGGGTTAAACAGGATGGGTGAAAGAATGCTTGGGTGAGCAATCTCCTTGATATTGGTGAAAGGTGCATTGAGAGCAATGTTTGGATGGATTGATATAAGTGGGTGGATGGTTTTCAATGGTGAAAGACGGTATACAGTCAAAATATTGAGTAAAAAATATCAAATTGCATTGATATCGAATTAAAAATATAGAATGGACAAAATATCGAATGGACAGAATATAGACAACAAAAATATCGAATGGAATGGACAAAATATCGAATGGACAGAATATAGACAACAAAAATATTGAATTTGAGGTAAGTTAATATCGATTTACATAAATATAGAAAGTCAAAATATCGAAGTATATAATATAGATGTTAAATATATCGATTTTTTTATAATATCAATTTTTTTACGTGTTCTTTATGTTAGTATGTGTGTGAAAAGTATATATTTATTTAATAATTTATTTTAAGTAATGATTTTTATGGTATTTAATTTTTGCGTAATTCAATTCTGTAGCGCAGTGTTTCCCAAACTGTGGTCCGCGGACCCCCAGGGGTCCGTGACACATTCCCAGGGGGTCCGCAGGCAACAGTTTTAAAAGCACAGAAAAGTTTCTTGTATAATTAGCAGCTTCCCAGCAACAATAAAAGTGTCAAGATAAAGCCAGTGATTAATGTACCTACTGGAGCGTGAGGAGAGTTTTGTCCTGTAGCAGCTTTGACTAAACTAATGTAGCACAGAGGGTTAATGTGCCAACTGCAAAGAACGTGTATCATGCATCTTATAAAGCTGTATTTTATGTGCATAGGTTCGTGGTTACTGCTTTTGTCACAGAGATTCTTTTGTTACTGTGCACTTCAAAAGTGACAATCGTAATGTAGCAGAGGGACCTATAAACTGTCATCAAAGAGCTGCTTGCAAACTGCAAGGTACCAGTTAGTAACTTGTTTTCCCAGTTATTCATTATCCTGATGTTGCTAAAAAGATTTATTTGGGTGGAAATACATTTTTAATGTTAAAGTCAGTGCTAGCCACTGTGTTATGTTCTGAATCCTGAGTTTGTGCTTTTCCTGACCAAGCACTCTTTAAACATTTTATATACACACAGTTTTACATGTACAATTCAATGTCTCTATATGTGTGTGATGTAAAGTGCTCTGACATCCCTTGGAAGGGGCATTCCCTTCCAAATAGCGAGTCTTAAAACCATGTACAAATGTTTTGCGGTCGCAAAACACTCGCAATTACCACTTACTTCAAGTAGATGGTAATGCATTTGCAAAGGGGAAGGGGTCCCCAGGGGACCCCTTCCCCTTTGCAAATGCATACAAAATTATTTTTTAAGGGCAGGCAGTGGTCCCAGGGACCTCTGCCAGCCCTAAGAAAATGAAACGAAAACGTTTTTTTTTTTTTTTTTTAAATGCATGGTAAATGGGCTGCATTTTTTTTTAAACTGCTTTATTTAAAAGCAGTCCCAGACATGGTGGCCTGCAGAGCCCAGCAGGCACCATACCTAGGAGGGCTGGCATTCCCAATAGGCTTGCAAATTGCGAGAGGCTTATTAATATTAATGAACCTCGCAATTTGCGACCCCATTGGGAATCCGAAACAGTGTTAAACCCACTGTTGTACATTTCATTTAGCGACTCGCAATTTGCCACTCGCAATGTGTCGCCAATTGCGAGGCGCTAAATGAAATGGTTCTACATCTGGCCCCAAAATCCTTAGGGGCAGATTTACAAGCCCCTTGCTCCTCTTTTACGCCACCGTTGCGTCACTTTCGTGATGCAGCGGCGACACAAAAGATGCGCCATGGTGCAGGGTATTTACAACGTGACGCATCTGAGAGATGCGCCACGTTGTAAAGCCCTGTGCCAGAAAGAGGCGTTCCGGCGCAGGAACGCCTCCTAAAAGTGGCTGAGTGAAATCTACAAGATTTCACTCAGTCACTTTGGGGCCCATGCTGCGTCAAAACCCTGCGCCTGCTTAAAGCAGGCGTAGGGATTGATGCAGCATTAACAAGATTCGGCCCCCCCAGAGCATTGCTGGAGCCGTGTCGCGCTTGCGACGCAATCCAGCAATGCGCCACCTTTACGGCACAGATGCGTCATACATCTGTGCTTTTTTGCCCCATGAGGCACAGCATTGTAAATGCGGTGTATCAATGGTGGCGGAGGCATGGCGCACAATAAGTGGCGCATCCCTGCTGATATGCATGGATGCGTCACTTATTGTAAATCTGCCCCTAAGTACTTTGAGTATTTGTTTTGTTTGCACACGTGTGTATTTTTTTCGAATTACTGTTTTAATATTTGAAATTTAACTCCTACAAATTGCTTGGGGGTCCCCGGCTTCCAGTGGTGACTCAATGGGGGTCCTCAGGAGTCAAAGGTTTGGGAACCACTGCTGTAGCGGGTTGTGGGTTAATAGGGGAATAGGGTGGGAAGTAATTTAATTATAATTGATTAAATGTTTTAGTTTATTTATTGATATTTATCTTGAATTAATTGTTAATTAATTTTTAATCGGTAATTAATTCAATTATAATTGGCAATTAATTTTTATTATTTGATTAATTGATAATTGTGTTAAATTTATTTAAAAACAATTCTGTAGCGGGTTGTGGGTTCATAGGGGAATAGGGTGGGAAGTAATTTAATTATAATTGATTAAATGTTTTAATGTATATGTTGGTATTTATCTTAAATTATTTGTTAGTTAATTTTTAAGTGGTAATTAATTAAATCATAATTGGTAATTCATTTTTATTAATTGATTAATTGATAATTATGTTAATTTTATTAATTTATTTACTGTAACGGGTTGTGGGTTTATAGGGTAATAGGGTGGGAAGTAATTTAATTGTAATTAATAAAAAAAAAAAATTATTTATTGGTATTTATTTTTAATTATTTGTTAATTATTTTTCAATTGCTAATTAATTAATTGTAAATTGGTAATTAATTTGTATTAAAAGGTAATGATTTTTAATAAATAATGTTTATTTGTATTTTTAATTGATTAATTATTGCATTATATTAAATTGGTAATATTTTAAATTAATTTGTAATTGGTATTAATATATATTTTTTAAACTAATATATTGAGTATTTACTTTTTCTACTGTTGCACTCTCTGGAGTGGGAATAGTAGTTTTTACCCCTACGCTATCCAACGCTTTCCCTACTGTTGCACTCTCTGGAGTGGGAATAGAAATGTATACCCCTACGCTATCCAGCGCTTTCCCAACTGTTGCACTCTCTGGAGTGGGAATAGTCATTTTTCACCTCCCGCTATCCAACGCTTTCCCTACTGTTGCACTCTCTGGAGTGGGAATAGTAATTTTTACCCCTACGCTATCCAACGCTTTCCCTACTGTTGCACTCTCTGGAGTGGGAATAGTAATTTTTACCCCTACGCTATCCAACACTTTCCCTACTGTTGCACTCTCTGGAGTGGGAATAGTCATTTTTACCCCTATGCTATCCAACGCTTTCCCTACTGTTGCACTCTCTGGAGTGGGAATAGTAATTTTTACCCCTACGCTATCCAACGCTTTCCCTACTGTTGCACTCTCTGGAGTGGTGGGAATAGTAATTTTTAACCTCCCGCCATCCAACGCTTTCCCTACTGTTGCACTCTCTGGAGTGGGAATAGTAATGTTTACCCCTACGCTATCCAACACTTTCCCTACTGTTGCACTCTCTGGAGTGGGAATAGTCATTTTTAACCCTACGCTATCCAACGCTTTCCCTACTGTTGCACTCTCTGGAGTGGGAATAGTAATTTTTACCCTCCGCCTATCCAACGCTTTCTCTACTGTTGCACTCACTGGAGTGGTAATAGTAAATTTTACCCTTTCCGCTATCCTACGGTAAAAATAGTGTGTATTTTTTATTAATATTACGTTCATATACATATATATATGTATTAACAAATCAGTTTTTATGTTTTGTTTTAAACTTACATGAATTATTTATTAATGTTAAGGGTATTTAAGTATTTTAAGTATGTTTAAGTTAATTATATTTATTATTTCATTAATTGTTAATTACTTTAAAGCATTTAAAAAAAATCGATATTTTGACTAACTATATTTTTTACAACGATATTTTTGATTCTATATTTTTGTACTTACCTGTTTGGAGATAGGAAGTCGATATTTTTGCATTCTATATTTTTTACTCGATATTTTGGTAGTTCTATATTTGTGTCATCGATATTGTTTCAGTGATCCGTAAAAGACTGGAGGAGAAAATATATGTAAATCTTAAATGGTGTGTATCCAAGCCAAGAGTGATGATACTAGAACATTGAATTAAATAATGGATAAGTGTTGTGATGAAGAAACAAGGGAGCACTTCAATCTCTAGATTGGGGCATGCTAGCCTACTTCCCTTGTTTAAAATGATTAAATCAAAGCTTTGTTTCAAAGGATTGGGTTTGTATTTCTGTCTACTACATTAACTCCCTATTTTTTAAGTGCTGCAAATATTTGTTGTATCCCACCCATCATCAATCATCATGTCCCTACCTACCCATGACATTTTGACAGTGTTACCCATGATGACCTAACTGCTGCAAGGTTCAATTTGTCACTGCAGTGTTGTCTGTGCAATGTGCTTCTGCTTGAACAGTTAATGTGGCATTGACAAAGTTTTCAATGAATGGCAATGCAAAAAGAACTAAGTGTGTTTCCCCCTCCCTCCCAGTGCCCACTTCGTCACTTCCTACCAGTACTTCACTCCTTTATTCTTTCCCAAGTTCTGTCCCACAGCCTCACCAAAGAGTTGAAAAATCCATTATTTGGATGCACCGCATTTTTCTAGCCAAGTGATATATTTCATCATGGCTTCCATAACAGATTTACACGTTCAAATTCTTGCCTTGCAACATTGTCAACCACAATGACTCAGAAGCCAAAGCTTAGGCACATGATAATGATCAGTAAAATATCTACTTACCCAGCCAAATCTGGTGGATGTCACATGAACACATTTCCCTACAAAATGTCTGTAATGGACACTCACATATCACCCACATTAAAAATAAAGCAAAGGAAAATGGTATTCAAAATAATCTGTGTAAGAATTATTCAAGGTCATCAGGTCAAGACTGCAGAGCAGAGCTGGCCCGAGTGGGACGGATATGCCCATACGTGGGTCCCGTGCTCTCCATGCCACTGGAGTCAAGCTATCCTGGCAGTTCGGGCTGGACTGTTCCCATTGGGCTCAGGATCAAGACTGACTTGCATATGGCTGGATCCAAACTGGAATGGCATGGTGTTGGAAACTGGCCTTATTGCCAGTGGTAGACCTACATTTGCCCCTACCAATAACCCACTTTTAGCTCCCCTCAAATGAAAGGTGATGGGTTACTAACCTACATCCTGGTAGTCTTCATCAGCTAAGTGGAAAAACCTGGAAAGTCCACCTGCATTTGCATGGGCAACCCCAGGTCTGTGTTCCACTGTAAAGTCCATTTTCTTTAGGGAAATGGACCACCTTAACAGCTTGGGATTTTCCCCTCTCATCTGCATGAGCCATCTGAGAAGTCTGTGGTCAGTTTGAACACGAAAGTGAGGCCCAAACAAATATGGTCTCAACTTTTTCAGAGACCACACCACAGCAAAAGCCTCTCTCTCAATGGCACTTCACCTCTGCTCTCGGGGAAGACGCCTCCTCCTAATAAAGGCAACTGGCTGATCAAGGCCCCCTTCATTTAGCTGTGACAACACTGCCCCGATCCTTTGCTCTGAAGCATCTGTCTGAACCACAAATTCCTTTGTGTAGTCAGGGGCCAGTTGTGCTGGTGCTGAACACATAGTAGCTTTCAAAAGCCTTCTGACACTCTGGGGTCCAAATCACCTTCTTGGGCCTTTTTTTAGAAGTGAATTCTGTTAGGGGCCTCACAATGGTCCCATAATTTTGAACAAACCTTCTATAATACCCTGTCAGTCCAAGGAATGCCCTGACCTGAGTCTGGGTAACAGGAGCTGTCCAATCCAAAATACTTTGGATTTTCGCTTGGAGAGAATGCACATGGCCCCCACCTACCAGGTGCCCCAGGTACACCACAGAACTCTGCCCTATTTGGCACTTGTTTGCCTTAATAATCAGGCCTGCTTGCTGCATGGCCTGAAGCACTTCCCTTTAGGTGGTTTAAGTGATCCCCCCAGGTAGAACTGCATACAGCTATATCAGCCAGGTAGGCTGCACTGAACTGTTCCCACCCAGACAAGATCCTGTTTACCAGCCTTTGGAAGGTGGCAGGTGCATTCTTTAATCCAAAGGGCATTACCTTGCACTGATAATGTCCCTCTGGTGTGGAGAATGCTGACCTCTCCATTGCTTCATCAGTGAGGGCAATCTGCCGGTAACCGGAAGTCAAATCAAAAGTGCTCAGGTTCTTAGCAGCACCTAACCTATCAATGAGCTCATCAGCTCTAGGTATAGGGTGAGCATCAGTCCTTGTGACTGCAGTCAATCCCCTGTAGTCCACACAGATCCTTAACTCCTTGGGTCCCCCCTGAGGATTAGGTTTAGGTACCAGCACCACTGGACTGTCAGATGGTTCAATTACCCCCAGTTCCAGCATCTTAGCAACCTCTGCTTTAATGCTGGTTCTGACATGGTCAGACAACCTGTACCGTTTATATTTGACAGGTAGGCTTTCACCAGTGTCAATGTGGTGCACACACCACTCAGTGATGCCTGGGATCAAAGATAACGGGCCAGAAAATGGCTCCAGCACCTGTTTACAGTCTCTGTGCTGCTGGTATGTCAATTTGGGAGAGAGTTTAACTCCCGTAATTGACCCATCTTGCATATTAGTGGAGAGTAGGTCGGGTGCAGGCTCAGTTTCCTCCTCCACACACTCATCAGTGACCAGTAACATGGTTATGTCTGCCCTGTCATGGTGAGGTTTCAATCTATTCACATGCAAGACCCTGTGAGGGTTCCTGGGGATGCCAAGGTCAACCAAATAGGTAACCTTGCCCTTCTTTTCTAAGATTGGATAGGGCCCACTCCTCTTGTCATGGAGGGCCCTGGGAGCCACAGGCTCCAATGCCAACGCCAACTGTCCTAGAGTATACTCAGGCATATTAGCCTTGTACATGTACTCTGCCATTCTAGATCTCAGGCCTATCACATAATCAAGCACATTGTCCTTAACTTCTTTAAGAGGCTTCTCTAAAGACTCTCTTAGCAGGATCAATGGTCCCCTCACAGAGTGTCCAAACAACAACACAAAGGGACTGAAATCAACCCCTTTCTGTGGCACCTCCCTGTAGGCAAACAGTATGCATGGGAGGAGAACATCCCATCTACTCCTGAGTTTCTCTGACAACCCATTTATCATGCTCTTCAGGGTTTTGTTGAATCTCTCAACAAGACCATTTTCTTGTGGGTGATAGGGAGTGGTGAACTTGTAGTTAACACCACACTCATTCCACATAGCAGTCAGATAGCTGGACAAGAAGTTTGTACCCCAATCTGACCCCACCTCTTTTGGAAAACCCACTCGGGTGAACACACCAAGCAGTGCTCTACCCACAGAAGGAGTATCAATGGCTCTAAGAGGTATGGCTGCAGGGTCTAGTGACGTGGTCAACTACCACTAAGATATACCTATTCCCTGATGCAGTATGTGGGTCGGGGGGACCAACAATAGCCATCCCCACCCTTTCAAAAGGCTCCCCAACCACTGGCAGTGGTATTTGGGGAGCCTTTGTCCTGCCACAAGCCTTGCCACTGATGTGACAGGTGACACCGGAACTGCA
Organism: Lissotriton helveticus; assembly: GCF_964261635.1. Lineage (NCBI taxonomy): Eukaryota > Metazoa > Chordata > Amphibia > Caudata > Salamandridae > Lissotriton > Lissotriton helveticus. The sequence continues at coordinate 887,733,753 of NC_136059.1, forward strand.
AAACTCCTTTACCTTTTCAGTCATAAGGGACCAGTAGAAATGGTTCACCAACCGATTCCATGTCTTTGTCTGTCCCAAAAGCCCTGCCAAGGGGATATCATGACCCAAAGTCAGGATGAACTCTCTGTACTTCTGGGGCACCACCAACCTCCTGGTGGCCCCTCCTTGAGGTTTCTGGCCTCGATATAAAGCAGTCCATCTTCCCAGTAGAGTTTGTGAAACCCACTGCTATCTCCCTTCTATTGCTTAGAAGCAATCTGCCTCAAGCTCTCAAGGGTGGGACATCACACTGTCCCTGATTGAATTCCTCTCTGGAGGGTCCACTTGCTCCTGTCAGATCTGCCAACTCTGACGGCTCTGGCATGGATGGAGTCCCTCCCTCAGAGGCCAGATCCTCCACATCAGGGTTACATTCTTCCTGCACCTCTGGAGCTTCCTGGGCTGGCTCACCAGGCCCAGTGCCCTTGTCCTTGGATGCTTGGCCCTTTGTTCCAGGATCCAAGTATCCTGCCCTTCCCTTCTGGCTAGTCTTTGATCTAGTCACAGCACAGATCCACTCAGTGAGCTCCAATATTTTCATACAGAGTCCTCTCTCCACCTCTGACTACGCAGAGGGTTCAAGATCATTGCCCAGGAAACACTGGACTGGGAGCATCTTTGACACAGCTACCTTCATAGGGCCTGTCACACCTCCCCATTCCAAATCTACCACAGCCATAGGATGGAGTTTGGTAGTGCTGTCTGCATATGTCACCTGGTGAAACTCACCAGGCAACACCCTCTTTGGAGCATCTCTATGCTTATGCCCTGGCTGGTTACAGTCAAAGCACTTACCCACCTTTGAGGGACCAAAGAACCTACCAGGCTTTCCCTAAAACCCCCTCCCTTTGAATTTGGGTTGGCTCGGGCCTCCCCCTCCTTGTGCAGGTTTTTGTGGGTCTTTGGAGGACTTCTTAGGTTTTTGTCCTTCATTTTCCTGGGCTTTCCCTTGGGAAGGGACCTGTCCTCCTTTCTTTTGGTCACCCCCTGGTGCTGAATGGAAACCCGGGTTCTCATCCACTTATCAGCTGATTCCCCCAACTCTCTGGGGTCTGTCAGCTTAGAGTCCACTAGATACTAGTGTAACTTCTCTTCTGCACAATGAATCAAAATATGTTCCTTCAAAAACTAATTATGCAATTACTCATATGTGTCAACTTTGCTACCAACAATCCAGCCTTCCAGTGCCTTCACTAAAACGTCCACAAAGTCTACCCAAGACTTTGAACTCAATTTCTGGGTGCCTCTAAACTTCACCCTTTACTGCTCTGGAGTCAGACCAAATCTCTTGACTAAACATGCCTTCATCTGCTGGTATGATTCTGCATTCTCTCCCTTCAGGGTCAGGAGCCTATCCCACCGCTGCCACCAAATTTTGGAAAGTGGGTTACTGGTAGGGGCAAATGTAGGTCTGCCACTGTCAATAAGGCCACTAAAACATGGTAGGACTCAGCATTGGTCTTAGAAAATTATTCCTATGCTCAACCCTTAGTAACGTGGCTGCGAGCAGACAGGCTTGACTTCAAAGACAGGTATGTAAGGAATTTAAAAACACCATTTCAGCTAATAATTAAGACACAACACAAAATAAAAATCCAACACAATTTATGAAAATAGGTAATATTTTTATATTTTAAATGACACCAAAAAGAAAACAAAATCCACTGTAGGGAACCAGAGATATGAATTTTTAAAGATGAGTCAATTTCTAGTGCTTAGAAACCAACAGTGCCCCTTTTAGTCATGTTGTTTTGTCTGACAGGGACACCTTTAGAAATTGTTCTGGAGAAACTCACCAAATTTGTTGTGCAGCCTTCTCCAGCAGGCGGGGTCCAGTTAGAACTCCTTCCTGAAGTTTTGCTTGTGGGACCCAAAGTATTCAAAACACAATCCAAGTTTCTGGAATCTCCAAGAGGGTCCTTGAAAGTGTAAAACTTCAATTCTGCAATCCACTTGAACAAAACCCTTACAAATCCACTGGTACTCCAGGCTGGGAAATCTTTGTGGGGATATCCAGGTGAGCTCTGTTAACCTGTAGCCTGCAGGGAGTCCACTCTTTAGTCCTTTTGCAGCAAGGTAATCCACAGGGCTGCAGTTTCAGTAGGTGCAGTCTTCAGAGGTCAGGCCTTAGAAATCTTTGCACAGCAAAACTTCTCAGTAGGGCACTTCTTGCTTCATTAAGTTTCAAGCAGCATTTCTGGAGGGCTCTGACCCTCTTAGATACTTATTCAAAATTCACAGGGTCAAGCAGCAGGTAACTCCTAACCAATGAGAGCAGGGTAACTTCTCGGTAACTGTATAATGTGGCATTATTTTGTCCCAGAGTGCATCAAATCTTCCAAATCAATGATGGCTGATTTTCCAGCAGAGAGTCAAGACCTGGCTAAACACACCCTCAGGGATGGCTTATTTCCCTAGACTCTCCCACTACCATCTGCACATACCTTCCTTAAGCCTAGCCTTGACTCTGGGTCAAAAGTGTAAAAGTAAAACTGACACCCAGGCCTCCCCTCTGCCTTTGAAGAGCATGATTTACGAATCCACTCCTTGGCCTGGCATTCCTATGGACCAGCACACTGCTCTCCCAGCAGAGCTGGTAACCCCAGGGGCTCTTTCTGACCTCTTCAAAGCAGCCTGGCTAATCCACATAACTCTGACCAATCAGGACAGACCACTGGAAGGCTGAATTTGGACTTACAAACAAGAAAGTCTTATAACTTCTTGTATGTACACTTTAAGAGAAATTCAACAATATGATATTGTTGGATTTACTACTACCATTCTGGGAAGTCTTTGACTGACCAGTCTAGTCCTCTCCTATCAATAGTTTTTTTTGTAAATAGATTTTATTGTTATTTGCAAACAAGAAGAGCATCATATACAATAACACATCAGGTCGGTTGACCGACATATCACATAGCATTAAATGATACTCTGAACCCGCAAGAACAAACCTAAGCCCCCTGCCTCCTCCCGCACCCCCACCCCCTGTCAGTGCGCCTCCGACTAATACATAAGAAACTCAGCATATATGAGTACCTTCCATAAATCGTAAATTCTCCATAATAGTCGATGCCAAGGGGACTTTTCCTCAAGATAAGCCCATTGTGAAAACCTCCGCCACTCTGTCCTGCTCTAGGTCTGGGTTTGGTTGTCTATGTAACCCTAATCCGCATCCTCCTCTCCCTCACTTGAACCTTCCTCAGGGGTCTGGAGCGCTGTCACCAATGCCTCCCAAGCTCTAACTACTGCTAGGGATCTATCATTATCTAAACGCCTACCTGCTGCAGTCTGAGCGTTCCCTCAGCTTGCGCCCAGCGCAGTAGATTCGCCTTCCACCTCAAATAGCTGGGGCCTATCTATCTGATGGCCTTTTACAGCATTCAAACAGGCTACCATTGCTGTCCAGTAGTTTGTTAGGCTTGCACATGACCAAAACATGTGGGAGAAATCAGCACCATCAACTCTACATCTTGGGCACTGTGATGTGGCGCCGTTGAAATATTGCGAGATCTTAACCGGAGTTAAGTACGCCCGATGTAACGTAAAAAACGGAACTAATTGAAACCTAACGTTCCGGGTACCCTTCCAGGCGTGTCGAATCAACTGGGGCCATGTCGTCTCAGGAATGGGTTTTCCGATATCTGCTTCCCATATATTTCGCAAACCCTCCAGGGGCAACAAAGCTTCTGTCGATAGCCTCCTGTAGAGGCATGTCACCGCTTTGTAAGTACCAGCCGCCATACCCACGTATTGGCAGCCCAGAGAAGTCGGAGGCTCCAAGAGCCCCATACTCCAATGTCTCTGGATGCCAGCTACCAACGCGGCATGAAGCAAATAATCTCCTCTTGGGAGTCCGTAAGCGGTCTGCAACTCCTGAAAAGTCAGCAGGGCCCCATCTTCATATAAATCTCCAATCATATGCAGCCCGAGATCTTCCCAAGCAGTCAACGCCGACCAATTGCCGCCGTGTGGGAGAGCCGTACACATTCCCAGTGGAATCTCCGGGGCATACGGGTGAGTGGTACCTGATCGTTTGTGACTCCGGTTCCAGCAGAGACAAATGGTTCGTTCTTCCAGAGTGAGGTGATCTAATTCTATTTTCTGGCGCAATACTATAAAAGATAGTACATGTCTGGGAATTAGTCTGCCCTGTGGGCCCTCTGGCCCCCTGAACTCCCGAGCTACTGCCTGCGTAAGCCATTGCAATTGTCCTGCCAGGTAATACCATTCGAAATCAGGGACCGCTAGTCCTCCCTCAGCCCTGGGACGCATCAGGGTGGTCAAAGCAACTCGTCGCCTGTCCGCCCCCCAGATGAATCCTGTAGTCAAGGAGCGGAGTTTCCGAAAGACCGACGCTGGAATCCACACCGGCAATGTGCGAAAAAAATACAATAGGCGAGGAAGCGCCACCCTTTTCAGCAGGGCCACTCTCCCCGCCACTGAGAGAGGCAGGGTACGCCAAAACCCCATGTTACTCTGTAGGCTCCTGATCGCCCTATGCACATTGCCTTCCAGCAAGTTTAATTGAGAGTGATAAATATGAGTCCCCAAATATGGGAGACACCGATGCTCCCACTGCAGGTTCCCAGTGATCTGGGGCGCATGCTCTCTAGGGGTCACCGGGAAAAGGCAGGACTTCCCCCAGTTGACCTTCAGTCTCGAGAGTTGGCCAAAACTGTGAAGTAGGAGCTGGGTTCCATGTAGCGAGTCGTTTATATCCACCAAGAACATCAGCGGGTCGTCTGCAAACAGAGAGATATATTGGGTCTCACTCCTTAGCGTCAAACCCTCGTATGCCTGTCCTATTTGAGCATGGGATGCCAAGGGTTCGATGGCCAACGCAAACAAGAGGGGGGATAGCGAACACCCTTGGCGCGTCCCATGGCCCACCCAATACGTGGCCGATATTGTGGCGCCTGTTTTCACTCTAGCTGTAGCTGCATTATAGAGCAATGCAGTCCATTTCACAAATCGGTCTCCCAATCCAAATGCCTTCAAAACTCGGAACAGGTAGGGCCATTCAACACTGTCGAAGGCCTTTTCAATGTCAATTGAAAGCACCGCAGCCTCTGGGAGCCCCTCGAAATACTCCCCCATGATCCGGAGGAGAAGACGTATATATGTCGCCGTGGTGCACTGGGGGATGAAGCCGGCCTGATCCGGATGAATCAGGGCCCTCATGTGCGTTAGGAGTCGTGTTGCTAGGATCTTTTTTAAAAAAAAACTTTTTATTAAATATAAAGTTACAAAAAACAGAAACAGAAACAAAAAACAATCACAAGGCAGTATCATCATCACAGAGTTACAGCGTGTGGGGGGGGGAAGGCACATGTCAAAGTGAAAGTAGAGACATTACGGAAGTGCGGGGGGCAGAGGGACCAGAAGCAATCAAATATGTCTAAGCCTATGCGGAGGAAACACCGCGTTGGGGAGATGGCGGGTCAATATCAAGGTCTGGAAGGGGGGGAGTACATATCTCGCCACGATACACATTCCATTGAGTCCATATCTTCCCCCATTTCCGGGGCGTGCCCCGGGAGATATACACCGTTTTTTCCCTGAACATACACCAGTCCAAGTTCTGTTTACAGAGCTGAACTGTCGGCGATCTCTGGGCACCCCATAGCTGGGCAATGTCTCTCTTGGCAATCATATTTCCTAAGGTCACCCAACAAATTTGCGCCACACTATAATCGTTCGGTTCCCAAACATTCAGCAAACATCGCCGCGCCTCAGGCATCGACCGCACACCCGTAACCTCACTCATAACTTCATGCACACGAGCCCAATATTGCATCACTACTGGACACTCCCAAATGATATGGAGAAATGTTCCCACGAGACCACAGCCACGCCTGCACAGTCCATCAACAGAAAAGCCCATGCGTACCAGACGAGGACCGGTCACATACACCCTGTGCAGAATCTTAAGCTGGACGAACCGGAGACGCGCCGGGATTGCCACTTCCTTAGGGGAGGAGATCGCAGGCTGCCAGTCTTCATCCTCAAGTTCCAACCCATCGGCGGTCCACACCTCTCGAAGGTGACATAAGAGATCAGCCCTGGAATTTATAAATTTTTTATATATAAGCGAGATCGTGCTATCAGGAACATACCCATCCAGTACCCTATCTTCAAGCGGGGACACCTCCGGTACTTCCGTACCCGAGGGAAAGACCGAGTTGACCGCATGACGAATTTGCAAGTACCGAAAAAATTCCCTATCATTCAAATCATATTCAGTTCTCAACTCATCAAACGTCTTGACTCTCCCCTCGGTCCACACGTCGTTTACCTTGCTAATACCGATCACATCCCACCTGTCAAAACCCTTCGACCGCCAAAGGGACCCGAGTTTATCCGATGCGTACAACGGAGTCGCACGGGTCAACCTATCAGCCCAACCCGAGGGGAGAGAGAGGGAGTCTACCCCAAGCAAGGACATCGGCACGGAGGCGCTGGAGAGGAGGCAGCAAATTGCCTTCATATCGAAGTCCTGGGTCCAGGGTAATATAGATCCCCAAGTATTTAAATCCCTCCCGCACTACTGTAATGGGACAGCCGCGGGGCAATATAGGAGCGTCTCCCGAAAGGACATAGACACAAGACTTCGACCAGTTAATGACAAGACTAGAGTTCTTGCGGAACGAAGTCAGAACGTCAAAGAGGACTATCAGTGATTTTCGCGGGGAAGTAAGATATAGCAGAATATCATCCGCATATAGGGATATGCGGTCTTCAAATTCTGGAGTCCATCTAATGCCCTTCAAGGACGGCTCCCACCTCAACCAGGCCGCCAGTGGCTCCAAGGCAAGGGCAAACAAAAGAGGAGACAAAGGACAGCCCTGGCGCGTGCCCCTACCAAGCGCAAAGGAAGCCGAGACTCGACCGTTCACAACCACTTGAGCCAAGGGGTCAGTGTAAAGCAGTTTCACCCAATCAATGAAGGCCGAACCGAAACCAAATTTAGCAAGGACCGCCCATAAGTACGGCCACTCCAGCATGTCAAACGCCTTAGTGGCATCTAAAGACGCCAAAATGGCCGGCTCACGCAACGTTCCCGCTCGCGCGAGGACGCCATGCAATCGTCGGAGGTTAAGCGCAGTGTTGCGACGCGGTATAAAGCCGGATTGGTCCGGATGAACCAGGTCGCTTATGACCGTGACCAATCTAGTAGCAAGCAATTTAGCCAGGATCTTCGGTTCAGCGTTGATCAAAGATATAGGTCGGAAGGAGGAGCAGCGATCACGAGGCTTACCCTCCTTGGGAATCACCACTATAGACGCCAGTCTCTGGTCAGGAGGAAGGGAGCCCACCTCCAGCGATTCGAGAAACATCGAGCGTAAATGTGGGGCTATCGTATCTGGGGGGAGTTTGTAGAGCTCAATAGGAAGCCCGTTGGGGCCTGCGGCCTTCCCAGAACGAACAGAGCGGATAGCAATCGCAACCTCCTCCACCGTAGGCGGCGCATCAAGAAGGTCCCTTTCGGGATCAGACAGACAGGGCAGCGCAATGTCGCGCAAAAGCAGGCGGGAATCCTGTTCAGGTCTATCGGACACAGGGGAATACACTTCCCGGAAATAAGCCGCAAAACATTCAACTATTGCAACCGGCTCAGTGTGACTCACCCCATTCACATCCACAATAACAGGAACCACTCGACTCGCACTCTCCCTCCTATCCATCCAGGCAAGCAGCTTCCCCGCTTTATCACCAACATCATACAGGCGTCCCCGCTGTTCCCTGCTCATCACTTTCGCAGCATCCGTGACCAACGCCCTATATTCAAATTGCTTAAGACCCAATAGGTGTAGTCCGTCTGGGGTGACCTTGGACTCCATTTCTCCCTCCAGAGCAGGAATTTCACCCTCAATACGGACGATGTCCTCTCGACTAGTCCTCTTAACGTTACCAATCAGGGAGAGGGCCTGGCCCCGGATAACAGCTTTATACGCCTCCCACAAGGAGACCGAGGAGGACACAGACCCGACATTCTCCGCAAAATAATGGTCGAGCGTCTTGATCAATTCTACTCTAACCTTGGGATCACGGAGGTACCAGGGGTTAATCGGGGCCAGACGGCCTCCCGTCCCCAACTGCGCATCTACCACCAGCCAGATCGGGGAGTGGTCCGATATACCTCTAGCAAGATGTTTTACCTCCCGTAGTGCGGAGGCCTGGGCAGAGGGCATCAGAACATAATCGAGTCTCGAGAGACTACCGTGTGCACCAGAGTGAAAGGTGTACTGCGAAGTCCCCCGGTGGAACAATCGCCAACAATCGGTGAGCCCCAAAGTCTCGAGGAAGTCGCTTAACCAGGATTGGGCCCTCGAGAGTTCCCAGGGAGGATAGCGATCACACATCCCCGAAACTACGGAATTAAAATCCCCGCCCACCACCAACAAACCCTCTGGGACTCCCAGGATAACCCTTCCCAGGTCAGCATAGGTAGTAGTCTGGAGGCCAGGTGGTATGTAGACAGAGAGCAGGGTTATCACCTTCCCCTCCCAACGCCCAACAATGGCGGCATATCGGCCCTTATCGTCAAGGATGGTCTCATCAATAGCAAGAGGGAGGGAATTCCGGATCAGGATGCCCGCCCCCCTGGATCCAGAAGTGAAACCCGAGTGCGCCAGGAGACGATAGCCACGCCTATTCAGCGCATGGCACGTATTACCAAGCAAGTGCGTCTCCTGGAGCAAAACAACATCAGGGGATAGACGTCTCAACAGTTGCAGCACCACTCCCCGTTTAATCCTATCCCCCAACCCGTTGACATTCCAACACAACAATCGAAGTCCCCTACCCCCATCCCAGTACGTAGCCCCGCCCACATCCCACACCCAGCGCAACGATGTACCAGAAAAGCTCGACATTACTGTGCCTTGTGAATAAAAATGAAACCTAAACTTCAACCCCCGTTCCCCAAACAAATCCCATACACCTCACCCCCCTCCCCGCACCCCTGCGTGAGACTAAAAAGCCACCCCAACTTGCAGTGTGCCTGTCGCCCAAGTACCCAACTAATCTACGAAAAGAACCCCAGAGGAGGAAGGGTTACCCACCCCACGCCCACCCCCCTAATTATCAAAGGAAGAAATGTTTGCAAGCAGTAATATCATGGCATCAAACCACAGATGAAAGTCAAGTACATGGAAAGGGGGCCGAGCTCGATCTCTATTCCTGTGCCACCGGGCCGCCTTCTGCACCACCGGAATGTCCAAAGTTCCCAGAGTGTTCCTGGCTGCCCCGTAGGCAGGGAGTCCAGCCAGTCACTTGCGGCCTCAGGATGATCGAAGAAAAATGTCCGCTCATTAAACACCACACATAGACGGGCCGGGAAAAGCATAGCATATTTCATATCTCTGTCTCTCAGCCTCTTCTCCACTCCTTGGAAACCAAGTCGCTGTTTCTGGACCTGCTGGGTAAAATCCGGATAGAAACTGACTGTAGTGTTCTCGAAAGCAGTCGGTCCCGACTGGCGGGACGCTTGCAGGATCGCGTCCCTGTCCCGAAAATTAAAAATCCGAGCGATGATGGGACACGGAGCGGCACCCGGCTTAGGTGTGCCTCCAGGGATCCTATGCGCACGTTTCACAGCAAAGAACTTACTAAGGCCCTTGGGTGCTAGATGGTTCAATACAATGTCTTCCACCAGTAAGTCCACCGGAGAGGCCCCCAACGTTTCCGGGACACCAATGTGTTGCTAGGATCTTGCTCAAGATTTTATAGTCAACCGTAAGCATGGATAACGGTCGATAAGCCGATCGAGAGCTGGCATCCCCCCGCGCTTTAATAATGGGATTATAAGTGCCTCCCGGGCAGTCGCAGGCAAGACCCCGCTGTCCCAAGCTTCCTTGTAGATAGTTTGCAATCGTGGGGCTAGTATTTCTGTCTATGTTACGTAAAACTCGATCGACAAACCGTCCACACCAGGGGTTTTACGGCGAGCCATGTGTTTGATCGCAGCACGAATCTGACCCTCCATTATCTCTCCTCCTAAGCTATCTGCCAGTTCCGGATCCAGGCGCGGCACTTGGGCAGCAGCTAGGGAATCGTCAAGGTCTCCAGGTGTGTCTGGCATCGTGCTCTTATAGAGGTGTTCATAGTAAGCAAAGAATTGGTCATTAATTTCTTTCTGGGAGTATACCAATTGGCCCTCCACAGTAGACAAGGACAGAATCCGGGTACTGCGGGCGGCAGGATTAGCCAACCAGGCCAGCAGGGATCCCACCTTATCTCGCTCAGCATGAGCCCGATTGAGGTACTTCTTATGGTCAAAACAGCGGAGTCTCTCCATTTGTGCTGTGACCTTTTCGCGTGTAGCCGAAACTGCGTCGTTAGACACTGAATCTGCGTGGCCGGCCCGCGCTGCATGACGTAACCGATCCTCGCTATTTGCAAGATCCTGCAGCAGAGTCTTGCGAGCCCCCTCCGTGGAGGAGATACACACTCCCCGAATCACCGCCTTGAAGGCATCCCATTCAAGTTCCCTGTTCGATGCCGTCCCCTCATTTTCGGCAAAATAGCGCTCCATACCTTCCTGCACTCCTGAGTTAAAAACGGAGTCCTCCAATGCCAACGGGTTCAAATGCCAGGTGGGAATCGCCTTCCGCTGCCTAGTCCATTGGACTACCACCAAACAAGGATTATGATCAGAGATCGTTCTCGCCAGGTACTCCCTATGGCGGGCCAAACCCTGAACATCTGGGGAGCACAAAACACTGTCTAGCCGGACATATAGATCATGTGGAGTAGAATAAAATGAATAGTCTCTCTCAGCAGGATGGTGCGTTCGCCAAGTGTCAACCAGGCCCCACATGTCTTGCAAATCTCGTCTCCCCCTTGCCACTTTATGTACTGCGGACTGAGCTAGTGGTGGGTGTGATCTATCCAGCTCTACATCAACAACAGAGTTTAAGTCCCCCCAAGTAGGATCGTGCCAGCCAAGACCGTTGCCAGTTTACCAGATAAGCGTGCAAAGAAGGCAGTCTGCTCTATATTCGGGGCGTAAACACTACATAGCGTCAAGTCCCTCCCATCCAATCGGCCCTGCACTGCCACAAACCTCCCCTCGGGATCTACCATTGTAGTCAGGGGTTGGAAGGGAACTCCCGCTCTCACCCATTTCAAAACCCCCGTGCAAAGGCAGAAAAGGTAGTATAAAACAATTAACCCCGCCATCTGCGCTGTAAGGCCTGCCCCTCAGTCTGGTCAAGATGCGTTTCCTGCACAAAAGCCACCTGGATCCCCGTGTGCACCAGATAGGCATGGATTTTGTGGCGCTTCATCATGGAGTTCAGTCCCCTCACATTCCAGGTGATACATTTCAGTTCAGTTAGGGACCCCATTCAGAATTATACATGTGAATCGTTCTCCTATCAATAGTTATTAATCAATAACCTCCTACCATGTTAACCTATGTAACAAGGGTTCTGCAATGGGAAAAATGACTTGGGACATTTTTCCAGCACCAGGACTTACAAAAACATATTTTATAAGTGATAGCCTTATGTCTACAGAAACCCCACCCCATGTGCAACTAGGGGAGACTTTAGGGGTTCTGAATCTGTAGAAATATTGCAGATTCTCCTTTTACTGTGCTCCTAGCATCAAAGTCTAATTTGAGCTGCACTTTACCACAATGTGAGGAGTGAAATGTGAAATTTCACTTTACCCAGGCATATAAAAGCTCATTGTAGAAGGGTGTACCTTATAGATAACTAACCCCCCTCCCCATGGGATACCTGCGACCCGACATCGCCGACGTGGTAGGGGTAGGTGCATACCGGCATTTGCCTCGAGCATCCAAGGTATTGACCTTACAGCTCAGGCCCCACTAGGACAGTCCGTGGGGACCATCCACCAAGACCAAGGGGGCGGGACCCCACGTGGGACACAGACACCCCACTGCACTGGTACTCTCACCACGCAGGTCGTATTTGAAAACTTCCTTCAAACTTGAGATATTCCTTTACAAGTTGATGAGCATTCCTAGGTCCTGATGAATTGCCGTTGAGGCATGAAACATGTTGACCACATCACAAGTGAGGGTTGAACGAAGCCAAACCACCTAGTTCTCGGCATCGGTACCCCTCCCTTCATTATTTTAACAAGGCAGTAAGCCACATGAATAAAGCTATTGAAGTGGACTTCTCTGACCTTTTTTAACTTTTTCTTTCACGCTCACTTCTTTACCTCCCAGGTCCCTCACACACATGCACCCATTGGCCAGGAACAAAAGAACTCCACCAAAAGAGTAGCAATTTTTGCTACCCGTCAGGCATTGCACCGCCAGCCTGTCGCTGGAGCAGGAGGCCAATGATGACACAATACAACCATCAGGTAGGATGACAACGGTCGTCCAGCTTTTTAGTTGTGTGAGGCATCCTCAGTTCCGATAAGCGATTACGTTACTCCCTGTCATGGTTCTACACCATTCCCAGTGAGAGAGTTATTATTCTTCTAACCCTTCCTTTCCCTTGGGGAACCTTGTACATTTTTGTTGTTTGCAGTCTCATAGGACACGTACATTGGACCCCTTTAAAGATTGTCCTCACCTTGTCCCTCCTTGTTGTTAATACCTAGGGGAGACCCTGTGGGTCCCTAATATGCCAGAACACTATAGGTTATCCATTTGTAAGTGTCCCTACCATCAAAGTCGAGTTTGGGCACAATTTACTTTTTAAAAGCAGTACTGGCACCCAGGGCTGTTTTTAAACTGACCTCAGGCTTAAGCAGTGTACACATGCAAGTGCAGAAAGGCTGCTGGCCTCTCAACTGCCATGCCCCAGGGTACTGGGGACTTCTAAGTAGTTCCAATCCCCTGCCCTATTATATACTAGGGGCTTATGGGCTAGGTCATGCCAATTACAGGGGTACCCCACTATATCATAGTGTTACCTAGTGTATGTTAAGTGGTTTAACTGTATTTTAATGTGTCTCTTTCAGGTTAGCACTGGCCCTGGGACTGGTTAGGCAGAGCCCAGGGTCAGTCAAAATCAGTTACCACCAGCATCAGGCAGGAAAAAGTTGGGGGGTGACCAGGGCACAGGATAACTTTGCAACATATGGTGAGCAACAACACGATGGATTGAGGCCCAGATATCTGTACTGGGGTGAATGTATGACATCGTTCTGCATTCTGTCCATCAATTGTTCTTTTTGTATCTGTCAGGGCCCCCCTGAAAGTCTGGGGCCCTGGGCCAGAGACCACTTTGCCCCTGCCTTAAAACGTCTCTGCCCCCAAACTCATGTTATCACTCCAATGCCAAACCTAGACGCACTCATCCCTATCTGTCCTTCACTCCAACCTGCATTGTTAGTCAAGCATCACATATGTACTCTTCATAACCACCCAGTGACGCAATCCCTAAAAGATCTTGTTTTGTTAATGTTCATTTTATTACCCTTCCCGACAGAAACTCATTCAACTCGATCACTTACTTCAGCTGGGTTAGAAGTCACTTCAATTGCTGCTGAAGCAATGCAGCACACAGATCAGGTCTTGCAATGTAAATCACCTGCAGAGACAGGTGTGTCTTTATGCTAACAAGCTCACTAACAAACTACAGAGGATTGTTCTGTTTTGTTATGTGGTATTTGTAGAGCGCACGGCTACTCCTGGGAGTGTCCTGGCGCTGCCTTGACCTCAAGACAGAGCATATGAGAGACATAGCAGCAAAACAGGTCATCTACTGTTGGAAGAGCCAGGTTTTTAAGCTTCGCCTAAAGCTGAGGAGATCACGTTCTTGTCTATTAAAATACCTACCACCTCTTCTCATGCCCTGTCGTGTTCCCCGGTCCACCACTGATCTTTCAGATTGAGTGAAGGGATAGATCGCCAGAGCCGGAAGTGTCCCCCTCTCACTTCCGGTAACTACGGAGGTTAGCAGTCTAGCTGCTCACCTCCACCACCATAAAGGAGCTGACTGAGCACAACACAGTCGGATGTTAATTCATGCTCTGAACTCAAAGAACGCAGTCACGGGGCACGAAGTCCCGGGGAAAGGGCATCCTTACCGGTCGCTCCATCACGGATTTCAAGCACACTTGGGTAATTCCCCCGTCCCACCAGAGGTAACCTAATTAGCACCTTTGATTGCCGACAAAAGCGCCTGGTTGAAGGGCTTCCTAGCGGTTTTTATCTTGAACTTTACTCATTCTGCATTTTAAAACTCCTACATGCCTTTAAAAATACCTACCACCCCTTCTCGTGCCCTGGCATGTTCCCCGCTCCACCACTGATCCTTCAGATTGAGTAGAGGGATAGATCGCCAGAGCAGGAAGTGTTCCCCTTTTACTACCGGTAACTACGGAGGTTAGTAGTCGAGCTGCTCACCTCCACCACCATAAAGGAGCTGACAGAGCACAACACAGTCGGATGTTAATTCATGCTCTGAACTCGAAGAACGCAGTCACGGGGCACGAAGCGCCGGGGAAAGGGCATCCTTACCGGTCGCTCCATCACGGATTTCAAGCACATTTGGGTAATTTCCCCGCTCCACCAGAGGTAACTTAATTAGCACCTTTGATCGCCGACAGAAGCGCCTGGTTGAAGGGCTTCCTAGCGGTTTTTATCTTGAACTTTACTCACTCTGCAATTTAAAACTCCTACATGCAATTTAATTTTTTTTTTAAATACCTACCACCTCTTCTCGTGCCCTGGCGTGTTCCCCGGTCCACCACTGATCCTTCAGATTGAGTGGAGGGATAGATCGCCAGAGCCGGAAGTGTCCCCCTCTCACTTCCAGTTACTACAGAGGTTAGCAGTCTAGCTGCTCACCTCCACCACTATAAAAGGACAATGCCTCTCTCCACGTGCAGCGGCCGCAGCAGACGCGCTGCCGGCAAGCCGAAGGCGCACCAAAGGCAAGCCCGTCTGCGCCCATCTGTGCCGGGACCAGGCCAAGGGCCACCCCCACTGTTTCTGTCTCCCCTTCACTAGCTGCAAAATCAAAGCCTACTCTCCTACCCAGCTTAGAGATATTTACAATACCACCAAAAGCCTCTACTGCTCCCGTCTTATGTTCGCTTCCACAAATAATAAACACCTTACACATTGTCCCGTCTGCACTTTTAAACTGACCTCGTCCTTTCCACCCCCTTCTCCCCCCCTCACCATGCAGCCCCCCTCCTTACTTGAATCACATTTGCTCTCATAAATGCACGCTCTGTTCCTAAGCACAAATATGAAATCCTAGAGCTACTAACGGGCCACAACCTAGACCTCCTTTTCATTACTGAAACTTGGGGTAACGCCTCCTCAGGACCGGATTTCTGTGCTGCTTTGCCAGAGGGCTATTGTGTACTCACACAAGATAGACCAATCAGAAAGGGAGGTGGCTTAGCCATTATCCATCGAGAGCTCTATCCAACCAAAATCGAAACCCTAGACCTCCCAGTGTGTGAAGTGCTTAGATTTTCTATCTCCCTTTCTAATAACCAATCGTTTAAAGGCACTCTTATCTATCGCATAACAGAAAAAGTACCTGGGGGTCAAAACATAGCTGTCACTCGACTGTGAGCCCGTACACCAACACCTGACATGTGCCAGTATAGTAGGAACGAACAATGCCGTGTAGCTAGGTGAAATAAAGCCCAAGAGCAGAGGGATTAGTCCTATCAGAGGCCACACTGTACTGTCCCCGCTTGCATCATTTGAGTATCCCTTTGCTCATGGAGCAGAAACAACGGTCTCATGATATTATTATGACCGTATGGAAATGTGCACAGAATGTGATCGTAGAGGGAGAGTGTTTTGTAAAGAAATTGGTGTGCCTACTGAAAAGCAGTGTGAGAAAAGAGTGAAATATAAAATTGGATAGGCTGAGTAGATCTCGATAGTTTAATATTATCCCTCAGTCTCCCAAGTCTAAAACCAGACGTGAAAGCACAGATTTAACAGAATATCCGTGACATGTAGTGGTCAACATGTTTCAGCATCAATGAAGTATTTTCAATGCATTCGTCAGGACCAGGTTACAATTAACTACTGCTTTCATAAATAAAAATAGAAAAATATCACCTGCGACGTTCAGGTTGTTCAACCACACACTACCACCGCATCATGTTGGTAATACAGCACCCACAGGAACAACATGAAAACAACAATAGATGACACTATTATGTCATAACTAGGGAAAGGTGTCAATATTAATTTGTTACATCCCTTTTAAATCTTATTCATAGAAATATATTACATATCACCACTCACCCATTAGTTGTGGCTGTAGCACCTCACCCCACCTGGCTGCAGCTCAGGTTAGGAGGAGCACCGCTCTAAATCAAAAAATCAAAAGAGGGGGTATTTGACAATCATGGCTAATCATTTATTGGATGTACATAATAAGGTAGGTAGGTTATTACTTCCTATCTATGCACAATTTACGGCACCAATGTTATTCTGGTGCCACTCGGCATTACAATCTTTTTTATAGTTAGGGAACAAACAGTTTGAAAACTGTATGTGTATTACATTGTGGCTAAATATAGTTGCTCCCCTTGCCATTGCAAAGAGTCTTTTTATATATCAATAATTCTTGAAGCCTCAGTATCTAAATGCTTCTATCAGATCTTAGTGAAATCAGTTCTTAACATTAACGTGCTGATATCGTTCGTCTCAGCTCTTGTAGACAATACAATAAATGCTAGCGCTAGAGTGACCCGGCAGCGGCATTTAAACAACATAGTCACAGGCTATGGACTCACAAGGCCGATCCATTCATACCAAGCGAGTTCCTCACCTGTCCGTCGGTGTCTCCCGGCAGTCATCCGAACTGTCTGGGGGGGCACCAACCCGACGGGAGGCGCCATTTTTGTTTCTGTCGGTGAGCGCGTGATAGCTTACACGTGACCTTCAGGAAAGACGGGAGATGTAGTTTCGAGTCCCGTTTTTTGTAGTCCTTCTCGATAAAAGTATTATTACGAGCAGTTATGTACACAATTTCCATCTAGGACGTGATAAATCACTAAACCTGCAAATAGTGTTAGCTTCTTAATAATTACAAATTTAAATTTGGAGGTTAACATCGTAATGTACGATGCGGTGTGTTTATTACTTAAACAAATGTGATGTTTTTACTTAAACAAGTGTGATGTTTTTATGTTTTTGTGATGTTTTTATTGGTGCAGTTGTAGCTCTTAATTAAGAGGTCGGAAAAAATTATGTTTATGTCGGTCAGCGCGTGATAACTGACACGTGACCCTCAGGAAAGACGGGTAATGTGGTTTTGAGTACCATTTTATGTAGTCCTTCTCGATATAGGTGGTTATCCCATCTAGCAAGTGATAAATCACTAAACCTGCAGATTGTATTGGCTTCTTAATAATACCAAATCTGGAGGTGAATGTCCTAATTTACGATGCGCTATGTTTGTTACTTAGACAAGTGTGATTTTATTATTGGTGCAGTTGTAGCTCGTAATTAAGAGATAGAAAACTCCGTTGTGTAAGCGCCACTTTATTTAAGCGCTGTCTGATGGTACGAAAATTGTCAGACAGCGTATATAGATGTTCCTGGTTGGCGCGTTGTTATTAGTCGGACTCATTCGTATATTGCAGATCTTAAACTACTGTATTTCAAACGCATTAGTGCGTCCAAGATTTCGAATATCACTCTAAATATGTAAGCAATAGTCCAGTGGACCTAAAGGCATATTTGCTTTCGTGAAACAAAATCACGGGGGGCTACATAAACGATATCAAACTCTCAGTAGCCATTTGTCACAAGGTCATAAGTAAGTTTAATACTATAGATTCATGATGTAACCATGATTTAGGTGTCTAAATCTAACTCAGTGGAGGACTGTCTACTAAACACAAAGCATTGTTATGAATCAAAAAATTTGCCAGTCGGTAACACAGAGTGTAACATATACAGCATGTGTGGCCTGCTTGATCAGATAAACATCTGTGGGTAGTTACAATGAGCATCTAGTGATTCAAAGAGACATCCATGGTATTGGCTCATTGAGTCCGTCTTTATCGCTGTTAAGCTTGTAGACCCATTTCTGCTCAATTTTAAATAGAAATCGGCCTATGTCTGGACAGGAATCTGGTATTAGGGGCTGTTCTAATACAGTCCAACGAAGATCATCAGGACCGTGTCCAACCTCTAAGAAATGTGCAGTTAAGCGGGTAGCTTGTTTGTGACAACGGATCGTACTTTTATGTTCTTGTATTCTTATGCGTACCTTCCTCGTTGTCATGCCAACGTACTGTCTGTGACAAGGGCAGGTTATTAAGTAGATGAGATTCTCACTGTTGCAGTTTGTGAATCTGCGTTGTTCCCATACTTTACTTGTCCCTATATCCACAGTTGTTGATTTTGTTGTTTGGTGACACACTGAACACATCCCGCAAGGGTGATGGCCTTGTACTGGTGGCAGGTCCCATAGGGTGCCCACCTGTCTTGGTCCTTTGTTCCTCGGGCGCGTGTCCTTTAAGCTCTGTCCCCTCTTGAACGCAAACAAAGGTGGTGGAATCTCCTCGCCCTCAGTGTTCAGTATTGACCAATGTTTTTTACCAATTTTCTGAACTTGATTAGATCTCGTGTTAAAAGTATTTACAAAAGTGATACGATTAGTTTTCTCCTTCGGCGGATGTATTTCCAGGAGGGATTCTCTGTTATTGTTCGATGCCCTCTTCCTGGACTGTCGGATAATTTTCTTGGGATAGTTCTTCTCACGTAGTCGTATCTTGAGATCTGTTGAACGAGCATTGTATGCTTCCTTCTTGGAACAGTTCCTCTGGACCCTGAGAAATTGGCCGAAGGGCAAATGATTTCTCAGTGCCCGTGGGTGGCAACTGTCAAAGCGGAGTAAAACATTCCTTGCCATTGGTTTTAGAAACAGTTCTGATTCCAGTCCATTTGTAGTAGCCAAGATTCTTAAGTCTAGGAATGCTAGGTCAGTTCTACTGTATTCTACAGTAAATTTCAGAAATGCATTCCGACTGTTCAGCCATTTGTGGAATGACAATAAATCAACCTCAGATCCACGCCAGATGACAAAAATATCATCTATGTACCGCTTCCAAACATGAAGCGATACTAGATAAGGGTTGGTAGATGTTAGAACCACCTGTTGTTCGAAGTCATGTACATAAAGATTAGCCAGACTCGGAGCGAAGACACTACCCATGCTGGTCCCAGATGTTTGTAGGTAGGTAGTGTCCTCGAACCGGAAGTAGTTGTCTTTCATGGCTATTTCTGCCAGATCCATAATGAATGATACAGGCGTGATTGATTAAAAAGATCTTTGTTCCAACAGCCGACCCACGACTTCGAGTGTCTCAGTCTGGGGGATTGAGGTATATAACGACTCGACGTCGAAGGATACAATTATATCGGTGTTACTGTCAAATTGTATTTCTGGGAGTAGTCTCAAAACGTCCTTAGTGTCTTGAAGGAACGTTGGCATTGATTTGACCATTGGGTTCAAAAAATGATCTACAAAAGTAGACAACAGTTCCAAAATGGAACCGATTCCAGAAATAATAGGCCGCCCTGGTGGTGGTCTCTGGGGTTTATGGACCTTGGGAAGGCAATAAAAATAAGGAATCTTGGGATTAATGGTGGTGAGGTATTGTCCTTCTTGAGATGTCACCCACCCCTCCGATACTGCTTCTTCCACCAGATGTCCAATTTTAATCTTCAGTCGTTCCGTTGGGTCTTCCAAAAGTGGAAGATATGATTTCCGATCACTCAGTTGTCTCAAGCATTCATTTCTATAGGCGTCTGTATCGAGTATCACAGTTGCCCCGCCCTTATCGGCTGGCTTGATGACTATTTTCTCATTCGATGTTAACGAGCGTAAGGCCAACTGTTCTTTTCTGGACAGGTTCATAAAAGATTTATTCTCAGTTTGATAGAGAAGAGTTACATCATTCCCTACTGCCTCTTCGAATGTCAGTACTTTGGCAGGTAGTCCAATACTGGGCGGATTAAATGTGGAGTTTTTTTTTAAACCAGTATTCTTATCCTCTGTTTGAACATCTGTGTTGGAGTCTTTTGAAAAGACGTAGTGCGGCCTGATTTTCCTGAAAAACTTGGCTAGTTCGACCTGTGCCAGAAAAGGGTCTCCTTTTTGAGTTTGTACGAATCCTAAACCTTTGTTTAGCAGAATGTCTTCATCAGTGGTTAGCACGTGTGAGCTTAAGTTGATCACGATACTACGCTGCTCGTTCCTGCCGCTTCTCGGGGGACTTGCTTCCCGTTGCGGAGGTCTAGTGTAGGTTGCAGCGTGAGTTGATTGGTGTTGTTCCAATGTACTTGCTGTGTTGCACCTTGTCTTCTTCTGCCCCTGCCTCGTCTCTGACCATACCCTGAAAAAGGAGGATACATCCCTGGTCCTTGTTGCATTTGTGGGGGAAAGAAGGGACCCATTTGTGGGGGATACGATGGACCATACATCCATGGATTGTCTGGCCACCAAGGTTGGTACTGACTTTGATTCTGATTTTGAGTCTGGGAGCCACCTTTCCAGTTTCTACGGTTTCCGCGTCCTCTCTGGACATTATTAGCAGAACCGCTCTGAGATGTCTCTGAATCACTAGAAGCTCCATCAGAGCTTGATGTGGCATATGTTGAACCACCTTTGCGGCCGCCTCGATTGTATGTTGGAGCAACATAGGACTCGCTTGTGTATGGATACACCTTCTCTGTGGCGAATTTCGCCATATCTTTTTTACATTTCTCCAACTTGGCGAAAAGTATGTTTTCTTTGTACTCTTTGTTGTTCTTGTCATTCTCATCTTGGCTCTTCTTGAATAGAGAGCTCTTAAGTGTGGTCTTTATTTGGCCCTCGAGTACCTGTATCTCGATGAGTATTTTATCGGCTGCCCTCTTTGCAGTTTTTATAATGAGGACCAACCAATCACGAGTGCACCTCCAGGCTATCATAGACCAATCCTTGATTAATTCTTTATCGTCCAGGAAAAGTCTAGGTGCGTTATTCACAATAAGGCCTGAAGGTGCACAGTTACCGCGGAGATACTCCGCCATAGTGATCCCATGAACTATTGTTCTTGAGTGTGTTTTTTTTAGTACTAGGACTTTAGCCCACCCGTCGTCGTTAGTACTCACTATGACTGGGATACTTTCTAATAGACTTGGATTTTCATCTAGAATGTTATGGACTTCTGCCTCTTCAAATGCTAGACCCCAATTAGAAGCCATTTTAGATGTAAAGGTAAAGAAAAAAATGAATCGCCAATGATTGTCAAGTCCCCTGGATTGGACTTGAGCAGTTTGGACAGAACAAAGTTAACTCTCCAATTTTTAGAAGGACCCGCAGCCTTAGCTGCACTATTTATATACAACAAACCAATTAATCGGAGGGTCCAAGGGCGAATTTAACGACCCTCACTAGGTACATGCCCCAAACAACATAACTCATAACAAAAAAAGTACCTGGGGGCCAAAACACAGCTGTCACTCGACTGTGAGCCCGTACACCAACACCCGACATGTGCCAGTATAGTAGGAACGAACAATGCCGTTGTCACAAACAAGCTACCCGCTTAACTGCACATTTCTTAGAGGTTGGACACGGTCCTGATGATCTTCGTTGGACTGTATTAGAACAGCCCCTAATACCAGATTCCTGTCCAGATATAGGCCGATTTCTATTTAAAATTGAGCAGAAAAGGGTCTACAAGCTTAACAGCGATAAAGACGGACTCAACGAGCCAATACCATGGATGTCTCTTTGAATCACTAGATGCTCATTGTAACTACCCACAGATGTTTATCTGATCAAGCAGGCCACACATGCTGTATATGTTACACTCTGTGTTACCGACTGGCAAATCTTTTGATTCATAACATGCTTTTGTGTTTAGTAGACAGTCCTCCACTGAGTTGGATTTAGACACCTAAATCATGGTTACATCATGAATCTATAGTATTAAACTTACTTATGACCTTGTGACAAATGGCTACTGAGAGTTTGATATCGTTTATGTAGCCCCCCGTGATTTTGTTTCACGAAAGCAAATATGCCTTTAGGTCCACTGGACTATTGCTTACATATTTAGAGTGATATTCGAAATCTTGGACGCACTAATGCGTTTGAAATACAGTAGTTTAAGATCTGCAATAAACGAATGAGTCCGACTAATAACAACGCGCAAACCAGGAACATCTATATACGCTGTCTGACAATTTTTGTACCATCAGACAGCGCTTAAATAAAGTGGCGCTTACATAATGGAGATTTCTATCTCTTAATTACGAGCTACAACTGCACCAATAATAAAATCACACTTGTCTAAGTAACAAACATAGCGCATCGTAAATTAGGACGTTCACCTCCAGATTTGTTATTATTAAGAAGCCAATACAATCTGCAGGTTTAGTGATTTATCACTTGCTAGATGGGATAACCACCTATATCGAGAAGGACTACATAAAATGGGACTCAAAACCACATTACCCGTCTTTCCTGAGGGTCACGTGTCAGTTATCACGCGTTGACCGACATAAACATAATTTTTTCCGACCTCTTAATTACGAGCTACAACTGCACCAATAAAAACATCACAAAAACATAAAAACATCACACTTGTTTAAGTAAAAACATCACATTTGTTTAAGTAATAAACACACCGCATCATAAATTACGATGTTAACCTCCAAATTTAAATTTGTAATTATTAAGAAGCTAACACTATTTGCAGGTTTAGTGATTTATCACGTCCTAGATGGAAATTGTGTACATAACTGCTCGTAATAATACTTTTATCGAGAAGGACTACAAAAAACGGGACTCGAAACTACATCTCCCGTCTTTCCTGAAGGTCACGTGTAAGCTATCACGCGCTGACCGACAGAAACAAAAATGGCACCTCCCGTCGGGTCGGTGCCCCCCCAGACAGTTCGGATCGGATGACTGCCGGGAGACACCGACGGACAGGTGAGGAACGCGCTTGGTATGAATGGATAGGCCTTGTGAGTCCATAGCCTGTGACTACGTTGTTTAAATGCCGCTGCCGGGTCACTCTAGCGCTAGCATTTATTGTATTGTCTACAAGAGCTGAGACGAACGATATCAGCACGTTAATTTTAAGAACCGATTTCACTAAGATTTGATAGAAGCATTTAGATACTGAGGCTTCAAGAATTATTGATATATAAAAAGACTCTTTGCAATGGCAAGGGGAGCAACTATATTTAGCCACAATGTAATACACATACAGTTTTTAAACTGTTTGTTCCCTAACTATAAAAAAGATTGTAATGCCGAGTGGCACCAGAATAACATCGGTGCCGTAAATTGTGCATAGATAGGAAGTAATAACCTACTTACCTTATTATGTACATCCAATAAATGATTAGCCATGATTGTCAAATACCCCCTCTTATGATTTTTTGATTTAGAGCGGTGCTCCTCCTAACCTGAGCTGCAGCCAGGTGGGGTGAGGCGCTAATGCCACAACTAATGGGTGAGTGGTGATATGTAATATATTTCTATGAATAAGATTTAGAAGGGATGTAACGCATTAATATTGACACCTTTCCCTAGTTATGACATAATAGTGTCATCTATTGTTGTTTTCATGTTGTTCCTGTGGGTGCTGTATTACCAACATGATGCGGTGGTAGTGTGTGGTTGAACAACCTGAACGTCGCAGGTGATATTTTTCTATTTTTATTTATGAAAGCAGTAGTTAATTGTAACCTGGTCCTGACGAATGCATTGAAAATACTTCATTGATGCTGAAACATGTTGACCACTACTTGTCACGGATATTCTGTTAAATCTGTGCTTTCACGTCTGGCTTTAGACTTGGGAGACTGAGGGATAATATTAAACTATCGAGATCTACTCAGCCTATCCAATTTTATATTTCACTCTTTTCTCACACTGCTTTTCAGTAGGCACACCAATTTCTTTAAAAAACACTCTCCCTCTATGATCACATTCTGGCCACATTTCCATACGGTCATAATAATATCATGAGACCGTTGTTTCTGCTCCATGAGCAAACGGATACTCAAATGATGCAAGAGGGGACAGTACAGTGTGGCCTCTGATGGGACTAATTCCCTCTGCTCTTGGGCTTTCTTTCACCTAGCTACACGGCATTGTTCGTTCCTACTATACTGTCACATGTCGGGTGTTGGTGTACGGGCTCACAGTCGAGTGACAGCTATGTTTTGACCCCCAGGTACTTTTTCTGTTATGAGTTATGTTGTTTGGGGCATGTACCTAGTGAGGGTCGTTAAACTCGCCCTTGGACCCTCCGATTAATTGGTTTGTTGTATACTCTTATCTATCGCCCTCCAAGGCCTCGAACAAACTTTCTGGCAGCACTAGACAGCCTAATAGAGCCTATAGCAGGAGCCCCTGATTACACTGTTCTAGGAGATTTAAATTTTCATTTAAAATCCCTCAATGATAAAGACACTTCTCTACTCATAACTTACCTACAAGCAGCAGGACTTCTTCAACTAGTGACCAAACCTACCCACCTGGCAGGACACACCCTCGACGGCCTGTTCACCAACAACAGTAACATCACCCTCTCCTCAATCATCCCCCTTACATGGACAGACCACGCGGCAGTCCACTTCACAGTCCAAATCCAAAAATCCAACCCACCGCACCCCCCCACCCACAACCCCAAATACACTAGAGCATTGAAGAACATTGATATCCACCTCCTCACTACTACCCTCTCCAACACTCAAGATACTCCCACCACGGACCCGGAACTAGCATCCAATAACTACTCACAGTGGCTACAAAGAGCTTTTACCATGGTGGCACTGCCCAAGACCATCTTCACTAATCGGATCTCCCCCTCTGCCCCTTGGTTTTCAGAGGTGCTCAGACTCCAAAGGCAACACAGCAGAAATCTAGAAAGACATTGGCGCAAAAACTACTATACCCACAACAAAATAAAATACAAGGAAGCACTCGCCAAATATAAACAGCTAATCATCACAGAAAAGAGCAACTTTTATCAATCCCAGATAGAGTCTACTCAAAACTCGTCCAAACAGCTGTTTAAGGTAGTAAACTCACTATCTAACCCTCCCGTGTATCCCAAAGCAGACACCTCTCAAACCCTTTGTAACTCCCTCGTCAACTTTTTTTCAGACAAAGTTACTTCCATCTACTCCACCTTCGCCTCTCAGGCCAACCCCGAACTCACTAATATCCACCCTTCCACTAACACTACCTCCCCCACGTTCTCTAATTTTAACCAATCTTCCCATGAGGAGATCTCAGAACTAATTTCCTCCATAAAATCAGGATCCCGCTTGACCCGTGCCCACCGTCCATCCTAAAACTCATCCCTCAAGCCATAACCATCTCTCTCACTAATATCTGTAATGCAATGTTCAGCACAGGCAGTTACCCCTCAGTCTGGAAAAAAGCTATCATAAAGCCTCTGCTCAAAAAACCCACCCTCGACCCCTCAGCTCTGGTAAATTACAGACCTATTGCCTGCCTTCCTTTCCCATCAAAAATGTTTGAAAAATAAATGAATAGGCAATTATCAGAGTTTATTGACCGGAATCACCTCCTGGATGACACCCAATTTGGGTTCAGAAAGGGCCGCGGAACCGAAACAGCACTCATCAAGGCAACAGACGAGATCAGGAGGATCCTCGATCAAGGCGGCGCAGCAGTTCTCATACTATTAGACCTGTCCGCCGCCTTCGACATGGTAGATCACGCCACTCTCATTGACCGTGTCTCGTCCCTTGGCATCAATGACACTGCAAAGGCCCTTCTAGCTTCATTTCTGGCTGACCGTACTTACTCTGTAAAAATAGGCGACTTCTACTCCCCAGTGTTCACCCTCCGATGTTTCGTGCCCCAAGGATCCTCGCTAAGTCCAACCTTATTTAACATCTACGTGTCAGACTTGGCCAGGATTATCAAAATGCATGGGATGAGGCTAACCTCCTATGCCGACGACACCCAACTGGTGCTAGCAGTCCACAATGATGGTGAAGCTGTTGCTGCAAGATTCCAGGAGGGAGTGCTAGCCATCAGCTCATGGATGATGAGCAACTGCTTAAAATTAAACTCCAATAAGACGGAGGTAATGACCTTCGGATCCCTCACCTCACACTGGTCACCCACATGGTGGCCTACCGAGTTAGGTTCCCCACCAAAACCAGTCATGAAAAACTTGGGGATCCTGTTTGATGATAAACTCTTGTTTATTCATCATGCCAATGCGGTCGTCTCCTTCTACACACTAAAAGGAAAATACTGCCTTTCCTCCTACTCTCTGCAAACAAAACCGTGATGTCCACACCAATACTTTCAAAAATAAACTACTGCAACGCACTTCTTCTCATCGCTCAACAGAAAGTTCTCAATAAACTACAGTTGGTCCAGAATTCGGCAGCCAGAATCCTAGCAGGCACCCCTAGGTTCCAACCCATCTCACCCATTATTCACCAACTTCATTGGTTGCCCATCAAAAGCTGGACCAAATTCAAAGCATTGTGCATCGCATACAAGGCAATCAACAACACTGGACCTCAGTTCCTAAAGCAATCACTAAGGGCCAGATGTAGGTCGGCAAATACCGGTCGGTAACGGCCTAAAATTGGTAATTTCGGCAGTTACCGACCGGTATCCATGAAATGAGATGTAGGAGTCCAATTTTTTCCGAATCAGAAAATAAGAGTCGGTATTATTCCGAATCGGAAAACATGAGTCGGTATTATTCCGAATCGGAAAATATGAGTCGGTATTTTACCGATGCGGAATTTACCGAATTCACATTTACCGAATTCTTAATTACAGAATCGGTAAATAAGAAATGGTAAAATAATGGGCATGGAGATGTAGGAAACCCAAAAAATACCGAATTGAAGGAAATTTGGTACTTAAGAGTCGGTATTTACCATGGATTGAATGCAGGTGGTAACCAGGTGCAGGCTATAAAAAGAGTCCCAAAATGCAACAGTGTAACCAGAATAGCAGCTTTCTACGTCATTGCAAGGCGGCAAAGACTACAGGCAGCAGGAGAGAGGGAATGGCTAAGGGAGAAGCAAGTGTACAGGCAGAGGATAACACTTTTCCAACTGACAGAGCCAGAAATACTCCAAAGGTACAGGCTACATCTCCAAACCATTCTGAACCTGATCAGGGACCTACACCCACTCTTGGAGCACCCAACACCAAGGGCGCATGCCATCCCACCCCATGTGCAGGTGCTGTGCAGCCTCCACCTGCTTGCCTCTGGGAGTTACCAAAGTGTGATAGCTGCAGTAGGTGGTGTGTCCCAGAGCTGCCTGTCCCGCTTCTTCCGGAGGTTCCTTGACGCCATGATGCAGAAGATGGAGCATTATATTACATTCCCTGACACACCTGCGGAACTTGCAAAGACCAAGACTGATTTCTATCAACTGGCACACTTCCCTCACGTAATGGGCTGCATAGATGGCACCCACATTCCACTATGTCCACCTGCAGCCACAGAACACATATACAGGAACCGGAAATCAACGCACTCCATCAATGTGCAGGTCATATGCAACGCTGGCAACATCATCACAGACATCGTTGCGAAGTTCCCTGGGAGTACCCATGACTCCTACATATTCCATAATAGTGGGATATACACACGCCTAGTTGCCGGAGAATTTGGGAACGGATACCTGCTAGGTAAATGAAATAGACACACCCTGACAGTCACAGTAGTTGAATGTATCATGTTCATGCAACTAATGTCAATCTTTCTCCCCCCAGGCGACAGTGCATATGCCCTGCGGTCCTTTGTGCTCACCCCCTACCTCAACCCATCCACCAGGAGTGAAAGGCGTTACAATGTTGCTCACAGATCTACACGCAACGTTGTTGAGCGCACATTTGGACTCCTCAAGAGCAGGTTTTGCTGCCTCCACAAGAGTGGGGGGGCACGCCAGTACACTCCAATCCTGTGCTGCAAAATCATTGCGACCTGCGCCATGTTACACAATCTCGCCACCAAGGAAGGCACAGAGGTGGAGATCACACATCATGAGGACATTGATGATGACACAGAACAGGCAGAGCCCTATGCTACAGTAGCAGCACCAGCTACAGATGGGAGACTGAGACGGGCAGAGATCACACAGCAATATTTCTGAGTGAGTAATGAGACACAGACAGGCTAACATTATGATGTACGTAGTTTAATTTTCACTACGCAATTGCAATGATACCACACAATGGTTACACAAAATATCAATGTCCATGACTGGGTGGCCACAGTTAACCCCACTGTGACCTGTCCTGTGGGTGGAGGGCATAGTCAATGTTTCCGTCTACGGATTACAGGGTGGGACTGCTGCGGCTGTGTTTCACGGCTTTCGGTGTTGCCTGGCTCTGTGGAATGACGCCTGCCGCTCCTGCGTATTTCTGGGACAGGAGTGCTTGCGCCACTCCAGCTGGTGGATTCCTCACTTTCAGCCACACATGTGTCGCCTCGAGTGGCTGTCTGTTGTGTAAGCATCATCTCCATGGCAGAGGTCACTCTGCCCATCCCCACAGATAAATTGGTGCAGCACTGCACAATAGCATCCTGCATCGCCACTGACCATCTGCACAGCAGGGAGGTTGCAGTTGCAAATCGGTTTAATGCTTTTGTCTGCTGGTGCACATCCACACGAGCCTTGCGCCTCTCCAAGTAGTCCCTGTCCAATTTGTCGCACAGGACAGTCATGCACTGGGTCATGTCTGTCATGCCATTTGCCAGTGCCTGCATGCTGTCTGAAATGTTTCCTATGCCCTTGTCAATGTTATCCAGCTTGTTGTTGATGCTGCGCGCCTGCCTCTGAACACCCATCATTGCCTTTGCCTCCAGGCGCTGGACCTTGACCATGGTGGCCTCCAGACCACAGAAGACCCCATGACCGTACTGCCCTTCAGCACTCTCCCGTGATCTTCGTCCTCAGACACTGGCCCGCACAGCTCTTGGAGTGGGCTGCTGCTCATCATTGACTGACTCTGGCGGATTGTTTGCCATGTCACCCTCCTCCTCTTCCTCCTCAGATGTTCCGAGGATGCGGGGAGGGGGCACATCAAGCCGCCTAGCCCTTTCCTGCACTGGTGACAGAGTTGTTGGTGTGGGGGACTGTGCAGCTGCTCCTGACTCCTGACTCCCAAATAAAAGAGGAGACTGGGGCTGTGGTGTGGTTGTCTGCTCAGGTGTCTTGGCTGCCTGCTCTGTGTCCTTCCCTTGTTGAACTGTGCTGGGACCAGCTCCTTCTATCCTCTTCTCCCTATCCATTGCTGTGCTGAGCGATGACTCTCCTGTGGACAGACATGGACATTGTGTCAGTGGAGTAGTTCACCTGTGTGTCTTGATTAAATCACACTACTATCACACATTTGCCTGCTCCTCATTTGCTTATGCTAGTACTGTGTTGCATCCCTTGCTGTATGGTATGCTGAGTGAATAGATTTATCTACCCATGACTACGTCTCCCATGATGCTTTGCTGAGCATTAGTAATACCTGTTGTGGAGTGTGATGTAGGCACACAGAGCGGGGAAGGGGAACAGGTAAATGGGTTGATGATGATGTTCATGCATCTTACCTTGTTTCTTTGCAGCTCTGGCCGAGCTGTCAGCGTCCTCAATGCCATGGATGCATTCTGGCTCTAGGGTGGATTCCACAAGCTCCTCAATGTCGGTGAGTCGTGGTGCTCTGTTTCTGCCTCCCCCTGTTGCTGCAGCTTCTTTTCTATGGGTAGGTATTTTCTTTTTGGTAATTATGCCTCGGTCATACCACCTTTTTTTAAATCGTCAATTTCACGGTGGGTGACCCCGATGGCATTTACCTTTGCTTGAATATCAATCCAGGTAGTGCGCTTGACATACTCTGCAACATGCAGTGACTGTTTCCCAAAGATTTTGCTGTAGTGTTTCACTACCTCTGCAACCAGCACCTGCAGTTCTTCAGGGTTGAATGGCTGTTTCCTCCTGCACTCTGCTGCATCCCTCTGTCCATCCTGGGTCTCCATGATGCTGTTCAGGTAAGCTCAGGGTAGCCTGCTCCTCTGTCTGTCCTCCTGCTCTCCTGAGAGTTTGTTTCTGCACCTGCATGGGTGTGGCCACTCCCAGGTACTGGGGAGGGGTGCTTGATTCTGATTGGTTGATTCCACTGTACCTTTGTTTTTGGGTGTGGTTGGTGTTTCTGATTGGTTCACAGGCTCACATGTTAGTCAGTTTCAAATATCCGATTCGGTATTTACCGAATCGGTAATTTCCGATTCGGTAAATTCCGATTCGGTAAAACCCATTCATTCTTATGGGCCAGGAGGCCCATTGGTATGAATGAGTTTTACCGAATCGGAATTTACCGATTCGGATATTACCGATTCGGTAAATACCGATTTCAGATACTGAGTGATTCCGAATCGGTAATATTTACCGATTTTTTACCTACATCACATTTTCCGATTCTTAAATACCGATTCGGTATGAGTCGGTATTTAAGAATCGGAAAAATAAAATTACCTACATCTGGCCCTAAGCCTTTACTCTCCCAACAGACCACTACGCTCGTCCACAGCACACCTGCTTCTGGTCCCACACACCAAGAAAGCCTCTGGGGAGACCGACGTTTCCTTGTCGCCACGGCAAGACTCTGGAACACCCTTCCACTCCCCATTAAAACTAGCCACACACTCACTATATTCAGGAAACAAGATGTATGGTGCTCAGGTGTTATTTAGGGCCTTAAAAGTCCGCACTAGGGCTTTAAAACTGAGCCGTTTTTTCACTGAAAGCCAGTGCAGGGACTTTAGGTGAGGGGATATGTGTGACCTGGATCCAACCATAAGCACGGCCCTTGCTGCCGCATTTTGAACTACCTGGAGGCGGCTTAATAAGTAGTCTGGAAGGCCCAGATACTGCACATTTACGTAATCCAGCCTTGACGTAATCAGTGCTTGGACCACAGTTTTCCTATGTGAGATAGGGAGCAGGGGGAGGAAATTCCTCATCATTTTTAATAACCCAAAACAGGTGCCAGCTAATGATTGGACCTGGGACTTCATGGACATGTCAGATTCAAGTTTCACCCCTAAGTTCTTTACTGTGGAAACTGGGCTTACTCCGGGGGGAAAAATTTTGTGGCCACCATTGGTGCCATTCGTCACCTGGAGTATGTCCAAAAAACATGATTTCAGACGTGTCGGAGTTGCATAGCAACTGATTTTGTCTGAACCAGGCAAACACCTTGGTCAGGCAAACATTGGCATCATTACCATTGAGCGCCTCATCCTTCTCAACAGTAAACAACAACTAAGTGTCATCGACGTATGATATAATTTTTGCCCCAAGTTGTTCTCCTAATGGAGCAAGAGGAGCCATGTATATATTAAACAGGGTAGGGCTTAAACAGAACCTTCTGGGACTCCTACGTTCTTCTGAGGAATAAGGGCCGAGAAAGGAGGAGACTACACTATTTGCTGGCGGCTTTCTAGGAAGGAGAAGAACCACCTGAGCACCAGGCCCCCAATACCACTTTCCTTCACTCTATGAAGGAGTCGTTCTTGGGGCACGGTATCGGAAGCCGCCGAGAGGTCTAGTAGTATCAGCACTGCCATTCCACCTCTTTCAAGAGTGGTCTTAATCGTCTCTGAGACTTTCAGCAGGGCCGTCTCTGTGCCGAAGTTCGCTCTAAATCCTGACTGGCTCGGGTGAAGCACCTGACTTGCTGAAATAAATTCAGTAATGGTGATATTTACATATTTCTCGAAAGTCTTGGAGAAATAAGGTAGGAGTGGTATTGGTCTATAATTACTGACTACCAAGGGATCTGCTTAGGGTTTTTTTAAAAGCGGGAGAATTTTTCTGTTCTCACTTGTTTTTTAAAATCTGAAGCATTAATGCCAATGTATTGTTTACCATTGTTTTTAATTGTGCACCATTCTAACATTGTCATGTGAAGTGTTACTCTATTATATATTTCTTCTTTTATTTGTACTTTTTAATGTCCTGTGTTGTTGTGCAACCCATCGCCTGCCACTACATCGACTTATGCTCCTAGCGGTGCAAGAACACCTGGATTGGTACAACAAAGCAGACAGATTATACAAACTTGTAAATGTAATCGCTGCTCATTTGCCTAATGCTCTAACCTCTTTCTGTATTACTGACAGGTTAGCTTGATGTTTTTTGTCACACATCCTTGTTGGAGACATGCTCTGGTAGTGAATTACAGCCATTTTTGTTTTTCACTATTGTAAGGCTATCTTGCCCATAGCCTATCATGGGGAATGCTGGCTACAGTGGCTACCAGCATATCTTCCCATAGGCGCAAGATAGGGCATAAAAGTCTGGTATCCCTGAACTCAGAATTTAATAACACATCTTTTAGGAAAGGTGATTTTAAATCCTGTGTTTGAGAACAGCACTTTTAGAAAGTGGCTGTTCTCTTGTCTGACCTTTCTGTGTGCCTTGAACTGTTTGTGAATTGACTGTCTGGTTTGTGAGTGACAGGGCTGGGGGATTCCAGGAGACAGATTGAGTCCGCCCAGTTGTGAATAGAGAGATCTGCATCTAGGTGGGAGGGAGGAGTAGCACCTGGGACCTGAATAGGACTGTGGCTGCCCCCACAGTGCTGACTCCACCCCCTGTGGTGCGTCTGATGTCTAGCCCTGCACTGTGAAAGGAGAGAATGAATCATGTCAACAAAGTGCTCCAGGGCTGTGCTTTCCCTCCACAATGCTGCTCCACCTCCTGTGGGAAGTCTGAACCTTCTGCTCTGCACTGTGAAACGAAAGAAGGAGTCATGTAAACAGAATGCCCCAGACCTTGTTTGGACCGGGCTCAGAGCCTCCTGTACAAAGGGGCCAAAGACTTTTTGGGATATAAGTACAGGACCCCCGACCACTGAATTTTAGATCATCCTAGAATTAAGAAGGAACCTCTACCAAGGAGAAAGCTGGAAGACTGAAGAAGGAAGACTGTCCGGCTGTTTGCTGGACTGACCTGCAGTTGCTTTGCTGCCAAGGAGAGGGGAAGAACTTTGGGGCATATTATCAAGGGGATTTATCTCCGCTTTTTTGGCTTTAAAAGCCAAGAAAGCGGAGATAAATTTATCTCCCTATTACCTAGCTGTCGCTAACACCAGTTAGGTTCTGAGCTGGGATGGGGCAGTGAGCTAAATAACGGTGATGGATCAAGCCCTGATCTTTGGACTGGGTAAGAGTTGTCTGCTTAATTCAGACACTCTGTTCATCACCACCCCCTTTTCTGAATCATTTTGTCCACCATAAGCGTGGAAGGGTATACTCAGACATGAGTCCCTTGCTCACTGCTCCATCAGGATTCAAGCAAGCCGGGCCGACGACGCCTGAAATGGCAGAAACCGGTCCCCGGAAGCTTGTCTCCTTTCTGGTGAAGAATTGGCTTGGTAGTTTGGTCTGCCCTGTTCCCATGATGCACTGGGCCAGGGACAGACTAATTTGCATATAGCCAGGTTCTGAGCTGGGATGGGGCAGTGAGCTAAATAACGGTGATGGATCAAGCCCTGATCTTTGGACTGGGTAAGAGTGGTCTGCTTAATTCAGACACTCTGTTCATCACCACCCCCTTTTCTGAATCATTTTGTCCACCATAAGCGTGGAAGGGTATACTCAGACATGAGTCCCTTGCTCACTGCTCCATCAGGATTCAAGCAAGCCGGGCCAACGACGCCTGAAATGGCAGAAACCGGTCCCCGGAAGCTTGTCTCTTTTCTGGTGAAGAATTGGCTTGGTAGTTTGGTCTGCCCTGTTCCCATGATGCACTGGGCCAGGGCAGACTAATTTGCATATAGCCAGGTTCTGAGCTGGGATGGGGCAGTGAGCTAAATAACGGTGATGGATCAAGCCCTGATCTTTGGACTGGGTAAGAGTGGTCTGCTTAATTCAGACACTCTGTTCATCACCACCCCCTTTTCTGAATGCTAACACCAGTTAGCAACAGCTAGTAGGAGGTAGCGACCATCTTGGGACCCGCTTTGCATGTCAATGATATTTATCACTAATGACATGCAAAGTGGGCGTGCCAAGATGTTAGCAACTGGAAACAGTCGCTAACATCGCTATCTCCTATTACCAACTTTTGGAGATATTCACGCTAAGCGCGAATATCCGCAAAAGCTAACACCTGTCCCTGAGCAGTTCTTATCCATGTTATCCAATGGTAGGTGGATAACATGGCTAAGAGCATTAGCTCGGTAATGCATGAATATCGCTGACTTTTCAGCGATATTCATGCATTTCAACTGATTTTTATCGCTTAGGAGATAAACCTTGATAATATCAAGGCTCCTAAGCGATAAAAATCGCCGCAGCTCGGCGATAAAAATATCGCCGCTAAACCAACATAGCAATAATTATCGCTAGTTGTTGGTAATATGCACCTTTGTTGTTGCTTTGTCCTCTTGCTTGAAGAGATCTCCAAGGGCCTGTTGTGAGCTGGCCTCCTGTTAAGAAGTCCTAGGAGCAGAAGGACTTCACCCACAGCTTTCCCTGAACTCTGCTGAGAGAGTTCTGCCCTTCCTGAGTGCTGAATCCGACTGAGGGGCATCTGGAAGTTGTGGCCGGCTGTTTGGAAAGCTGGAGAACTAGAAACTAAGACTATCTGCAAATTTTCACGCATCTCTCGCTTGCGGGGTGCATCCCCGTCAGTGCGAGAAAATTCCCGCCACCGTGAAGATCGAGATCATCGCAGCGCCTGTTGCCGCTGCAAGAACCAACACATCCGTTGCTTTCGGAATGCATTGCTCCGGTGCGGGAAAAGTACCATCGCTGCGAGTATCGTGGCAGAGCCTGTCATCGCTGGGTGAGATTGCCGCATTGCTTGCTTGCAGACTGCATCACGTCGCTGCGAGTATCATCGCAGAGCCATCGCATCGAGGGTCCGCAAGAGGAGAAGATCGACGCTGCACCCCGCATTGCCGCCGCACCTGAAATCGTCGCCGTCCTGAAGATTGTCGCATCGTGCCTTTGCGAGACGCTCCCTATGGAACCTACGCACCGGAATCCATACAAGGTATTGCGTCCCTCCCATACAGACCGGATTCGTCGCAACACGCCTGCTGCGTCCAGCGGGGTTGTCGCATCACCTCCCCAGGGTCTCAGGGGTGACGCATTGCTTGTTTTCCACTGCACCAGCTTCTGTTTTGGAACTTTGTCGCATCTAAAGGTAATGTTGGCTAAACATGACGCAACTGTGGACTATTCTAACACAACTGTGGATTATTTTGATGCAACCACTAAGAACTCTTTAAAAACCATATCTTGAACTGTGTATGTTGGATTTTTGTCATTTTGGTCTTGTTTAGTTTAGATTAAATACTTTTATTTTTCTAAACTGTTGTGGAGTCCATTTGTGGTGTTTTCACTGTGTTACTGTGAGTGTTGGTACAAATTCTTAGCACATTGCCTTTGATAAGCCTGACTGCTCGTGCCAAGCTACCAAGGGGGTGAGCAGGGGTTAACTAAAGAGTGCATCCTTCTTACCCTGACTGGAAGTAAGGGTCCCTATTTGGACAGTGGTACCTACCTCTGCCAACTAGAGACCCCCAATTCTAACATCGGGTATATTGCTGTACCGCCTACCCCTTCCCCCATCTGAGATATGGGTGCTCTCTTTCCTAGGGGTGGGCAGAATTTGCGGAATGGACTATCGCGGAGAGGCACGGAGATTGAACAAATCTCCGTGCCTCGCCGCGATATTTCTGTTTCGCAGAGCCCGCCCGCCCTCCTCCCGCGTCCCGCCAGCCACCTCCTAGCGAGGAATGCGCATGCGCAGGCTCCTACGCATGCACAGTTTCAAAGAAGAAGCCGCAATCGGGAAGCTTGCAGTTCAATAATAGGATAAGTTTTATTTAACTTTATTTCCAGCATTAAATATAATTGATAAGGCGGGCGGGAAGCGGGAGGCCGGCGGGCGGGAAGCGGGAGGCCGGCGGGCGGCCAACTTCCGTTCCGCCCGGGATTGTGCGGAAATTTGCACCGTTTTTCTGCCTTCTTTGTGGAAGGCGGAAAGTGCAAATTATCGCACATTCCGTGGGTGGAACGGAAATGTCCGCCCACCCCTACTCTTTCCCAAACCTAGCAGCCACTTACATCTTGAAGGCTGCAAATTTCACAATACTGGGAGATCTAAATCTTCACCTAGATGACCCTAAATGCACCAACATTTCTTAACTTATGGCTGACATAGGGGTGATGAACTTGCAAATGTAATCTCTCCTCTTTCGCCTAATGCTCTAACCTCTTTCTGTAGTACTGACCAGTTAGCTTTATGTTTGTTGTCACACATCCTTGTTGGCTCCTTGCTAGATGTGTCATCCTGTTCTTTCAGATATTATTATTGCCATAGTAAATGGGCCTGACATTTCTCAGTGTAATGGTAGATAAAATAGCATGTTAGGCCT
Source organism: Lissotriton helveticus (assembly GCF_964261635.1). Taxonomy (NCBI): domain Eukaryota; kingdom Metazoa; phylum Chordata; class Amphibia; order Caudata; family Salamandridae; genus Lissotriton; species Lissotriton helveticus. The sequence continues at coordinate 887,770,193 of NC_136059.1, forward strand.
TATTTGTTTTGCATTCAGGCCAGAAAACCAAGGTCTTCCCAGCACTTAAGGTGGATCTTCCTCCACTGAGTGTGGAAACCCAGTGCCCTCTAGTCGCTGGACACCTGCTAGACCCTATTTTTTCTAATCTGTCTGACCAAAGTAGCCTCCCTGCCTTCCCACTATACTGGACTGATCACTTTGCAGTGCCTTTTACATTGAAAGTTATGCCTTCCCCTCTGCCGCTCTATTCGGCGCTAGAACAGAAAACCAGAAGCTGGGTTAAGATTAATGTCCCAACCTTCAAAACGTTTCTGGTTGACAATAGCCCTGATCTCAATCAAATTTGTATTAAAGATCACAAACGTAGCCATAACTGAATGCTAGAAGCAGTAGAAATATGCCTCTTTCTTTCTTCTAAACTCTCAAGCAGGCACCTAGCCCCTAGCACCCTGGTTCACTGATGTGCTTAAAAGCGAAAAGTCCAAGTGTAAAACGTTAGAAAGGCACTGGAGGAAACTTTATAATGAAGATACTAAAATGATCTACCAAAAGACATTAAGCGAATACCATATTATCTGTAAAGCCGCCTGTGCAGAGATCTTCTCAGAAAAAATTCTCCAGTCAAAAAATGTATCCAAAACTCTATTTAAAGAGGTAAAAGAGCTATCCGGCTCTGAGAAATGGACAACTTCCCCCGCCTTACCCATAGTCAATGCGAAGAACTTGCTCTCTACTTTACCGAAAAAGTTGAAACATAGATTCTGTGCTGCAAAGCAAAAACCCACAAGACTCCTTGTCAGAGGCAGAGGACATGCCCAATGCCAGACGGGAGCCCACTACTGCAGATCCTATAGGCGACACCAGATCTTCTTTCAAACTCAACACTTGAGCCCCCTTGAACTCGCCTTTCTTTAATCACCTCCTTTTTAACATCAAATCTGATTCCCTCTCCATCCCCTTGCTCCACATGTGCTGAGACAGCTCAACACCGCCATACTATCGACAATAATGAAACTCTTAAATACAGGTGGGCAAATCCCGCACAGATGGAAACATGCCATGGTCCTCCCTCTCCTAAAGAAATCCTACTCCAACCCTGTCATTCCGTCCAATTACCGCCGTATCTCGCTGCTCCCCATTTTTTCAATAATTTTGGAGATGCAAGTTAATGGTCATTTGACCTCCTTTGTTGAATTTCAGGACTTTCTTCACACTTCTCAATTGGGTTTTAGAGCCGTTATTTTCACCGAGTCCACTCTCTTAGGGGTGAAGCAAATGTTAAGGCACTAGTTAGATGATGGTGAAACTGTGGCACTCATTCTGCTGGATCTCAGCGCTGCTTTCGACATGGTGTCACACCACATCCTTGTGAGAGCCTTGCAGTCATTGGGTTTGGGTGGAATGGCCTTGGAATGTTTCCGTTCCTTTCCCACGAGCCGAACCATCCAGATCTCACCCTCAGCAAGCTCTAAATCTCATCATTTCCCATATGGAGTTCCACAGGGCTCAGTGCTGTGTCCACTTCTATTTAATATATGTGTCTGCCCCTTAGCGGAGGTTGCTGAAAATGCTGGATTATCCATTTTTTCTAATGCTGACAACACTCAGATAATTTTCTCCCTCTCTTCATCTCAGGGACTGGGGGCCCTCAGTCTTTCAGTCAGGATTGAGCAAAGTTGTGTCCTGGTTGTAAAGCAACCTGCTCAAATTAAATGGTGGCAAGACTGAAGTCTTGATCTTAGGCAAAAGACACAGCCTTTGGGGACCGCAACATTGGCCCCCAGAATTGGGAGCTCTGCCTATGCCGGTGAACCATGTTTGGAATCTAGGTTCTATCGTAGTTGAACATCTGTCATTGAAACAACAAGTAGCCAAGGTGTCATTCACATGTTTTGCAGTCTTGAAATGGCTAAAGGAGACTCCATGGCTGATTCCACTCCCAGCACAGACAACTGTAATCCATGCTCTACTTAATTCAAGACTGGATTACAGTAATGTTTTATACCTGGGAGCTGACAAAGCGACTTTCCAAAGGCTTCACCTGGTACAAAATGCATCAGCAAGACCTCTTTATCATCTGCCTAAGTTCTCATCTGTCTAGGGATCCTACGAGACCTACACTGGCTGACGGTGGCAAAGCGGGTGACATTTAAAGCTCTGTGCTAAATGTTTAAAATCAAAACAGGTGTGGCCTCCAAATATATGGAGGATCTGGTTCAGCGATTTCACCCTCCCAGCCCCTGCGCTCTGTCCAATAGACCAGGTTTGTTGTTCCAAAAATCAGACTTACTCGTATGAGAGGCAGGTCTTTCTCATACATAGGACCGACTCTATGGAATTCTTTACCAGCCTTCTTGCGAGTTGAAAGCTCTCTTTGTGCCTCACGCAAGGGTTTGAAAACCTGGCTGTTCTAACGTCTAACTCTAGTTTTATCACGCACTTCTTTTTTCCCTCCCGACCTGCTGCGGGCCCTGTACATTTAATAATAATAATAATAATAACAGAGAAGTTTGCATAAGGAGCACTCCCTCCACGGTCAAAGTAGAGACTATTGGAGAAGGAACTACTACCACATGTAAGAAGGAGTGGCCTGCATGTGGCAAAGCAACTAATACAAAAGAATATTTGGGCACAGAATGTGTTTTTGACATATCCGGTGACAGCCAGTATCTGGTAATAACAGCTTCCTTGTTCATTCCCATGTTGATCCTTTGCCTGTAAACCCTGTCTCTCTCCTCCATCTCCCTTTCATAGACTGGGGTGGACATTTCTATATTGTAAAGTATAGGGACATTTTCCCGATACTTTAAATAAAATCAAAATAATTTTGCTGAGGTTTAAATTTAAAAACGATTCTCACATAAAGTAAACAAAAGTTGTGCTGTAATAATTATGAAAAGTGATGTATAGAAATAATTAAAAGTAATTAATTACAATTTGTTACAATTTAATATTACTTTAATGTAGAAATGCAAACAGTTGCTGAGATATTTTAGAATTAAATGTTCCCTTTATTTTTAGTTATTTCTAACATTACATTACAGTTATTTATATTTACAACTAAATTACATTTTTAAGAAAAATAACATTGTTTTCTGAGTTTTAATTTAAACCCTATCTCTGTTGATATCTATGGGAAGGTGTTGAGTGCCAGCGGTTGGTCATGCACTGTGCAAGATTTACTTCTGCTCTGAGATGGAGAAATGTACTACTATTTTGTATTCCTTTTTGACTGTGGTAATTTAGAATTGCAGCTTGTAAACAGCAATGGGCTAACTTTTTATGGGTGGCCAACTCAACCCCCCCTTAACCCCTCCCCTTAAGAAGTGAGTGTTTCTCATTTTCCAGCCTCCCACTGAAACGTATAGCTACCGGTGCAAATTTTAATGGTGGAGATCTTGGCGCAGAAAATGATAAGACAGATAGAGGCAAGTATATTTCTGAATAGCATTCTGTAGTACGTTTGTAGTACGTCCAGAGCACTACAAAATGTATTACAACAAAACATACTACTAAATGCAGTTTGGGAATCGGCCACTATATTTTTATGAGTAACATTTGCATGCAGATGAAACGCTGAACTCTAATATTATTTCTGACACTGGATTATATACTTTTGAACCGGATGCTACGTCTGCAGAATAATGTGTTGCAGCTGTGATAGGTTTAGCTCTATAAATGTAATAAGGTTACACAAAATGAGTAATCATTTGCAAGCTCAAGCAGCAAATCGCCAGCTGCTGTCAATAAGATGCTGATTTCTATTGAAAATTGCCCCAGTTATTACCTCTCAGGGCTTAAGGGATCTGCAGCGCAATTGTGCTTGTCAGCCACTTGCAGCACATCAACCTTTACACATTTTAAATGGATGATAATTAGTCTGGTACCAGGGGTGACTTTGAAAGCACAGCCTCTAATAGACAGATTGATTTTTTTGGTGCACTAGGTCACGCGGGAAATGGTGTCCACTTTAAAGGATTTTATGCCTGGTTGTTTTAAACATTTACGCAAATGACATTAATAAAAAAAATCATCTGTGTTACAGCAGGCACGAACTTGGTAGATTTTCCAGGAACAGATCGAATAGAACTTCAATATCAGATTTGAACCTTAACTGCTGAATATTGAAATGCATTTTATGAATAATGAATCAATCAAACGCTCCAACTAAGCTAAAACAAAGATCTACATTAACTAAGAGTTCCTTAAAGTACTCCGTTTTCTTATAGTTTGAAAAGAATGATAAGATTCTGTCAAAGATATTTTTGTGATTTTTAAGACCACAGACCCCTAGGCACAGAAGAAGTAGAACAGCGGACGGCAATATCAACAGCATTTAAAATGTCACATGCACAATCCTAGGCGTTGGATAAAACACAAAATAAGATTCACAAAATGAACATTTGAACACTTTTTTTTTTAAAGAAACGGTTAGACTGCTGCTGAAAAGCATGAGAGGGAAGGAAACAGTATCACTCATTCTTAAAAGAAGTTAGTCGTGTTTCATGCCCTCGAACGAATACTGCAACTAGTTTCACAGCTAAGGAGGGATTTCAACTGTGCACCTCTTGCCACGTGCAGATACCCTTGTAGGACCAGCTCAAGGTGCTTTATTATACTTTCTGGAAATAGGCTCAGAAAGTATTTTAAATTTGTGGAAGTTCTGTGCATGCTAATTCTCAGCAGTATTGTTTGAGGAACTGGGTACAAGTGTTCCACATGGGAACCCCATTCAGAGTTTGTTGCCATATACTTGCAACCACTAACCTTCATCTGGAATATCTTACATTGTATTCAAGGGAGACAATGAAATATCTACAGATGTGAAAAACTGGTATGAAATAAGACCAGCACAACAGCCTAAGAATGCAGTTATTTCAATTATGTGAACCTGCCTGATGGGAATCGTTGACATTTTCAAGACTATGGGGGTCATTACGATGGCAGTAGGATCGTTGTGGGGATCGGGACTGGCCACCATGCATGCAGCGGTCTCACACTACAAATTAGGATGCAACCGCCACCATGGCGGTCGCATCTTGCAATTTAACATTGCAGCGGGCGCTGCTGACTGCAGCACCTGCCGCAATGTTAAAAATGGATGTCCTGCATTTCACTGCACTATGTGGCAGGCACCACGCTGGGCCTGCCACTCAGTGCAGGGAAATGCAGGGGGTACCATGGGTATCACCTGTCCACAGACACCTCCCCCCAAAACAAAGGAGGGCCCGCAACTGGCCCCCAAAACCAATCCCCGCCAGCCTTTCAATGGCGGTTTACCCGCCATTGAAAGAAAGGCTGGCTGCAGCCAGCATCCTAATCTGGTGGACAGTGCCTGCTAGACATGCCACCATTTTACTGATGCTGACAGTTCCACCAGGCAATCGTAACAATTGCTTTTGGGGGATCTGTGGTGGGCGGTCTTTGCGCCCGCCATGGTTGCAGTCAGATTCCCCCTCCCATCGTAATGTGGGGGGAATTGCTTTCCGATGGCAGAAGGCCCTTCACCGCACTGCTGGCAGTGGCAGGCCTTCTGCCATCGTAAAGACCCCCAATGCATCTAAAATTGGATGCGTGTCCTCTTTGATGTAAAAGGTACTCACAACTGCCACTATTTTGTTTAGCAGTTTATTACAAAAGAAAATGAAAGAACAGTCCAAACATGCAATCATAGAGCATCTCATGAGTATGTATCAGCATGAATGAACCCAGTCAAACAACTTAGGAATTATTCAAAGTTGTGCTACTGTGTATACACTAAAAGTGAACGTCGTGGTACAATATGACAACGAACCCAACCTGCAAATTGGATTACTAATGATAACTATACTGCAATGGTATATAGTAATTGTCAGAAAAAACATACACACATACTTCATGTTTAAAGCATCAAAGACATGATTGCAGGGCTTCATCATACTGTGAGAAATGAATTAATCCACAGTGGGATAAATGTCTTGTAAAGTTGCAACAGGAGGAAGACAACTTTTCCACACTGAGGTCTCATGCAGGAAGCAGTGTGTCCTCCTGAAACCTGTCCCATGAGGAGTTGGAGGACAGGAGAGAACAAAGGGAATTTACACTGCAGCAAGCCAAGCTGAAATTTGTGGCAGAGTAGAACAAGCATTTGCAATGCAATTGGTCTCGCTATTGTGAAAGTTAGACTTATTGGCATTGTAAATGACAATGTTTATTACTTATGTTTTATTGTTGGCAAGCATTTAACACTGCTGTTCCATAATGTAATCAATGAAAGTAATGTTATAGAAGGCGCATATACGTATGTTCTGATTACCTTCTTGCACAGAAAAGCAATTTCCCTGATCACTTCTACAGACTAACAAAAAAGGTTACATAAGCACAATGTTTAATCAGAGCAGAAGTAGTTAAAATGGTTGTACATTCTGAGGCTAGGAAGCTTTTCTTTCCCCAGTATAAGCAAACCCCTGCAGTTTCCGGCATGCACGGCGCTGAAACTAGTGGGTTCCCACATTCATTATGAAGTCATGGGCACAATGGACCCCTTTGGTGGTGTTGATCCTTGGTATCTGTGATTTTGCAGCAGAAGCACTGTATTTTAAGTATCTCTGCCAGCTGATGTACCCCCCACACTCTCGCACCCTTTCTGTGTCTTTTTCTATGTTGCATGGTATTGTGCTACGGCGCTGCTGAATATATGCACCGCATTGTTGCATGGTGAATACACTCATAATGTGGGGTGGTGAACTGAGAAGTACTGAGATGGAAAAGGCTGTGGTTAAACCTGGGGTATCCAGTAGGGCCCCTAAAGGAAGGGTGGCCACTGTACGTTGTGGCCTAGCACAGACATCCTGCTAACATCCGAATGTATTGTGGAAGTAGTAATTCTAAAGTATCTGAAAAATCATTTGTAAACCAAAGGTGAAATACTGAAGCATTGCGTTCTTCCAGAAATTGCGTTTTTTGGTAACTTTACACACATAAGTCAACATTCCCTTAATAGAATGTCCACCTTGAGAGTAGCATAGTTTCCATTTTAAACACACACAACATTGCAAAACACTGGGGCAATGGCAGAGCCAAAAACATCATGTGGATATTTAATTTAAATACTCTCCACCCAGAAATAAAAACTAACGAGGGGCGGAGGGTGAACATGGACTGATGATTCAACAGGAACACAGCGGGGCATATTCACAATGAGTTATCGCCACGTTAGCTGCACTATTCTACTGCTAATGCAGCAATATTTTATCGCCCTATTACCAAGCTGTCACTAACAGCCGTTAGCAACATTTTTTAGGTGAAAACATCTGTTGTAAAGATCGCTACTTCTATTCGCGATAATTATATGCAGGAGAGGTGTTCCAGTGCAAAAAAAGGCCACAAAACCCACTACTCCATATTCACAAGGGGATCCTTGAAGTTCTGAAGACCCAAAAAACTGTCTCTAACTGCAGTTACTTAAGACCAGAAAATGGGGAAAACACTTGGGGTCTCATCTCAGCAGGTTTTGGTGCTGGACAGCGCTACAAGCAATGTTGCAGCGCTGCCCTGCGACAAAACTACAGTGCAGGAATGCGCACCATCAATAGGATAGTGCACATTCCTGGACCCCAGTCATGAAAAGTGTTGCCGCGCTGCGAAAAGACAGCGTTACACCACTACTCACTATGCCCTTCTTGCAACAGCATGGATGCGCTGTATTTACTAGACAGCGCTCCATGACGCAAGGAAAGACAGATATGTCAGGAATCCTGACGTATCTGTCTGCGCTAAAGTCACGCATTTCTGCAGTTGTGTCACAACCATAATGCAACTCCATCAATGCATAGGGCCAGCCTATCCCTGTGGCACTGCGTCACTCTCACGCCTGCCATCAGGCAGGCAGAAGGTACTGGTGCAGTGCCGTTCATGAGGGGTGCCCAAATGCCGGCGCTGTTGGAGATCCACCGGTGGTGGTTGTGCACTGCGGTGTCATCGTTTGGAAGCATTGGTGGAGTGTTGGCGAGGGAGTTGATGAGACGTTCTTCTGAGTCCTGGATCCAGCTATGAGGGGGTGCGATGACGGCCATGGCGTCCGGTGGGCAAGGTAAAATCGTGATGTTACCAATGATGGTCGATGCAGGAGAGTCCAGTGTTTTAGCTGTTGTTGAAATTCCTGCTGGTGGAGGTGACGTGCTTGACTGTGTGTCCTGATATGTGGCTTGTTGAGGTGACTTACTGCTTGCGTGTGATGTAGGGGACCTTCTCCAGGTGGGGGTGGTGTCCTGGTCACTGGGGTTGTCCAGGTGGAACTTGAGCTCACCAGGTAAGTTGTCGCCGGTGGATGGGAGTCCCTAGAGTGCAATGAGGCCTACAATAGTATTGGAGAATGGGGGGCCATGGCCCGAGGGGATTGCACATGAGGGTGCCGCAGAAGATGTGCTTGGGCTTTGTCCGGATCTGGGAGTTGAGGTGGTCCATAGTCATACTTGGGTCATTAGATTGCGTGGTCAGTCATAGTGTGCTTCTGTAGGTGATGGCAATGCCTCCTCCTTGATTGTTCCTTGTGGGTGATACTACAGCCATCAGTGATGGTGATGGCGTTGGCGATGTCAGGTCCGGAACAGAGGTTGATCCTGGCAGGCGAAGTGGCATCCAGGGTTGATGGTGAGGAGGGTGCTGGCGTCGTAGCAGTGGGGTATCCAAGAGGAAGGATCCTTGGTGCAGACAGATGCACACGGCATAGCCTATGGGTTGCCTTTGACATGGGAGACAACCATTAAGATGCAGGCAGTACATCATTAACAATGCGACTCCCACAATGCAGGTGCCTTTACATTGCATTTGATTACAAAGCATTGCGAGGTCAGTAATGGGGAAAACTAAAATATTTTCGGTGGGTATGGGTTACGGATGTAAAATATGAAAATTGGTGTATGTTTCGGGGTAAAATATGAAAATTGGGGTGTGTTTTGGTGTAAAATATGAATAGTGGGGTGTGTTTTGGTGTAAAATATGGAAATTGGGGGGTGCATTTGGGTCAAATTAGATTTTTTAGTGTGTTATGGGGGCTCAAAAAGGAATTCCAGGGTTCACGGTTGGGTTTGGGGTGCAAAGGTTAGTTTTGGGTTGCACTCACTGAAGTGGGAATAATGATAATAATGTCTCCGCTATGTAACACCTACTCTACTGTTGCAATGGGCCTAGTATTAGTATGCATTGGAATGGAATGCACTGTTATGCCATGCGTCGCAACCTAGTATGTGCCTTTGGCACACAAGTGATACGCCCGCTGTGCATGGGCACACAGCAGCCGCCATTGAGAAGTGTGGGGGTGCTGGGCAGCTGTGAGGTGTTAAATGCTGGAAAGAACACTGGATGGGGCGTGTACGCGGGGGGGGTGTGAGCGGGTGTTGTAAATATTTTAATAAGGGAAGTCTTACATCGAAATCGGTCCTGTGTCTTTGTTGCTCCTGCTCTCCTGCGTCTGCTTCCAGGAACAGGAAGTAGGCAGCCAGGCTCCCTCTCCTGAGCCAATCACAACACTGCGATGTGGTGGTGGGATTGGTAATTGGCAACAGGACAAGGAATGCAGCCAAGGGCTGGAGGGGTAGGCATGTTGTAAGAACTGGGGTCACCAATTCCTCTGCGGTAGCTTGGCACGAGTGGGTAGGCACCTGAAGGCTAAGTGTAAAGCAGAAGTGCAGCACACACTCACACTGAGACAGGGAGGCACACGCAATAACATGACACCACACCAGCTAGTTGTTTAAAACAAGATTCTTTATCTACACTTTCTTCATTGCAGGTAAGTAACTCACTGGTATGTACTAGGCATCAATTCAGGTGCTGAGCATTTCTTTAAACATCGGGCAACATTTCTGTAAATATCTGGCTACTATTTAGGACAGGCTAGGCAATAACATTTGTCATAAGCAGGTACATTATAACAACATTTCATAGTACCAGCTTCAATGTAAAACATTTCTTAGGCATGTGGATCATTAAACCGTATAAACCTCTGCTTAAATGGCACAACAGAACAGGAACACAGTTCACTGCTGCAGGGCAGGTTTCAAAGGACACTCCCCTAGCCAGGGGTTAACTTTAGGCATATGAGAAGATTATGGATAACCCCAGTTCAGGGGGCATTAGTCCCTTTTCCCCTTGTTCCAGAACGTTATCTGCTTAATGAGGGCCACCACAGGGTTAATCAGGGCAAACGGGGCCCAACTACAGTCTCCTACGGGGAGGGGCAGGCACGGGGCTGCCACTTCGATATGGCCAGGCTTCTTGTACCGCTGCGGCCCTCCCCAAGCTTCGGGGGCCGCAGTCGTGTCTCCACTCACCTGGTGCCGGGGCGCGGCAGTGATGACAGACCCTCAGGCGCACTCAAGAGCAGCGCTTTTTCAGTAACCCGGGCAGGGCACGCAGCGTTGAGTTCCGCCACTCAATAGCACCTAGCAAGACAGGGCACCAGGGGGCAGACACGGGGGTCAGTGTTCTCGCACTACCAGCGCTTTGTGTTCCGCGGCAAGCAGGGCCCCACAGCAGCACAGATGAGTCCGGTGCTGCCGGGGTGATTCGGGCATGCAGCACTTTCAACAGCACAGCGCATGGGAGGGCACAGAGCTCTGAGCACTAAGGCAGTCTCTTAACACCACAGCACTTGGAAGGGCACAGCGCTCTGTAGTCACAGCGTTTTCAAGGGTAGGACAGCACTGGGGAATGTTAGCACAGCAGTTCACAGCGCTTTGGGGGCAGAGCCAGGTGAAGCCTGGAGGCATTCAACAGCAACCCAGGAGCACAGGGAAGCACTTAGATGGGGCACCGCTCTTTCCTGGTTGATCCCCCAGCAGTCCTCGCGGCTGGTAGGTGATGTCTTACAGCGCCTGATGGTTCCAGCTCCCTTCAGGTGTAGTTTCTTGGGAGGGGAAGAAGGGGCGTTGAGTTGGTGGCTTCAGAGGTAGGATGGTTCCCCTTGGCACACTGGAGGTGGTTCCCTGGATTCCACAACGCTGAGCCAGATCAGCAGGCTGGTAGAGTCCCTCACCTAACTTAGAAGAGCAGTGCCTAGGCCCAGTGAGTTCCAGTGGTGTAGGTTCCTCCCCTAGGCCCAACCGCATACACTCCTGCAGAGGTTCCCCCAGGTCCAGTGGTCCCCAACTGACAGGCAGGTTTCCCTCCTTTATCCTTAAACCCCTAGGTCAGGTGACCAATCTCTAAAGGTGGCAACCCCTCCCCTATTCTGGAGGGTTTCAGGAGCTTCTACATTCTAGGCTATGGACTAAAAAGGTGGGTTGGCAGTGTTACTGTATCCTTATGTCCCAGCCTGCTCCTGACTACTAGTGTGTGTCTACAAAGGCCATTCAGCAGTAGCCATGTTGCTGGGAGAGAGCACCTGCACCTCAGCACAGTTTGGCAGTGGTAAGGCGCCCAGAGACCTAGGTCCATCAAAAAGACGGTGGAAAATACAAGGCAAAGGGCAAAAATAAAACTAGGTAAGACCACCCTAGGGCTGACAGGTCTAACACATGTTCTACTTGCATGCTGTAATACAGCCTGCATTACGAACAGGGAAATGCGCATGACTGCTTTGGGCAGCCTGAGTGGGCCGACCAAACAGTCATACTACTATTCCCATGACGAACTGCGATGGTTATCACATTGTATGCTTTCCCAGGCTGCACTAGTATAGGTCAGGTGACCTTTCACCGCATATAGACAGCCAGCTCCCGTTATCAGGTGCTTTGCTTTCTTCCTCGCTAGGACCATGCCCTTTTCCTGCCTGTTCGTGTTTTAGTATACTTTCCCTCCTGCTCTGTGCTGCTGTGTGGTGTGCATTTCTCAGGCCATAGGACAATTCCTGCTGTGTAAAATTCCATTCCTAGATTGACCCCGTTGTGCAGCCAGGACGTGCTGACTTTCACCCTTCAATTAGCATGAGGACGCGCTGGAATCTGCCTCCCCTTTTGCATTTAGCCTCCGACTGGACACAAGGCATTTCAGCCTTCAATTAGCGCAAGGACGCGCTGGAACCTGCCTCCCCTTTTAGCATTTAGCCTCCACTTGGACGCGAAGCATTTCACCCATTGCTAATCTTGATAGAGAGTGAGATCGCGCTGCAACTTGTTTCCCTTTTGTTTTTTTATACGCGCTATCGAGCGCGTTAGCTGCAAACTCACTGCCAGCCTTAATACCCACAGTCAAATTCATTTTTAGTACAGCACGAGAAGCGCTGCTGTTCCTAACGGATATTTTTTTAATTATTTTATTTTCAACCTCTCAGATTGTTGCCTGCCATAGCAATCTAGCTAACCACTCAGACTGTTGGGGGCTTTCATATGTTTTTCCACTGCATGTTGGTTGGCTTTATTACTTCCTCATGGATTTATGGACTGTGTGCTTTGGCTTAACCTCTAAGGAAGTAATTTGCATACCATCTCTGAAAGTGTGTGTGCAAGGAAGGACTTGCTTTCACATCTTCTTTTGCCCCTTTTATTTTGGAGAGGCGTGTTTAAATCTTCATGCTGGCACTGGGCAAGTTGAGTATGGGAAAGCATGTAATTGGAATCCTTACACATCCTGGTTAATTGTCCTTTCTATAACCTTTGCCTCTTCTATTTGTTTGTTTCATGCAGGAATGCCCGACGTATTGTCCCTCCTTCCTCCTTATTGAAAGAAGTCCTGGTGGTCCTTTCTGGTCTCTTCACCCCCTGGGGGTATCAGTCTACTTTTGGTGTGCCTATGTGGCTAGAGGTGACTATACCCGTCAAGAGTGAAAAGGCATTTTCTTTGCTCCTGTGGATATTGGTTCATCTGGCCTGGGACAAGAAACCCGGACACCTTGCCCTGTGCTTGGAACAGTCCTACCCACCCTCCCACCCACAAACGAAATTAAGCACTTTTACATCAGTAAGTTATCATCATGTGTTGATTGTTCCTCTTCTGGGGGTGTGTCATCTATGTGTGCTAGGCCTGGGCTCCTCGACCCCCAGGCGTCCTGCGCTATGCATCCCACCTTCTCCTTGCCTGGACATTGACACCATAGTGCAATCTGCTACACTCTCTCCAAATCTATGACTCAGCCAGCAGGAACCTCAGCCAGGTGGGATTTCACGAGCCTGGGTACAGCAGTTGCCACCAAGTCTGCTGGTGAACCTCCCAATGCAGGTGATGGAGCAGGGCCCCCTTAGGCGTGAAGTTGCAGCACTTCCGCCACACAAGTTTAGCGCCGCTCAGGGGCTTCACCCTCCACAGCATCTGGCCAGCCCAACATCATCCGGCCTGTGATGCAGAGAGGTGGCACCCACTGTTGGTAATCCCCTCCGTGCACCCCGGTGTGGTGGTGGATCATAGTATGTGATGCAGATCTTCCTATATTGGGGCACAGGAGCTCCTCAACTATTAACAGCTCCAAGGTGCACACAGCGTTTTTTTCACACAGGTCAGCAACGTGTCTCCATGTGACCTACCAGGCTCCACCACCAGGTTCGAGCAATCGCCGCACCTCAATGTCTACTGCCATGGTTCATCGACTCCACAGCTCCTCCGCATCCCATTCCAGGCTCCACACGCAGGTCCAGCGAGGCATCCAGGCTTCAGACGCAGGTCCAGCGAGGCATCTAGGCTAAAGACACAGGTCCAGAGAGGTATCCAGGCTCCAGACACAGGTCCAGCAGGCATCCTGGCTCCAGATGCAGGTGCAGCTAAGCATTCAGGCTCCAGACGCAGGTCCAGTGAGGCATCCTGGCTCTCATCCTGGATGTTGGGTGGTTTGCAGGTGTTGTCGATATCTGCTGCACTTGGCCCAGGCTGCTCCATTCTGCATTTTCTTGTTTTTTGAGCTATTTTCTATTGGATGGTGACTGATAGGCTATTTTTTGCATCAGAGGCAAATAAAACTCATGTTGGGCAGACTAACATGAGTTTTTTGCCGCTAATGGGCCTATCTGTAGTTTTCGCCCACTAACGCAGGATTTCCTATTGCCTTCACACTGACGGTAGCTGCAGTTTTCACTGCCGTTCCCTGATGCTATCGCCGTGTAGCAATGGCTTGTTAATACGCCACTAACATGGCGATAGTTTTCAGGGTTAGGCCTCGATAAAAAAACTGACGCTAACTGGCGTTTGCGATACGTATTGCCATTTCTTGTGAATATCTTCTAGCGTGTATTGAGCATGCAACGTAACATGAGAACTGGGAAACCAACAAAGAGGATGACCTCTCAAAGCCAGGCACAAAAACACTAACTAACTAGCTAAGGTTCTATAAGAGACTCAGTCATGCGAAGACTGGTGCCGCTTCCACCACCCATGGCCCGGCCCCAGCAACAGGAGGAAGGATGATCCTTGAAGGCAGGAGTGTGGAGGGTTGGTAGAGATACTGAATGAGGATGGAAGACATTGATATACAAGGGTAGTGGTACTCCTTGGGATCCACCCAAACCACTTCAGAGTGCTACTACACAGATCCTCAAATTATTTTTCTGTGGCAATCCTTGGTTACACCTTGGTTATCACATGGCAGACTGTCTTTTGAGATTTCTGTAAATAGCCGGATTTGCACCTTCACCACATGCCATTAGGGTGTGCCATAGAGGCCCTTCACTAAGGTGTCAGTACGTTGCATGTACTGAGGTCCCTGTGAATTTCCTAGGGCCAAGCATTTAGGGCTTTTGACAAGACGCCATAGACTCTCTACTGAGGTGTCGCTTATAATCCCTGTGTCCTGCCTGCCACTTGTAGGTGAGCTTCTTCAATCCACTACTGTGGCACCTTTGGTATACTGTAAGTTCCACCTCGTCGGCACCTGAATGATATTCATAACATAGCGTGTATTTTTAAACCGCTCATTCACACCGAAGGGCATCTTGGCGCTGAACAACAGATGTTTATTGTTACCCAACGGGACTCATTTTACAGACATCAGAAGGATGAAAGGCTGACTGCACCTACTAGGATTTGAACCTGTGACTATCAGGTCAAACACAGTCCCCTAGAGTGGACGTATTAGCCCACTAAGTCACCAGACCTGGTGTGTATACCCAAAAGCACTTTTATTTTTCTCACATGCATTCGCTACATAGCATGTTTTCGCTGGCACTATTTGAGTATTCTGGGAACACCACAAAGGATGTTCCTTTTTATCCCCATAAAACCTGTATAAAAACACATATTCAGACAACCATGCAGAACAAACAGAGGAGTCTATGGGCCTCCCAAGTTGTTTCGTAAGGAGCAGGAAAGCTATGTAGTGCAATAGAATACAAGCTCTCCCATGTATTCTCAATCACAGCTCATACACGTTTATATGCACAAATTCACACCTCTCACATGCACACTTATTTCTCATGCACACACAGGTCGCACAGACGAATTCAGTACAAACATTTCCACATCTCACACATTCATACCACACTTGTGCTTGCCAAACACACATTCATATCAAACACACAGGCACATGTGTACTTACAAGGAGGGGGCACACATTGTACGAGGATTGTGTTCTGAAGCCTCGCAGTGAGGTGACGTGAGGGTGCAGCCTATTAAGACAATGAGGGGCGGAGACAGAAAAGCAAGATGATGTCACTGTGGGGAAAGCTACTTAAAATTCTATCTCACGTTGATGGTAGCCTGGATTACTCTCTTTGTCTCTGGAGAGAGCGAGGTGCCTCATGCAATCCTTTAACTAAGACATGTCTCATATAGTCTTGTTATCAGGATGTATCTCCTACACCAGTACACTCTCACAAACATGTCTAATGCTGCCACTAACTGGATCTGCCTTTTTTTGGCAGCTTTAAATAGAGTGGACTCCATCCCAAGGCAAATATACATATATTTACGTAGAGGAGGCATGCGCTTGATACCTAAGGGGTGGAGCTCTCCATCCAATAGGAGGGCAGCAGGAGCAGCAAAAGGTGGAAATGAAATTGTGCTGCACTTTTGGACAGGCATCTGAGGAAGGCGAAAGTGTCGCCGAAATGCATTATGCCCGTTGTCCTTATTATATGCTTCAAAAGGTTTCCCCCGTGTGGCCCCTTTCTTCCTGGTGTGGAGGAAGTGCTGGATATATATATATATATATATATATATATATATATATATATATATATATATATATATATATATATATATATATATATATATATATATATATATATATATATACCTACTGGCGATAGCCAGTAGGTATATATAGTTAGGATTTTTTTCCTATGGGATTTTTGAAAATTCTATGTCGAATAACTTTGGCGTTTGAGGACAGAATTGGCTGAAATTTTCAGGAAAATGGAACATTTTGTTTCTGAGCAGCCCCTGAAAATTTGGGGGGGTTTCGTCAAGGGGGGGCCGAGACAAAAACGGGGGTCCCAAAACATGTTTTTCCCATGCAATTTTCCATAGGGCGGTTGGCCTCACTTTTAGCCTGAACGGCTGAATGGATTTACACCAAACTTGGCAAAATTGTAGGGACTGGTAGCCCGATGTGCCTTTGCTATGTCTCAAGATATAGGCTCCAGTGGTTTTTACGAAAATTAACTTTGAAAAATATATATTGGGCTACATTGGGCTATATATATGTTGGAGCCCAAATGTAGCCCAATGTAGCCCAATGTAGCCCAAAGATGGCCACCAGAGACAAAAAAAACAAATGTAGCCCAAATATCAGCCAGATGTAGCCCAACTATAGCCCAATGACAGAATGTCCCAGAGTGTTCTAAAGAACAACTAGAGTGCTAACAGTCCTACTTATTACAAAGGTATGGCACACCTGAAGCCATCTTGATTGGAATGAAGTGGTAACTCTTAAAACATTTAATTTAAAAAGGAACAAAATGAGGGGGTTCATTTTGCCATAGAAAGTATAATTAGCGAATATATGACGAAATCCCGCATACCATCAGTCCGCAAAAAAAATCCCGCATAGTACTATTAGGTAAGTAATGGGGGTACTATAAGTATGGGGGTACATACTTATGGTACTATTATGGGGTACCATAAGTACTATTAGGCCGCAAATTAAAATAACGAAAACTTTTAGAACGAATATGCCTTTAGCATACACTAAACAACTAAACTACCCTAAACCCTAAAACACTACCCCCAGCATGACCCTACACTACACAAACAGTACAACACTACCCTAAACCCTAAAACACTACCCCCAGCATGACCCTACACTACACAAACACTACAACCCTACCCTAAACCCTAAAACACTACCCCCAGCATGACCCTACACTACGCAAACACTACAACACAACCCTAAACCCTAAAACACTACACCCCAGCATGACCCTACACTACACAAACACTACAACACTACCCTAAACCCTAAAACACTACCCCCAGCATGACCCTACACTACACAAACACTACAACACAACCCTAAACCCTAAAACAATACCCCCAGCATGACCCTACACTACGCAAACACTACAACACAACCCTAAACCCTAAAACACTACCCCCAGCATGACCCTACACTACGCAAACACCACAACACTACCCTAAACCCTAAAACACTACCCCCAGCATGACCCTACACTACGCAAACACTACAACACCACCCAAAACCCTAAAACACTACACCCCAGCATGACCCTACACTACGCAAACACTACAACACTTCCCTAAACCCTAAAACACTACCCCCAGCATGACCCTACACTACGCAAACACTACAACACTACCCAAAACCCTAAAACACTACCCCCAGCATGACCCTACACTACGCAAACACTACAACACTACCCTAAACCCTAAAACACTACCCCCAGCATGACCCTACACTACGCAAACACTACAACACTACCCTAAACCCTAAAACACTACCCCCAGCATGACCCTACACTACGCAAACACTACAACACTACCCAAAACCCTAAAACACTACCCCCAGCATGACCCTACACTACGTAAACACTACAACACTAACCAAAACCCTAAAACACTACCCCCCAGCATGACCCTACACTACGCAAACACTACAACACTACCCAAAACCCTAAAACACTACCCCCAGCATGACCCTACACTACGCAAACACTACAACACTACCCAAAACCCTAAAACACTACCCCCAGCATGACCCTACACTACGCAAACACTACAACACTACCCAAAACCCTAAAACACTACACCCCAGCATGACCCTACACTACGCAAACACTACAACACTACCCAAAACCCTAAAACACTACCCCCAGCATGACCCTACACTACGCAAACACTACAACACTACCCTAAACCCTAAAATACTACACCCCAGCATGACCCTACACTACGCAAACACTACAACACTACCCAAAACCCTAAAACACTACCCCCAGCATGACCCTACACTACGCAAACACTACAACACTATCCTAAACCCTAAAACACTACGCCCAGCATGACCCTACACTACGCAAACACTACAACACTACCCTAAACCCTAAAACACTAGCCCCAGCATGACCCTACACTACGCAAACACTACAACACAACCCTAAACCCTAAAACACTAACCCCAGCATGACCCTACACTACGCAAACACTACAACACTACCCTAAACCCTAAAACACTACCCCCAGCATGACCCTACACTACGCAAACACTACAACACAACCCTAAACCCTAAAACACTACCCCCAGCATGACCCTACACTACGCAAACACTACAACACTACCCTAAACCCTAAAAAACTACCCCCAGCATGACCCTACACTACGCAAACACTACAACACTACCCTTAACCCTAAAACACTAGCCCCAGCATGACCCTACACTACGCAAACACTACATCACAACCCTAAACCCTAAAACACTACCCCCAGCATGACCCTACACTACGCAAACACTACAACACTACCCAAAACCCTAAAACACTACCCCCAGCATGACCCTACACTACGCAAACACTACAACACTACCCAAAACCCTAAAACACTACCCCCCAGCATGACCCTACACTACGCAAACACTACAACACTACCCAAAACCCTAAAACACTACCCCCAGCATGACCCTACACTACGCAAACACTACAACACTACCCAAAACCCTAAAACACTACCCCCAGCATGACCCTACACTACGCAAACACTACAACACTACCCAAAACCCTAAAACACTACACCCCAGCATGACCCTACACTACGCAAACACTACAACACTACCCAAAACCCTAAAACACTACACCCCAGCATGACCCTACACTACGCAAACACTACAACACTACCCAAAACCCTAAAACACTACCCCCAGCATGACCCTTCACTATGCAAACACTACAACACTATCCTAAACCCTAAAACACTACACCCCAGCATGACCCTACACTACGCAAACACTACAACACTACCCAAAACCCTAAAACACTACACCCCAGCATGACCCTACACAACGCAAACACTACAACACTACCCAAAACCCTAAAACACTACCCCCAGCATGACCCTACACTACGCAAACACTACAACACTATCCTAAACCCTAAAACACTACGCCCAGCATGACCCTACACTACGCAAACACTACAACACTACCCTAAACCCTAAAACACTAGCCCCAGCATGACCCTACACTACGCAAACACTACAACACAACCCTAAACCCTAAAACACTACCCCCAGCATGACCCTACACTACGCAAACACTACAACACTACCCTAAACCCTAAAACACTACCCCCAGCATGACCCTACACTACGCAAACACTACAACACAACCCTAAACCCTAAAACACTACCCCCAGCATGACCCTACACTAAACAACCACCACAACTCTACACTACACTAACACAACACTACACTACACAACACTACACTACACTACCCAATCACTAACCCACGAAAAAATTAACACAAACCCACTTACCTCTCTCGTCATCGTGGTTTTCACAACGCAAATGCATTTACCATACATGCCTTTAAAACATAATTCTTTGTAAAGGCATGCGCGATAAATGCACATGCGTTTTGAAAAAATGCGGGATAATGGTATGCGAGGTCAATGACCTTGCGGGATAATGGTATGCGGACTGAAAGTCTGCGGGATAAAAAATGCGGTAAAATGGCTGCAAACCATGATTAGCAGCAGACTTCCCTGGTGAGCACTAGCTTTACTACAGTGATCTAATGAGCAACTAGAGTGCTAACATTCAGAATTTATGGCAAATATGTGACACATCTGAATGCCTTCTTGATAGAACCAAAGTAAACAAGCATTGAAAATGCAATAGATCTCGCCCTCGTTTAAGTTAAAGCCATTCTGTTTGTAATGAGGTGGCTTTTTAGCTTTGCTTTTATTAGTGTTTTTAAAACTTTCATGTAAATAACATGCATATGTATGCATATATGTATATGTATGCATGCATTTATATTTATATAGATATGCAGATTATATATATTTATATATGTATATTACCTACTGGCGATAGCCAGTGGGTATATAAAGTTAGGATTTTTTCTCTATGGGATTTCTGAAAATTCTATGTCTAATAACTTTGGCGTTTGTGGACGGAATTTGCTGAAATTTTCAGGAAAATTGCACATTTTGTTTCTGAGCAGCCCCTGAAAATTTGGGGGGGTTTCGTCAAGGGGGGGCCGAGAAAAAAGGGGGGTCCCAAAACGCGTTTTTCCCATTCATTTTTCCATAGGGCGGTTGGACTCACTTTTAGCTCGAACGGCTGAATAGATTTACATGAAACTTGGCAAAATTGTAGATATGGTTTGCCCGACGTGCCTTTGCTATGTCTCAATATATGTGCTCCAGTGGATTTTGAGAAATTAACGTTTAAAAAAATATATATATCTGTGACAGCGCTCCGGTTAGCGCCCCGGTTCGCGTACCTGACGCGTAACGGAACTTCACGAAGCGAAGCTGATTGGCTCTCCGGTGTCTGTCAACATTCTAAACAGTCCGGAGCGGCCGCCATCTTGTCTATCGGTACGATCGAGAGACAAGATGTGGTGAAAAACGAAGGGGGAAATGAAGGAAAGGGGGCAAGGTAGACCACTCCTGCCCCTAGGATTGATGAGGGGGATATTAAAGTGCCCCGCGGGGCAAAAAATAAAAAAACATTTTTGTTTGTGATTTTACGCCGTAGAGGCGCGTCCCGGTACGCGAACCGGGCAGCTCACCGGGCAGCTCACCGGGCAGCTAGCCGGGCAGCTAACCGGCAGCGTAGCTGTCAACATTGTAAACAGTCCGGAGCGGCCGCCATCTTGTCTCTCGGTAGGTTCGAGAGACAAGATGTGGTGAAAAAAGAAGGGGGAAATGAAGGAAAGGGGGCAAGGTAAACCCCTCCTGACCCCCTAGGATTGATGAGGGGGATATTAAAGTCCCCCGCGATTTTTCGCGGTAGAGGCGCTTCCCGGTACGCGAACCGGGCAGCTAACCGGCAGCGTAACGGGAGTCCGCCATCTTGTGTTTTTGGAGCGTCCGGTTCGCGTACCGGGTAGCGTCCCGGTAAGCGTAACAAGGGGAAAACCAAGAGAAACAGTAAAAAAAAAATTAAGGGAATAGATTTCCAGCAAACTTGGCAAAATTGTAGGGACTGTTTGTTTGATGTGCCTTTGCAAGGCCTCAAGATATGTGCACGTGTGGATTTTGTCTAATTAAGGTTAAAAAAAATATATATCTGTAAGCGTGCTCCGGCACGCTTACGTTACGGGTTTTGTTTGCGCTGCAGAGCCGATACGTCACGGTTATGCGACGCGTCATGAGGCGTCTCACGTGGCTACGTGATACGTCACGTAATAAAGAATATATTTTACAGCTATAGATATTAGCTTTTAAAAAACCAATGAAATTCACTGAAAAAACCATAGGTTACAGACCATATATAGTTAGGAATTTGCATTTACAAAACCTTGAAAATTCACTGAAAAAACCATAGGGTAGAGACCATATATAGTTTGCTGGACATTTTATTGACATAAAACCAATGAAATTCCATATATAGTTAGTTGCACTAACTATATATCGCGCACCCGCAATCCACTGCTGATGATGTCACATATTACATCATTCATGACATGGTCAGTGACATCACTGATGACATCACTGATGACATCTCAAATGACATCACTGATGACATCACTGATGACATCTCAAATGACATCACTGATGACATCATGACACACCAATACCAGTTACTACATACGCACTCACTGATTCCTACGCCTACACACACATTCACTCATTCACCCATACAATCACTCATACATACAGTCACTCATTATTACAACACTATCATATGCACTCATACACCTATGCAGACACTCACACACTGCCACTCATCCTTCGAGTTACTCACACACCTAGTCAGTCCTGTAAAGAATCAATCACACTTCCATTTCCTCATCTATACAGTTAAACACAGAACACCATACTTCAGTGACATCACTGATGACATCACTGATGACATCTCAAATGACATCACTGATGACATCTCAAATGACATCACTGATGACATCATGACACACCAATACCAGTTACTACATACGCACTCACTGATTCCTACGTCTACACACACATTCACTCATTCACCCATACAATCACTCATACATACAGTCACTCATTATTACAACACTATCATATGCACTCATACACCTAGTCAGTCCTGTGAAGAATCAATCACACTTCGATTTCCTCATCTATACAGTTAAACACAGAACACCATACTTTTCACACATATACTAACACATACTTACTCTCTTATACAATCACTGATACAAGTACACATTGATATGCACAGAGTCACACACCTCCCAGCCAGCCACACACACACTCAGTCTTCCATACATCCACTCATTCTTCAATATGTAAAACATATTTAAACTTTACAAAAACACACAGACACTAGATGATGTCATCAGTGATGTCATTTGAGATGTCATCAGTGATGTCATCAGTGATGTCATTTGAGATGTCATCAGTGATGTTATCAGTGATGTCACTGACCATGTCATGAATGATGTAATATGTGACATCATCAGCAGTGGATTGCGGGTGCGCGATATATAGTTAGTGCAACTAACTATATATGGAATTTCATTGGTTTTATGTCAATAAAATGTCCAGCTAACTATATATGGTCTCTAACCTATGGTTTTTTCAGTGAATTTTCAAGGTTTTGTAAATGCAAATTCCTAACTATATATGGTCTGTAACCTATGGTTTTTTCAGTGAATATATATATATATATATATATATATATATATATATATATATTCAGAAACACAAGTCCACCAGCCGCTGTGCCTCGTTGTCGCGGATGCTCGCTTTGTGCACAGTGAGGTGCGCCATTAATTCATTAACTCCAGTTCGTGATTCCGTCGAACCACAATATAAAGCGCACACAAATCAATACACAGATCCCAAGGTTTAGAATAGATTTATTTCATCTTTCTCCTCAGGAAAGTCGATAAACTCGTTTCGCGTTACCGCCTTCGTCAGTGTCAAGTCAATGATTTAAATTGCGTGTTTAAATAAAATCGTGCTCTACCGGAAGTTCATGGAAATAGAAAGTGTCTTAGTTATATCAAACTAAACATAAACAAGTGAATTTCACATGGCGGATATTTTGGAACGTTGAATTTACAAATAACTTATAGGTTTCAAGCTCATGTGCATGATTAAAACTTCAGTTCAAAACAAACTCATTTAGAATTAAAGAGTTTCCAGCTCATGTACATGATTTGGGTTCAATATAATTCATTTCTCATCAATGATGAATCATAATCGTATTTTATCTTATCCACTTGGTAAATACCAGCCTATAAGATTCTTACTGTTATTAAAAAATATACTCATCAGAAAGTTACTGTCACTTTCTTTTATCTTGATTTATACCAAGAATTTCCGCCATATCATTTATTCAGCCCTGTATGGGCTACTAAAGCAGCAGAGCTGTGCTCTATTTTCATGATGAACACGTTCTGTAATCCAATAGATTCCCCACGTGTTCACATGTTCTAAAGGAGCTCAAGCCCTGAATGGGCTTTTTGTCAGCTATAACATGGTTCATTGTTAGAAAAGGCTTTGTTACACCACATAGTACCCCCATATGTCCATATGTCTCTGCCTCCTGATACACTTAAAAGCCTTACTTTGTCAAATATAGCTGTATATACCAATTTAACCTACATGAATCCGCATCTCCTCTTCATTTTTCAGTACACCCAACAAGAGGTTCAGGAAAGCAACAATTTAAAAGGAGTAAACATGGAATGAACAAGAAGAAGCACAAGAATAAGGGCCTTTCAATCCAAAAGTACAGTAGAAAAAATTGTTGATATTTATTATATATACTAAAAAATTATTTTAAAAAGAGGAACAATTATGCTCAAGACAAAAGAGCTGGTACAAAAAACACAAAAACCAAAAACCAGACAAGTGGCCAACAAGACCTTACATGTTACAATGAAGGAACAACATTCACACAAATATAATGTGTCCTCCAATAATTTAGGCCACCAGAAGCGTTGATGGCGTTTCGACCGTTATTTTAGTATACGGTCATCTTCAGGACTGGAGATTTACTCGAGCGATTCACAATCTGTACAATGGAGAAAGGCATAATATATTACAATAGATTTTTTTACATGTAGGCTTTTTCGAAAGAAAAGGCTTAGAGACCTACAAACCAGGACACCAGTGTTAAGTCCAGAAAATGAAAAGATAAGAAGTCGAAAAAAAAGGCCACAACCTCACCCAGTGTACGTACAAAGGTAAAATGAAAACCATCATATCACCTGTGAGAAACCGTATTGGCCAATCAATACCTTATGGTCCACCACACGGCCACACACTTATTTTTACTAAAACAGCAAAAGAAACTGGGGTTACATAAAAATAGTACCTCAGCATGAAGAGATACAAGCTCAATTTGAGAAAATGTACATGAGCCAGAAAAAAACTTACTATCGAGATGGCAATTAGATGCGAGAGGCACACCCGCAGGAAGTTCTACCAGTGGGGCCCCCCGCAACAATAGCTTTGGTTCCTTCCAATGATGAGACAATTCCTATTTTTAATTTATCGGAACATTTGATGTCATCAGCTGAAATCTCACTCCGAACGAAGGGCCTAAGTTTTGTACCGACTGAAAAATCTTGTATATTTGATATTCAGTTAGAACTTTTGCAATTTTTTAGGAAATTGCGATTGAAAACCTTTTTCTTAAACAAACACACTACAATGACTGAAAGTCATTCTGGATTAGACCCCCCTCTACCTTTAATCCACCGACTAGTCAAATGCCTATTGAACTGTTGGCCTTTGAATCAATGGTTTTAAAGGACGTCCTGGCTTTGAATAAAGATTTTGAATACATCCCCTATAACATCTCACTACTTGAATGACAAGCATTAGCTAAGCTGAAGCAAAATCCGGAAGTTATAATTAAGCCCGCAGATAAGGGCGGGGGGATCGTCGTACAATCGATGATCCAATATAAGACCGAAGTTAAAAGACAACTTGACAATGTGAACCATTATCGGATTTTTAAGACTAACCCTTTGCTTGACATTCAGAAACTGATTGTCACTATAACCATGAATGCTACAATAGAAGGGTATCTTACTGAAAAGGAATTTGCTTTTTTGAATACCAGGACCTCACAGACACCTGTACTGTACACTTTACCAAAAGTGCACAAGAGCTTATTAAATCCTCCAGGCCGACCCATAGTGTCTGGGTGTGGGTCGGTCCTGGAGCCCTTGTGCCAATACATTGATGTATTCATTAAGGACTTTGCCACAGCCACTAAAAGTTATGTGCGTGATAGTGGCAACATTATCTCACAGTTGGAGGTAATACAATTTTGCCCTGAGGTGGAGTTGTTGGTGTGTTTGGATCTTGAGTCCTTATACACCAACATTCTGCAACTTGAGGGCATAGAAGTGATCAGAAAGGTCCTGGATTCACGGATAGCTCCTATGCCGGTCCCTACTGACTTTATTATTGACCTTTTGACAATATCATTGACACACAATTACTTTGAGTTTGACTGACATTATTATTTGCAGATTAAGGGCACTTCCATGGGGGCTTCTTATGCCCCCAATTTTGCGATTTTGTTTGTTGACGATTTTGAAAAACGTTTTATTTTTGACTTGACGCACAATCCTTATTTTGCCAATGATCGTCATTGGCGTTGATATATTGACAACATTTTTTTCATTTGGACAGGGACTAAGGAATATTTGGACAGGTTTCTCAGCTGGCTCAATTCATGTTCATCTGACCTGAAGTTTACATCCAACTCAAGCAATAGCCATGTGGACTTTTTAGATCTTACAATCTTTCCAAATGAAGGGAGATTGTCCACGAGATTATTCACAAAACCAACAGCCCGGAATACTCTTTTGGAGTATTCCAGTAACCATCCCAGAGGGCTTAGGGATGGGTAACCATTCGGTCAATTTTTATGTATATGTAGAAATTGCTTCTTTAAGAATGACTATTTTTTTGAAGCTGAGATTCTAGCTAGGAAATTGGAACAACGGGGTTATCCACTCAGGTTGATAAGAAGATCCATGAAACGTGCGTGGTATAACCATCGTGAACTTCTTCTGACTCCCAAAATATGAAAAAAGATGAATCGTATTCCTTGTGTGACCACATTTGGAACACAAAGTAACCAGATCTCTAGTATCATCAAGAGACATTGGCCCTTGGTGGTTGCCACTGGCATAACATCTGAACAACTCCTATTCTCCTACAAGAGAGGCAAAAATCTGTGGGATCATCTCGTGAGAGCAGCTCTGCCCCATACAGAGAGCCCCAACTTGACATCCTTGTGGGGTCTAGATAAGATAGTAGGACATTACAAATCTGGTGGCTGTCTCATGTGTGGCACAAGTATGAATACAAAGCAATTTTCACATGGCAATATCAATTATGATCTGCGAGAGTTTTCAAACTGTAACACATCCAATGTGGTATATGCGATCTGGTGCCCGTGTGATTTGAGCTATATAGGTCAAACCACCCAGAAAATTAAAATAAGACTTGGTCAGCACAAAAGTAGGATTAGGTGTCAAACAGAGAATACTCCTCTTGTGGCTCATTACCTAGAATACAATCACGCATCACAAGAGATGCGCTGGCAGGTAATAGAAGTGATACAGGTCCCTGCTAGTGGTGGTAGCATTACCAACATCCTCAATAAAACTGAGTGTCGTTGGATGCTAAGATGTGACAGTGTTAATTCAGGTCTGAATTCCATGGAGGAATGCCATTCTTTGATAACCAGCTAACCTGAGTCAGTGCTGTATGTAAACATAACTCTGTGCTTCTTAAAAATGTTTTTGACATTTACCCACACTCTGTATGAATCTTGCAAGTATATTATGACCACAAGCTGAACCTGTCAACATTATAACGTGCACCTGATATTGCACTGATCATATGCTTGTACAATCACATGTTATTGGCATGATGAACAACTATCCTTGATGTTAAATGTGTTTCCGTAATTATGTGTTCTCGTGCTATATATTGCACATTATGATTTGCCACATAACAAATAACGTGGCACTACCAAACAAATGTGGTTGGCATTTACAATTGGTTTCATAACAAATGGTTCTTTGTCCCATAATAGTGATCTATATGTTATATCATGTACATGACGATTTGTTAAAATATCGAAAAATTTGGTATTGTTGAATGTGTGTACATTTAAAGTGCCGTATTTGATTATAATTGTAATCCGGTCTGGTTAAATAAGTGATAATGTTTTGACTCTGTACTAATACAACTTGACTTTTTATGTACCAATGTAAACCATGAATATTATGGCTCGTGATTGGGCGACGCTGAAAATATGTGCCCCTGTTTATTACTTGTTCAGTCTTTGGGCTTCTTCGATTGAAAATGCTATTCTTTAAAGTTTTTCTTTTTCCATTTGAGTTTTTGAAATCAAAGAAACTATCTCCTTAGGATACGAGCTTAATATGCAGCACTTTGATAATATTCAAACATGGCGCTCGATCGTGCCTGTCTTCTAGTTGTCCATTATTCATTTCTACACCGACTGACTGATGTATTTATTAATCGTCATCCAGCCGTTCGGTTACATCTTGTTGAAAAGTTTCTGGGCCACGTACCAATTTCGACCATGGCCGGTAAGCGATTTTATGCACTTAATATGTATGGTCGGAGATTGTAGATTTTTCCTTGCCGTTTTCGGCTATTAAATGAGAAGTGTGACTTTCGAGCCAGCTTGGATGCGGTTATTATTTTTGTTCAGCGTGATAGCATCGGCATGGCATGGCTGGGTTTGCTACAGCGAACACGGAGTGGGAGGGTATCACAGTTTTGTTTAACATCATATGCCCCCCTATGCCAAATCCAAAAAAAAGCGGGCATAATTAGTAGCGATGGAATGAATGGAAGAATATGCTGTAAAGTAAGGTGAACAAAAAGATGCCACTGTTGTCTCACTGTTTGTTTTAAATCTTAGAAACCATATGGATTATACACTATGGTCCATTGACACAGTCAAATCTGAATAAATCTTTTGTTTTATTTTTAATTTTTCTTTTTCAAAAAAGACATTTGGTTAATATTTCACCAATTCATTATACAATACAAGACCTCCTCTACATAATATACATTTTACAAAATTGTTAACACACAAACCTTTGCACATTTCCAAAATGATAAAGATTTCATACGTTCTAAAGCAACCATACCCTCATACATACACAGCCATTCATATTTTCATATATATATACACATATATATATACACACACTGTAATTACAATAGTCACAGTAAGCCATTAAAATCAATAAATTTCCATCAATAAAGTTTTTGTTGAAAAAAGTTTAGATTACTCCTTTTGTTTAGATTGCATCAGTTGTCTACGCGTTTCGAACTCACACTGGTAGGGGAGTTCTCATCAGGACGAAAAGCTGTAAGGAAAGGAGAATAAAACCTTTCTTTAGGGACATGACAGAAATGATCGTAACCTTACTCGAACCTCCATCACTCAAGCTGCCTTCTCTTACCTCTAGAAGTTAAAGCTGAAACGTTTTTTTTAGGATTTCCCCGGCGAAACAATCAAGCATCCAAATGGAAACATAAATCTGTACAAAATGAAAAAACGCCAATCAGCACCAGATACACCATGTTTATGGATCGAGAGTTATGGGTATGGCCAGTGAACTTACTTATGATCAAGGTTACGGAGGTTGCCTGTGGGGCGCGGATGCAGTCTGACCTGTAAACAGGGAATGAAATGTCACTGCCTGTGTCTTTTAAATTGAGGATGGAGTCCTGGCTTTACAAAACCTGATGCTTACTTGTTTGTTGTCAGCTGTTTGTCTGGAGTGTGGGGATCGAAGAGGGCGGGTAGACTCTATAAAGAAGAGGAATAATCCGTTAATTGTGTTGTTTAACACAGTCCTCACGGTCTCTGCATTACTTCTGCCGCCGTGCTTACCTAATTTGAAGGCATTTTTTCAGACCCGCTTCACTCAGAGGGAATCGGTTTCCCTAGTGCTGTATTCAATCGCAGCGTCGGTCCCGCGTCTTGTTACACACCCTACTTCCGGTGTCGCAAAGCATCCTGGAAGTTGTGGATTTCTACCATTTCGTCCTCAAAATTTAAATAGGCACCCCTTGTCCTTTTGGAATGAGTGCTTTTGCCAGCAAATCACTCTCTACGTCCTGTGGGCGCGCTTTACGCATGTTCAATTCCGCTGTTGCGTGTCTGAAAAAATGTATATTAATTTATATCCGCCGATATGGTGTTAATTGTTGTCCCCTTTAGCAATGTATATTAACGATCAACTATGATATCTTGTGTGAATTCGAGAGTTAGTTAATGCTTTAAACCATTTCGCAAAATTCACAGCAAACCGTGTCGGCCATTTTGGTTTGGGTCACTGGTAGAATTAAACCCATTAGTATGCTTGGGTATATTCAGTGTTGATTAGGATTGTGTCAAGGTGGTGGTGCATCAAACCTAAGGTGTCACTGCAGAGTAAAGTAATTAAAGCAGTACAGTGCATAAGCACATGGGTTCTGGTCGGAAATAAATAATCTTCCACAGATCAGTGTGTGTTGGTTCTGAAGCAAAAACATCATCTGATGGTTACAGGGGTACGGATTGACTCAATTTAGTTTGTAGATTTCTGAGAGCTCATTCAATCCATGAGTGGCTGCATTACATTTCAGAATTAACATTGCCTCTTGTTTAGATAATTTGAGGTCCAGATCTCCTCCTCTTAAGTCTTTCTCTAGTAGGTCCTGATCTCCTCCTCTCAAGTCTATCTCTAGTAGAGAAAGACTTAAGAGGAGGAGATCTGGACCTCAAATTAACTAAAGTTAACTAAATAATAAATAAATAGCATTTTTTTAAATTGATAATTATTAATTGCATTGTTTAAAAGTCATGTATATAGTTTAATTATTTTTAATTTGTATATACACTTTTTTGGGTTATTTAATAATGTTCATATATTTGTTCGAAATTAATAGCGTTATTCAAATATGTAACATGTTTAAACTGAAGTACTTTCCCTGCTTCACAAAATGTTCCCCAAAAAATGATGTCAGTGATTTTTGTTGCACATGGAAAGTTTAGGGGTGATCCATCAAGCGAGAAAAAGGGGGGGAGGTCGAAAAAAGTGCATTTCCCATGTTAATTACAATAGAAGTTTTGAACACAACTACAACCCAAACCGCTGGTTGGATTTCCGCTGAATTTGGCAGAAAGGGATGTTTGGTTATGCCAATTTTGGTGAGGAGTTCTTTGATGACGGGAAATATGAGGTCCTCTCCACCAAACAAAGAAGCACAACTTCATATATTTAAGAGGGAGGAACCTTGTTTGTAGGAGATTTACTTCTGTGTAGTCTTGTTTTCTTCTCTAGAGGAGCATTCATGTTATCACATATTTCTGGATAAAGACGCACCAGGAGCAATCACATTGACAAAACATGCACAAAGTCACTGGTGACATTTTCTTGTTCTCCATTACACAGCTGTAGTGCAGAATATGTGCTGGACATTTACCTAAGGAGGTAGCACTTAGTAATTGACCAGTAGAAAGAACTCCATTTGTAAAGATATGTGTGCAAAACTGTGGAATCTTCTTAGAGAAAAAGGCAGGTGTGGATCCTTTGTGGCCAAGTCACTCACACAGCTACTGACACACCCACCCAAACAGTCACACACCCACTCACAGACACACTCAGAGCTCATGTACCCAATCACAGAACAATACAGCCACTCACGCAGTCACTCACAGACCCATTCAAACAATCATGCACCCACTCACAGACACCCTCAGACACTCACACAACCATTCACAAGACCCGTTTAGCCCCTTTCTCCATTTATTTTTTAAAGGCTGGGCCACAGGGGTTGAGGTCCCCGGGGTCGAAATTAGCCCGGGAAGGGCTTATTTCCCAGGCAGATTTGCCAGATTTAGTGACGTGCAAGTTCCAAGATGACTGCTAACACTTTCTGGTTGAAGTGCTGGCAGCCAATCAGATCTCCTTTTGAGATCTCTTGAGATCCGCGGACTGGCAGCATCCCTAGATATACAAATTACTTTTTCTATATTAGCTCCAAAACGACTAAACGGATTTAGTTTAACAGCAACAGCCAGAATATGAATATTTATATGTAGGCTGTAGCAGAGGATACCTCTGAGGAGATGGGTCAAGCCCTGGTTACGCTACATAGATGACTTGTTCATCATATAGGAAGGCAAGGAGAGAACCGCCATGGACTTTGACTCAAAACTCTAAAGTAACAGTTGCAATTTAAATTTCATCATGAATATCAGTAAAGATAGAGTGAAATTTCTGGACAATACAGTAGAGATTAGGAATGGGTCTCTCGCTTCCTTCCTACACAGAAAAGCCACAGCAAGTAATAACATTCTACATGCCCTAAGTATCAAACCAGACACCATGAAATGGAACGTTTGAGAGCCAAAGGCAATTACACTTATGCCTCTACCTACAAAACAGAAGAGCAGAGTATGTGTGATAAATTCTAAGAGAGGCGTTACCCTGAATGGGTTTTAAACAAACCTAGGAAACAGGTTAGAGAATTCAAGTGAGAGAATATTCAGTTAAAAAATTCTTCCAAAACTAGGGGGCGCCAGTGAGTGCAATGCAAAATGACCGTACATTAGTGCAACTCTACTGGCCATGCGAGTAATATTCGCCTAAGATCCACCCATCCAGTGTCCCTACACATAAAATGATCTTCTGTCTGTGATCTGTGGCAAAGAACTGACTCTGTGGCTATGAAAGGCCGCGGACTGGCTGATCACCAGGAGTGATCGGGGCCGCTGCAGTAGCAGAGAAGGCCGCGCAGTGCTGGGTCTTCAGCTGGGATAGTGCCACGGAGTCGCAGGAGTGTCGAGGCGGCTCTGCGCTCCCCTCAGGGTGTTCACGCCAGGGAGCCATGCCTGCGGTGCGGGCCTGGTGGCAGGGATGCTGTGGACTCCTGGCTAGTGGTGTGCCTTGGCTCTGGAGTGGATCGTTTCTCTGGTGTGGGCCACTGGGCTGAGCTGCCTGGTGCAGGCTGTTGGCCGGGCAGCACGCAGTCAGTGAGGGAAAGAGAGCCGGCTGTCTCCTTATATACCGCCCAATACAAGCCTGTCGCCTGGATTGCTCTGCCCGGGTTCTGGGGCCTAACAGGAGGCACAGATGGGCGCCCAACTGGTGCTTCACCCTGTGAGGCCTGGGGGTGCCACACGGCAATTGAGAGGCGAGTGCCCTGGTTCAGTGACCGAAAAATGGTGCTGCATGGGAGCCACTTGGACTTATCACCGGCATGAACACGTAGGAATAAAGAAAAAGATATGGACACTGGTGTTTGACTCATCTGCCCACTTCAGCTAGGAGGATGTCTGGGTTCCTAAAGGCCCCCGACGAAGAGATCTCCATCTGTCTTGATGCGTACCGTTCACTGTTGGGGCTGGGGGATTTTTGGGGTTTATGTCCTTAGCATGTTTGGGATGCTGTTGTGGGTGAGAAGGGATGGGGGAGGGGAGGGGTTGGTCATTCGAGACTGTTGCAAATGGCTTGATGTTGCTCATGCTGCTCTTTTTCTTTTGTCATCCAAATCCTCATCATGATGCTGTACTGGGATGTTTAGATAGGTGATATGGAAGGGTATCAGAATGTGAAGCTTTCGTTTTTGACCTGGAATGTGTGTGGGCTGAACTCCCCCAAGAAAATCAGGCAGGTACTTGCTCATCTAGGGGGATTCAGACATGCATCCTCTTACTCCTCATATGCAAGAGGGGTACTCATATTAATAAAGAAAGGCGTCACGTTCATGGAGATTCAATCAATTGCCGATAAAACGTCTGCTACGCCTTGTTCATTGGAAAACTGTATGCGACACTCGTCACCTTAGTCAATGTATATGGTCCAAATATGGATGAGCCCGGGTTCTTCGCAGGCATAAGGTGCTGAGAGAATGGCCAGACTCAGAAATCAAATGGGGCGGCGACCTAAACACACATCTAGACCCTGGTAAAGACAAATCTAGTCAAAAGGAAGGGCACTCCCGTAAGGCGGCACATGTTATTAAGGGTGGGATGCTTGAATTTGACCTTACTGATGCATCTAGGGTGCACAATACAGACAGGCTGGAAGGTACACACACATCCACCGCACACGGTAGCTGGTCACGTTTAGATTATTGGCTACTAGGAAGGAGGCGAATTCCTGGGTGTCATATATTGGTAGACTACCTGGAACCTTATCAGATCATTACCCAATCAAGCTCACATTGCAGATACCGGGTGGTATCCCTCACCAGTTCACTTGGAGATTCAGATCAGAGGCCCTACTGGACCCGATCTATAGGGAAACAGTCCGGAAAGCCTTCTCACAATACTTCACCACTAACAAAGGCTAAGTTAGCGAAGCAGCCACACTATGGGAGGCCTTCAAGCCCACTATCAGAGGAACTTGCATAAGTACAACAGTGGGCATATTGAAAGGCATCAGGGGGCAGATCACAAGGGTGGAGTTGGAACTGAAACATCTCGAGCAGGAATAAGAGGTTAATCTGCAAGCAGGCTCTTTGGCGAGGACCCGTGCATATCGAGTAACAGGACACAGGGGGGTGCCCCATAAACTAAAGGCCAACACGCTATCATTGAGAACATTGATTGATTCCCCAGCTAGAAAGTTGCACCACAAACAATTTAGAGGTAATTGGCCCCCATTAGACACTTTTGGCCAAATGCTTCCCCAGAAATACCACAAAGCTAGATAACCTATGCAGATAGGTACACTCAACCAATCAGAACACAACATGCACACCACACATAGTGATCAAGCGCTCCTCATGCCAGACTTCTGGCAAATACTCATTGACCCACATTAGCTCTCCTCTACGTCAAGAGCCATCTTTGTTCTTGTCAGATGTACACATGTGATTGATTTACAACTAAGATGCTCTTTAGTAGTGTAGAGACCATTTTATTGTACCTGATGAACTGTATTCATTTACAGCCACATCTTTGTACATCAAGAGATTTTGAGCAGATGCACTCTTTCCAGAATCTCCTGGCTGCCGTGCTTAATTCAACCAACTTGTTCCAGTTTTGCTAAACACCAATGGTCTTTTCATTTATTTAAGGTAAATTCATATCCTAGCAACAAAACGTTTCTATTTTAAACTATATATAATTTAAAAACAATATTTCTGTATGTTTTTAACATTATTAGTGTGAAACAATATTATTTCACGATATTTTTGTACTTACCATTAAAAGTATAGGGCTATTATATTTTTGTACACAATTTTTTGACATGATATGTTTGTATCACAATATTGCTGTCAATGATCTATTCTGAAGACATATTTCCACTGAGGGAAAGGATTCTTTATTTGCCTATGGAAAGGGTGACAGGATGAAATACCCACTTATGAAGGAAGAGCTTGTCAGGAAATGTGGTCTTACCCATGAGAAGTAGAGGATGAAGTTCAACGGCAGCCGGAAGCTGTCTGACTACGCTTAGGTACATTTTACTGACTTCTCCAATAAGGTACTAAATGGTTGTGTGAGGACAGTAAGGTGAGTTGTAATGAGGAGATGTGCAATCTGATTTTGAGAGAGCACATCCTCAGTAATTGCTTTACCGAGTTGTGCTCACATCTACCAGACTCCAAGCTCACTGAACCCAGAGAGCTTGCAAAGGAAGCAGACTATTGGCTCAGCACCAAGGGAGGAAGGTACCTTAGAGAGACCTCAACAGGAGTGGTTCAGGTTCCTCCAGCAGAGTGAGTGAAAGGTCCCTTGGTGACACAGAAATGCCCCAGAATAAGGTAGGGGGAAAGGGTTCCCCTTCTGACATCCAGAGTGCAGGTTCTGGTGGGTGGTGGCTCAAGGCATCCTATCTCTAGCCCCAGTGCTTTCATTGGTCCCAGTTAGAACACACACAGTGTAGTCTTGCCTCAACTAAGAATTCAACCACTAGTGGGAACTCTAAAGGGGTGGTCAGTGCAAACATAGAGAAAGGCAGACCTCATGTTAGGGTTTGAACAAGGAACATAGCTCAGCCTCACACTGTTTCATAAGAACATCTTATAGTCATGCTATGGTTGTGTATTTTGTGGAATAGTTGTTAGAATTGCCTTTGTTTAATTATTAATATGCAGATTATCAGTAAGGCTCCATTGTTTGTACTAAAAGCTTAGTGGATCATTGTATTTACTTATGCTTGTTTTATGTTGCCCCTGTCATCTGCACTAACGTCTGGTTACAGACATTGCACTTGCCTGTGCTTGTTTCTAATGTGAGAATTCAGGGTGCATTTGTTTAAAGGTCACGCTGTCAAGCCAAGAACTAATTTTCATAAACTGCACCTGTCTGGTTAAGCAGTTAAAACATGTGAGCCGTGTTTCTCTTCCCTCTCCAACTGAAGAACCCCACCCTTCAAGAAATGTATAAAAGCCATTGAAACCCAATCACTTGTGTGTGTGCTCGTTAGCCCTCTTCCTCACCTGGATTCCAGTCTCATCTCCTCATCCTTCCTGCAGCGAGAGGATCTCTTCTTCGGTGCTTCCATTCCTGTTTGGGTCTTCATGGCTACACCAACGCACTGATTCCTCTTTCCTGTCCCGATTCCTTTCTGCTCCGACCTGAAACACAAAACAAAAGAGAAGTTCAAGGAAGGTTATCGGGTGCATGATCGGAAGCACTTTCAAAGGGATTAAGGTATTTACGAACTTGATTTTATAAATACTTTAGTTTGGATTCAATGGACTTTGTCAACCAAAAGCGATTCAAGGGTTTTAAAGGCAAGACGCTGTCATCCTTTTAGCGCGCATAAACAAAAAAACGATCTTTGAGAATAAATATACTTGTACGAATACTCATCTTGGAATTCTGGAACTTTTCCCAACACTTTGGTGCAATGAAGGGCAGCAGCTGTGCTTATAAAGAAATAAGACCAAGAGAAGAGGACAATAATTAAAAACATTTCTAGACTCACTCAGATGTTTTAAGAGACTCTATATATTGTTATTGAAGATTGTTATTAGTAAGTTAGAGACAAGAAGTACATTATACAATGAGCAAAGATTTGGTGCATATAGTGAATATTATTCTTTTATTTCTCGGCAGATCTTGTCGGAAATATAGCTAAGGCTGCATTCTTTCATGAACACTGTTCTGGTGAAAATAACCACAAGCACTGAAAGGTATTTTCCCTAATGATAATGTTTAATAGATATACAGAACAAGACTGGTCTATGAATATAAGTTAATATGTTTCATTTGTGTTTTTAAATAGAAGTCAGCTCACAGACGCAAGAGTACCTGAAACTCTGAACAAAAGAAAAGAGTGGCGTTAAGTGAGGTTGAAACCAGTGAAGTGTTTCTTTTTGTTTATTAATTTATCCCATTTTCCCCCTTCCCCTGGAGATCTATTCTTGTCAGACTGCGTTGTGAATTCAGTCGGGCGGGTATAGGTTTTTAGGGGCAGAAGAGAATTTCAGGTGAATGAATGTTTAACACCTCATGAGGAGAGGGTAGAACTTGCCTTGGTGTCCCTTAGCTGGGAGGTGGAATTGGAGGTTAAAATGTGTGCTCCCTGAGGGTAAGACTTCACTTCCATCAAATAACAGTTAATATAGGCTCCTGAAACTTCCTAAAGGTATACCTGTGCCAAGTGTGCAGGGTAACTCAGGTGCATAGGCAGGACGTCTGCCACCCTATGTCTCTGGTATTCTTGAAATGGGTTGGAGAAATCACCCAGAGGATGGTAATAGTCAGTCCCCAAATGCCAACTGACTGAATCTTGGGACATGAGTTACCACCAGTGCTTTAAGAGCTGGGAGGGACAGCCAGCGAGGGTGCTCTGAAAGCTCAGTGTTCTCAGGACATACTACTCTCCATGGGAGAGTACGGAGGCCTAGATGGAGAAGCAGGAGGGGGAGACAATCCACTGTGGGAGGACTAATGGATCAGGGGTTGCTAGCTCAGACAGAAGAGCACCCCAAGTCTAAATCTTGTGAGGCCACTTCTGACTTGGAGGTGCTGTCTGTTCAGTCACTGAGACCTATATCACGTGACTTGCATCAGTCTAATCACTGAATGACACAGACATAGTGTGCCACCCCTGATGGGGTGGTTCCCTGTAGGAGTCCTATTATGTTTAGCCTCAGGTTACAGACCCTGTGCTGATTGGCTATTCTGAGGATACAACTCCTGGAATGAAAGGAGAGAGAGAGGAGGTAAAGTGTCTAATACCTGGGGCTGTTACTTGCCACTCTGAAAAGCCTAAGAGGTCTGGGAAACCTCAGGGGCAGGTACAGAACTCCTTGCTAGCCCCAGGGCTGGAAGTGAGGACTGCAAAAGGGCCTAGCTGGGAGCAGTGGATGGACCGGCCCTCGCTCTTGACACTGACAGCAGTCATTGAGCCTCTGTTGGTTGTTGACCCCTTGGATTAAGGACCAAAGTCTGATCCAAGGCGCACAATGTGTCACATCACCTTGTTGAACATGGTGGTACTGTCTACCGACTTGGATGCATCTGTGAGCAAACTAAGGTTTCGACTAAACGTGGGCAGGAAGCTCCACTCTGCTGGTGGAATTTGTGGAGTTGTTGCAACTCCACACTCTGTGTAGAGCAGGGAGTTCTTCAAAAAACACCATGAAACACCATAGCAGAGTTTGCCTCCCACCAATCCAGCACGACAAGCGTTATAGTTCTTGCCTCTGGGCACTAGAATCAATGTGCACACTTTAAAGATGGCCGCGGGTTAATATTAGTATTAACCTTTAGTCCTTAAGCTGTTTCCATTGCTCAAAATGCCCCTCACATTCTTCCAGGCCCTTCTGTGTGGAAGAGTGCGCGATGTCACTGCTTAAGCTCTGCCCCTCATGTAGGACTGGCTTCTCTCCTTTGAACCGGCACCTACGGCGGCACATCTGAGCCAGTGGGTGGGAGAAACCATTGCCAGCCACACATTGGTAGCACTAGTGTCCTGGCAGCACCGCTGGAGCTACAGACCAGGCTCAGAGAGGAGGCAGCCCACCGCTCCCAGTGCTAGCTGCAGTACCTGGGAGGGACATGATAAGTAGCGCTGCAGAGTCAGAGCAGGCTCGACACCTTCACACAGCCTCTCACCACTGTAAGGACAGCAGCCTCCGCTGAATGAACATATTGCTCGCTTGTGATTAGACTGACAGTATGTCTTACGGTGTTTCATTTTCATACGTAATGTTTTCAGGCACCCGGGGAGCTGGGGGTGATGAGATGGGTGGTGATCCTTATTGTCTCCGATGCCTATCAAGCTCAGCACAGTTTCCTTACTACCCTACTATGCCTGACACGGAGCTCCGCTGAATTAGGCAGAGTTTTTTGGTCACTCCGCAGAAACTTACCCAGACTTAGTTACGAGTCTCACGGATGGGGTCCACAGAAAAGAAGGCTTTCCCATGGGCTGATAATGGGATTCAACTAGGTTCAGAAGGGCATGTAGCTGACAAGTGCCTTTGCAGAAGAAGGCCATTGTCCACATTCTGTCATCTGAACATGGAAGCACATCAGGATAGTGAAGCTATTGGCGGGAAGGTGGGTAATGTTAGACCTATACCTGTCTACAGGGTCACCTTTGCTCAACTAATTTTTGTTGCCTTTTAAGACTCTGTGTACTTTGTTCCCTGCTAACCAGTGGCAAATTGCTTGTGATCTTTCCCTTTGATATGGAAATGTCCTTACACATGATTTCTACATTTAATTTATTTGTACGTCCCTAGTAAATGGTACCACATGTGCCATGGGCCTGTAAATTAAATACTACTAGTGGGTAGTAGTATTCATTGTGGCACCCATTAACATAGTCTTTTTAAAAAAATGTTTTTAAATGTTTTTATTGAATAAAACAGTGGCAATTATGACAATGATGACATAGTAAAGTTACTTTCAGTCAATAGAATTAGGCAATCGAATATTCCTCAAGACAACAATTACCCTCGAGAAATGAAGCTTCTGCAATTCAACATTCCTCAAAATAGTATCTCTCGCATCAGTCCCCTCAAACTGAACATGCCCATAAATGTACTGCACCATTAGCTCTCTTCACCTTCATATTCTGAGCTATTACAGTCCTCTTCTGGAAGCAATTCACATATATCCCCTCTAAAGTTATTCCAGGGTACCCAGATATTGTTCCATTTACGCGGATTACCCCTGGTCGCGAATACTGTCCGCTCTGTTACCATAACCATGTCCATATTCCTGCACCACAACGCCAATGTGGGGGGTCTGCCGCTCCCCATCTCAGCGCTATGTCCCTCTTTGCTACCATAATGCCCAGTGTACCCCAGATTTGACCATGGCGGGTGAGACCATTTGGGTCCCATATGTTCAGGATACATTTTCGTGGTTCAGGTAGGAGGGAAACCTCTAGTGTTTGGGAGATAGTGCGTAAGACCTGTCGCCAGTACTCTATTATAAGTGGACATTCCCACAGTGTATGGAAAAGCGTACCTTCCTCTCCACACCTACTAAGGCAGAAGGGATGTTCCACCCGTTGCATCTTGTGTAAGGTGGTCCTAGTGTAATACACCTGATGCACTATCTTGAGCTGCACCAATCGGAACTTGGCTGATATGCCCACCTCTTTAGGAGAAGCCAACGCCATCAACCAGTCCGTATCATTCATATCCCCTACTTCTTCCATCCATTTTTCCCTTAGTTTAAGTGTAGAGTCGGGCATGTTATTAATTAGCTTACGGTATGTTAGAGATGTTGCGCGTTGTTGCATGAAATCAGTGAGTAGTCGGTCCTCCAATGGCGAGGCTTCTGGGATGGCTGTATTAGCTGGGAGAGCTGCTAGCAGAGCATGTCGAATTTGCGCGTATCTATATGTTTCTGCCTGACTCAGGTCGTATTGTTGTTGGAGTTGTGTAGAGGGAATCACTGTCCCCTTATCCCACAGGTCTCCTACCGTGGAGATTCCGATATTGTCCCACTGCGTAAAGCCCTTGCTGTTTCTCAATTGTCCCAATGCTTTTGTGTCCCAGAGTGAGGTGAGTTTAGTGATGGTCCCTTTCCACCCTAGTTTCGCCTGCGCTGTGTACCACAGCGCCACTGTCTGTTTTGTGGGCCCTATTAGTTTTGCCGCCAGGCTTCTGTTATAAAGCACCGCTAGCATGTTGTGTGTGCCTAATTGCATTCTGTCCGCTCTATATGCTGGATCGTCCTGGGGTGTGTGAATCCAGTAGTTGATTGTCTTAAGTTGCGTCGCCCAGTAGTGGAGCTGTAGGTCTGGCAATGCAATCCCACCATCATACCAACTCCTAATCAGTATAATTTGTGCTATACGCGCCGGTAGACTTCCCCACATCATGTTCAAGACCTGTGCTGCGACTTGTTTAAAATATTGTGGCGATACCGTGTATGGTGTGTTGTCTAGGGCATAGAGGAATCTAGGCAGCGCCATCATTTTATATAGTGCAGCTCTCCCCAGTAGCGTTAGGGGCAAGGATGCCCAAGTTTTGACATCGCACTTCAGCCGCTCATGTATACCTAAATATTTAAAGGAGTCTCTCACTATCCCGATCGGGCAGTCTATGTGGAGTGATGGGTCTGGACCTTTTAGAACGTAGATGACCGATTTGGACAGGTTTATTGTGTAACCTGATGTTTTCCCGTGTGTATTACAAATCTCGAGTAGCTTTGGTATACTATGGTCGGGGTCCGTAAGTTATAGGAGCATGTCATCGGCGTAGAGTGAGATGCGATCCTCCCATCCTTCCTTCCAGTTAATGCCTTTTAGCAACGGGGTCGTTCTAATTAAGGTTGCCAACAGTTCTAGCGCCAATGCAAATAGTAACGGCGATAGCGGACAGCCCTGGCGTGTCCCCCTTGTCAATTGTATAGTATGTGATATGTGGCCGCTGGCTGTAACCCGGGCCACAGGTTCAGTGTATAGAAGTCATATCCAGGCCTGGAATTTAGGGCCAAAGCCCATATGACCTAGGACCACGAAGAGATACTGCCATTCTACCATGTCAAAAGCCATTTTTGCGTCTAATGACATTATTACTCTTGGTTCTGAAAGCATTTGAGCCCGTGCCAGAATTCCGTGAACTCGCCTAAGGTTAAAAGCAGTGTTTTTGTGCGGCATGAAACCTGATTGGTCCGGGTGAGTTAAATGGGGTAGGTGAGCTATTAGTCGGTTGGGCAGTATCTTTGCCAAAATGTTGGCTTCCGCGTTTAGCAGTGAGATCGGTCGGTAAGAGGTGCAATTCGTTGGGGGTTTATTCGGTTTGGGGTTTTCCACGATTGTTGCTGTATGCTGGTCCAATGGGAGCATCGCCGCCTCCAGGCTATCATTATACATTGCCAGCAATGGTGTGCTTAGTGTTTTGGACATGAGTTTATACCATTCTATGGGGAGTCCGTTGGGGCCTAGTGCCTTCCCAGACTGTACCGCTCCTATGGCTGTCTGTAGCTCATCGGTCGCAAGGTCCGCCTCTAGTTCTGTGGCCGCAACATAGTCTTTTAAACAATGCCTCAGGCCTGCCACTGGATCATGTAGTGCAGTTTTAAACTGCCATTTTAATCTGGCAAAATAAAGCTTTTGACGACCCAAAACCTTTCTTTTCAATACTAGTAAGTCAGCCCTAGGGTAGGACCAAAAGACTCACAGGACAGGGAACGTGGTATTTGAAAAGAAGGGCATGTGTGTTTAAGTTTTACACATCCTGACAGTGAAAACCTCCTAAAGTAATATTTCACTTTTTTATGGCTATCTCTACCATAGACTAATACTGGGTTAGCTTATTACACTTAATAGAGATATGCTTTTTACACTCCCAATAATAATAATTTTAAACTCTCTTCAACAGTAAAGTTGAATTTTAAGTTAGTATTCTGAAAATACCACCTTTAGTAAGTTGGCATTTTTCTTCCCCGAACCAACTGTGCCTTTCTGCCAGTGTTTAGGGTCATGACGATGAATGCAGTGTATTGCTTCTAGACATACAGATAAAAGATGCAAAGGTGTGGAGGGAAAGGATCTTCTTGACAGAACGACTGGGGAGGAGTTGTCCCCTGCCCTGATTACATTTGTAAGGGCCCTGTCTGCAGCACACACAAAAATAACCAGGCACTTGGACTGTCTTCGCAGTTGTCATTTTAGAAAGTTTGGAGCAAAGCACAGAAGTAACCTGAATCAGTTTTTTGGGGTTGACCAGGTAATTTCCCACACACATTCTGCCACTTGGTATAAAGAACTTCTCAACAGAGCACTCCTGGACCTGTGGAAGATCCGGAAGAAGTACTGCAATGCTGAAAAACAAAAATTGGACCTGCTTACATGAACCCAGATTCTCCAGAAGTGACTCCAAGGGTCAGTTTGCTGGTTCCAGTTTGAACTACAGGAACACAACAAGCTTCTAGAGGCCTCCTTGCAACTGCCCAGCTGACCGACACCAACTGGACCTGCCTGAGCTCTGCTGCTGATCCTCAGGAGGTGTCCCCCTAATCCCGGACCCTTTGTGCCACTGGCGTGTACTACTCCAGAACAGAAGATGAAGTTACAGAAGATTGAGGTCCTCGCAACCACAAACTGATCTCTTCATATCAAGAATCAGCCACCCAAGAGACTTTCTCTTTGAGCAGACAGTGACTGACCACAATGCCTGCCATTGAAGGACCTATAATTCATTCTGACAGCCACAGCCTGTGACAACTGCCAACATGAAGGTCCAGCAGTGACTGGCTCTTCGCACTGCAACAGGGATCATCTGTGACACCCAATAATCTCCTCACGCTGACAATGACTTCCTCCCGGCCTCTACGAATGGCACTCTTTGTTTCTTGAAAAAGTAACTCTTCAGGAGAACAAACCTGGTCTTTGTATCTGACCTGTGCTCCACTGCGATCAGCCTGAA
The DNA here is from genome assembly GCF_964261635.1 of Lissotriton helveticus. Taxonomy (NCBI): domain Eukaryota; kingdom Metazoa; phylum Chordata; class Amphibia; order Caudata; family Salamandridae; genus Lissotriton; species Lissotriton helveticus. Next base: position 887,813,543 of record NC_136059.1, read on the forward strand.
CTTGTGACTTCCCCTTTGTCCATCGTGACCAGATAACCGCAAGTGCCACTATGTGGCACTATTTTTACTTAAAATATTTTAATACTCATATCCCCGGGCCTACTGATTGGATGTTTTTTGTTAGCTTGTCATTTTATAGATTAAATTATCCTTTATGTTACAAAATTGGTGTGGGAATTTTCTTGTGTTGTGCATTTAATTAATCACTGCTTCAGTGCTACGTAATACTTTACACAAAGTTAGTCTGACTGCTTTCCACCAAGCCACCAGAGGGTTGATCACAGGTTTATTAAGTGACTTTTGCGTTTCACCGAGAATAGGACTGTGATTATTATTTTAGTGGGGCTCCACACCTCTAAACTAGTTATCCAGTTTTAATAAGACATAATTGTGAATGCCAGGGGATTTCTTAGACATCAAGTGTGGCAAGTGTTAATCATGAAGACAACCTCCCTGAAGTTGAGAATGAGATCTACTTTCTAAATTAAAAAAGGCACACTAACACAACAGAAATATCTGCTAAAAAAAAATGTAAATTTTTTTTTTATTTTGTGTGCGCCTAATGTAAATAACCTTAAATGGACAAGCTTGAAAGGGACAGATACACAGTCAAGGAGGACACAGCCTTTTTGAACTGGTGACAGGTGACAAAGAAAGATAAATAAATCAACCATAAGGTCATCCCTAGATATTGCAGTGAGCAATTAATGGTATCTATGTCCACAATGGGTACCTCCGGACCATTTCGTGAAAAACTAAGAGGCCTGCCTTCCGTGCATAATGTTGCATGCCCGTACTCAGTTGTAAGTGAAGATGCAAAGAATTGCACAGCTTACGTATGTTGCTTCCATGGTTTTATAGGTAGATTGATAGGACACTTTGAAAAGATGAAGCAATGAAGGGAAAAAAATGAATGAAAAATATATAAAACACTCAGTTCTCTGAGAGTCGGTTGTCCCAGCACTATGGAAAATAATGGAAAACACAGCTCCTAGAAGAAGATATGGTTTCATTGATTACATTTATATCATTGAAGAGGTAGGAACCAAATCTAGGTTATGATTTTTGGGAAAAGGGTAAGGTGTTCTATGCTGTAGAAGTAGTGACTGAAAGAGCGAGGACACCTAACCTGACCTTTTTAAACACAAGGGTCATTACCCAAGGGGCCACGCTTGGAGAGTGAGATGGCAGTTGCAAAGAAAACATTAAGAGATATGAGTCCTTTGACAGATCAGGCAAATCACTTCTAGATACATGCATAAAGCCTTAAACAAAACCTTTATATCTTGAAAACATCACTCAGAAGAAGGACCAGTGCCTATCTACTTCTAAGAGAAACAAGGGACATCAAAGAGGTCTAACTGTATGGACTGGAAATGAAATATTGTGAGTTATTTCAAATAAAGTTGATTATTGGCTCGAGTGGTAAACCCTATATGGTTGTGGTGGACATGATGAATGCAGATGGACACAGGTAAAAAAAATTATTGTTTGGTTGATCAACTGATCAAACTGCTTAAAGCTGGGTATCTGGGATTGGTGGTAACACACTGGCCCTAAGGGGACGATTACGATGTCGGACGGAAAAGCTGTGCTTGCGGAAAAAAAACACCTGCGTGTACCGCGGCATTGCCTCCTGTCAGATTTCAATGCAATGCACGTAAAGTTCGACCGCGGCGGACGGAATACACAAAAGACCGTCCGTAATGGTCGGAAAAGCTGTTAATCCGACCTCGGCGGTCGAGAAGTTCAATGGACTAAAGAGACTGCATCTCTCGCGGAAGACCACACGGATAATTACGATGAGATAGCGGAGCTGGTGTAACGATCATTGCTGTTCCGACCTCCGTGGTCGCATTCGTGCAAAATGAATGGCAGTCAGAACAAACTTCACTACAATGCTCAAAGTGTGCCTGTATTATCCATAGCCCTGAATCACATCAGACATTCACCAATGATGCAACACAAATGTATTCCTAAAATGACAGCCATGGTCAGCATGATGGTCATCACACTTGTGGACACACACACATGCCACAGTATTAAACTAACCCCTTCCTGGACCAGCATCCTTTGCAAAGCAGGCACTGAGACAGGGAGCTAGAGAGACAGGACACCATTTTGGCACACAGCACGCCATCACACCCACCCAACTCAACAAACCACCACTTTTCATCCACACACCTGACACATCTTCATCACCACCTTGCACCATGCACCTTTTATTCATTTGCACCATGCCCACTCCAAAATACCCAAATTCTAAGACATAGAGTTGAAAGTGCTGGTAGACAAGATAATAAGGGTAGAACCACATTTGTATGGGAACCTGGTCTAATAGATCCCACTTGTGGGCAAAAATCAGATGAGGGCAAAGATCTACAACAAAGTCAATGCAGTAGGGACCACCCTATGTACACTGCGTGACATCAAAAGGCAGTGGACCGGCCTCAAGGCCCGGGTCAATGCTCAGGCCCTGAGGAACCATGATGTGGCCCAAAGAACTAGGCGGTGGCCCTCCCATTCCACCACTAACCTTTAATGAATGGGAGGAGAAGGTGCTTGTCATAGTGCATCTAGAGAGTTTCACAGAAATTGAGGGGGGAGTGGAGGCTGGTAAGTACAAACAAAATGTTCACATGCCACTGTAATGTTCTGTTGTGTACAACAAGTGAGCCTCAATTGCCAGACCAAATCAAACTCATGTAGAATGCACGCTTTCAATATGAATGTCTCACAAGGCTAGCATTTCCTCCTCTGCTTCACCTCACAGGTAGGTAGTCAGCTATTGCACCCTGGCCTCCCTCCCAAACAGCATGGAGCACCCTCCCCACCCCAGAGCCATGTGACAGCCATCTCCCTCCTCTGCTTCACCTTACAGGTAGGCAGTCAGCTTATGTACCCTGGCCTCACTCCCAAACATCATGGAGCACCCTCCCCACCCTAGAGCCATGTGGCAGCCATCACCATCAACAGTGCCTCCTAACAGGTAGGTAGCCATCTTACTGTGGAGGGGGTTGTTGAGACCTGACAGCAAGACCACAATGCACAAAAGGCCCTCTGTACTCCCTCACAAACAGCATGGAGCACCCTCCCTAGCCATGAGCCATGTGACAGCCATCACCCTCATTTGCTTTACTTAACGCGTAGATAGTCAGCTACTGCACCCTGGCCTCCCTCCCAAACAGAATGGAGCTATATGACCACTACATCCCGCACTTGTTTGCCACCTCTTTTAAGCTCCATAGGTTGTAGCCACTGCACACACAGCTAATCCCATTGAGAGGTCACATGAATCAGAGTGTCATTGACGAAGTCACATGTAACTGCAAAGCAAATTCCAAGAACGGAATGGCCAAAATTCAATGTGCAAGTCCCAGTGTCTCAAAGCATAAAGGCTCACATCAAAACAACACATGCATGGAGACTCAGTCACACATCACTAACCATAGTAGGTCAGTACAAAAAGCACAACAGAAATCATGGATTTGGCGGTATACTAGACCGATACTCATAGGAAAGTCACAAATATCCTAGCATAAACTGAAGTGGATGAGCAACAATTTGGTACCAGTGGACATGTTCTTTGAAATACAATACCTCTTCATATAAAATTGTTGTTTATGCCATGTCACTTCAAAAATAAGCGATGTATGTACCTCTACCTCATGTTGGACAGCTGACAAACCTGTTACTAATGCCAAGTAATGGCAATGTCAAAAGTCAGGTCATCTCAAATGAAATGTGCAAAACATGATCATCAATTGGGGCCAATGCCGGGCCCGGCAGTGGTGGAGCACACCTACTGCGAGTTTAAAAAATGTAAGCCACTGGCGGTTCCCATTGACTGATGGCTATTTCTCATAGGCGGTGATGCACCATGGAGGTCAGAAAGTAGCGACCACAATCCTGCATCATTTAACTAGGGCCAATGCCGGGCCCAGCAGTGGCAGAGCACTCCTACCGTGAGAGTAAGTAAAGAAACTTCAACAGAAATGAAGTGGCGGCATAGTAGACAGATTCTCATAGAAAAATCACAAATATCCTAGCATAAACTGAGGTGGATGAGCAACAAGTTGCTACCAGAGGAAATGTCCTGAAAATACAATTTCTCTACATACAAAATGTTTTTCTTACGCCATGTCACATCTCTAACGATCAATGTATTTACCTCTACATCATGTTCGACTGCTGACAAACTGTACTAATGCCAAGTACTGGAAATGTCAAAAGTCAGGTCATCTCAAATGAAATGTGCAAAACATGAACCTCAAAGTTGTGCTGTGTACTGAACATGCTGACAATCTAACCGCTTTCATCAACAGGGGACTCGCTAGCAACAGCAGGTGACCCTGACATGAATGAGCGAAGTCAATCTCCCCCCCAGGAAGGTGAACTCACAGATGCAGATTCCCTGATTTGTTTGGACCAGGAGGACCTACCTGGCCCCTCCAGCATGCCCAGGCAAGCTCAGTCCCAGGACATCACTGCCCCCACCACCACTCCCACAACAACTGCAACAACAACACTGATGCCTGCAACAAAGACCTGTGTGGCAGCCACCTCCCCATCAGCACTGCTGCCTCTAACACTTTCGCTGTGACAGTTGTTGCCAATACCACCAGGCAGCAAGGGAACGCTGGGTACACTGTGCTGCAGCAGCGACAGGCAATGCAACAGGTCCGTGTCTGCGGGAGGCAAAGTGGGGGACAGTCATAGTAGGACAATGAGCCTGAGGCCCTAGCCACCATAGAAATGTGTGAACTCCGCCTGCTGCAGAGGTCTATGGACACACGCTTGGGTCAAATTGCTGAGTACATGGGCCAGCTTTTGGGTGTTCTGAGGGACATGCATGCAGCTCAAATAGCTGCCCACAACTCCAGTGGCCAGACGAATACTAGTCACAACACCTCAGGAGTGGCCACAGGGAGGGGTGAGTCACAACCCAGCGAATCCTCAGACACTTCTGAGCATGCAGCAGGTCCACCCCTTGTCAATGTCAGTGTTACTTGCTGTAGAATGTACTTTTCACTCCGCCACATGTGATTGTAGATAGTTAGCTGTAGCCTCACATTCCCAATATGAAAGGAGACTTCCAAGAGTTAAACTGGCTGAAAGCACTTTTGTTTCTACAAGAAGGCGGGTTCACATCAGCCAGTGAGACCTTTGAATTGCAGGTGGCTCGAACGTCCAGTGAGATTCAGTCACTGCTAAACACGACTTTCCCACTTCATTTTGGGGAAGTGATACACCATCTATTAAAAGCGTATGATACTGAAGGCCTTGCACATGTCATTAACTTGTGGACTATGGCCTTCTTACTTCATGTCAGACTATTTTAGGAGTACTACAGGGGGTCACTCATACAATATTTCAAGTGCATTTGGCGGTTTACCATCACTCCTTTCACTGTTCTGCTGAGTGCAAGTCCTCCCACTCTTCTTACGCAATGGCTGCCCGTCCTTTGGTCCAGCACACCCTCGGTCAGTTGCAACTGTACCGTGAATAAATGCAGCTTATTTTGGGATCTTTGATATTAGCTGTGCTTCGTATCGGTTATAGGCTAACCTTCCGCTATGCCTATTTCACCTGCGTGCAACCTGTGCTCTACTCTCGCAGATGCCCCTTTCAATGGGCCATGAATGTTTGCCTTTCCATCACATCTCTTGCTGATATGGATTATGACCTGTGGGTGAGTCCTTTGTTGGCCCACGAGCAGGAGTGTTCCAGTGATAGTCATTTATGGGATGCCTTACAAGGTGGCAGACGGGCTGCCAGCTGCACATGTGCGTTTGCGCAATGTTTCCTGTGCCATGCCTACATCGAACCTCTTCCCACTTGCCCTGAAATGCTCCTTTCATCCAGGGGTTGCGAGGAGCACATCTGTTCCTTCATACTACTGGATTGGATCGTGGTCTTAAAGATGATTCAGATCGTTTAATGGACCTGATTGCCTCCAAAGCTGCAAGTGCTTTCTTGGATTTGTAACTACTTACCAGCAACCGCAAATGTTTGGAACTAAATCAATATTGTTTTACCTTTTCTCACCTACTTCTGAAATTCAATCAGATTTATCACAAACTTTGGCAGTGTCTGCATTCGCTTTGACTCTGCTTACCTTTCCGGTCTGTTTCGCTTGATACCACATACCTGAGCAAGGGGAGGCTGTTATTTGCCCGTTGTGAACATCGTCGCCTAGTACGAGCCCAGCTTCCATTATGCATCTTTAGCTCACGTAAATATGTGACTTTGTTGTTTTACAAGTAGCTTTGTTCATGTCTTTCACATGAGAACTGGCCACAGAGCTTGTTCTCTGAGCTGTGATGGAGTACAATAGATTTCACCATCTATAGGCTTAGGAATGGGGTCTACTGACAAAGCCCTGAGAGCTCTTGGGATACATAATAAGACTTCTTCTAGCAAGTGGAGGGGGATAGGCTCATAGGTCGTCCTCCTGAAGGCTTATTAATATGACATCTCCCTGCATGACATATGGATATATTTCTATGCTGACTGTTTTTGTGTGATGCATTAATCAGCTTTTTATGGCACGTATACTGCATGTTAGGACACGTTAGTTGAAATAAACATTTTGAAACGTTTCTTGTCTTCAACTGATATTATTGTGGAGAAGTATAAGAGTGAGGGTGACAGGGTGTGTCTTGTGACTGTGATTCCTGAGAGATCTGACAGTGTTGTTTTATGTGGTGTATAAGCGTTTGTTTTACTGTCAGTGAGTAGGAGAGTTTTTGAGGCACTATAGCTATTGGGTCCAGTGCGTATGCGTACTCAGGTGGTAGGATGACTCAGTCCCTGCCTGACCAAGTCCTATAATCTTGTGCATAGTTCTGTCTGTGTAAAGAATCTCTGCAACAACCCTCCAAGTTTGTGAGACAATAGCAAAGCGCACAGACACAGTCACAGTTGATCAATGCTAACTTACACTCAATGGAAGTAGTTGGCGATGAGCTGTTTACGCAAGTCAAGACCTTCTTCCTCACCGCTATAATCGTCATTGGCCATGTGTGGGTTTGCAGCGGGGGGCTGCTGCTCCTCATCATCGTCCTGAATCAGGGGGATCTTTTTGCGCAAGGCCAGGTTGCATAGCATGCAGCAGGCAACTATCTGACTCACCTTCTGGGGTGAGTATAGAAGTGCACCACCACTCTTGTCCAGACACCTGACTCTAGACTTCAGAAGTCCAAAAGTACGCTCCACCACAAGACGTGTCCTCCCATGGGCATCATTAAAGTGGACTTCCCCGGGCATAGTTGAATTCCGCAGTGGGATCAGCAACCACAGACAATTGGGATACCCTGAGTCACCTGGTTTGTGAGAAACACCGACAAACAATGTAACAATAACATGTGACGAGAGCAGCATGTCACACATACATCACACTCATTGACACAGCCCACTCACCAACAAGCCAGGCACGTTCTGGTTGAAGATTATGGTAAGCTGCTGTTCCACAGAGTGTAGAAGTCATGTGCTGAACCTGGATACTTTAGCACACATGTGTGAAATTATCTGATCCGCTTGGCATACTACTTGCACATTAATGGAGCGGTAATGCTTGCGGTTTCGATAGATGTGTTCACGTGCCTGTGGTGAAACTAACCCAATCTGGGTTCCATCAATAGCTCCCACAACATGTGGGATTTATCCAAGTTCATAAAAAAAACCTTCACAGCTGCCAAATCATTGCACCTTGGAAAGTGTATGTAGTTGTCCTTGTATGTCATCAATCCAGACAGGACATCCCACCAGTGCTGGCCATGGTATACTGGAAAGACCTAGTAATGCAGTTCAGCTGTCACTTTTTTTTTTGTTCAAAGTTTTTTATTGGTAGTTTCTAAATAAGCAAGGAATGAAAAACATTACAGACATTAAAAACATAAAAGAAGAAAGCATACAGTTGAGGTACATAAGCTTAAAATAATGACTGTGAGGGTAATAATTGGATGGGTGACATTAAGCATCAGACAACCAGGAACAAAACTTAACATAACATAATAAAAAATCAAATGAGTGAACTTACATGTCGCATAAGTAGGAACAATAGTATCAGTGCCTTGGCCCACAGGTGATTGTAGCCGCTGTCGAGGCAGTATGAATAACCAGCTAAATGCCGTGGAGAGCTCGAGCAAAGCTAAGGTGAAGCTAAGGTAACCGGTACCGAAAGTGCAGTGTGATCGGTTCATTGTGGTTTGTGAGCGCTGAAATAGTTGTCAAGAGTGGCCCACATTCGTCTCTGAGGAGAACATGGGGAGTTTTGTAGTGATATATTGTCAGCTCCTCTTAGGTTAATTACCCAATTTAACCAGCAGGCAAAGGAGGCTTTTACTACTACTTTTACTGCAGCCATGAGGAGTAGATCTAGTAAGGCCCTATCATTGTCAGTAAGGGGCACGGCATTCAGGAAGCCAAAGACCAGGGAGGATATTTCTCTGGGGCGGGGGGGGGCGATAATGAGAAAACATTATTGAGAAACTCAAAAACGTAATCCCAAAAGGATTCCACGCTCACACATTTGAGTAGGAGTTGTTCTAGATCACCGTCACCGTCCTGATGTTGTGAGCGAAGAGACGCGCTGGTGTTCAGAAAGCTCTATGGAGTAGCCAAAATTTTGTCTGGGAAATGGTACGGCTGATTTTGTATCTCATGGTTGATTCCCAGGTTTTGGCCTAGTCTACGTCAGATATTGGGAAAGGGGAGTGTGATTCTCAGAACTGTGTGAGGTGTTTATTATGATTGGAGTGTTGCGAGTGTAGGAGTTTATAAATCCAGGACACCTGGTGGCCTAGTCTGTTTAGTCTAGAAAAGTAGTTTGAGAGGGAGGGAGGGCTTGCAGAGAGTTTTGCCCTAGTAATCGTCAACTTTACCTTCAGAAAGTTATAGAATTCAAGTGGAGCAAGGTTGTATCTAGTTTGGAGTTCCCTGAAGGAGAGAGGGTAAGAATCCTTATACAATTGGTGTGGGAAAACATGCCTTTTTTAGCCCAAAGGTCATTATGTAGTGGTTTGCCAGTGCAGCTGTCACTTTGACTGTAGCAGGCAATGCAGCTGGATATGTTCTGTTGGGCTTCAAATGGGGCTCCAACTGAGCACATAGCTCTTGGAGTGTGAGGCGATCCAGATGGAATTTCTTAATGATTTAATGTCCTCCATCATTGCCAGGACAGGGACTGGGCGATAGATAGGTGGTCTCCTCCTACATTCTCTGGCAGGGGCACATGCAAAAGATGAAAACAAGATGAGATGTGTGAAACAGCTTAACCAAAAACTCACACAACCACAACATTGACATGACTCTTGAACACGCAAAATGCACAAGGGACATGCAAACAGACCTTGATTCCTTTCACTCACTCGACATACTAACTACTACACATCAAAAAAGGTTGATGTGTATGACATGTGGTACACTGCTACATCAAAGTGTGAGCAGCCCTTTGGGTGTATGGCACAGCACATGTGGTTAACAGTATCAATGCTGAGTTGCATGTATCTGCTGTCACTGCACAACCTCAAGCTTCAGTCCCACAATACACAACAACTATATGAATGAGCCAGTGATGTCACCTTGACAACAATACATGAATATGCAGCACAGTGGACACACAAATATGAACATTATAGGGTCAGTACATCGTGAATGCATGAGGATTTTGCATGACAGACATTGCCATATTCACCCAAATGGGAAACAAATACACATGGATTGTGTATATATGCACACATGGCTGAAAATGAACAATTATGTCAGACAAAACTATGTTTGTTTGTAACACATGTGCGCTCCTCTGACGTGTTTGAAAACATATGCAGGCAAAGGCAGGTAGGCACACTGTATGCCACAGCAGTACGTGTGTTGAAAGTGCTAGAGCTTACAAGTATGTCTGATTTCTGTACAATTGACACCTCTAAAATTTAGCCACTATCACTGGCTCTTCATAAGACAACCCATGGCCAAGAATTTGACAGTACAATAGCAAGTAATATTCAAACAGTGTTAACAGGTTGAATGTTTCAATACAGATCATTGGTACAGCGTTAGAGGTCTTTGTCCTTTTTGACTCCTTAACTCATTTCATACCATGCTGGCCACAAGACATGACAAAGAATGTTATTTTACTCTCCATTTCTTGGACATACCACGTGTGTGAAGACTTAACTCAAAGGTCACACTCTATGATACCTAATGCCACGTGATGCTACCGCCACCGCCGCTGCTGCCGTTCCCAGGGGTCCGACAATGGAGGCGGCAACAGGATGCAAGCGGGGGCTTTCTGGGGCCTTTGCGGGGCTTCTGCAGAGATTCCGCGAGCTACTGCGGCGGCTGGCGGCTCCCCCCAGGCGCGGATGCACCGGCAAAAGACACAAAACAGAGCAGCAAAAGAAGCGGCAAAGAAGGGAGGGCAGCTGGAGAGACGGTCAAGGACCGACTGCTACAAACTGCCACTTCACGTCTACTCTGGTTCGGTCTGTTCAGTGTCTGCGGAAATCACGGACTGGGCTCCACATTAGAAAGTGAGATGGCGACGGCGGCGGTAGCGGTAGCATCAGGCGGCTCTAGGCGCTGGGCATCAGGTACTTTGGTCTTGGCATCACCTACCTCCCACCCACCTCCCACCTTCTAACTTCAAGCCACAAGCTACTAAACTGCCAGAAGTGGCACTGGCGCCGCACAGCAACAGCTACATCAACAGTCAACAGGGACAGTCAGCACAGCCCCCTGCTTGCTCCCCATCTATCCTTGCATTCTTGAGGTGAGCAACGGGGGGGCAATCGGGGGGAGCAGGAATGCGTAACGAAATGAGTGAGTGAAAAACACTGCTATCCAGCACTCCTTTGTACAGATGAAAGCACCGTGACTCCTCAGTCACTCAGCAAAAACAACAGGTGATGGACAGAATGCAGAACAATGTCATACATTCACCCCAGTACAGAGATCTGGGCCTAAATCCATCGTTTTTTTGCTCACCATGCCTTTCCAGTTTGAACCCAGCCATATGCAAATCAGTCTTGACCCTGTGCCCCATGGGAACAGTCCAGCCCGAACTGCCAAGCCAGGTCCTCCCTAGACTGGAAACAAGCATCCAAGGACCGGTTTCGGGCTTTCAGCCCTCATCAGCCTGGATAGCTTGATTCCGGTGGCATGGAGAGCACGGGACTCACGTCTGAGCATACCCGTCCCACTCGGGGTGACAAAAGCAAAAACAACAGGTGATGGACAGAATGCAGACCAATGTCATACATTCACCCCAGTACAGAGATCTGAGCCTAAATCCATCGTTTTTTTGCTCACCATGCCTTTCTAGTTTGAACCCAGCCATATGCAAATCATTCTTGACCCTGTGCCCCATGGGAACAGTCCAGCCCGAACTGCCAAGCCAGGTCCTCCCTGGACTGGAAACAAGCATCCAAGGACCGGTTTCGGGCTTTCAGCCCTCATCAGCCTGGATAGCTTGATTCCAGTGGCATGGAGAGCACGGGACTCACGTCTGAGCATACCCGTCCCACTCGGGGTGACAAAAGCAAAAACAACAGGTGATGGACAGAATGCAGAACAATGTCATACATTCACCCCAGTACAGAGATCTGGGCCTAAATCCATCGTTTTTTTGCTCACCATGCCTTTCCAGTTTGAACGCAGCCATATGCAAATCAGTCTTGACCCTGTGCCCCATGGGAACAGTCCAGCCCGAACTGCCAAGCCAGGTCCTCTCTGGACTGGAAACAAGCATCCAAGGACCGGTTTCGGGCTTTCAGCCCTCATCAGCCTGGATAGCTTGATTCCAGTGGCATGGAGAGCACGGGACTCACGTCTGAGCATACCCGTCCCACTCGGGGTGACAAAAGCAAAAACAACAGGTGATGGACAGAATGCAGAACAATGTCATACATTCACCCCAGTACAGAGATCTGGGCCTAAATCCATCGTTTTTTTGCTCACCATGCCTTTCCAGTTTGAACCCAGCCATATGCAAATCAGTCTTGACCCTGTGCCCCATGGACAATCACTCAGCCCTGCAGCCCCGCTGTCTGGTGGATTGGTATTGGCAGCTTGATCCATATATACACTAGAGGCACCCAGTGTAATAACTTAAGAGCCAAGGTCTGCTGTGTGAGTGGCAACAAACATTGTAGTCTTTTTATCTTAAAGGCTTCTTCTTTTCAAAAGGCACTTAAAAGTACTGCAGTACCTCCAACAATATTTGTATCATTCTGGAGAGCTTGAGGCTCGCAAATCACAACAAAGCCACAACGAATCTCTGACAGCTCAGCTCAGCTTAAGCCCAAGCTCCGGCCATTCATTCTAGGAGCAAGATTTAGATATAAGATCAGTGCAGCCGCACTACAGCCTGACAGCCCTACAATTTAAATCGCCTAATAGCCTAACTACAATTGCACCAGCTCACAGGCCAGCAGTTTAATGGCCCAATGGTTTAATAGGAGGGCTTCTACCTAATCCCCATCAAGACATCAACCCTCCTTAATGGGGACTCAGTTTAAAGCACAAAAATGAGGACAAGAAACTCAAACCTGGTCTAACACCAAGAAAAGCATTGTCCCCATAAATCAGCAAGGCGGCAAAAATCAAAGCTGCTCTACCCTCTATGTAGAGGGAGTACCAAATTTGAGTCAAGCCCCAAGGAGGGCTTCCCGGAGGACCACAAACAGGTGATTTATTAACAGTACCTGCTACCCCATTGGGAAGGGTCCTAAATCCACATGAGTTCATGGCATTCAGGAACAGTCTCAGCACCACAAAGAGAACCACCATCACAAATGGTAACAGAGACATAAAATTTCAAACGACAAACTTGGTGAATCTGGCGAATCTGGAGGAGCAGCGTTCGCATCATGCCCGGGAAAAACCATCAGAATTGCCAGAACATCAGCAGATGCCAGTGACAGAAATCCAGGACCCCATTCATCCAGGCATCTAGCTATCCCACTCTCGCCAGAAATAATTATAGTTCAGGGGGACGGAGTATCAGAAATAAAAACGATACCAGGCATGCCCAGCCATAACAGCCCCAACAATTCAGCAAGTCGAAACTTAGGAAATATGAAAACGGGCTATGCGGTTAATGGAACTAATGGAGCCAATGCTCTCATAACAATCGAAACACCAGAAACTAAGGAGGATATCATCAGCGGACAAATCCAATGCCACCACCTAAACCAAATTCCCCCGTCAGCCCAACGGGGTCTAATAATAAATAGACAATCAATTTGCCACCTGAGTATGCAAGCCCACATGACGCTTAACGGCGACTTACTGCCAGGTCGAACTGGACGAGCTGCCGCAACAACATGGTCAAATTGCAAAAATGGGGCTACAAACAAAACTAATCAGACCCAATCGGTTTATTCAACAGAGGAACAACACAGCGGCAGAATTCCCTTTGATGCCTGCCCACCTGACAGAGTATTGGATAGCGTTAACAACAAAACAGGAGACAGTAGTGATAGTAGAGTATCACATAAACAACTAAACTCGCCTCTCTTCCCCGGATTTATCTGGGGCCTCTTCTTCAGTTCCAAGACGGAATATGGGGTCATTCAGCACTCCTACAAGATCCATTTCAGAGCTAACTGATTCATTTTCAGCATCAGCCAAATGTACAAGCCAAGACCCTACATTTAAACGGCATCCTAACCCCTCAAACCTTAGTTGTTCCATACAAGAAAACTACCTTTGGATCCTCAGTCTGCCAGAGGGGAAGCGGAAAAAGATCAGAAGCCTCCTACATTTGAATATCATTTAGCACTAATCAACAACGCTCTCATTTTAATGGCAAACGCTGCGATAATACACACAGACAAACTGGACACTCAAATAAATATACTACAAACAGTTGCAGGGTTGACTTGGGGGATAGATTCTAAACTAGAACATTTGAATTTACTGATATATAGAGCCCAGGCCAATACAGCTTTAGCAGTTAAACAAGAAGCCTGCGGCTGCAGCCCAACATTACATAATCTAGAAAAGCTTCCAGAGATAATGAAAACACTAGTTGAGGATCTTAAGGACGAAGTCAGTAGGCAACGGAACATCTCACACTTCCAACAAAACATAAAGGAGTTCACAAGTATGAAAGATTCACAAACTAATGACAAAGAATCCCCGCAAGAAACAACCAGGGCCATGGCTGACCATGAAAACAGGACTGAAGAAATGATATTAAAATCTAGCCCTGATCCAGACAATGACCACGGAACTCCAAATAAGCCAAAGCTGGCAACCCCCAGACATCCATCATCTATCTCGAAAAAGTACGAAAAAATTAAAAAAAACTAAATAAATTGAGACAAGCAAATCCAACAATAAAGGCTCCACCCGGCCGTGACTGCTGCCTGAAAAACAGGAGACTGAGGCTCATATTAATGACCAACACGAGATCAATATCTTACCTCAGAGTCAGAACCTAAATAAAAATATTGCAGGTTTACAAACATTAGGTAAAACTAACACTGAAACTAACCCTGACAACATCGTGTCACAAAAACCAAGCTGGTGTTCTAACAACTCACAAGGACAACAAGCTGGGGAAGAAAGCTATGAACTACAAAGAAATCTGGAACTAAACTTTAAGAGTCCCCCACTGACTAAACCAGCGGATAAAAGCTTGAATAGCATGAATCAAGGAACACTTAAAACAAACAAACATACTATTACGCCAGTATCAGGCCACAGGGCATCGCAGGGTAAAATTGAATTTACCGGTAACAGAGAAATTAAATCATGCTAACTCGACCATTGATCAAGAACAAAGGTCAGCAGACGGTGGCCAACCCAAATTAGGCAGGGGATGATCTGGGCAACCAGGCAAAGAGGCAAAGACAACCCCAAATTGGATAGAGTCCCACGACTCACAGGAGGTAATAGTCCAACAACATCTGTCACCCAAAGACCACGATGATCTGAAAATATTGCTGTATTGAGAATATGTCTCACTGGGGAAGTGGAATATTCTCAATCGCAGCAATCTCCTGAAACTCTGTGCAAACATTCCGGCTCTAGAAAAGGTAAACACAACTGATATTGAGAGTGTGTCTTTTCTTGCCCCAGGACCAAGTGAGATCAATGAGACAACAGAGCTAATCTTCACCAATCTGGCCATGGCAGAGGCCCTGAAAGGAAACAACAAGCAAATGGAAAACTGGGGCATAAAAATCATGACCCAGTCCGAAATAAATTATCCAACGATCTTAAAAATTTGTGACCTGAAGGAACTGCAATGCCCCCAAGAACAGAATAACCAGAAAAAGCCATTTATGAATTACTTGATCCGCTCAGTACCACCAGCTGAGTCCATCCTCCATGGTACCAATAGCGTCCCAAAAATAATTCTTACTAACAATAGCTTAATTAAAATAACAACATGTTTGGGAGGGGACACCAGCTCTTGCTCGATTAGGGGGAACATCAGCAAGAACTGGTCTTGGCTCCCACAGGCCTTAAATCCCAGCCCCTAATACCAGCTCCCCTGTAAGCAAGGAGACAGTTTTATCTAAGGCTCAGCACCTTCCGAAAAACGGCTTAACCAAGTACAGAAATCCTATGGTCAACATTTAAAGATTAAATATCATGACCTGGAACGTCGCAGGGATTTCAAAGCTCATGCAAAACCCATTGACATTTTCATTTCTTGAAGGTGCCGACCTAATTGACATTTTCATTTCTTGAAGGTGCCGACCTAATTTGCACTCAAGAAACATGGGCAACTAAACCTATATCAAGAAGAGGTTACGTCGAATATTTTAAGCCAGCTATCAAAGGCAATATATTCGGAAGACCTTCAGGCAGGATTTCTATATACATCAAGCACTCTCTGAAAATACATTTCACAGAATAAAAACACCATCAAATATGTTTCTGGCGGGTACCCTGAAAGGCCTCTCCACGGTCAATGGCCCACTCTCAATGCTTTTAATTAACGTTTACTATAACTCCCATGGGCCGGGTGCCAAGGACAATCTGACTCAGCTGATAAATCAGATAGAAACTCTGCTTTTACAGTTCGCATCTATGAAATCTATTATCCTTGAGGATTTCAACACACACAATATAAGGGACACTGCAATACAAAGTAACCACTCTGGGCCCACAGGAATTTTTAATGCCCTAATGCAGACTTATAATCGAACAACAGCACAATCTCTGTTTTTAAGGAACAAGCCAGGGGCACTCTTTGCTCCCAAATACAATAATCAAATGACAATAGACTACATTTTATTAAGTAAGAGATTACAAAAACTCATGGTAAACTATACAGTGCACCCACGAAAGTTAAAGTGATCATGGCGCCTTATTTATTTACGCTGCATTGGGACACCCAACGGGGAAGAACTGCATAAACTATTAAGAAGAATCAAATGGGGGCCAACGCCAATTAATAAGTTCGATAATTGGAAAAAACATGGGCAGGCTGGCAATTTGGCACAAACATCAGGGGCATTAAAGATAAATGGGATCAGTTTGCCAACAAATTAGCCTCACTGCTTCAGGGGGATACAATACGCAGAACCCCCCTAGATGCATCACACACTCTAGGATTCATCCCAGCAATCAGGGAGAGTACAAAAAAATTAAATGCCAAACGCAGGGATTATCAGAAAACTGGGTCAGCAGCCGCCAAAAGGCTACTTAAAGAAGCTGCAAATAGCCATTCAAAGCAGGTCTGGGCCACAAAACGCGAATGCATAGAGGCAAAATGGCTGAAGATCTTCAATTTGCTGAGACCATGCAAATCCCAAGAGTTCTGGCGATACTTGAATAATTTAATCCAAGGAGTGACCAACAGGGAGAATTCACTTGATGCAGGTACCTGGGCCGCTCACGTGAAAACACTGTATAAAGAGGATCAAAGTACAACTTCTCTTAATAATAATGCCCTCCCTGCGAGGGAAGGAACAGACAGTACTATAGTCGTACTGAAAATGTTGGATGACTAAGCTCCTCCAGGTAAAACTTTAGTTTGCACAATTTAAAAAAAGATTCGACACAATGGGGCACTGGGTCCTAACGGCCTGCCTGGCTCCATTTTCAGGGCAGACACAGACTTCTGGACGGATAATCTGACCCAGCTATATGCTGATTGCAGGTTTTTGGGAGACGTTCCAGACTTCTGGAGAGGGTCGTAATTGCACCCAATATATAAGAAAGGGCCAAAATCCGACCAAAAAAAACTACCGTATGATTGCCCTGCTGGACATCGAGGGCAAGTCCTACGCAAGCACCCTTCTGGCGGAACTATCAGATTGGGCCAGCACTGAAGGCATTCTGCCCTTTTTTCAATCAGACTTCATACCTGGGGCATCGACGGTGGGTAACATAATCGCCCTGTCATATCTAGCCCACCAAGCCGTGACCCACCAAAGCCTGCCGCTCTTTGCCTGTTTTATTGACTACTCTGCAGCTTTTGATGGTGTAGATCGAACCATCTTCTGGTACAAGCGATTAGATCATTGTACTCACGAACCTGGGTAAGAATTAAACTCTCGAACAAATTTGCTACAGAGAAAATCGTCACGGACCGCGGGCTAAAGCAAGGGTGCATCTTGGGCCCGATGCTTTTTAATCTATATACCGCAGATATGGGCCAAGCCTTGATTGGGGCTACACTAGCCACACCCAGGATTGGGTGCACCACACTTGCAATTTACAATGTCAAAAACAAGCTGGGTGCTAACCCACCAAAGTCCAAAACAGTGATTTTTGGCAGTATCTTTAAAAAAAACTGGCAAAATGGAGGCTTGGTCAGCTGACTTAGGACTGCATACATAATTGCAACTACTTGGGGGTTTGGTTTAGCGAAACAGGCCACCCAGGAGTCCATCTCCACAAAATGAGAATGAAAGGGAAAAGCATTATCTACGTCCTCTGTAAACTATACGCTACCTTACATAGCCCTACAACAAAGGCCTTTCAAAGAGTTCAGAGGGCGAAATTAATACTATCTCTTAACTACGCACAACAGGCATTCCCAGGGAAATTCACGAAAGATCTAGAAAAAATCCACTGTACAGCCCACAAAAAACTATTCCACTTACCCGCCTGTACCAGGAACAATCTGGTTCGGTTGGAATTCAACCACAACCAACAAAACTGGAAGAGATGGCCTCTCTGAGCAAATACTTCGACCTAACAATGGCAGCACCAGAGAACACAATAAAGGCTGTTATAAAAATCTTTTTCTTAGGACCTGTCAATCCTTGGTCAGCCTGTCTCGCCTCCGCTAAAGACCTCTTGCAACTTGCAACAGAGAACTGGGACCCAAAGACAGTCAAGTACGCTGCTATCAAAAGCACAATAAACAAACAAGTACGTCCATGAATCCCAAAGCCTCCCACATACAGAGCACAACTCCAAACTCCACCTTCCGCAGGCCATGGGGAGACAAGCCTTACACAGGTTATTAGCAGTCAGACTACATCCTCTACCCCTTAAAGAATTATACCCTATTGGGTCAGCAAGACCAGTGACTATGGAGTGTCAGCTCTGCAAATATAAACGTGAGTCTATGGTCCACATCCTATTTTGCTGCCCGGCCCTGCGCTTAGCTTGCAGAATCTATCTCATGCCCATCTTGCTACAATTGGGTATTCGAACTGCAAAGGAGGCTGCCCATCGACTTTATGCTCTGGACACAGTGAAGCACATGGCTATGTTTGGTAAATTTGTACAATATACTCGCATAAAGTTGATGGACACTCCCCCCTAAGCAATCAGGCAGGCACTCGTGTAGAGGCTGCCTAATTTCTTTTATTACCTGACTGGTTTAAATGAAACGTTTAAAATGTATAGTAATTGCTGTGTACATAGATTCATCTTTTCACTATAGACTTCTAGATTTTTATTTTACTGTTTATATTTTAATGTAGTGTACTTTTTTTTCTATTGTGATGGTTTTGAGTAACCACACGAATAAATTAATTGATTAATTAATTCATTCACTCTATGATACCTTAACATGGTGCACAATTTACTTTAAGCAAATGTGTTGGGATGAGTGATGCAATTAGCAAAGCGAGAATAGAAATGCGAAATGTGTTTACAGGCACTGGAGCTGGCATCCACAGCAGTAACATGCATTGGCCCCAATTGAATGATGCAGGATTGCGGTCGCCGCTTCCTGACCTCCACGGTGCGTCACCGCCTATGAAGAATAGCCATCAGCCAATGGGAACTGCCAGCGTCTTACATTTTTTAAACTCGCGGTAGGCGTTCTCCGCCACCGCAGGCCTAACATTGGTCCCAATTGAATGATGCAAGATTGCGTTTGCCGCTTCCTGACCTCCGCAGTGCATCACCGTCTATGAGGAATAGCCATAAGCTAGTGGAAACCGCCAGTGGCTTACATTTTTTTAATTTGCGGTAGGCGGGCTCCGCCACTGCGGGGCTCGGCATTGGCCTCAATTGAATGATGTAAACTAGGCTGGCCAATGGTATCAGCAGAACAACATTGGAACGAGACTAGGGCACTATAAATATGTCTGTGAAATGTCCACCCCTGTAACTTGCCTAGAGACACTGCTGCCTGCCATTCCTCACCACAAACTGCTGCTGAATCTCATCTCTGGAACCAGTTATGGCTCGTACTGAGAACCTGAGGGCCCTTCCCTTCAGCAGATCCTGGTGGACAAGGTCCTTGGACAGTACGGCCGGCTCTATGGTGCTCCTGAGGTACTGGTAAGTGAAGGCCAATCCTACTTAGGATGGTCCGAAGGCTCACAACATGCCACTGTACAGTGCTCTGTGCCTCAGACTGCAAGGCAATATTGGTGGTTTCTGATTTTGTCATCTACATTTAACATACATGACGTACTACTTGATGCAGCTGAGTATGTGGAGAGGATGGCACATTAGTCACTGTTGCAGCTCTATAGGTGCGAAATGGCACACATGTGAATCTCAGAAAGGATGATGTATACGAGTTGGAGTCTGTGTAGCCAAACCAGTTCAAGTGCATGGTGTTCAGCCTTGTTCCCCCTGAGCCCTGATTGCATGCAATGATGATTTAGCCAGAACGTGGTTTATCTGTAGTACAATTACAATGATGACTTCATGAAATCTCCTTTCGGACACACATTCCCTGTGCCATGTCCTCTTTGAGTTCATGGCACAGGGAGTTCATTACGTGTACATATGTATAGTAGTGAGATGGCAAGTGTTGATTGAGCAGGAGTTAGTGATTATGGGGTGTGCTCATTCTACAGGGATACTCTGGGGGAGCCGAGTATGCACAAGAGTACAGGGTCTAATAATGTCTAGATTAGTGTGAAATTACCTCTCAGATATGTTAAATGTACAGTGGACATGCATTCCTTCTTTTGGTGTCATTATGTGTAGAGTCGCTCATGTGAATACACTATGCACTGACACACAATGCACCAATACAAAGTGTTACAAATGCCTCCTCTTTTCTCCCATACCTACAGCTCAAAGTCCATCAGCCGAAAGCAATATGGAGGGCCATCACCCAGAAGGTGTGGGCCCTAGGGGTCTCTAACCATCAACACAACCACTGCCACAAGAGGTGGGATGACATCTGCCACCTTAGTAAAAATGTTGCAGTCAATGACGCTGGGCCTGGTTCCTCGGACTAGGCATTTGGCGTGCTGGAGCCTGACCCCACTATTGACCCTCATCCTGGCAGTGACACAGCCAGAGCTGAATGGATGCCTGAGGGCCCAGCAGCAGCAAGTTGGGGGTGAGTATTGTACAAAGTGTGATGTTGCGCATGATAGACTGCACAAATCCCAGCCTAGAGCAAGGCAGTAATCTATGAGTTGTCTCTAGTGTGGTGTAATTGCCTCTCAGTTGTCTCGGTGGTGAGTGGAGATATTCTTTGCCTGTGCAACATCTGTAGTGTCATGGGGCCAGGTAACATCAGCATAGGTGTCAGTCTCTGTGGCATCAACTGGAAGTGAACATCAGGGAGCATCATGTCAGGGTGGTTTTTGAGATTGTTGTTGTGCATTTCCATGTAATTGATATAGCTAGAAATTGCTTACCAATGTTCAATAGTAGTTGTGTTGCAAGAAATAAATTAGTGGATGTAAGGGTATCCTGTCACTTAACAATAGTTTCCTTTAACTTACTATGTGTGTGGTTCTTTCACCTCAATTTCCAGTGTGACACACACAGTGAATTCTGATGTTTAGCTCTCTTAGCTGAAGGCATGTAGATATGCCTACAGACAATAGGATGTGATGTTGAGATGCCAACACCTGGTAAGCAATTTGGCAAATTTGGCAGTGTGAAGACAACATAGAGCATTGTTTTGCACTTTACATGCTAATACTGAGTTTATGTAATAATAAATATATTTATGTTCTGAGCGTTGCTGATGGCCTTACTAATGATGCTTTGCAATGTACGTGTATATGTTCATTGGTGTCATGCTCTGAATTCACATTTTCTCATTGGCATGCACTTATATAGTTGATATTGCAGGTGTTACCAGAGGTTCTGGCAACTAATGTCCACTTTTGACTCTGAGTATTGATGGGGGCGAGCTGCTTGTCTGTGATGGTCCACTCTGGTCCTGTTTGTTATGTTGGATGAGCTCTACTTATTGACCCATATCACATTTTTTTGATCTCCATCATAAGAATCTATTCCAATTTACATGATGACTTGAGGGGTGGACAGGGTACAACATATCTGTGTGATCTATCTTGATGTGTACACACCAGTGTAGGTGTGTTGTTATCTTTGATAGGTATGGCTTCATAGTCAAAAGGATGGATGTACATGTGGTTACTGGAGTCATCAGACAGTGTGAGTGTCTTATCATTAGCAGAGATGTTCATGTGTATGTGCCCTTGAGCATTGCCCTTTCACACATGTATGATCCAGTTGATGAGTGCCTGTTTCTTTCCATGATAGGACACCTTGTTGAGTGTTGTGGACATGTTGGGGTTGTGGCTGGAGCAGTGTGCAGTATGTTGTTGTAACTTCGCCATCCTAGGGTACACCTACATCTTATCCACATCATTTGTGAGTATGCAGAGTGTGTCACTGCAATGTCTTTGTTGTGTGTCTTGGGATCCGGCCTGGCTCTTGCTTACCTTTGTTCTCACTGTGCTGCATGTCTCTGGGATACAAACATGATATGTGAGTTTTGACATGTATTGCTGTCACTTTCCACTTTATGGTCTCTAATAGGTGTCGGTCAGATTCATAGCAGTCACAGTCATACCATTGAAGACTACACAATGTGAGATACTACAGTATGGCTTTTTGCTCTGCACACTCCTCACCTGTTCAATTCTCGTGTATACACCACTTCAGTCAAAACATGTGCCACTGCATGCCATGCACATGTTTGACCCTCCCCACCACTCCATTTGTGACACTGTACGGTGTGCGAATTATGTGCATCCAGAAGCATTGTGGCCATCAGCACTGTACCAGTATGTGATATGTGCTATTTGAACCTACTTGATTTCAGTCATGATTGCTGAGGTACAGTACAAATGGATTCCCAGCACAGTCCTCTTGTCTTGTTCTAGCATGGATGTTTGCCTGGAATGTGTAGTAGTAGGTGATGGCAAAAGTGTGTAGCTGCAACACCGCTACCCATCCTGGGCACACATCTTCCTCACTTTGCAGTCTGCAGTGTATACACTCCCAGCCCCCAGGCAAATCGGCTACCTTGAGCCCGATTGGAGATGTGTGAGTGGTGCTTGTAGATGGGGGATAGGGGAGCAGCATGCCAGAAAGAGTCAGCACAGGGCAGCCTTCCGGGCTCTGAAGGTGCCACTAGTGTAAATTGAGGGAACCTCACACATTGCATTTTGCATGTTTCCCCAAATATCATAGAGCCGGCCCTGTCTGCACGCTTGCTGGGAGTAGTTGTTGTACCGGGGTTGCCTGCGTGGGGATGTTTTGGACGTACCACTGCTGTAGAGCGCGACGGCGTCTTGTCTGCTGGTGATGCATCAGGAAGAGCAGCAGAAAGGCCTCTAGAGCAGGACCCATGGTGTCTCTGGTCGTATGCGGGTGTTCTGCTTCGACTTTGTCTCTCCGTAGTTGTGCTTCCGCCATTGCGATGAGGAGGTTTTACCACTGTGGTGGGATTGGCTATTTGATACATCGTAATCTGGTTAGGTGACGGGACATGATTCAGCACACAGTTCTTGCTCTATTGGCTCCATCCGCCACCATTGCATAATGAAAAAATGTGCAGAGCCTGAAACAGCACAGCGGTCAGAAAATGGGCTATGTTAGCCCATCGTAATATAGCAGACGCAATCACCGCATCAGGAGCAGAAAAATGTACGTTTTCCGCCACCACTACAGATGCACTTCAGTCCACCATCGTAATTAACCCCTTAGTTAAATTCAAGCTATCCTATGGGTCACACTCTCACTCCTCATGTACCTTTGTTTACCCTGACTCTTGAATATTGTAATTTTATTTTACCATTCTATAGTATTTCTCTTCTGTAAGGAAGTGGAACTCCCATGGCTCAGCTGCTATGAGGTCCCCACACTCCTAAGACAGACAATGCCAAGAGGGATGGGATATGTATATATATTTATATATGTAGGAGTGCAGACCCCTAGAAAAGCTGCATTGCATTGCTGCTCCCAAATTACAGGGATTGGGCAGGGTGTTAACCAGAAAGCTTTTGAGAAAATGTTCCTCAGAGATAAGATACAAACAGCATAACAAATATAGTTAATGAGAAAGGACTGATCAAAAAAGTAAATTCCTGATCAGAAATTTCAGAAAACCATGAAGGTTTATCGCAAAAGTCAAAAAAGTATAATACAGAAATTAGTACAATGCAAATGCAGCAACAATCCAATTAAAAACCATAAAAGTAATTTGCCATGATGGTTTTCAGACACATCATAATACAACAATGAGCAAACATCGTAAACAGGCTCAAGTGTATAGCAAATAAAGAGTAAATCACCCAGCATTCCTTGTAGAGGTTAAATAAAAGTGGCTCATTACCAAATCTAAAGATTTATAAAAATATTTTCAGTATAGAAATTTATGGAAAGTGCAAATTCTGAATGGTGTTAACATTGCATTACCAGGTCATAAATGATGTCTCAAATGTAATATAACCCTACCATCTTAGCACTTACCCACTATAATGAAAATTGACCTAGCCCTTCTGATCTAATGTCATCCGGAGATGCTAAAACAAACTAATTACGTAAAAAAGAGAAAGCAGTGTGACGGAATGCAATATAGTGTTCAAGCTGAAAGAGCCTTGAATGTAGTAAAAGGCCTCCTCTAACAAGTTCTTCAAGAGCAATGTGTCTTACAAAATAAACAGGAGACATCTTGCTGCGTGTGTTGTCAAGTGAGCCAATAAACTGTGAATGGGCATTATGAGGCGGCATCCATTATGAATAACGATATCATCAAGGTCTGAGGCCTAGTTATTGTCTAAGCCAGAAAACACACTTAAACTCTTCATAATAATTTCAGTAGCTTTATGTCATAAACTCAAAGGGAGAGCAATTACTAATAATGCACGATTTATTCATAATATACAAAAACATCTTCATATATACTGTACAGTGTTGGGTAATACAGTGTAGTTATGATTAAGTCAAAGCTTCTACAGCAAAATCGTTTTTTTGTTTTACCAATAATTGTGGTGCTTTATGAGGAATCGTCACAAAACTTTCCCAAACAGTGTTCATACACTTCCCAAAACATGTATTTGCCATGCAATTTGGAATAGGAATTCTATACAACATTACAGGGAAAAAGTTTGAATTGAATTACACCAAATTTGACGGAAGGAAATTCACTCAGAAAGCGTACCTTTTGTGATTTGGTGCAAATCCATTCAGCAGTTTTTTCAGAAACGAAGGTTAAAATAATAGCAACATCTAATGCTGCGGTACTCCCATGGGAGTCTCATGATACTGAAATGGAAAAATAAAAATAAAGGGGCAGATTTACAAGAAAGTGACGCATCTGTGGAGATGCGTCACTTTCCCTGCGCCACCATGCACAACCCTTGTGTCACCATGGATGCACCGTATTTACAATACGGCGCACAATAGCGTAAGGATTGACAGATGCGTCAGCAATTCTGACACATCTGTTGACGGAAAAGTCACGCATTGCTGGAGTCGTGTCGCAAGCATGACGCAACTCCAGCAATTTGTGTTGCGGCCCATTCCCAATACACTGCGTCACTCCTTACGCCTGCTTAAAGCAGGAGTAAGGTTTTGACGCAGTGGCGCCCTAAAAGTCACGCAGTGAAATCTTTACATTTTACTGCGTCACTTTTACGAGGCTTTCCTGCGTGGGAACGCCTACCCTGCATACATTTACCTGATGCAGGTATAATGTCACACAGGGCTTTACAACGTGACGCATCTCCCTAGATGCGTCACGTTGTAAATGGGCCGCAACTTTTACTCCACCGCTGCATCACAAAAGTGATGCAACACCAGCGCAAAAGTGAGGTAAGGGGCTTTTAAATCTGCCCCAAAGGCTTGTTCCCCCATCAGCCATGTCACTCTGATTGGCTTTCTGCAACACCTATATAGATATTGTGGCGGCCATTTCTGGAT
Organism: Lissotriton helveticus; assembly: GCF_964261635.1. NCBI lineage: Eukaryota > Metazoa > Chordata > Amphibia > Caudata > Salamandridae > Lissotriton > Lissotriton helveticus. Next base: position 887,839,124 of record NC_136059.1, read on the forward strand.
TTGGGTACTTAGTCCACGTGCCCTCAAAATTGAAATAGCGTGGGATATAAAAAGGCAGGGTAGTGGAATTTTCAGTTATGGTGAGGTCCTAGAGGAATCTCCTACGGCATAAAAACTAAAAGGCACTGCGGGTCCCGTGGTACTCCTTTGGGGCTCATTGCCTTGTTGAGCACTTTGATTAATTGATCAACCAAACAATAAAAAATGTACCTGCGCCCATCTTCATTCTTCCTTCGACAGCCAAGCCCCTACTAAGCACACCCATCTCCTCCAGACACCCGAGCATTATTAGGTGGCCAAGCCCCTACTATACACGCTCTTCATCTTGTATAGAAGTCTTCATGGAGAGCTTACTCCCTCCCGACAACCAAGCTATATTAGGTGGCCAAGCACTCACTTCACACACTATTCATCTTGTAAAGAAGCCTTCATGAAGAGCCCACTTCCTGCAGAAAGCCAAACCCCCTTAGAAGGACAAGCCCCTACTATTACTTTGGCGTAATTTCAAAAGTATAAAATATCATTGTTAAAATTATAAATATAAGTTTTGGTTAAAGACTTTTACTAATATTATTTAGAAAAACAAATTATAAACAGTATTTTTTAGTTTAATATTAACCGTACGAAATATTACGCGTGCGCAACTTATGCGCGTACAGTGCATGACCCCGCCCTGCACATATTTCCGGAGTTGCGCGGAGTTGCGACTTCGGCGTGTTTCAAAGTCTGAAATATCACTATACAAAGTTAAAATATCAGATTTGCATAAACACTTTCACTAATATACTTCTCAAAATATTTTATAAACACCTATATATACTGTATAATTAAGTATAGGAAATTTTACGGGTGTGCGACTTGTGCATGACGGGTGCGTGCACCCAACGCGACTCCATGTGACCTAAAAAGAAAGCTTCTGATTGGTTTGAATCATTTTCATTCTGTAAGAGGGAGGATTCAACACTTATTTTATTCGTCTTATTATTTGTCTGTCTTGCTGACAAGACCTGCTTGTTCGACCTCCCTTTTTTTTTTTCAATTTGTGTGTGTTTTTTTACTTTTATTTTAAACTATGGCATCTAGTCATCCAGATATTGACCCACTGGAACTTAAGGATGATGACATCTTGGAGCCAGTGAAGAAAAGGAAGGAAAGTATGGTGTGAGCCTTCTTTAGTGTGCCAGAGGGAGAAAAGAAGGTGAATGCCCGAAAAGTCACCTGTAACATCTGCAAGAGAGTACTCTCAATAGGCTCTGAAAATAAATATTCATGTGCAACATCAAGCATGAAGAAACATTTGGAGACTATCCATCACTTACATTTGGCAGGAGAAGTAACATGGAGAGAGCAGAATGAAGCAGCAGAACAAGATCTTAATGCCCCTTCAACATCCTCTCAAGGACTTCCACCAACATCAAGGCCACACATTGTTCCGGAACTATTGGATGTGACCATAACTTGTAAAAAATGTGATGCAAAACTCTGCATCGGGGGAGCAGTGCATTGATGTTATTATCAATGCAATTAAAGCACATAAATGTAAAAAAAACAAATAAGTTCCTTTGGAGTCTTCAATTTTGTTTTGTTTGCAAAAAAAGGTCAAAATCACCACAAAAAAGAAAACAAATCATTAATATATACACAAAAAATTGCAATTGTTTAAAAACATATTGCTCCTACAGAACCACATATATTGGGTAAAAATAGAAAAATTACCTGAGTGATTGCATGAGTGCAAGGATACTGCCTGAGTGATTGTAGAAATACTTGGATAGTGTCTGAATGATTGCATGAATGCATAGGTAATTCCTGGATGTTTTTGTGAGTGCATGTGTACTGCATGAGTGATAGTTGAAGTGCATGGATAGTGCCTGGATAATTGGATGAGTGCAAGGGTAGTGCCTGCGGTATTGCATGAGTGCACGGGTAATGACTGGGTGATTGCATGAGTAATGTCTGGGTGATTGGAGTACTGCAAGGGTAGTGCCTGGATTATTGCATGAGTGCATGGATAGTGCCTGGGTGATTGGAGGAGTGCATGGATAGTGCCTGGGTGATTGTATGAGTGCAAGGGTAGTGCCTGGGTTATTGCATGAGTACGTAGGTAGTGCCAGATTGATTGTAGGAGTGCAGGGTTAGTGCATAGGTGATTGGGTGAGTGCATGGATAGTGCCTGGGTGATTTTATAACTTGAAGAGTTCTGGCTGGGTAATTAGAGGAGTAAAGGAGTAGACCTGGGTGATTGGAGGAGTGCATAAATAGTGCCTGGGTGATTTTATAACTGCATTTGTATTGCCTGAGTGAATAGAGGACTGTATAGATACTGCCTGGATGATTTAAAGAGTGCAAGGATAGTTTCTGGGTGACTGCAGGGGTAATGTTTAGGTGATTGGAAAAGTTTATTACCTGGGTGATTGGAAGAGTGTACTGGTAATGTCTAGCTGATTGCATGAGTGTACAGATACTCCCTGGGTCATTGGAGGAGTACATACGTAGTTTCTGGGTGATAATATAACTGTATGGGTACAAGGTACGTGATTGGAGAAGTGCATGGATAGTGCATGGGTGAGGGCAGGAGTGTGGGAATAGTACCTCACTGTATAGATGAGTGCATGGGTAGTGTTTGAAAAAATGGATTTGTGCAGTGAAAGCAACTTTAAACATTAGTTTGTAATATCATGCTTATTACATTATTTCATTTTACCTTTCTTATTAAAGAAGTTTCAAAACTCAGTGAAACTATTGTTGTATACTGCATTTAAAAACTTTTCAAACTTTAGTATTACTTTCTTTAAAAAAAGAAAAACTGTTATTGCACATAATATTATAGTTTTAAGAACACAATATACTTTTAGAATTACATAACATATTCAGTTTCCCTTTTTTGCTGTTCTCAGATTCTACTGAATTTCACCATACACAGTGATTTCAATATAGATCATCATAAAACAGCGGGGAAAAAAATACAATCAATGAGATTGTAAAAAAACAATCAAATCTGCATTGAAAATATTTACATCAAGTTCAACTATCTGTTTACCTATCTACAGTTTCTAAATTATATTCTTCAACTACATAAAATCATTTATTTTTCTGAAGTAGATTTTGTAAAATATACACTCTCATTTATATCACATATAATATAAAGATCAAATATATAAACTACTTCTTTCAAACAGAATTTTGAAAATACAATAAGAATTAGCATAAACAATAATCCAAACTGTAATTGTTCACATCTTCCCAGTAGGTCGAATAATGTTTCCAAAATGACTTGCAATGAAAATATCCAAAATAAACTCATTAGTTTGTGTTCACATCTTTCCAATAGGCCGAATGATATTTTCAAAACTTTGACATCAAAAATATCAGATATGAAGTTGGTAATTCGTAAAACAACTGACATTTGAATTCCAAATGGGCATCATAAAAATGAGTCCATACTTATTGCACTTTAAATACACAGTATAGTGTCCAGATGTTGTAATACGTCATCATGACAAATAATAGCCAAATCTTTAAAAGTTCTCCCTGAAATTGATACTTGACTTGCCCAAAAATTTCTTATTTTGGTTTCCAATTTTCTTCCATCTACTCTACAACGTTATAGCATTAAAATGAAATAGTATCCAAATCTTTCTATACATAATGTTGACAACATTTCTGATTTACAATGAGGACATTTCATATCTTGATTAGCCATTTTTAGTAACTTGTTAAAAGACACTGATTTGCAATCTGGTATCGTCAAGTATATGAATCATTCAGTGTCTATTTCAGGGTTAGAAGAAAATGAACACTCTTCACATTTATGATCCCAACTCTTACTTAGTCCAAATACATTTTCAATTTCTATTCCTTCATTTTCCAATACTGCAAGCATATATAAAGAAATTCTTGTGCATACTGTTGTATAGGGAGTGTAAATTGTTTAGAACTAGTACATGTATCAAAAGATGCCGAATACCTGTAGCAGTATGGATTTTAGTTCTATCAGTTACCAATTTTTGAAAAATATAACGTAATAAAGAGCAAAATCTTTTTACTCGATTTTCCATAATTTCATGATGAAGATCTTCTAGATAAAAGACAACATTTACAATAACAGCATAGCAGTTCCTACAATATCATCAACAAAGTCTATTTTCATTTTCTTTGCACCTTCATGATTCTCTTCAACTGTTTTTTTTATCTCAGTAGAATGTTTGTCATATTTTCATTTTGGACATACTACACGTTTCTCATATACAGGATATTCACCTAGGTGAGGAGCATAACGTTTTCTTAACTGATTGTACTCTCTTACACAATTTGCATCAGCACTAATGTTTTCTCATCAAAATCAATGATATACAAACCAGATAATTTTCTTACTTAAATATAGAACACTCTTACAGTGTTGGCATTATTCAAACTATAGACTTCTATCCTCCAATTATTTTGTATATTATTTCAGGTGCAATGTTTTCATTAGGAAACAAGTTCATTAAAAGCCAACATTGTAAATCTTCTTTACCATGTTTTGTCAAAACAACAATCCTTATATCTTGAAGAACGTTTCCATAATATTCATCACTTGCTCGTCGCATATTCTTAATAAGTTCTTTATATTCTGAATGAGAGCAAACGTACACATTTCCAATGCTTTCCAAAGACTTGCTAGTGTCTTCATGGACAAGTGTTTTAAAAACTTGTTGTCCTTTCACAGGAGTAAGTTGAAGTAGATCGCTGAAAACAATTACATATTTTCCTCCAAATAAATCATCATCATTTGTTTTTAAAATCTGTTGCATTCTTAAATGTTCAAAGGCAAGCATTAAGTTTGAGACTATGCTCACCCCATCAATGGTTAGAAGTTTCATTTTCTTCAATACTCTTGATACCTCATAACAAGCTTCTCCAGATAGTTTATGATATTCCAATTTATTTAGTTTTTCTTCTAAGTTTCCCAACTCAATAATATCCTGTTGTGCTTATTGCGTTGCAGTTTCTACTTCATTCATGGCTATTGCTACTTCATTTTCAAGAATTGGTTGTGTTCGGCCTTTGACCCTATATCTCCTTTGAGACTGGTGGACTGGCTCAAGAAAATGGGGGTCGGGGGCATTGCCCTTATGTTGCATACTTCATTCCTTAGTGACCGAGCTCAATTAGTGGAAATGGATCAATTCTTCTCGGCCCCTGGCCATTTGTTTTGTGGAGTCCTTCAGGGCTCTTCACTGAGCCCTACTCTTTTTAATATTTATGTTGCCCCTTTGGCCACGGCTGTTTGATCTTTTGGGCTGGAGGTGTTGTCCTATGCTGACAACACACAAATTATGGTGTGCATCACCAACAGCTGTATTCTCTTCTTGGATGGTAGAAAACTATTTTAGATTGAACGGCGACAAAACTGAGGTCTTGATCTTCAGAAACCAACATCAGAGAGTTTTGGCCCCTGTCCTTGTCCAGTGTCCCAGGGGGAAAATCTCGTTTTTATTGTGGACAACACTCTTTTCTTGGGCCCTCAGATCAATAGAACAGTATCCACCTGTTTTGGAACTCTCAAGATTTTCAGGAAAGTCTTGAAATTTCTATCCTTAGCCTCTCGTAGGCAGGCAGTTACCGCTTTAGTGTTCTCTAGACTGGATTACTGTAATGTCCTCTATTTGGGTATTAACAATGCACATATCCATCGTCTACAGCTGGTACAGAATGCAGTAGCCAGGCTGGTAATGGACCTTCCTAAATATCACTCAGTCTCTGCCACTGATAGAGAGCTGCATTGGCTCCCCTTGGATAGGAGAATCCTGTTCAAGGCTCTTTGTGTCACGCACAACGCCTTCTACAACTTAGGCTCTGAAGGTATTAAATGTCTTTTTCGACATTATGTTCCTACCAAGCAGCTAAGATCAGCCAATACAAATCTAGTGGTAGTTCCCAGGTACCGCTAGGCTCTGGAACTCTCTCCCCACTGCAATCTTGGGATAAGTTTCCCATTTTCTCTCCCGCAAGGCTTTGAAGACCTGGCTTTTTATCAGCTCATCAGTATGGGTCTCTCAGGTCTCTGTTTGATTGCCCTTTCTGCAGCACCTTGACGCCTTTGGGCAAAGTTCGCGCTTTACAAGATTATTATTCATTCATGCATTCATTCGTCCTAGTGGATCTTGACTTAGTGGAACAGAACTTTGACTATCTTGAGAACTGTCTCTAGCTATTTCCGCTGCAATATTAGGGTCTTGTTCAATCTCTTCATTTAACATTTGTAGATGGGTTAGGAAAATTGTGCATTGAATGCTATCTTTATATGCATTAAAATATTCCTCATAGCACTCAAAATCTCCAAGTAATTCCATTTCACCACGCCAAAGGCTTGAAGAGTCGCAGAAGTGCTAAATAGAAAAATTCCCTTTTATCTGGAGTTTCGCAACTGAGTTTACTGTGGTTAATAAGATTTCCTTTGGCATGTTTTATCAAACATCCATCACATTCAATTCCTGCATATTTTTCTTCACTTATATTTTCTGTAACATTTCTCTTAAAGCTGTAATGTAACAGTACTTCATAGAGACATATATTTTCCAGATGTGAACTCCTTTTTGGATAGTACGTATCCAACATGTTAGTTTTAAAAAGTATACAATTTCTTGTAGAGATTTCAAAACTCTATTTGATGTAGCCACAAGACCTAGACTTACCCAAATGATTCCTCTTGACTTTGAATATAAATTTGCAGAGGTCAACCGATCTGAACATTCACAGGATACAATCTCTCGTTGGGAAAGCATTTTCAAACTAAAGCTGTTATTAGGACTCTTCTCTTTTGAAATTTCTTCCCACATTTCTTTCAACTCTGTCTTTTCAGATGGTACTCCATTAACTAGAATAACTACAGGCTTTCTTGCCTCTCTATCTATAACCAACAGTTTCAATATTTTTCTTAAAATCTAAAGGTAAGTACACAACTCTTCCTTTCAGACCTCTTTGTAAATCTTTTGGAGGAAGTTTACCTGTTTTAGGCTCCATATGAACAATAGCCTGAAACAGGTGCACAGATTGAATAAGAATGGACTCTAAGTTGTTATGTACTGCTCTAACTGGCATTATGTTCTCTTCTAATTTATTGTAACAATATTTACAAATATGTTGATCAGTACCCAACTCAAAATGACTTTCCACCAACATATAAGCACCAAGTTGCTCCCACTTATCATATTTTCCTTTTCACTTTTTAAATACACATCAATATTACTAATTTGACTTGTGTAGTGAGTACGGCAAAAACAAATACAAACACAGTTTGGTTTTTCACATGAAAGTATCTCAAACTTTGTAATTACTCCTCCAAACTTCTCAGTACTAATATCTTCTACCTTTTATTCATCACCTACACTTATCAAGCTCTCACTTTCTCCTCACTCCTCTTGTGAACTGTATATTATCACAAACCATTTTTACATCCTATACTGAACTATGTAAAAGATCTGCATTCATTTCACTTAAAGATAATGCAGGACTCTTTACGTAGTACAATCTCCTTACTAATTTCCAAATTTTTTAGTGCTGTACTGCTAACATTCTTAAATGCTGTCAAATACTTCAACACACTTTTATAGAAAGACAAACCAGAGAATAACCCTGCAACTTAGTATATTTTCTCACTTTACAAGGATCTAGCCCTTGTAACATTTTATTCGTATGTTTAACACCTTTTTTAGCATAATCTCGTAAGAAAATTCAAAATATATCAATAGATTCCTGTTGAATACTACAAATACTACTACAATCCCACTTTTACACTGGAGCTTTTGTACATCTCCCTTGCTTGAACTTCTTCAGCTATTACTTCAACATCCATAGGAACCATCTTTTCCTTTTCAATTGGACAACCATTTTTGATTTCATAACAACGACCATTGGTATCAACTGCATGAACTACATTATTTTGTTGAAAATTGCTTTCTTCATAATAGTAAGGCTCAGTACTGGAAGTGTGCTCCCATTCACCCGAAAAAGTTACTTCTATTAACCAGTCTTTTTCTTTTGCTTTTCTCCTTCATAAACTTTATTGTTTTATTTAATGATTTCATTATCTTCAATACTAATATAAATAATTTTCGTTTAAATTCAAAAGCAGTATCTATTACACTTTTAATGTGTTGCTTTTTCTTATATGCTGCTGATCTTTTTTTATACTTTTTACAATATTTTATTAAATTTTGAATTACTCTACCAAGACACAAATGTACACGTACATCTTTAAATTGTTTCTGTCTTTTTGTCACATGTGCTTCTTTTCCATTGTTTTTCTTTATTTGCTTCTCCTTTGTTCGAAAAAACATGTTTCTTCTTTGGTTCATATGTTGATTATTCAATCTCTCCACAACTTTTTAAATACATTGTTTAGTTCTTTTTCCAGAAGCCACTTTATCCTCCACATCCCTTTGATGTTTTTCTACTGCAATCATTTTAGTATTCATTAAGTACTTCTGTTTCCTTTGTTATCTTCTCTTTTCATGTTTTCTTGACATCTTTTATTTCTAATCCAAATAAAATATCTTCCTAAAAAACTAATAATAGTTTAATTATGTTAGTGCATTCATTAAAATTTCAAAATTAATAACATTCCAATTTTGAAAAAAACAACTAAGCGCTAAATTACAATTACATTTCTATTGCATTTATAACTCATAAGAAGCAACAGATGTACAGGAAAAGGCAAGACAGGTGAAGAAAAAGGCCAGAGAAGTGCAGAAAGAGGGAATAGGACTGCAGAAACAAGCAAGATATGAGCAATAGAGACACGAGGGGTACAGAAAGAAGCAAGTGAGGTGCGGAAATAAGTAAGAGAAGTACAGAAAGTAGCAACAAACATGCACAATGACACAACAGTGTTGCAGAAAGAGGCAACAAGGGTGCAGGAAAAAGCAAGAGAGGTGCAGAAGCAAGCATGAGAAGTACAGAAGAAAGCAACAAATGTGCAGAAAGAGGCAGGAAAAGTATAGAAAGATGCAAGAGAGTTGCAGAAACAGGCAAAAGAAGTAGTTTTAGAGAGAACAGGGGTGCAGAAAGAAGCAAGACAGGTGCAGCAAAAGTAAAAAAGGATACAAAAAAGAGTCAAGAAAAGTGCAGAAAGCGGGAAGAGGGTTGTGGAAACAGGCAACTGAGATAAGACGGAAGCGGCCTGCAGAAAGTGGCAAAAGAAGTACTGAAAGAGGGTAGAGGGGTGTTAAAGAGCCAAGAGAAGTGCATAAAGAAACAAGTGGCATACAGAAAGAGGCAATGTCTGAGGGATTACATGGCGTGCATGTGTCTGCACCTTTTCCTAGTGGCATCAATATAAAAGAAACATAGAGATACATACATACCAGACTTTTATACCTCTACCATTTGTTTAGGCACAGGCATGAGAATACATGTGCACGCAGACACATACCTCAGTCATAAGACTAAAAAGTCCCTTAAACTTGACAAACGGCACTTTCCATTATAAAGAGACACCTAAAATTATGTAGGAAACTTAAAGTGTACATCCTCACACATTAATGCAAGCTAACCTAATCACTAATCCTTCTACCAACAATTCTTAAACCTCACTTTTGGGCTGCAGCTTCACTATTCAGCAATTACTCAGAGTGTTGGGCTTAACCAAATAAAAACAGCAACGTTCTCAATATGTCTGTTAAAACTCTCACAATATTCCAAAGAACATGCATGCATGTGTCTGTACCTTTTAAAAGTGGCATCAAAAGATGGGTAGTGGGTAGTGCCTGAGAGAATGGATGAGTAGATGGGTAGCACCTGAGAGAATAGTTAAGTACAAGAGTACTCCCTGGTTGATTGCATGAGAGCAGCAGTACTGAATGAGTGATTAGATCAGTGCCAGGGAAATACCTGAGGCACACCATAAGTTCAAGGCTAACCTATGGTTAAAGACAAGAGGGTATGAGTAGTGCTTGAAAGAGCAAAACAGGTGCATGGCTACTGCCTGAGTGCTTTTATGATAACAGAGCTAATAACTGGATGATTGTATGACAGTATGGGAAGCACCTGAAAGAAAATGAGAGAGTAAGGATAGTGCTTGAACCATTCTATGAGTGCATCAGTAGTATCTGAGTGAATATATAAGAGCATGCGTAGTGCCTGACTGAATCTTTCAGTGGGATAGTAGTGCCTGGGTGATTTCAAAAATCTTTGGTTAATATCTGAGAGATGACTTGGCATGCATGTGTCAGTGCCTTTCCCTAGTGGCATCATATATAAAAGAAAGATACAGTTAGATGTATACCAAAGTGTTATACCTCTACCATCGCTTTGACACAACACATCAGAGAATACATATGCACCCAGACACATACCTCACTCATAAGACTAAAAGGTCCCTCAAAACTTGAGAGACTGCACTTCCAATTTTAAAGGGACACCTACAATTATGCAGCATACTTAAAAAGTACATCTCCACACACCCATGCAACCTCACCTGATCACTAATCCTTCTACCAACAAGTCTTAACCCTCACTTTTGCACTACATCTTCACTATTCAGCAACTACTCAGAGTGTTTGGCTAAATACAAAGCGGCAACTTTTTTAATGTGTCAGTTACAACACTCACAATATTCCAGAGAGCATGCATGCATGTGGCTGTACCTTTTAAAAGTGGCATTATATATCAAAGAAACATACAAACAGATGGGTAGTGCATAGTGCCTGAGAGAATGGAAGACTAGATGTGTACCCTCTGAGTAAATACGTCAGTGCAATAGTGCTACCTGAGTGATTGCATGAGAACAGTAGAACTGAATGGGTGATTAGATCAGTGCAGGGGAAATACCGTAGATAAACCCTGAGTGCAAAGCTAACACATGGTTAAAGAAAAGAGTGTACCAGTAATGCTTGAAAGACTAAGGTGCTGCCTGAGTGATTCTATGACTGCAGTAGTAGTAACTAGATGATTCTATGAGTGTATGGGAAGCACCTGCAAGAAAATATGAGTGTAAGGGTAATGCTTGGGACATTCTATGAATGCATAAGTAGTACCTATTGAGTAGATGAGTGCATGGGTAATGCCTGACTGAATCTTTGAGAGGGGTACTAGTGCCTGAGTGATTGCACAAATCTATGTTTGTGTCTGAGTGATTACATGGCATGCATGTGTCTGTGCCTTTCCCTAGAGGAATCATATATAAAGATAAAATATATGTGTACCAGAGTTTTACACATCTATCTATTTAGTCATAACACAAAATATAATGCATATGCACACAAACACATACTTCAGTCATCAGACTAAAAAGTCCCTTAAACTTGAGAGAATACACTTCCCATTTTAAAGCCACACCTAAAATTATATGGCATATTTGAAGTATACATTTCCACAAACCAATATAAGCTAAACGAATGACTAATCCCTCTGCCAAGATGTCTTAAACCGCAGTTTTGGACTGCAGCTTCACTATTCAGTAACGACTCAGGTGTTGGACCTTAGGAAATACAAAGCAGCAACATTTTTCAACCTATCTGTTAAAAGTCTCACAGTATTCCAGAAGCACGTACCCATGAGTCTGTACCTTTTAAAAGTGGCATCATTTGTCAAAGAAATATACAAATACATGGGTCCTGGGTAGTGTCTGAGAGAATGCACGACTAGATGAGTAGCGCCTAGTGACAAGAGCAGTACAAGAGTACTACCTAGATCATTTCAGAAAGCCAACACTAATCCTTCTACCATGTTACTATCTACACACTATTTTAAAACTCTTTTCATTACAACAATACAAAGTGCAATAGAAAGCTGTACATTTCATAACATATTCCATACATCACATTTGTCTTACACTTGTTTGTTTTTTTTAAAGTAAAAAAAATCACTAGAAACAATAAAGCAGTGCTGAATAATATATAAAACACCTTACAAAATGGTTACTGGGTTTGAGGTAGTATTGTAGAATACCAAATATAAGAAACTATTAACAGATTCCCTTTTCCACACAAGAAATGTGAGGCACCTCTCTCAGAAAGGTGAAACCAGAAATCACAAACTGTCCCTCTCTTTTTGCACTCAAATAGAAGTATCAAATTACATTGTTCCCATGATTATTTCAAATTATAAAACACATTTCTATTGGTTAGACATATTAACCCTTTCTAACTGTCTTCTAATGGTGCCAAAACTTCTTCTGTAATTTTCTGGAGTCGCAACTTCACCGTGGTGGAGCCGCTAATCAACAGGGGAGTTCAAAAACCTATTTTTAATAATACTAGTATAGAATTTCAGCAACACACTCCCTCTCCACAGATTACTGGCTTAGAAAACCTTAATTTACTAACTTTTCACTTACATTTAAGAATCCATATCACATTTGAAATCCACACTTAAGTTTCAACGCTTCCCTCATTCAACTTAATGCCAGTTTCCATAGTAACAGTTCATGGAACTTTCAACAGTACTGGCAAGTCGCAAGTTCACCGTAATTTTAAGCTCAGCACCCAAGGTTACCAATGCAAACAGCAGTTGCGGTTGACGTTTGCAAAAATTTGCCTTATTATATCTATTGTACCTTTCAAAACATTTCTAATAACGAATCAGAAAAATTATACCTCAGCAAAGTAACATGCATCCTATTTTTGAGTGCACAATTTTGATAAACAGCCAATCACTTAGCAACATTTTAAAAAACAACATGTTCTCCACCATTTTTGATACCTCTCATTCTACCAACTGACTATCTGAGCTACAGACAGGTTTTCTGCTCTCGCTTTCATGAAGCGAAGTATCGTTTGCAATGACAGCTGTGCTCCCACCCTGTCATTGCAAACTACAATGTCCCAGGTGCGGGCACCCTGGGACATTGCAGGAGCTGGCCCTGTGGGGCACTGATCCCCAGTGCCATGGAGGGCTCCAGGATGTGCACATTTCTCTGTGGTTATAAGAACCTCGGACAAGGGCATTAACATTGTCCTGGGGCCAATGGAAGACTATATGAAAGAGGCATACAGTCAACTAAATGATTCTCAATGCTACAGAAAGAGTACTCCACTCAAGTATAAAAGCACTCAGGACTCCTTGTTCAAAAACCTGCTAGCATGGAAAAGTTTGGGGCTCCTTAGTTGGGACGAGTACATATTCATCAAAAAAGCACATCCATTAGTACCAACTATATACTTTATACCAAAAGTCCATAAGAACTTTGAGAGTCCGCCAGGCAGGCCCATCATTGCAGCCTGTGATGAGCCGCTAGAAAATGTATCCGGGTATATCGACCATTATTTACAGGTGTATATGAAGCAACTCAAGTCATATTTACAAGATACATGTGACTTCCTAAACAAAATTAAGAATTTGAGTTGGAATTCGGAATTGCTGCTTAGGGATGTCACCCAGATAGTGAACCGTTCTCTTTTTTTGGCAGAGGTTCCTGGTAAATGAAAGCAGGCAAAGCTCCTGCCGCTTCTGAAAAAACCTGGCCTCGATGCTACTGTCCCAGGCAACTATAGCCCCATCTCCCTTTTGCCCGCAGTGGCGAAAATATGTGAGAAAGTGGTTTTTCGCCAATTGGAAAGGTTTGTCGAGACTTCGAATGCTCTGCACCCAGCCCAGTCAGGCTTTAGGGCTGCCTATAGCACGGAGACGGCGCTGGTAGAGATGACGGAGTCTATCCGGGAGTGTTTGGACGGGGGCGGCAGAGCGGTCCTGATTTTATTGGATCTCTCTGCCGCCTTCGACACTGTCCCTCACGCACTCCTTACTGCCAGGTTATCCACAATTGGCATTGGTGGCAATGTCCTAGCCTGGCTGTCCTCATTTCTTTCTGGCAGGACACAACAGGTCTGGATGCCACCTTTCTCCTCTGAGCCCAAACCACTTCTTACTGGGGTTCCACAGGGATCAACCCTTAGCCCCCTACTGTTCAACATATACATCACCCCCCTGGTTTATTTAGCAGAACAGTACGGGGCTAAAATCATAGGGTATGCTGATGATATGCAGCTACTCTTCACCTGGCCAGATGATCACTTAGACACGGCAACGGTTCAGCTTTGCCTGTCCTCAGTTTTTCGCTGGCTAACCTTGGCCCAGCTAAAATGCAATGAGGATAAATCGGAGGTCCTCTTTTATGGCTCCTTCCCTCCCAGTTTCAAGAACTCACTGTGGCCCCCGAATATTCCCTGTCCCAAGGTGATAGGCGGCCCGGCCAAAAATCTCGGCATCTGGTTTGGGGAGGATCTAAGATTTGAGGACCACATAAAGAAAGTATCTGGGACATGCTTCGCTACTTTAAGAATGCTCAGAATTTTATTTCCACTGCTTTCTAGAGAGGCTAGGGAGACTGTTGCCCGAGCACTTATTTTAGCGAGGCTAGACTATGCGAACACCCTGTTTAGCGGCATTCCTGCTTACCTGGTTAAGCGGTTGTTAGTCATTCAGAATGCCGCTGTCCGTCTCCTTTGTAATGTTCCGAGATGGAAGAGCGTTCGGTCTCATATGTCTGGTCTTCACTGGCTCCCAGTACCGCAACGCATCCTTTTCAAATCATTAGTGCTTGCCTTTAGAGCCACTCATGACCAAGGTCCGGCCTATCTGAAGAAGAGATTCACTCTCTATGTCCCTACAAGAGCCCTTAGGTCATCCTCGCTGTTTAAAATGACCCTTCCTCGGTTTAGGCGAGCCAGGCTGGGTGGCCAATCTATTGCTGTTGTAGTGGCCCGTGCCTGGAACACCCTCCCCTTGCTTCTGCGCTCCAGTCAAGACGTAGCCCAGTTTAAGAAAAATCTTAAAACCCATCTGTTTAGAAGTGTGACATAAGTCGATCCTTGCTGCTCTCCCCCGCTTTTTTCTATCGCGCCAGGATACTCCCAAGTAACAGAGCGCGTTACAAAAAAATTTATACATACATAACACTTGATGTTTGTGCATTGTATACCTGCATCAGGAACAAGGATGGACTGAGAGCCGTGGAGTATTTTTTAAGTACTAGACCAATAATGTATGTACAACATACACGGATGTTGTTAGATATGTTACTCTTTTGTTTAGAAAACAATTTATTTATTTTGAACGGCCAGATGTATCAAAAAATCCAGGGAGTCGCAATGGGGGCATGTTTCTCCCCCAGTTATGCCTGTTTATTTATGGGGTGGTGGGAGGAACTGGTCTTCATGCGAAAATATATAGAAAGATAAACCACAAATGTAGTCTCCTGGTTGTGTTTTCTTGACAATCTTTTTATTGTGTGGCGAGGAAGTGAGGAAAGTGCCATGGAATTTATTAATGAGATCAATGATAATGATTTTAATCTTAAATTCACCTCTACTATTAGCAGGCATTCAGTGACCTTTTTAGATGTTCAAGTTTTAGTGGAAAATAATGTCTTAACTACTACCCTTTTTAGAAAGCCTAGGGCTGGCAATACAGTTTTACATGTGTCTAGCGCTCATCCTCCTCATTTAATCAGGAACATTACCTACTGGGAGATGCTCCGCATCCGACACATTTGCCGCAATACAGAGGATGCGAGGATAAAACAATCTGAAAGCCAAGATAGGTTTCTAGTTACAGGAACAGAAATTGTGGATGCCGCTATCAGAAGATATCAAGCGAGGGCTAAAGAGGATCACCTAACCTACAATACTAAATCATCCCAAAAAGATGTTGTCCCAAGCATACAACCTGTTAGACTTATTTTACCATACTCAAAGCAGGAGAAGCAATTGAGGAGCATAATAAGACGCAACTGGCACTTTATCCAAGAAGACCCAGTGATAGGTGGCCTGATGACCTCTAATCCTTCCATCACATTTAGAAAGACCATGAGTATGGGGAACATGTTGGTCAATAACAGTCAGGAGAGTTGCCGCAAAGGTATGTGGTTGACAACTAGGAAAGGTTTTTTTAAATGTCTTTCATGTAAGGCTTGCCAGTTTGGGGCAAATGTAAAAACCTTACGACTGCTTTCTCTAACAAAGTTAGAGAAATTAAACAACACGTAAATTGTAAAACAGAATTTTCTGTTTATGTTTTAGAGTGCAGTTGCCATTTAAAATATGTAGGGAGCATCAAACTGGCTGTACACAAACAAATTCTGCAACACATTCGAGCAATAACTAATAAGGCCCAAAACTACCTGGTTGCAAAACATTTTCAGACTGTTCATGACAGCAACCCAAAGCATTTAAAATATTTTGCTATTAAAGCAAAAAGAGGGGTTGACAGGGCAGCAAAATTGAGACTCCTTGAAACTAAAACTAGTTATATCCTGGAGTTTGATTCAAGTATCCAGGTGGTCTCAACACTACAGAAGATCTTCATACTTTTTTATGAGTGTACAATTAAGCCTTCTCTTATCAATAGCAAGAGATCAGGTCACTTGTAATAAGGAGAACTTTATGTATTGAGATTATATCTTAGCTTTTTCAAAATAGGCAAGCAGAATGATTGTTTGTAAAAACAAGGTATATATTTAATATTTTGTGAACATTTTCTATATTGACTTGGTTTTAATGATTGGCCTTAGGCATAGGGTTTTTACTGTTTACTGTTGTGTTTTATCTCCAATCATTTCAAATAGAGTTGTTATGGTATGTTTGAATGCAATATTATATTTATATATCAAAGTTTCCCTTGCTTTAAAAATCCCTTATGAAAATTGGGTTTTAATATCCCTTATGAAATTCGATATAAAATCTGTTTTTCAGCATTTGTATTGCCTATTTGCACACTCCCATAAGTTGAATCCCCAGTTCTCTCCAGTTTTGCACTTTAAGTCATTGAAGCACTTTACATCTAGTTACTGTAGCACATAGTCACTTTACTTGCTTATATTGGCCATTATGGTTATCAGTAATAATACAGAAGGGTTTGTAAATGCCAAAAGTATGCATTAAGCAATTGGAATGAATTATGTTTGTACTTATGAAAGTAATGGTATAATATAACCCTATCAGAAATGATCAACATTTAATGAAAATGGGAAGCAGTGTGTTTTATATTAGGTTGTTTTTGAATAACGCACATTTTTTATGTTTTCACTACATTATCATTTCCACGTCTAGGGAGCACTTATTTGATTTTTCACGTAAATTTAAATTCATGAATTGGACTTTGAGCTTTACCCTATGCAGCATTTACGTCTGCATTGGTTTAGATATGACAACATTGAACTATATAAAAAATCAATATTTATATTTGTATAATTGGTAATATTCGTATAGCAGGCAAATATGAATTACGGTTGTCCCTTGAAGTCAAAATAAGTATTTATGCATGTATTACATGGACATAGCTGAGCCTCTGTCTATTTCCATGAATTTACTAAGCACTAGCACTTTAAAAAGCGGTAGAAACTGTTCAGAGTTGTCATGTGATCAAGGTCGCTTGTACGGCTGAAATGCGTAATGGCAGAAGACAAATAAAATAATTACTGCACAATTTGGCGGTCTGCTCTCGTCTTTTCCAAAATTGGAGGTGCAACAAGGTGAAGTGAGATATATATATATATATATATATATATATATATATATATATATATATATATATATATATATATATATATATATATATATATATATATATATTTACATATATACATACATATAGAATATAATTCCACAGAAATTGAACTTGAAAATCTGCGAAACTCAGTATGGATCGTTTCAGAGTTCGTGGATACAAAGAGGGAGTGTTGGAACAAGCTTTAAACAAAGTTAAGAAACGGTCCAGATCAGAGTTGTTGAAACCTAAACAGCCTAAAACTAAAGAGCAAGGTACATTTAGACTTATAACAACTTTTTCTGAAAATTCAGAACAAGTGAGGAAGATACTTCATAAAAATTGGAACATTTTACTTACTGATCCTGTTATTAAAGATGATTTACCATCGAATCCCTTGGTCACATTTCGCAAAGCCAGGTCTTTGAGAGATGATTTAGTGCATAGTCATCACATGACGAAAATTAACAGCTCCAGTAAAATACCACTTAATGGTTTTTACCCCTGTGGCCGGTGCAAGGCCTGTAAAATTAGTAAAAGAACTCTAACATATACCATCCCAGGCCTTAAATTCCCCAAAAAGATCACCAAATTTTTGACTTGCACCACACCATATGCAATTTATTGCTTGGTGTGTCCCTGTGGGTTGAGATACGTCGGCAGCACGATTAATCCTGTGAAATTACGTATACTGGAACATATGCGTGCTATTAACAACACCGATGAATCCTACCCAGTCGCCAGACATTTTAAGAAACTACATGGGCACAATAGGGAGCTATTGGCCTATTTTTGTCTGGACAGTGTACCACCCCTCCGTAGAGGAGGAGATCGTCTGCAGAAATTACGACGGTTAGAGTCACGCTATATCATAGTTTTACAGAGCAAAAGTCCTCTTGTGCTTAACACACATGAGGAATTAGCAGTACATTTGGGGCATTAGATATATCAATTTTCACAGAATGGATTTTGTTCAAGCATGGGAATGTATTTTTCAAGTATTAGTATGATTTGATTCTTTCAAGGTTTTTTAATGTAATTGCTTTATGAACTGAAATTCAACATATTGCATTGTTTCGAATGAGGTGTGTGACTACATAGATATGCCCATTGGTGGGCGAGAGTATTTGTTTTATAATTGTGCCCATCCAGGGCTATATTTCATGTTTGCGCAACATCGCAATAGTATAGTTGATTTCAATCTTATTGGTTTGAAGACCGTGAAGGTAG
Source organism: Lissotriton helveticus (assembly GCF_964261635.1). Lineage (NCBI taxonomy): Eukaryota > Metazoa > Chordata > Amphibia > Caudata > Salamandridae > Lissotriton > Lissotriton helveticus. The sequence continues at coordinate 887,857,820 of NC_136059.1, forward strand.
ATTGTATATACTTTCTTTATTCACGTTTCAAATGCACTTCTCAATATGGCGAGAGCATTTGTCTTATAACTATGCCCATTTAGGGCTAAATTGCATGTTGGCACAACATTGTAAGAGTAAGTTGATTTCAATCTTTATAGTTTGAAGACCGTGATGTTAGATTGTATATACTTTCTTTTTTCACATTATAATTGCACTTTCCAATATGGCAATTATACTGCAATTGTACAGTCTTCTTTCTATGTCTATGTTTTGACCACACCGTAATTGATGCAATGCTTTTAAAAGATATGGCGGCGCGTTCTAGGTTGCAATTAACAAAGGCTAATCGCCGAAACGCGTCTTGTCTGTGCGGGGTTGCTAATAAAAACTGTTGGCACAAAAAAAAAACCTTGAGAGTGCTGTTTTCTTGTTCCTACGGATTGACGGAACGTGGAGGAAATTTGGGAGCAGTCATTTGTTCGGCGGGTACACCCCCGCTTGAAAGAGCAGTGCAGCAGGCTGGTGGTTTCTGGAGCATATATATATATATATGTATATATATATATCTGTGTATATATATATATATATATATATATAATTTGTATTACTAATGAAACTATATTCTCAGTAAAAAATAAATTGTAATTAGGTTGAATATCTGTTTTTGTTTTATATATATGTTTATTAATTTCAATGTTCAATTTATTGTTGATATATGTAATTTTTTTTAATTCTTTATATATTTTTGGTATGTATTTTCAAAGTGTTTCAATATATATATTACCTACTGGTGGTCGCCATTAGGTAATTATAATTAAAACCTATAGGAGAAGAATTTTTTGATTTGATAATAACTTTGGCGTCGTTTGACGAATCTTGGCAAAATTCTTCCCCAAAAAAGTCTATCCAGATCAGCTCCTATCCTAAAAGTTCAGGGGTGATACATCAAGCGGGGGCTGAGAAAAAAGAAGGGTCTCAAAACGTGTTTTCCCCATGTTAATTTTCATAGGAAATTTTGAGACGGGCTACAGCCCGAACTGCTGAACAGAATTAGCCCAAATTTGGCAAAAAGGTAGTGCTTGGATCAGAAAGCAACCTTTTTTTCAAATGGTGTAACTATGTTCAGTAGTTGCTGAAGAATTAAAAAAATAAAAGTTTCGATATCTAGGGACTCAGTGGAGTTGCAACCCTTCCCGACCACGAGCTTCATTCTAATTGGCTGTCAACACTCCAACCAGGAAGTGTTGGCAGCCATCTTGTGACTCGTAGAAGTGAGTCACCAGAAAACAGAGAAACAAAGATATAAAACAAGAGAAGGGGGCAGGGTAGAAACACCCTGACTCCCTAGGCCTCCTTAGGGGGTCCCAGAAGGACCCACAGGGCCCAAAAAAGCATTAAACAAATATTGGCATAATGTGCTCTGGGGTGGTGAATTCCGCCGAAATTGTTAAAAAACAATGAAGCGCAGGTTCCCAGGTTTTATTTTAATGAGGCCCCCGGTGGGCTAGGTTCTGGGGGCATTTCTTAAAAAATAGTACAGGGGGCCCTAGGGACCGCCTCCTCCTCAGGGCTTCACTCACCTTGGGAGCGGAATGCGCGTCCCTCCTCCTGGAGCCCGTGATGGCTCTGGGGACCGCCACGCGGCTCCCACCCTGTCATAGCAAACTTGCTTTGGATTTTGGAAGCGAGAGCAAAATCCAAAGCTGATTGCTTTTCCACATGGGGAGCTGCATGTCAGCAGCTCCCCATGTGGAAAAACAATGCCGGCTCTCGCTGGATGCGGGGGCCGGTGGGACCGTGGTGGCATTGGGGCTTTCCCCACGGTCCTCAACGGTGAGGCCAGGCCCCGGGGATGGGGTCCTCGGGCCGGAATTGGCCACAGGAAAGGGGCCGACATGGCCTTCTTCTTGCTTTTTTCTTTTTTTTAAAATAAAGAACATGTCGGCATGCTTCGGGGGATGGGGTCCCGAGGCAAATGTAAATTAGTGAAAGTCGCCGATTCCTTTTTTTCTTTTTTTAAAGGGAGTATAGGCTCTCAGCGCGGTCCCTGTGTGAAAGCGATGCGTGTGCGTCTCTCAGCGCGGCACTCTAGTAATTCTTAAGTCTTTTCAAACACCGAGGGGTATATTCTTAAGAACGCATCGCCAAGTGAACGGCACTTTATTGCAAGTAAAATGGTGATAAATTTAACATACCATTCACAAGCTGGAGCAAACAACCCATATCAGCAGTTTACCAGCCTCAAAAAGCATTGTCACTGATGACCCTGGCAAATATTGCTAATGAGATGTAGAGTAGGCGTTCCCGTGAAAAATGCAGTGAACACATCACATCGCAAGTTTCTCAACAACCAGCAAGATCATCAAAGAGAGTACAAAAAAGAAGATCAGGTACGTTAGTAGAACGAACTTTACACCTGCTCTGACCTGGTGTAAAGTCATACTACAACCAGCAACATGAAAGGGAACCCAGCCCAGAGCCACACTTGAACGACAACAGATGCAATGGAGCCAACGATCATACAGCTCGAACACCCAACACTGCTCCGATACCCCCCGCCACCAGCCCCTTGTCCACCATCCCCCCTCACCTCCCCCACAAACAAATGTGACAGCAACCTTAGGAAATATGGAACTTAACAAATTGGGTGATGTAGCACAATTATAATAAAGAAGGTGCATGTGAGGTTGGACAAATAAGAATCTCAGTCATCTATGGATTTACATATAAAATATTTTATTTACACAAAACAACAAAATAAAAGTAGGTACAGGCATGGCGTGTCATCCCTCGACAATTTGTGAATCACAGCCTGCAAGACAAAAAGAAAGATAAGATTGTGCGTCAAAGGAGAGAGAGAGAAATAGAGAAAGAGTGAGAGAGAGGAAGACAGAGAGAAATAGTGAGAGAGAGAGAAAGAATGAGACTGAGAGTAAGAGAGAGAGACAGAGAAAGAATGAGAGAGAGAGGAAGAGACAGAGAAAGAGTATGAGAGAGAGAACGGAAGAGATAGAGAGTGTGTGAGAGAGAAAGAGTGTGAGTGACAGAAAGGAAGAGATGGAGAGGGAGAGTGAGTGTTGACACTGTAGAGAAAATCCTCACAGCTCACCTTTCTGCCACCGGTGTGTCCCCACCCACGTGCAGCCCTCAAATGTAGTCATCTGAAACATAGTATAGAATCAGTAATGGCAGAGTACATACAACTGCACATGCCTAATTCTTTGTTTCACCCCTGCGCACCCAGGCTGCTGCACCCCATTGACTCCCGCCACCCAGAGTTTTCTGCCCAGCTCTGCACACCCAGGCTGCTGTACCCCATCAACTCCCACTGCCCAGAGGTGACTGCCCGCCGCTGAGCACCCAGGCTGCTGCCCCCATCCACTCCCACTGCTCGGAGATGACTGCCCATCGCTGCGTAAACAAGCCTCTCTGCTCACCGTTCGCAAGCTATCTGTAGAAAAGAGGGCCTACCAAGTGCCGCTGCAAGCCCCAAGCCCGGGGCCCCCGAAGAGGGCACCCTGCATATCATGCAGCCCCACTCCTCAGGTTACCAGGTCTCACATTTGGTGTTTGGTCTTGATTTCGCCATGGCAGAGGACATACCTGTGCACCCGGCTTTTCATCGCGTTCTGCACACCCGCTCAGCCCTTGCGGTGCCACTAACTCTGTGACCAGCAAGCCAACTCCACGTGGCAGTAGATCTGCGCTGTCTGATGGCTCAGGCCTACACTGCGGTCCAGCAGGGCACACAAAACCTGAGCTTCCAAGACCGTCAGGACGGGCCATCACCCCAGGCTGCACACCTGCTCAGCAGTTACGGTACCCGTACCTCAGTGGACCAAAAGTCATCGTCCCGTGCCGGTGTGGCTGTGCTGGCCGCAGTGCATCTGGTGCGAGCAACTCTGAAATGGCGTAGAGCACGTGTGCCCGGTCTTCATTTGGCAGGGTCACATGTCCTGTGATACCTGTGCTGGATGGGTGTGGTGTGGGTATATACCAACCATAAGTAAGTGGCTGTGTCGTACTGACAACTAGGCTGTGACCAGCAGATCAGTGCAATGGAAATCTGGGCCATGTAGCATTGTTGTCCTTTCCTGTAGGCGTAAGTGGAGTGGGCTGCCCTGGCATATGCCAGTTCTTCGTGAGGCTGTGAAGAATTAATCCGGAGCTATAAGCGTGGCTCCGTCCTGGGCTGTATGAGGAATCAACTGATGTGGGTGTCCCTGTTGTAGTGCTGCTGTCACCTGGGTCGCAAGCGCCAGTGTGTCACTCTGTGAGCCAAGTCACTGAAAAAACCATAGGTTTAATGAACATTATAATTAGACATTAGCATTTAAAAAACGTTTGAAATTCACTGAAAAAAACATAGGTTTTAGGCAGGTTATAGTAAGAAATTAGCATTTAATGAACCTTAGAAATTCACTGAAAGAACCATAGGTTTCAGGGACATTATAGTTAGAAATTAGCATTTAAAACACCTTTGAAATTTACTGAAAAAAACATAGGTTTGAGGGACGTTATAGTAAGTTGAACATTTCACTCGTACAAAACCATACCAATTCCGCCGTTATAGTTGGTTGAGGTAACTATTTATTTTATTTATTGATTTATTTATTAATAAGGTTTTATATAGCGCTGGCTGGACCCAGGAGTATGAGAGCGCTTTACAAGATTAAATTGAAGATTCAGAGAGAAATACAGCATACGTACAAATGAGACAAAAAGATAAACAATTTACACATTTGGCTCAAAGATTAAATGGAGCAGAACATTGAAGATCAAGGATTAAACAACAGATCATAGAAGATAGAGTGGTTGAGGTAGGATGGGCAGTAGCTGCATAGGTAGAGTGATCAGTGACCAGGTACTTAAGAGTTCCAGTATTTGTTAAGGAGAAGCAGCTTGAGTTCTTTTTTGAAGCAGGGGTAGGAGAGATTACAGCATAGTTCTTTAGGGAGAGCATTCCAGACAGAGGGTACCCTTCCAGAGAAAGATCGGGATTGTGTAGTTTTCTTTTTTTAGTAGAGGAGGGTCAAGGGTAAGAGTATTGGTGCGCCTCAGTGTTCTGGTGCAGCCCGCTTTGTGGAGTTTTTCAGTGAGGTAAGATGGGGTATTTAGGTGGGGGGCTTTGTGAGTGATGCAGGCAATTTTGTAGGCTGATCTACCTTCAATCAGGAGCCATTTGAGGTTCTTGAGGACTGGGGAGATGCGGTTGAATCATTTACAGCCAGTGATCAACCTGGCAGCAAAGTTAATAACAGATTTGATAGGGATGAGGTGGACTTTAGTAGTACCTGTGAGGGTGGCATTACCGTAGTCAATTCTTGATAGGACCAGCAATTGCACAACCGATTTAAAGTCATCGGTTGGAATGAAGGGTTTGATTTTTTTGAGGTGCTGGAGTAAAAAGAGAGCACCTTTGGCTGAGTTTTTTATGTGGGGGGTGAGGCTGAGGTTTTGATCGATGCTGATGCCGAGGTATTTGACAGAGTTAGAGATGGCGAGAGGGCAGTTAAGGGCTTTGATGTCACGGATCCAGTGATGAATGGGCAGAGGGTTGTTTTTGGGAGAGACTAGAATGATTTCAGTCTTTTTTAGGGTTCAGTTTGAGGTGATTTTGATGGAACCACAATTGGATCTTAGTCAAGGTATCATTGAGGTATAGGATGTCAGCATGGGATTTGATCCTATCATAAAGTTGGGTGTTGTCAGCATAGAGGTGGTAACCAATTTTAGCTTGTTTGAGGGTGAGGGTGAGGGGTTCCATGAAGAGGTTGAATAGGGTGGGAGAGAGAATAGAGCCCTGGGGGAAGCCCATGGTGACAGGTAGAGGTTTGGAGAGGCAATTGCTGATTTTAATTTGTTGTGTTCTGTGTAGGAAATAGGAAGTGAACCACTTAAGAACAGTTCCGTCAAAGCCAAAACGGTTTTTGAGTATGTTGAGTAGGGCAGCATGGTTAACAATATCGAAGGCAGCAGAGAGGTCAAGAAGAATGAAAAGAGAGGTTTCACCAATTGTCTAGGGAGCGATGGATGTCGTCAGTGATCTTGAGCATGGCTGTTTCAGTGCTACAGCCCTTTAGAAAACCTGATTGTGAGGCGTCTAAGAGGTTGAAGGAGTTGATGTAATTGTCCAGCTGGCTCAGGGCGCATTTTTCTAGGGCCTTGGATAAGAACAGAAGGTTAGAGATAGGGTGCAGGTTATTTAAGTCAGTTGGGTCAGCTATAGTGTTTTTCAAGATGGGATAATTTGACCTAGTTGGAGGGATACAGGGACCAAACCGGAAGCGAGGGAGGAGTTAATGATGGCAGTCCAGTACGGGGCGATGATGTGTTTTAGATCGTGAACAAGATGAGCCGGGATGGGATCTCTGGTATATGAGGATGTTTTCAGCGTGGAGATGATGCTAAGGATATCCCTTTCTGAGATGGAACTAAAGTTACTCCAGGAAGCATTGTTCTTTCGCTGGGGTACAGTGTGGTGAGTCCTAGTGGGGGAAAGGAAAGGCAGGAGGTACGGGGAGAAAGTTAGGGAGGGGAGGTAGGTTCTGTGTGGGGGTGGAGCGATGAAGGATAGGTTAATCTTTGTGATTTTGTCTGAGAAGAAGCTAGAGATTTCCTCACATCTTTCAGCCCAAGCTTTAAGATTAGGGGGGCAGAAGTAGTTTGTTTTTTAATAATGTTACATGGTTATCTCAGTTGATTTTTTGCCCGGTCTACTTGTGCACGGAAGAAGGATGCTATTTCGTTAGAAATATGTTTTTTATAGCTGGCCCTAGCGGCTCTGAGGAGGGTAAGGTTAGAGGAGGAGGGCTGTTGCCTCCAAGTGCGTTCGGTTTGTCTGAGGGCTCGTCTTTCATTGTTAAGGTGGGCATTGAACCAGGATTTAGATGGTTTGCTTTTTTGTAGTTTGAGTATGGCTGGGGCAATTTAGTCAAGGACCTCAGCAATAGATCTGTTGTAAGGATCCATAAGGTCAATAGTGTTGTGGGGGAGAGGCGTAAGTCATAGGAGGGCTTTTATTTTAGTCTCCAGCTCACCTGGGGGGATAAGATGAAGATTTCTGGTTAGTTTCATTTGTTTCATTGTATTAGAGGAGGGGGAGGGCATGGAGCTTTTGATCGTTAAGAGGACAAGGTGGTGATTGGACCAGTCAATGGGTATAATGTTGGTGAGAATAGCCAGGTCTTTGCTGGTGATGACAGCATCAAGAGTGGCACCTTTGTCGTGTGTTGGAGAAAAGCAAAGTTGCTTCAAGTTGCTGACATCAAGTAGGTCGTTTAGAAGGTTGATTGAGGGGTCGGCAATGTTATTCCAGTGGAGGTTGAAGTCCCCAAGGAAGAGGTTACTATAGTTGTTAACCGCTGATTGAATAAGAAGATCGGAAAATTCATTGACAAAGGAGAGAGGGTCGCCAGGGGGATGGTAAATATTATGTAAACGAACCGGGGGGAGCCCTGAACAGTGAGTTCAGCGCTCAGATATTCAAAGGTAGTCAGGTCAGGGTGTGGGACAGGTGTGAGTAGAAGTTCATCTTTATAGATTATGGCGAGGCCTCCACCAATTTTGATAAGCCTGTCTTTCCTGAGGATGGTGTAACCTGGGGGTGCAAGCAGGTCAAGGATTGATGAGGAGTGGTCATTCAGCCATGTTTCCGTTAGAAAGGCGATGTCAATGCTTTCGCTAAGAATGGTCTCAGCGATTTCCGTGGCATGGCAGGAAGCTTAACGGCAGTTGACCAGCATGCAGTTGAGGAGTTTGGGGTCGGTCCTTTTAGTGGGTCGCGCCCCCGCAATGCACTGCTGATGATGTGACATATTACATCATTCATGACATGGTAAGGGACATGTAAATGTAAAAAAAATGTATCAATCACACTTCTATTTACTCACCTATACAGTTATACACACACAACCTCACTTATTCATATAGATACTAACATATACTTACTCTCTTATACAATCACTGGTACAAGTACATACTCATCCATACAGCCACACTCACAATCACTGACTCTCACGTATAGTCATTTATATACTCCAACTCTCACATACACTCCCTTTTACATATGTAGTTACTTTGACATGTGGCGCTAAGATATCCATTCCCTCACCAACACACCCATACATACACTCACCCACCCATACAGCTGTTTCCACAAGCACTCTTGAATCCATTCACCCAGTGAATGAAGCCCTCACACATCTTTGTACAGAGTCACCCACCTCCCACCCACCCACGCACACACATTTAGGCACCTATACAAATACTCAGGCAACCAATCAATAACCCATATAGACACTAATGTAGCTACTCACCAACTGATGCAGCAGCTTACACAGCAATAGACAGACTGACACAGATATTCACACATTTTAGTTACTAACACATGCATTCAGTAAGACACATTTAATCACTCACTTTTACAGTCAGTCATGCACCTACTAAATACTCCATCCAGACACTTATACACCCACTCATTTTTCAATACACCTTGACCAATATATATATATATATATATATATATATATATATATATATATATATATATATATATATATATATATATATATATATATATATATATATATATATATATATATATATATATATATATATATATATATATATATATAGACGTCATTACTAGTACAATGGAGGGGTTGTGCCATCTATTTCAGATGTCCCCGCATGATTGTAAATAATATATATGTTTTTTATAGTACAGTATTTTTCAGCATCTTTTGCACATAATGGTATGTTTACATCGCGCAGGATTGCACATCAATATAGGACAAGTTTTTAACATAACAATTCATTTTTATGTAAAATGTTTTTAAGTATTTATATTATACTTTTTAACTAAATTGTCTATATGTTATGTTATGTTATGTTATGTTATGTTATATTAAGTTTATATAGCGCACGGCTACTCTAAAAGAGTGTCCCGGCTAAGCATGGGCGTAAAATCCGTTCCGCTCGCGGATTTTGCGGATTTTCAGCAAATTCTCAATCCGCGAACTATCGCGAACTTGCCGAAAATTCGTAAAATCCGTGCGAAGCGGATTTTTTGCTTGGTCGCACTTGCCAACTAGATTACTATACAATTTCGCGGGAGTAAACACTTGCGAACACGTAGATGCGGCGGGCAGCGACAATCTCGCAATTGCGAGATTGCAAAATTTGCAATTTCGCACAAGAAATCCACCAGCAGGCAGCATAAACCTTGAAAATTATGATTTTTATCAGAATAACTCCTCAGGTTGACATTTGCCTGCACTTTTTCTTTGCAAGGAGTCCATTTTGGGGGGGGGGGGTGGGAGGAAGGAAGTGCCCCACAGTCTCCAACTTCCTGTTCCTGTCCAGCAGGCTCCTCCCAGTGCTTTCTTCATGTGCTGGTCACTTTGATTTGGATCTTGACCTGGAAGGGTTACTTTTTGTGGATGCTGCTGGATATTTGGATTTTTGCAAAACTGAAAGCACTCAGCAGGTGCAAAAGTTCAATCTTATCATTAGTAACCTTTCCCTGTAGTGCTTCCTGAGGGGCCCCTTCAGACTTCATTTGCCTACTTGCAACTATTCTATGACCCTGCTCTGACCCTCACAGCAGGCTCAGAGAATAGCTACAAGTAGGCCACAAAGGTCCTGTGAAAAAAAATTGCACTGCAACAGAAAGCAAATTACAGATAAGGAAGCAGGTGCCAGCCAGACTGGAAGTTTAAATTCAGTGACACATTAATCAACCCCAAATTGATTCATGTCAGTTGAAGCAGGGCAGGTGTGCTTTTTTTTTTCACCCCCATAATCTACAGTGATAAACCAACCAGAGGGTGGCAGTGATGTACCAGAGGGTGGCATGGGTGTACCAGAGGGTGGCAGTGGTGAAACAGAGGGTGCTGTGAACCTGTGATGATGAACCAGATGTAGAAACAACATAGTCGCGGCCGTTGCGAGCCGATAAGTAAGTTCGCAATTGCGAACTGGTACACAACCCTCGGGAACTGGCAGAAACCCTTGCGAACACAAGAAAAAAAAAAATCCGCAAATTCGCGAGAGTTCGCGGATTTTGCGGATTGCGAATCCGTAAATACGCAAGTTCGCGGATTGCCAATTCGCAAAATCCGCCCATGCTTAGTCCCGGCGCTTTCCACATGCAGCTTGATGTAGAATAACACAACAAGGAATAACAGATACAAAGAGGAAAAGAGAAAAACCCACCAGAAAAAGCCTAGAGATTAAAAAGCCAAGTCTTCAGGCTCTTCCTGAACTGAGGCAGATTGGAAGTGCTGCGAAGCGACAGCGGAAGCGAGTTCCACAGCTGGGGGGCCTTGAAGCTGAAGGAGCGCCCCCCAGTGCGGGCCTTCCTCACACGCGGGACCACAGCATTAAAGAGAGATTCGGACCGCAGTGAGCGGTTTGGGCGATAGAAGGCCAATCTTCGCCGCAGGTATCCAGCACCTAAACCAAACAATGCTTTGTGCATCAGCGTCAGGGATTTAAACATGATCCGCTTCCGGATAGGCAGCCAGTGAAGCGTGTGCAGCAACCCAGAAGCACGTGCTCGCCTGTGCAGGCCAAAAATGGCGCCGGCAGCAGAGTTTTGTGCCACCTGCAGGCGCTGGACAAAATAATCAGGAAGGCCAAGGAAAAGGGCGTTGGCATAATCCAACCTGGATCCAATGAGCGCTTGCACAGTAATCCGCCTATGCTCCACAGACAGCAATGGTAAGAACTTGCGGAGCATCTTCAGAATACCGAAACAGGTGCCGGCCAGCCCCAGGACATGAGCTCTCAGTGAGAGCTTGTTGTCCAGCTTGATGCCAAGGTTTTTGGCAACCTGTGATGACTGTGCAGGAGGACACATGTCAGACGGCCACCATTGCCGCCAATCAGGGTCAGTGGCACAACCAAAGAATAAGACCTCCGACTTACTGGAGTTGGCCTTTAAACTGTTCCGCTGGAACCTGTCGAAGACCATTCCCAGACAGCCCCGAATACTCTCTCCATCAAATGCCTGGTCTTTACCGCAAGTGAAGAGGAGTTGCGTGTCGTCGGCGTAGGACACGATCTGGGCCCCATAGGCCTCCACCGCCGCCGCCAAAGGGGACATGAAGATGTTAAACAATGACGGGCTCAACACCGAACCCTGTGGAACCCCGACTCCCAATGCACTGAGTATGATGTTTACGAACTTTGATTGTTCCCATTAGATGCTTATTGATAGTACAGTACTGTATTAACCATATCCAAGCATTTATGCAGAAACATTCTTGCTAATTTACATGAATTTATTCAGGTATCAGCTCGCATTCGTGTGACATGAATATTGTATTTGGCTATTACCCATCTTTGTTCTCTGATGTGCCATAGAAACGTAGTAGTATTTTTTCCATGTTTGTGATTATCACATGGTATGCACTAGCACTTTAAAAATACAGGCATGATGGGTAAACATTTGACTGTGATCAAGGGCATCCGCCCAAAACGCGCCAGTTCGCTTTGCTGCTGAGTTTGCTTTATTAAATCTTATTTGCCTTATACCGGATTAGTTTGGTCGTCTGTTCCGTCCTGGGGACCTGGGGCTGCAGTCTGGCTACTGTTGTGCATATATATATACTTTACCAGAACATCCCAGTGTAACATTTAGGAGAGCCAAAAATATGGCTACTCTACTGTCTCCTAAAACACCTACAGTCACCCAAAACACTCTAAATTGGTTACCTACAACTTGTGGTTTTCGGAAATGTGCGACATGTCGGGCATGCAATTTTGGAATCAACACTGTTAAGTACAGGACCCCCTTAACAATTAAAGAACAATTGATTAGGGTCAAATTTGACTGCCGCACAGAATATGCAGTATACGTGCTCACTTGTACTTGCGGTTTGAGATACGTAGGTAGCACTAAGAATCCTGTCTATATGCGAATCCTACAACACATCCGTGCCATCATTAACTGTGACCCGACATATCCGGTGGCCAGACACTTTAAGCTCAGTCACAACAAAGATGTCAACTGTCTCTCTTATTTTGTGATTGACATGGCTCCGGTACAAAAAAGAGGTGGTGACAGAGACAAAGCACTTAGGCAATTAGAGACCAGATACATACTCAATCTTAACAGCAAACATCCCAGTGGTCTCAATGATAGAGAGGATATGCATACCTTTTTATAATAATGCATCCATCTCATCATTACGCATACTGTCTTCCCGAAATGATCAGCATAGAATATAGGCCACATAAACCAGAATTGTTATTTACTTGTAAATAGACCGTGTCTCATATCAGAAAGAGAAATGTTGTTACTCTCTTTGATTAATGTTTTTTCTAACTTTTTTCATTCTCTTTTAATCACTGTTTTACCAAATTTGCACTATTTTTCACTCAGTATCTCACACACCATTGGGTATTTGCAAAATGTGGATAATCAATTTAATAGTGGGCCATTTCCAGGAGTGGGATGGTCCCTTTAGCTATTGTAATTATCTAAGCACTAGCACTTTCACCAACCTATGACATCATGAGCACATATAACATCATCTGCAGAATCCTATATAATTTATTAGCGAGGCAGCTTTATTCTGCATTTTGGAATATGCATGCATGTAAGTAAACCATTCATGGTTTTTATTAAGAGCGTTATTTGCACATTCAACCTGGCATGAATTTTTGCACATGTAATATAAAAACAATTTTATGGTTTTTACATGAGGTTATGTTCACAAAATGTTAGCTTATTTATATGTTAAAATTTTAGCTTATTTATATGTTATTTATTAATTGTACATAACATGCTATTTGAAATTTGTTCGCTCTGAAGCTGCTAACCAATTGGTACACAACGCATTTAAGCGGAAATAATGTACAGATGTTGTTACAACATACAATACAAGAAAATGTTTTTTCACGATGGTCAGTAAGTAGGTGTGCTAGAAACCCAGTTACCCTTCTGCACTTGACATCCACAGTATGTTTTCACTTTTTATCACTAGATCACGTGGTGAGATCATAGATGAGAAAAAAGAGTGTATGCTTTATTTAAAGTGCTCATTACTGCATTGGTTGCTATGTGATCAAGGGCAGTTCCTGCCCAAAACGCGTCATGCTAATCCTGACCTGAAATGGATAATAAACACCTCTGTTACACTCGACAAGCTGCGTGGTGGTCGTCCGTGATTTTTTCTGTGGTTGCAACCGTTTTCAGCAGAAATTGACCCATATATATATATATATATATATATATATATATATATATATAAAAATATATAACATATTTAAAGTTTACAGAAACACACAGTCCCTGGATGATGTCATCGGTGACGTCATCAGTGATATGATTTGAGATATCATAAGTGATGTCATCAGTGATGTCACTGATCATGTCATGAAAGATGTAATATGTGACATCATCAGCAATGCATTGCGGGGGAGCAAGTTATAGTTAGCTCAACTAACTACAACAGCGGGATTTGTATGGTTTTGTACGAGTGAAATATCCAACTAACTATAACGTCCCTCAAACCTATGGTTTTTTCTGTGAATATATATATATATATATAGATATAATTTACCTTAATAATTACAACTATTTATTTGCAAGTATATTATATATATAATTAGTTATGTTATTATTTTGTAGCTTTATCTTTGTAATAAAGTAAATATAGTGATATAGGTATTAATAGTTTGATATACTTACCTTTTTTAATGATATTTTGTTCCACATTTTTGACATACTATTTTCGTAGTTTACATACAAGGTACTTAAGCTCAATATATTTTATTTAAAATATATTTACTGAGGAAGAAATGTTCTTCCTCTACATTTGATTAACATTGGAATTCTTTACAATTGACCAAACCTTAGAGAAGGAACATGATCAATGAGACACCAGAGCATAAACTCTTAACCTTTAGAGTGAGAGTTCAGGACCTTAGCCATTAGGCTATAGATGACTTTGTTGACAAAATATTTGACATAATATTCTTGTGTCACGCTATTTTGGCAAACCAGATTTTGACACACAGCCGGATAAGCATAAAACATACAACAGCAGCAAACAAAACAACTGCAGGTGCTACATTGCTTCCCTTCCAGGACTATGCCCTTCTATCTACATGTTGTGCTTCTTTGCTTAGTTAGGAGAACACCATAGGTTGGCAGTCCAGACAGAAATGCAGCTATGGTGCAACTAAGGAGCAGCTGTTAAGCCAAAGTGTATTGTTTATCAAAAGGTAAATCAGAACTTGGCAAGTGAACTGATGGTTTGGGACAAAATTAAAGAAACTATTGGAACAGGTTTCACACTGCTCTTTGAGTGAAGTGCTGAGATGCCGTACCTCCATGCCATGTTCAAAATATTGAGCAATATTAACCAGGTATCATTCAACCTTGTAATTTGGTGAATATTCATGGATTCAAAACAGATGCCCAGTCTAGATTCCTCCTTATCCGAAGACAGGAGTCAATAACTATCTTTCTTGGTTTGTCTTGGTGAGCCACCTCTAGAAGTTCAGACACAGTGGTGGGTAATCAGACAAAGAATTCATAGGCCTCCGAGTTTCTTTGTCAAGGTACCATGGACTTTGTAGTTTGCTCTGCCATGAGGCCTAGCCTCCTGGGACCCACCCTCAGAAGTGCAACAGACAATAGGGTGAGAAGCATAAGGAAGACCTCGACTAGGAGTCACACTCTTTAAGGATTGGAGTTCCTCTTGTTCTCCACTCTGGCCAACCAAAACTGTAAAAGGTAAGAGCTCCTCCTATGAGGGCCTTACATTAAATTCGACCTCCGTGGGTCACTAGCAATATTATGGCCAATGAAGACAATGTCCAATCATTGATTTTGGAAGACACAGGGGCATCATCCCCAAGAAGACTTTCACTTTTGAGAATCTTCGCCAATTGTCTGTGGTAACTATATGATGATCTAGGCAACCCATCTAACTAAAAATCCAGATTGGCATTGAATCACATGGCCTTTCCTGCTGCACTATTGTAAGACCACCAGCATCCTAATAGGCCTGCTGCACACCTAGTAATGCACAAACCAGGTCCTTTGGTGTCATAGAAGCATCATTCCAAAGTCAGGGACACAAACTTGAATATGTCATATTAGGAGTGCCAACCCTTATAGGCCAATCCATGCTCCTAATGGTGCAACCTTATAACATTATTCTCTGTATGTGTTTATTTGTGCAAGTATTTCTAAAGTGAAGCCTTGTCAATTAGCATCAGAGGATTATTTAGGATGTGATAAATTATAATGAAGTAAACAAGATGAAAGTAACAGAAGAGGCATACATCTTGCATGTGCCAGATAGGATCAAAAATATGTGTTTTTAGAACTTACCAGTATACCAGAAGAGGATGGAGACAAATAGGGGTTGGAAAAATATTACATTTTATGTGCATAACAGTTTCCATTTGTGAAAGAGAAGTGTTAGACCTGGCATTTCTTGCCATGATTACCCTTGACTTTTTGCCTCTACCTCCTCTATTTTTGATGCTGTGATGGATTTCGTTTTACTGGCTTAGATGCTTTGGGCACTTTGCCACTGCTGACCAGTGTCAAAGTGCAAGTGCTCCCTGTATAAAGTGTAATGGTAATTGGTTGTCCATAATTGGTATATTAGTTTTACTAGTAAAATCCCTAGTAAAATGCACTATGTTTGCCAGGGCTGGTAATATAGATGCTACTCATGGGCCTGCAGCACTAATTGCGCCACCCACACAAGTAGCCTTAAAGAGAGAACTCAGGCCTGCCACTGAAGTGCCTGCTCACAGTTTGTTAAACTGCCTTGTTGTCCTGACAAGCGCACCCACTTGCCAGGCCTTACCTTTCCCTTTGTATGCACATCAGACACCCCTTTGTTAGGTCCAGGGTACCCCCTGGGCAGGCTGGAGTGTATGTGAATGGTAGGACATGTACTGAGGGGTGTACCATGTCCTGACAGTGAAATAGCATTTCGTTTTTCACTGTTGAAAGGCCATCTTGTCCAAAGGACAGAATGGGGAGGCTGTGTAATATTTTTCCAGCCTATCTTCTCATTGGCTTAAGATGGAGAGGTGAAGTTTAGAATGCCTGAACTCACAATTTAATAACACATCTTTTTGTGAAGTTGATTTTTGCATTGTGTGTTTCGAAACCACACTTTTAGAAGTGGCTGTTTTTTTGTGTTCTAACATTTCTGTGTGTCTCTGCCTGGTTGTGGATTGACTGTCTGGATTTGAATGTGATAGGATCTGGTAAATGTCTTGGCCCAGGGGAGGAGGTGATACAGCAAAAGGCGGACCTTCACCTGGAGTGTAGGTGGTAGGAGTAGCCCCTGGAGGTGAAGAGGCCTGGGCTGCTGCCATAAAGCAATAGCTCCATCTCCTGCTGCGTGATTGAGGATCCAGACCCCCACTATCAAAGAAAGAAGGTGTCACTGGCAGGGAGACACCAAGAACTGGTTTGGACAGGGGTCAGTGCCCCTGAACACAAAGACTTCAAAGATATGTAGGGATATAACTATGAGAGCTGAAACCCCTGGACCTTGGACTGATAAAGACTTAAAAGGATTGAAACTACTTTGTGGTCAAGAGTAACCTCTGCCATGGAAGAAACAGCTGAAGAGACTGAAGGAAAGGGCTGACCCATGCTAAGTGTTCTGGTGCTGGCCTGCAGTTTGCTGATTTAACCAAGGAGAGGCTAATGGACTTTGCTGTGTGCTGTTCCCCCCTGCATGAAAGGACTTTGTTGTGTGCTGTTTCCTGAAGTATCTTGTCCCCAAGGGCCCAAGGAGAGCTGGCTCCCTGTTATGGAAACTCAGGAACTAAAGTTTTCCAGAGGAGTCTCAGCGATGCTGTGTGAATGTGCTTTTTGCAGCCTGAGACCTTCGTAAGAGCTGCCCCATGATTGTGTGAACCTGGAGTCCAAGTGAGTCTCAGCGACGCTGTGTGCATGTGCTCCGTGCAGCCTGGGACCTTCGTGAGGATTGCCCTGTGACTGTGAACACCTGAAGCTCAAGTGAGTCTCAGCAACACTGTGTGCGTGTGCTTTGTGCAGCCTGAGACCTTCGTGAGGATTACCCTCTGATCTTGGGCGCCCGAAATCTAAGGGAGTCTCAGCGACGCTGTGTGCGTGTGCTTCGTGCAGCCAGAGACCTTTGTGAGGAATGCCCTGGGATAGTGGGCACCCAGAGCTTAAGTAAGTCTCAGCGACAATGTGTGCGTGTGCCCTGCTGCAGCCAGAGACCTTCGTCATTGCCATCGGCCCGGACCGCCATCCCCTGAGGAGCTGTGCCAGCGGTCCAAGCCTGTCTTTGCCAAGGAGGTACCTTGAAGCAACCCTGTCCCGGGAGCCGTGTTCCACTGCCCAAGATAAACGAAGTTGCATCAGAGGCCCAAGTCATGAGGAGAGGAGAGTGAGATCGTACCCCCCAGAATACGCTTAGCGAGCGTGCATGTGTTGCGACTGGGGGGGGGTGCGGGCTACGAGAGAAACGCTCTTGGCCTTCCCTCACTTTGCAGCGCGAGCCTCAGCTGAAGTCCGTATTGCGGCCCGTACTTGCTGAGGAGTGGCAGTACTGGGGCCGGAATTCGGAACTACACTTTGTTTTACACTATACCCATGTTGGGGGCATATTTTGGCAGTATCTGACCGCGATTCAGCAGGAGAGGCCTAGAGACAGTCCAGAGCACCGTGATCAGTGCCGGAGTACATTATTTTGGTATTACGAACTGCTTGATTGTTGCATTACGCATGACATCATTTTGGTATTACAAACTGCCTGATTGTTGCATTACGCATTGCATTATTTCTGCATAACAAACTACCTGATTATTACATTACGCATTGCAATATTTTTGCATAACGAACTGCCTGATTGTTGCATTCCGAAATGCAGTATTTTGGAATTACGAACTGCCTGATTGTTGCATAACGAACTGCATTATTTTTTACATTGCCAAGTGCCTGATTCTTGCATTACGAACTGCATAGCATTGCAATAGGATTGCATCGGATCATCTAGAATTGCTCATTAATACTGCAAGAACCTACAAGGGCTTGCTGGCCTAATAACCGGGCAGGTGAAATATTACAAATACACATATGTTGGATTTTTATTGTGTGGTCTCATTGTATATCTTTTTATATAAACGTATACTTGTTATTTTATGAAACTCGTGTGGAGTTCATATGTGGTGTCATCATTGGTTTACTGAGAGCAGGGTTGAAAATACTTCACACATTTGCCTCGGAGATAAGCCTAGCTGGTCGTGCCAAGCTACCAAGGGGGTGAGCAGGGGCTATCTGAGAAGGTGTCCTTCCTTTCCATGACTTAGAAGCAAGGGTCCCTATTTGGCTACCTCAGCCAACTAGAGACCCCCAGTTCTAACATTGGTGGCCAGCAGTTTAGGATAGGAACATGTATTTGCAAATTCACTCACAGTGATTGGTGTACATCACTAGTGTAGTGCAGACCACGATGCAACCACATGCTGTGTTTTTTTATTTTTGGTTCTATTTTTGAGCGACCTTTAAGCCACACAATATGTCTTAGAGGAGTCAAGTAGCCAGTGATGTTGCAGGTTTGGAGTTCAACAATGAGGCATTGCATACCTACAAAGTTGATCAATTGAGACAATTCTGCAGAGCTTTGGGATGTCCCACGAAAAGTAGTTTTATAATTATAACAAGGGAACCCAATGGATACCTTCGGACCATGGGCGGACAATTTTTTATAGAAAACAAAGGTCCTAAGGCTAATTCAATTGTACACACAATGATGTTATAGACTTGAATCAGTACTATATCTGTAGTTCCTGTACCCAGCCGGGTCAGGGAATTTTTTATTTAAGTTGATCAAAAAGGATTAAGTGACCATACAAAGGGTCAATTTCAGCATTTGATAGGGTACAAGCCTGCACCTATCCAGGAAGAAACTAAAGTTTAGAGAAAGGTAGAAATGGGAAAAACATACAATATCAGGCAAGAAAACGTAGGAGCCACATGTCCCTTGCAAGTGGTTAGCTAATGCGCAAGTTGAGACAAACAGTCCCTGCAAATACAATAAACACAATGGATATATTGCAGAACTGTTTAAAGTGTCGAAGTTTCGATCCCCTGGCTCCTAATGAACCGGGATCATCTTCAGGACTATGTAATTAGTTGCCTGTTTAAATTTGATGCGCCTGTGGGGTTCCCGAATGGAACGCTGTTCAGATATTCGATCTGGAGAATGCTCCGTTTAGCGCGAACTTAGTGCAAGTCTTTGGAGCCTCTTGCTATGGTCTCAAAACTGTGATGGGTATCAGAGACCTCTCATTGGCGTCCTCTTAGTAAAGGGGCGTTTTGGGGTTGATATTCATAAGTGGTGGGGGAGTACGATGCTTACGATGCTCGGCAGAACCTCCAAACCAACTTCCGTGGCTTGGCGGCGTAGCCGTGGTACTGCTCCACAATCGTGCGATATTCTCGAGGTCGGTGGACTCGATGGTCAATACACCTGACAGCACGGGCTTCTGGGAGGGATGTTTTACCCCCTTTAGAGAAGGTGGGAACCCTGACCTACACTAATATGAAGCAGGCTATGTACCTCAGGTATGGGCTCACTCCTAAACAGTACAGGCAGAGATTCAGGAACTTCAAGAAACTGGAATCCAGTTCTTGGGTTGAGTGTGTGAATGCGTACACGCGTGCATTGGCTGGTTGGATGAAGGGTTGCTGCCCTTCATCCAACCATCTAATTAAGCCCTTAAATGATTTTAAGGGTTTATGCGATTTATTTAGTTGTGAACACTTGAGTAGTCTGTGTGTTCTAGAGCTGCGCCAGCATCTTTTGGAATGTAAGCTGACTGATCCCAGTAGTCTTGCTGAAGAGGCGGACCGCTGGACCAGTACCCGGGTCCACTGGGAGATTGGACGTACCACTACCAAATGTGTACCAGGGTCCCCCACAGAAAGACAAGAGTAACCGCAAGGGGTTCTCTAAAGAGCCCCAAAGCAGTTCCCAGGTAAAAGGGTCCTAGTCACCCAAGGCTAAGA
Organism: Lissotriton helveticus; assembly: GCF_964261635.1. Lineage (NCBI taxonomy): Eukaryota > Metazoa > Chordata > Amphibia > Caudata > Salamandridae > Lissotriton > Lissotriton helveticus. The sequence continues at coordinate 887,877,837 of NC_136059.1, forward strand.
GGTCCTGGCCCCATTAGGGCAAGCCGGACAACAGAGGTCCTCCTACTTGGTATTTCTGTAACGAAGTGGGTCACATTGCCCCTAAATGCCCCAAGAAGTCACCTGCACCCACTGGTGCTCCAACACCAGGTTTAATGAGTGTAGCGTTGTGGGAGGAATTGAGTCCTTGGAATGTGGAGGAGCAAGCAGTTATGACCCTGGTCTCATTAGGCAACCGAGAGATGGTCCAGGAAGTCTCTCTGCTTGAGAATACTAAGATGTACAGGCAGTGGGTGACCATCAATGGAAGGAGGGTGGAGGCTCTGAGAGACACCGAAGCCAGTTTGACATCTGTCAGGTGTCAGTCGGTATCTGAGGAGCAGGTGATTCCCAATGTACTTCACTCTGTAGTTGCAGCAGACAACTCAGTGCGCCTCTGTAAGGTGAAGCTAGTTCCCTTTGAGTGGGGGGAGTCTCAGGTTCCTTGAAGGTCATTGTAAGTCCATCCATGCCTGTAGATTGTCTGCTGGGGAATGACCTGGAGAGTTCCCCGTAGAAGGATGTGGAGCGCCAGGCGCATTTGGAGATGTTGGGTCTGCCTGAGTGGGCTTGTGTTACCACTCGGTCTATGACAGCCAGTATAGGTGTTCAAGAGGACCTGGAGCCTGAAACAGTGGCCCAGGTACCTGCCTTAAAGAGAAGAGGCAGGGGACATGGAGAGATGTTGGGTCTGCCTGAGTGGACTTGTGTTACCACTCAGTCTATGGCAGCCAGTAAAGGTGTTCAAGAGGACCTGGTGCCTGAAACAGTGGCCCAGGTGCCTGCCTTAAAGAGAAGAGGCAGGGGGCATGGAAAACCGGCCCCAAAGTTCCCATGGCCCAGCATGAGGTAAACCTTGAGGGGGATGCCCTGGAGCCTACGGGGGAGCAAGTAGCTGAACTGGAGGACCTACCTGAGCTGACCGAATGGCAGCAGGAGGGAGGGCCCTCCAGGGAGGAATTCTGTGAGGAGCAGAAAAAGTGCCCTTCTATTGTAGGTTTGCGGCAACAGGCAGCAAACCAGGCAGCAGGTGATCCGTCCGGGTAACACTTGATTTACAGGGAGAATGATCTCCTATATAAGGAGCCTAAGGTTGTTGAGCCTGGGTTAGCCCATACGCTGGTGGTACCCCAGTGCTTCAGAGCCTTCCAACTGAGGTTGGCTCATGATGTACCTTTAGCAGTACATTTGGGGCAGGACAAGATCTTTGAGAGGCTTGTCACCCACTTCTTCTGCCCTCAGATGCGCAAGAATTCTGATACTCATTGCAGGACCTGTCAGACTTCCCAAGTAACTGGTAAGAGGGGAAGGAAGCACAAGGCTCCCCTCCAACCTTTCTCTGTAGTCAGCACCCCCTTTGAAAAGGTGGACATTGACATCGCGGGGCCCCAGGATCCCAAAACAGCTATGGGCAACAGGTTCATCCTGGTCTTGGTGGACCATGCCATCCGATACCCAGAGGCCATCCCTCTCCAGATGGTGACAGGCCCCATTGTGAGTCGGGCACTGATGGGGATATTTTCCTGCTTGGGGTTCCCCATAGAGGTGGTTTCCGACCGGGGTACCAATTTCATTTCTAGGTACATGAAATCGCTGTGGAAGGAGTGCGGTGTAACCTATAAGTTCACCATGCCTTACCACACCCAGGATAACGGTTTGGTTGAGAGATTTAATCTCACCCTGAAGGGCATGATTATGGGTCTTAGGAACCCATGAGGCATAAGTCATCGTACCATGCCTGCTGTTTGCTTACAGAGAGGTGCCACAGAAGTCCCTAGGGTTCAGCCCCTTTGAGCTCCTGTATGGGCACGCTGTAAGAGGACCCTTTAGTTTGGTGAAGGAGGGCTGGAAGAAGGCTCCTAGTAAACCCCCCCAGGGTGTATATAGCTGGTGTATATAGCTACATGTTGGCATTCAGGAACCAAACTAGGCATTTCATGCAACTCGCCCAGGTGAATCTGGAAGCCAGCCAGGAAGAAATGAAATGGTGGTACATCCAGAATGCCACTCTGGTCGAGATTTAACCTGGACAAAAAGTGTGGGTGATGGTGCCAGTGGAGCCTTGCGCCCTCCAGGACAAGTGGACTGGGCCTTATGAGGTGATGGGACGCAGGAGCGAAGTGTCCTACCTGGTTGACTTACGGTCTCCTAGGAACCCTTTGAGGGTCCACCATGTGTACCGCCTTAAACCACACTTTCAGAGGTCTGATGTGACCATGCTCTTGGCTACAGATGTCGGTGTGGAAGAGGAGAGTGACCTCCTGTCAGCCAAGGAGAAGGATGGGTCAGTGGATGGGGTGAACTACCTCTCGCCTACCCTGACCCCGGAACAGCAGAGGGTCTGTTACCAGGTACTGGGTCAGTTTGCCTCCCTATTCTCCCTGACCCCAAGAGTCACCCATTGGTGCATCCATGAAGTGGACATAGGAGTCAGTCTGCCTGTAAAACAAAATATTTACAGGGTAGCTGATAAGGTCAGGGCCAGCATCAAGGAGGAGGTTTCTAAGACGCTGGTGCTGGGGGTGATGGAACCATCCAACAGTCCCTGGGCTAGCCCAGTGGTCCTTGTGCCAAAAGCTGTTGTGCCTGGTGCCAACCCAGAACTCCGGTTCTGTGTGCTTCACCAAGACTGATGCTCACCCCAACCCCAGAGCTGATGAGCTTGTGTATCGGCTGGGAGCTGCCTGGTACCTCAGTACATTTGGCTTGACGTCTGGGTACTGGTGGATTGCTTTGACCGGGGGTGGCCAAAGAGAGGTCAGGGTTCTCAACACCAGAGGGGCACTACCAGTTCAGGGTTATGCCCTTTGGGTTGAAGAACACCCCTGACACCTTCCAGAGACTGGTTAACCAGGTGCTGTGCGGGCTGGAGGAATTCAGCGCTGCGTACCTGGATGACATTGCTATGTTCAGCTCCAGTTGGAAGGAACATTTGCAATACTTCAGTGAAGTGTTGTGGCCTTGCAGAGGGCAGGACTAACTATCAAGGCAAGTAAGTGCCAGATAGGGCAGGGTTCCATGGTGTATTCAGGACACCAGTTAGGGAGCGGCAAGGTGGCTCCCCTATAGGCAAAAATGGATACCCTCCTGGCTTGGGCACCCCCCAAGACCCAGACGGGAGTGAGAGCCTTTTTAGGACTCACTTGGTATTACAGATGGTTTGTGAAGGGGTATCGCACCAGTGTTGCCGCCTTGACAGAACTGACTTCAAAGAAACACCCCAAGAAGGTGATCTGGACTGATGCCTGCCAGACCGCGGTTGATGCCCTTAAAACTGCCATATGCACGGTGCCCATGCTCAAGGTGCCTGATTTCGCCAAAGAATTTGTGGTGCAGACAGATGCTTCAGAGCATGGTGTGTAAGCAGTACTCTCACAATTGAACGACGAGGGCTTGAACCAACCCGTAGATTTCATTAGCAGGAGGCTAATTCCAGGGAACAGAGGTGGAGTCCAATTGAAAGGGAAGCTTTTGCTGTGGTTTGGGCACTGAAGAAGCTGGGCCTTACCTGTTTGAGACTCACTTCCTGGTTCAGACAGACAACATGCCCCTCAGATGGATGGTGCAGATGAGGGGTGAGAACCCAAAACTGTTGAGGTGGTTCATCTCCCTGCAGGGAATGGACTTCACGGTGGAACACCGACCTGGAACAGAACACGCCAATGCTGGTGATATGTCCAGATTTTTCTGCCATTTGTGATGAGAACTCCAATGAGGTTGGGTAGTTCCCCCCACTTTTCGGCTGGAAGGGCCACGTGTTAGACCTGGCATTTCTTGGCATGATTACCTCTGAATTTTTGCCTCTACCTCCTCTATTTTTGATGCTTTGATGGATTTCGTTTTACTGGCTTTACTGGCTTAGATGCTTTTGGGCACCTTGCCACTGCTGATCAGTGTCAATGTACAAGTGCTCCCTGTATAAAGGGTAATGGTAATTGGTTGTCTACAATTGGTATATTTGTTTTACTAGTAAAGTCCCTAGTAAAGTGCACTATTGTTGCCAGTGCTGGTAACACAAATGCTACTCGTGGGCCAGCAGCACTAATTGTGCCACCCACACAAGTAGCCCTAAAGAGAGAACTCAGGCCTGCCACTGCAGTGCATGGGCGCATTTTATTAAACTGCCTTGTTGTCCTGACAAGTGCACCCACTTGTGAGGCCTTACCCTCCCTTTTTTATGCACATCAGACACGCCATGGTAGAACCAGGTTACCCCCCTGGGCGGGGTGCAGTGTATGTGAAAGGTAGGACATGTACTGAGGTGTGTACCATGTCCTGACAGTGAAATACTTTCCATTTCTTTTTTTACTGTTGAAAGGCCATCTTGCCCATATGACAGAATGGGAAGACTGTGTATTATGTTTCCAGCCTATCTTGCCATAGGCCTAAGATGTAGCGGTGAAGTTTAGTATGCCTGAACTCACAATTTAATAACATATCTTTTTGTGAAAGTGTTTTTTGCATTGTGTGTTTAGAAACCACACTTTTAGAAGTGGCTGTTTTTTGTGTTCTAACATTTCTGTGTGTTTCTGCCTGGTTGTGGATTGACTGTCTGGATTTGAATGTGATAGGATCTGGTGAATGTCTTGACCCAGGGGAGAAGGTGAGACAGCATCAGGCTGTATTTGGAGTGTAGGGGGAGGAGTAGCCCCTGGAGGTGAAGAGGCCTGGGCTGCCATCATAAAACAAAGCCTCCATCTCCTGCTGAGTAATTGAGGCTCCAGACCCCCCACTATCAAAGGAAGAAGGTGTCACTGATAGGGAGACAACCAGAACTGGTTTGGACAGGGGTCAGTGCCCCCCTGAACAGCAAGACTTCAAAGACATTTAGGGGTATAACTATGAGAGCTGAAACCCCTGGGCTTAGGAATGATCAAGGCTGAAAAGGATTGAAACTACTTCGTGGTCAAGAGGAACCTCTGTCAAGGAAGAAACAGCTGAAGAGACGAAAGGAAGGACTGACCCTTGCTGTGTGTCTGGGGCTGACCTGCAGTTTGCTGATTTAACCAAGGAGAGGCTAAGGGACCTTGCTGTGTGCTCTGTCTCCCTGCATGAAAGGACTTTGCTGTGTGCTGTGTCCTGAAGTGTCTTGTCCCTAAGGGCCCAAGGAGAGCTGGCTCCCTGTTATGGAAACTAAGGAACATAAAATTTTCCAGAGGGGTCTCAGCCACGCTGTGTGCATTCCCTTTTTGCAGCATGAGACCTTTGTAGGAACATCCCCATGATCGTGTGTACTCGGAGTCCAAGTGAGTCTCGGCGACGCTGTGTGCATGTGCTTTGTGCAGCCTGAGACTTTCGTGAGGATTGCCCTGTGATCGTGTGCACCCGGAATCCAAGTGAGTCTCAGCGATGCTGTGTGCGTGTACTTTGTGCAGCCTGAGACCTTCGTGAGGAATGCCCTGTGATCGTGTGGGCCCAGAATCCAAGTTAGGCTTAGCGACACTGTGTTTGTGTGCTTTTTGCAGCCTGAGACCTTCTTAAGAACTGCCCCATGATCATGTGCACCTGGAGTCCAAGTGAGTCTCAGCGACACTGTGTGCCTAGTCTTTGTGCTGCCTGAGACCTTTATGAGTATTGCCCAGTCATCGTTTACCCCCGAGCTCAAGTGAGTCTCAGCGACGCTGTGTGCATGTGCTTTGTGCAGCCTGAGACCTTCATGAGGATTGCCCTGTGATCATGGGCACCCAGAGCTTTAGTGAGTCTCAGCGACAATGTGTGTGTGTGCCCTGTTGCAGCCTGAGACCTTCGTCGTTGTCATTGGCTTTTCCAACATGCTAGGTATTTAACGATGTATGCATGACTTTATGAACGTCATGATGTATGCATAGGGTGTGTAATCTTAAAATGGTACCATGCTTAAAGGCTAACAGACACATGATGAAGATGTAGTGGACAGGTAAATCAAAATCGTAGTAAAGGAGTGACAACAAACCTCAGTGACAAAACAATAAAATCTACAAGCTACACAATGTATGCAACAAAATAATGTTGTATAAACAAGAAACGTATATGTGCGTGAATCAAAACTTTAAAGAAAACAAACATATTGCAGTCTGTCGTTAATCCCATGCAGCTGCATGGCATTACTTTTTTTATCCAAAAGAATTCGGATCTTGCAAATTGTTTGTGGGAGTCCACCTCAGATCTAGGTTCTATACTGCACCACATTAAACTTTGGGGTTTCGAGGGGCGACAAAATCCTCACCCTGACAAACTAAACAGAAGAGGGAGTGCGAGTTTATGTTTTTCACATGGTGAAATACTTACAAAATTGACTAGAACATATGAGGTCAATGCAGATATTGAATAATGTAGAGTAAACATTTAATCCTGACAGTCTCACCAAAATAACGTTTTTGAATGTTATCTGGATACCTCAACTTTAACACCAGTTTAGCAAATAGGCCATTTAGTCAAAGGCAGTCAAGTGATCAAGGAACACTAGAAAAAAGGATTCACCATCCTACAGGATATAGATTGATATACCCTATACAATGGGGCCCCACTCCTTGTGTATCCTCCTTCACCATGCTCTGTCATTATGACATTTATTTGTCTATTTTTCAACCCTCCCTTGCAGTTCTTCACATTGTTGTCTTGATCATTCTCCCTGCTTGTCCCTACACTGCACCCTTCTTCTTCACCCCATCAATCTTTCTCTCACTCTCCCATCTCCATTACTTCCATTGAGTCCTCCTTAGCGTATTCAATCACTCACGTTTAATCAATTGGTGAGAACTGTTTACTAATCTTTCAGAAGGATAGTTTTATTTTTGGAAACTGCAAAAAAAATCCAGTTTTACTCAAAGGGAACAGCAATCGTATTCCCCCCCAGGCAATATGTAAATGCTGCATTCGACTAATGAAAATACCTGACGAAGAATTAGCTTCCACAGCATTTTATTTCAAAAGAGATGCTTTACTGACAATAGTTTCTTGATGGCCTGAATGTGGACAGAGGGCGATGGAAACTGGTGGAATAAATGTATAAAATTGCTGTTTATGGTCGGGGACAAGAAGTCGTTAAGGAGGTACAGCACATTTAATTATATCTGCTTTGTTGTCATTACTTCTTAGTTAATCATGCTTCAATTAAAGATATGAAAATGCTAAAATATAAGTGCATGCAAGATTAATAAAGCTTACTCAATTAACAAGCTGCACACATTCCATAGTGCAACAATGTGAAATAAATCTGCAAATGACTTCTGCATTATTTAAAACGTAAAATTAAATATTTGCATATCTGAGAGAATAGTTACACGACCACAGATAAGGGATGGCACCGTTTTCACCCATCCATTACACTATTCTGCAAGCAAAAAATGTGAAATTAAAATAAATTGTAGATATTGAATCCTATTGAGACATGCCTAAGGGTAGTACTGACTCGCCATGATTTCAATGTTCTGGGCGTCACAAATAGACAACGAATGTCGATGCTGTTGAGTGCAGCCACAAGGGTTGAAATTAAAATTAGGGGAAAGGCAAAACTATACACCCTAAGAACAAGGAGTGGGCCATCTCAGAAAACCATCTTTCCGAGCCTAGATTTTCTGTCCTTTAGGATTCAGGCACTGATTTATGGCTGTTGATGGTGACGGCTCATGCTCACGGTATTCCATAGTCACACAGACACGTTTATGATATCCTTTTTCTGGTACATCTGTCGTACCCACACTTCACAGGCGTCTTGTGTAATTTAGAGAGGGGAAACTTGGGTTAGATATTTGTACGAATAACAGTGAAAAGGAAAATTACAAAGTAAATGCTACGGATAAAGTCATAATTTCAGGTAGAAGTCATTTTCAGTGGTACTTGGGTCTGTCAGTTGTATTAGGAAAATATGCGCGGTAAGTGCTGTCGTTTGCCATGGGGAGTCTATTGCACTTCAATTGGATAACAAAGTTACTCTTTTGGTGCACTTCTATCTAGTAGTAGTAGGGTAGTTAGTGTAGCAATGTTATCATTCTCCAGAAGCAAGCAAGTACGGGTATAGGATATAGAATGGAACAAACAATCACACTCAATAAACTACAGGGCATATTAACAAGGAACAGGGAAAATTAACGCTAAGGGCGCTTAACGTTAATTTATTTAACGCCCGCTATCGCTGGATAATATCACCTGGTTATCGCGTTATTAACATCGCTAACCGCCTAGGTCATAAAAAATCCAGCGATAGCGGCATTTTGGGAGGTTATCGCTGGTAATGCAGCGATAAAACTACAAGGATAGGGATATCCTTGTTGAAAGCCCATGGTGGATTTAGCCATGTAATCCACCTCCCATTGGATTACATGGCTAAATCTGAAAATTAGCAGATGTAAAAAAGCAGCGTTAACCATGGTTAGCGCTGTTTTTTGTCTCTAACAGGGTTAGCGTGAATCATGATAATAGGAGAAATGTCGCTTAGCGACATTTCTCCTATTATTTTGCTCAGGAACGCCCACTTTGCATCTCATTAGAGATGCAAAGGGAAGCGTAGTGAAAAAGGGTGCTAACACACAATTTTGTATTTTAGCACCCTCTTGTTGATAGGGCGATATTTTTATCCCTGCTTCTTTGGCTTTTAAAGCCAAAAAAGCGGAGATAAAGCCCTTGTTAATATGCCTCTACATTTTATTTTTTTTGATTTTTTTTATTAAGTTTTCAAGAAAAAAAAATACAAACAGCAAAGAAAAAGGCAAAGGTATTCACAAATTATGAATCATATTACAGAAAATAAATGCATGAATAATATATATAAAATGCAATATGTGAAGAGAAGAATAGTAGGAAGACAGTAGAAAGAAAAGGAAGAAAAATAAAAGTAAAAAGGGGAAAAGAAAAGATTGAAATAAGAAATATATTTTTCAAATGGTTGAAAGATAAAAGACAGAAAAAGAGAGTTAATGCAAAGATGCATGGGAAGAGAGATAAGTTGTAAATGGTCGATCAGATTGAATTTTTTGCGAGCGAGTGAGAGAAGAAACAGTAGCAATTCTATGTTCATCACAAATAAAATTCCACCAAGTTAATGAGGAATTTTTAGAATTATCTTTCCAAGATGATAAAATAACTTTGAATGTTAAAGCAATAAAAAGATCAAATAGCAAGGAGATAGAGGAGGAGTCATCAACATCAGGAGAGGAAGAACCTAGAAAAAAAATGTGTTATGATAATGTAAAATCACAATTAGAAATTTTCATACAAATGGCCCAAACAGATTTCCAAAATATCAATACATTTGAACAGCCATAAAGTTGATGACACAAAGAGCCAGTAGCATTAGAACAAGACCACCATAATGGAGAAGAGGATGGGGAAAACTTGGAAATAGAAACAGGTGTGATAAATGCTCTACTGTACATAAAATACAAGGATTGAGTTATACGAGTAGCAACACAAACTTTAAATAATTTATACCAAAATTTGTCCCATTGCGAAATAGAAAGATAAACGGACAAGTCTGTTTCCCACGCAACTTCAATGGGAGATTTAGGTCTTACAGTAACGGGTAACGACAATAATTTGTACACAATAGCGGCTTTAGGTCTTTGTGTCTGAAATAAACTATATAACGGAGTAGGTGGAGTAAGAAAGGGTGTAGTATCAGGAAGGTCAAAAGAGGCAAGCTGTAATTGCAAAGCATCTGAAATTACAGTATATTCATTAGAGCACAAACTAGGTAACTGAAACCGAGATTGCAATTCCTCAAATGGAATAACAGAGTTTTGGTGAATTAATTGGTGCACAAAGATAATTCCCTTCTCCATCCAATATTTGTAGTAGAATGATTTATCCTCATATTTGAGAAATGTTTTATACCAGATTATAAAGAAGAGAAAAAACATTGAAAAGAAGCTAGGCCAATGGTGAGAGTATTGTATAATAAATTCTGAGAATATTTTAAAATAGCGTTATGAGATGTAAAAGTACAATTTGACATATATACAACAGTCTGAAAAGAGAAGTCTTTTAGTAAAGAACACTCAAAAACAATCCATCTAGGGATAGGAATATCAGCAAAATCATTGGCTAAAGCAAAAAATTGTTTAATTAAGAAGGCTGAATGATAAGTTTTAAAATTAGGAAAACGTACACCACCTTCAGATTCAGGACGCATAAGTTTTGCAAGTGCAATATGTGGGTGTTTCTTGTTCCATAATAATTGGGAACAAATAGAGTTGATTTGGGAAAAATATGATAAGGGAATATGAATAGGCAACATAGATATTGTATATAGTACATGCGGTACAATCATCATTTTGATGGTGTCTAACCTTCCCCACCAGGAGAGAAATAGTGAAGACCAAGTATGAAGGAGTGATTGGATTTTAGTGATTAATCAATTGAACGTATATTTAATTGTGTTGGAAAAGGAAGCAGAAAACCAAATACCAAGGTATTTGGTTTTAGTGGGGCACCAAGCAAAATTAGTATTAGAAATCATATATTGGTAGCACAGTGAATTCAGAGGTAAAACTTCAGTATTAGAGAGGTTTAACTTATAACCAGAAATACTGGAATACAACCGAACCTCATCCATAAAAGGAGGCAAGGAAGTAAGGGGATTCAACAAATAAACTAATATATCATAAGCATATGCCGATATTTTTGTTTCTATAGAGTTACATGTGAAGCCATAAATATGAGTAATAATGCGAATGTGTTCAAGAAAGGGTTCAAGACATAAAACAAATAGCAGGGGAGAAAGGGGACAGCCCTGGCGTGTATCCCTAGATAAGGAAAATCTTTTAAAAATCGGTTATTTACAAAAATACTAGCTCGTGGTCAGGAGTACAATTGTTTGACATATGAAATGAATGTAGGTCCAAGGCCAAACCATTGGAGAGTTTTGAACATAAATTGCCAATTAATACGGTCAAAAGCCTTTTTGCCATCCACGGACAATGCTGCAAGGGGGAATTTAAATTTCTTGCTGTAGGAAATGATATTTGCAAACATTCTAGCATTGTCCGAGGCTAACCTGCCCTTGACAAATCCAACTTGATCAGTCTTTATTAACAATGAAATAATATGCTCGAGACGAGATGCCAGAATCTTAGCAAACATCTTACAATCATAGTTAATCAATGATATAGGTCTGAAATGTTTTCAAAGGGAATGGTCCTGGTCTGGTTTAGGGATGAGGATTATTAAAGCACCCATAAAGGACCCAGAGGCTTTACCATCATCAATAAAGGAATTAAAAAGTTGTAGGAGTTTGGGTACAAAAAGGGAGGCAAAAATAGAATAACATTCAACGGAGAGTCCATAAGGTCCTGGTGCTTTTGATTTTTTTCAGAGAGTTAATGGCATTAATAATCTCCTGAGAAGTAATTTTACCCTCCAATAAGCTGAATTTGTTAGGCAAGGACGGGGGAGATGGGAGGCCCCTGAAAAAAGTATCCAGATTTTGATTAGAGGGATGAGTATCATCAGTATAAAGAGATTGATAATAGTCATGAAAAATATCAGCAATATCATCATCTGATGTCACTAAGTTTTTAGTGGAGTCATTGAAGATGGGCCCAATATTTTTACACTCAGATTTGACTTTCAAATAGTTGGCTAACATTTTACCTGCCTTATTCTGTCCTCCATGATACTCAGATTTAATAATCCCAATTTTTGAGAAAGGAAGTGTCTGATGGGTTATTGAGCGTAAAATATTCAATAATAAAAGTAGTGACTTCTTTAATAAAAATAGTGTCAGATAATAAAAAGGTATTAAGTTCTGGGGTATTACTGGATAAGTCTAGAACAGGATAGACTGGTGCATGGTCGGAAATGAAAATAGACCCAATTTCTGATGATTGATTGAATGGATGGAAGTAATGATTTGCTAACAAAAATATAATCAATCCTAGAACGAGTTTGATGAACATTGGAAAAAAAAGTATACTCAAGAGAATCAGGGTTACAAGTTTTCCATACATCATATAATGATTGAGAGGCAATGGCCATCTGGAATGCATTGTGGGATTTATCAGGATTAAATATACATTTAGATTGTCAGAAAAGGGGTCATTCCATTGGTTAAAATCACCTGCAATAATAATGTTAGGACAATCGACGGAGGAGAGTACAATTTTAATGTCATCCCAAAATTTAGGGTCTGATTTTACTGGGCCATAAATATTCAGCAAAACCAGAGTTTTGTTTTGTATAACAACCTTGGCCATTACCCAATGACCATCCTCATAATTTTGAGTAGACAAAATTTGTACAGATAACGACTTATCAAATAATATAGCAACACCCCCTTTCTTTCCAGAAGCAGGAGAATAAACAACTTGGCCCACCCATTGTTGTTTTAATTTCAGCTATTCCGCTTCAGAGCAATGAGTCGCTTGAAGAAAGGACATCTGAGAATTAAGTTTGGATAAGTGAGAGAGTACCTTTTGTCTCTTGATGGGATGTCCAAGGCCACGCTAGTTCCACGTTACAAATTTACAAATGAAGGAAGGATGGGAGGGTTATACATTAAAAGTTGATACACATCAGGGGTACATCTAAAAAGGAAGTGACAACACATATGAGAATCATAACGGAAATATATTGTATAGAAACAAACACAACTGATAAGCACTTGCACCATATAATAAAATAATTTAAAAAAACACCACATATTAGATGAAAAGAGATTTGTTACAAAACAATAAACATTGCTAAGAGACCCATGCAACAAATTGAATATCATAGAGCAAAGAGCAAAGGAAATAGAAAAACAAACAAAAGTAAGAAGACAAAAAAGAAAAAGGGAATAGAGATAGAAGAAAAAGAAGATAGATCAAGGAAAGAAATCCAGATCGATGAGAAAAGAACAACAACTGAAACATGGAGTATAACTGCACCATCAAGAGATGAAGCAACAGAGAAAAAGAAGAAACGGATAGAATTACAAACAGCCATACTGAATATAATACAGAAGAGATGCAGTAACACTAAGGATGGAAGGAAGAACCAGCTGCACAATTTGTTGAAATACTCTGGAGAAAAGGCCTCAATTTAGCAGGATCATCAAAAGAGCGTGTAGAACCATCATAAGTAATTTTACATAAACAAGGATGAAGGATGCCATAACGAATATTAAATTGTCTCATTTGCGGACATAAAGCCAAGAATTCCTTTCTTCTAGCATTAGTAGCAGTAGATAAATCTTGTGATATGAGGATGTTGTGACCAGACCACTTGAGATGATGTTTTTGCTTTGGCAGCAGAGAGCACTCGCATTAAGTCAGTAAATTCCAAAAACAACATTATTATTCCTCTAGGCTTGGAGGCATGAGGTTGCAAATGACCAAGTCTATGGGCGCGTTGAATATTTAATGAACGTGCTGGTGGAAGGTCCAAAAGTTCTGACAAAAATTTCTTCAGGAAGAGAAGCATATCCGGGCCCTCAAGATTTTCCGGTACACCATAAAGACGGAGATTATTGCATCTATTAAGATTTTCGAGGTCCTCTGTATGAAGTGTTAGACAGTTTATTTCTTGTTCCAAAATTGGACTTTTATTAGATATGTCATGAAGATCACTGATACGTTGCTCCATATCTAACACCTTGGCTTCCATACTAATCCATCTATCCTCTATTTGTTGAAGCTTCTCATTGGTCGTGCTCATGAAGGACTTAAGACCTCTCACTTCACCCAAAATAATATCAAGAGCAGGGTTTTGAGAGGATAAGATGGGTGAAGGAGGATAATTTTTGGCTCGCTTGGGTTTGGTACCTGTAGACGAGGTTCTGACTGAAATTGGAGCTTCATTAGCTATGTTGAAATGATGAGGAGGGAGAGAAGGGATTTTTATTAACGATTTCCGCCTGCCAATAAGCCTAGTAAAGACACATCACCAATCACTGAGGCTCCAAAAAATAAAATAGTGTCAGCACTCTAATATTCGTTATCAAATAGTGAAGCGACAACGAAGTAGCAAGAAATGAAGAGGCTAGGGGATGTGACCACAGATGACAAAAACTGGCACAAGCTTAGCTGGAAAGACAAAGGCTCAAGGACTGGCCCCACCGTCAGCACTCTAGTACTTGCATTCAAAAAAGAGAAGCAACAGCAACGTGGCTAATAGTAATTCAAGTGCCAAATGATGAAGAGGCCAGGGGGTGTGCCCACAATAACAAAAACTGGTACATGGTTTAGTTGAAAAGGCAGAGGCTCAAGAACTGCAGCATCATTTGAAGTAATTGGAGGGAAAAAAAGGTATGCGTATTGTAAATATGAGGTAAAAAGTAATGACAACCTCAGTTCATTAGTAGGCTCCAAATACATTGCATGACCAGCAATGACATCATTTGTGAAAAGTTTGACACATTAGCATCAGTTTTCCCATAAGAGGTAAATGATAGGGAAAGTAGATAAATACGAGGAAAAAAGATGAAAAAAAAACACGTTGTCAAGCGTTAATAATATAAATGCCGGTTTACCTTGAGGCTGAGGTGAGCGAGCGATACAAAATGGCGGCTCCCGCTCGCATTATGATGAAAGGAAAACACCGCCACTGCCATAGGTTCACAGACGGAAGGTAAAGCTGTCAGAGCGGTTTTAATTGCTGCTTCAACCTTTCGTGTTTCGAATTCCATCTCAGTGGTTGCTGCGGGATGCGAAATGCAGGCTGAAATCTTCAGTGAAGCTCTGTGGTGGCACGGAGCTTACAGGTATGCCGCCATCTGCCAGCGGCGAGTGGCCACGCCCCCATGCCCCTACATTTTAAGTCAAAGCTTTTCTGTGGAAAGAATATTTTTCGTTTACAGATTGCAAATGTGATGATCCTGGTACTACCTGGGCCTCAACGGTGTCCCCAAGAACAATTATACCTTGGCAGTCAAATAATATGACCAATGTTATTCTACTCGATAGGTATGGCTGTATCAGGAAGACTTTTGAACCACTGACTTTACTATTGCCACTGTTTTCTTCAGCCATTAATAGACAGTGATGAACCAGAGGGTGACAGTGATGAAACAGAGGGTGACAGTGATGAAACAGAGGGTGACAGAGGTGAACCAGAGGGTGGCAGTGATGAACCAGAGGGTGGCAGTGATGAACCAGAGGGTGGCAGTGATGAACCAGAGGGTGGCAGTGATGAACCAGAGGGTGGCAGTGATGAACCAGAGGGTGGTGCTGCTAAACTGCCCAGGAGCCCTGTGGGTGTGAGCCCCTGCACTGCTGAGCTGCCCAGGGGTTGTGAGCCCACGCGCTACTAAACTGCCCAGGAGCCCAGTGGGTGTGAGCCCCCGTGCTGCTGAACTGCCCCGGAGCCCTCTCAGTGTGAAAATCATTTGTGCTCAATTGCCTGGGAGCCCTCTGGGTGTGAGCACACATTGTGCTAAGTGTCCCGCTGCCCCCAGTACATATATACCCGTACCACACAGCACCATCATGCTCTTGCACCATGAAGTCCGGTGCCTGGATGCTCCTGATCCGTGTAGGTGCTACCACCGTCTGGTGCAGTCAAAATGTAAAGTCATAACTTGCTACACAGCACCAATAAACTCGTGTCCCCCCTGGCACCGGTATGCGCATGTACCAGGCATGGAGCACCCGCATGCCACTGCACCCTACTGCCCAGCGCCAGCTTATGCCTGTACGGGGCAGTTTAGTATGAGATGGGACATTGTCCAGCAGCAGCAGCTGCATGCTCTGAACCCACTGAGCAGGATCAGAATGGCTTTGTACCAACACGCACAGCAGAGCTATGTTGGACATCTGAAGGATTCTGGGGTCCTGTGCCAAACGTATTTTTGCATCCATAAGTTCCCCAAGCGCCATCCCCGTGTAGCTCCTGTGACCAGGAGGCTGCTTCCTCCTCATCTGCTGCTCTGCTCTGTCTCTGACCCCTTATAAACACGATGCATGTGAACTTGCATAGAGCTCCGCCCGTTCGGCCCCATCCACCACACACTAGCGGTATGAAACGTCTTCCCGCCCGTCCCCACTATAATGGCCAGCTCACTCAAGGGACCTCGGCGCCTTTTGGCGCGCTGGCAAAGTTACAGGCACACGTGGTCACCTATTTGTGCAAATGGCACAAAAATCCGCGAGTTCGCGGGAAAATTCGCGAACTCACAGACTTTTTTTGCAATTTCGCACGAATTCGCGCACCGCGAATTCGCAAATTTCGCCCATACTTACAATACAGCAGGTGCTATACATAAACTACTGAGCCTCTATTATCACTTTGGATAATAAATGGCTACAGCGTGAGGAAATACATTTCCAATATGTTTTACAAATATATTTTTAAAGATTGACCCACAAATGATTTTTCAATGCTGTTATACAGTAATAATCTACGAGAGATGCTTTGTTGTTTCAGCAGGGGTCCAATTTCCAGCGGGACCACACGCCCCAGGATCCAGCGGGGCTCAAGCCTGAGCAGCAGCCCCTCCCTCCACACCGCAAAGAGAAAGGAGCTTTAATAACTGCTTGCGCCTCAGGCTACGCGGGAGACGCTTCGTTGTTTCAGCAGGGGGCCAATTTCCAGCGGGACCACACACCCCAGGAACCAGCGGGGCTCAAGGCTGAGCAGCAGCCCCTCCCTCCACGCCGCAAGGAGAAAGGAGCTTTAAAAACTGCTCGCACCTCCTGCTATGCGGGAGACGCTTCGTTGTTTCAGCAGGGGGCCAATTTCCAGTGGAACCGCACGTCCCAGGAACCAGCGGGGCTCAAGGCTGAGCGGCAGCCCCTCCCTCCACGCCGCAAGGAGAAAGGAGCTTTAAAAACTGGCGGGCCCGTCCTCGCCTGTCACAGCCAGGAAGAGCCTGGGCAGGGGCACCCCTCTAACATCTGACATTGCCCATTTGACGGAGCGAACTGTACTGACTTGTGACTGCCACTAAAGGTACTTTTTTTCCCAAGACACTATTCAGGTCTATTCCCATGGGTAGAAGGAAAGCTATGGAGGGGGCAGGGGGGATACAGGATCAAATACAATACAGGGGCCTAGGAAAGCAAAGAAGGTAAAGAAAAGTAACAAGAAGATGCCTAAAATCCATGTCATGGATCGCATTGATACACTTGTTGATGAGTGTGGAAGTATATTAGTAGGAGACCCTGTTGTAAGTTTAGACACCACCAAAATGCGAAATGATGAATCTGATAAACGCCCTCAGCTAACCTACATTCACATACCTCAGATGTTTTGTAAATTGTCCTGTCCAAATATCTCCACTGGAAATAAAGAAGCGTCTTTGAGACAGTCTAGCCCAGATTTCAATATTCCCCCGCCCTCTCAAACACCATCCCAGCCCTTGACACAGCATAGGCAGAGCCATTTGGAGCCTACCGTTATAGTTTGCTCCAACCGTTTTTTCTGCTTTGGCCGAAGAATTCGCTTCTCCCGATGATCTAACCATCCAGGGCTCAAGGGCAGTCCCGTTTGAGGCATAAGTGGAGGGCGGAGTAGACTTAAGCGCCAGGACTTCGATCCTAATATCAATTATAAACTCCCTAACAACAGAGGTGAGGGACCTGAAATCTTTAGTCTCAGACCTAAGAGTTTCTGTATAGGCATTAGGGTAATATCACATGTCACACAAATCACTAGCCACCTCCCAACCCCCTAATCCATTGGCAAGAAGACCCAATCAAGCAGGTAAAACAGGCCCTGCAACGAATCACCCTACACACATCACTCCAATTTATCAACCAGTATCGCCCTGTGCGACCGTTGTGCTGGCGCAGTGTAGGAAGCAAACTAGCGCTCCATCTGGGTCTAATCGCACAGAATCAATCCCTTTTACATCTAAGCCCCTTCTACATACAGGCGCAGCGCCCGGCTTACATGTTCCCAGACGCTCTTCCCTTCCATCGTTCGCAAAGCAGATAGTTTTTATGGTAAATGTTCCTAAGCATGTGGGTCGTGAGTATGGGGATTCACTCACCAATAAGGTCACACATTGGATTCGACACGTTAGAGGGTGCCGATCGATAATAAGAGAAGACATCATCAAGGGTACGAGGCACTCTTTTCGAGGTCAACAATTAGACACAATTGAGCTTTTGCTGACCTCCCCCACTAGGGCTTATTAGCTCAGGAGTATAGGACCTGCCCTCCTCGCACTTCGGGCATTCAATTCAGATGTTCCCCATTGGTTTCTAGTATAACCATGAGGTTCTTGAGCCATCTATAGGGTCTCAACTAAGTGACATTGATTGACTGACAACAATTCCCCGAGTACACACAAGGTTCCGAACTTGCTCCTATAGATACTACTCCCATTGCCTCCACCGCCCTACAGAGCGTATACAACCAGGCAAGGCTATCTCAAATAGATCCCTCTTATTCATCTCAAATGATTTCTGACTCTAGGATTATATCTGCAAGTTCTTTTTTGACAAACCATTCTCCAGGACTAAATCGTATCCAGACTGAATTAGAGCTAGGGCACACTAGAGTGGATAGTCTAAATCTAAAGATCCTCTGTTGTAACATAGCTGGCCTCTCCAAGAAATTGCCAGATTGGTACAACTTTGTCGAAGGCTATACCATCTGCATCTTCCAAGAAACATGGAGCATGGTGCCCTACCACAAAGTGGGTTTTGCTTTCTTCTGTGTCCCAGCAGTACCATCACCAACAAGAAAGGGGCGCCCTCTGGTGGCCTGTTAATATGGATCAGTATTTCCCTAGATTGTACATTGAATCAGATCCAATGTAACTCTCCTGACCTCTTAGGATTAATCATTAGGGAAAACAAAGGAGGTAGAACTTAGGATCAAAAGGCTGAGCACAATCGCCCATAGTTGATCTTTGGAAGCTGAACTTTCCAGCTGTCCCCGTGACTCGTATGTCCTAGTAGCAGGAGACTTCAATTGCACCTTTGAACCTCTCGCTGCCGAGGATATACTAGACATTAAAGAGGATGATGCGAAGCGGGAATTCCCCTGTTGAGTATTCCCCCGATAAAAAGGTGGACCCAATTGGCTGTTTAGTTGAACTCCTTGGCCATAGAACATGGGCTAAGGGCAACCAATGGTAGGTCACAGTCTGATCCAAATGGGGCACACACCTACAATAGGGCAGGATGTTCCTCGCAAATCGACTACATCCTATTAAATTACAAATTATGGTGGCACCTAATAGACATGGTGATAACACCGACTGTTGACAGTGACCATAACCCACTATGTCTAACTTTAAAATCTTTATGGCTGCCCAATTCTTGAACTAGAGACACAGGAAATCCATTGTCAACAAGGGAAGTAATCCCTTCAAATTGTGGAAGACATTTGAAATGGCATAGAGTTGCCCTAGATGAAAAGAAAGTACTTGGCATTAGAGAGACCCTGGTAGAGGCCTTAAGTGAAATGGGAGAGGCCCTGACAGATCTAGATGCCACCCTCAAGATACCCACAATCTATAAGAAAACTATTAGCACTCTGGGAACCTTTTTCCGCACAACCGCCGGAACCGGGCCTCACACCTAGTGCAAGAAGCCTACTGGTAATGATATGTGGTACACGAACACTTGTAGACGTAAGAAATCTGCCCTGGTTCTTGCTGTTAAA
This sequence comes from Lissotriton helveticus, assembly GCF_964261635.1. Taxonomy (NCBI): domain Eukaryota; kingdom Metazoa; phylum Chordata; class Amphibia; order Caudata; family Salamandridae; genus Lissotriton; species Lissotriton helveticus. The sequence continues at coordinate 887,897,364 of NC_136059.1, forward strand.
AGCAAGTCTCCCCTTACGATTCGGTCAGCAAGAAGGGAGTACAAGGTGGTAGTGTCCAAAGCTAAGAAAGAGTGGGAAGAGCTGCAATGGCAAGCCTTGAAAACAGTCAGTACGGAGAAGGATGCTAGCCATTTCTGGAATTTTATTAGAAGCAAGACGCGGCCTGACTGTGAATCAATCACTAGTAACATCTTAAGTCAAACCTGGTATGATCACTTCCTGAAACTGTATTCTAATGCATAGGAAACATCGTGGGAAGGCCCAGTCATCGACCTTAGAATAGGCTCTGGGGAACCCAACAGACATCCTTTCTCTGAACTGGAGGTGGAAACCGCCATTCGGCGAATTGTCCCAGCAAAGGCAGCGGGTCCCGATGGCCTCCCCGGGAAACTCCTTCGCGCAGACCCTGTAAAATGGGCAAAATTTATCACCATCTTAATTAATGCCATTGATAACGGCTCCCCCATTCCTGATTCTTAGAAGGGAGACGAGGTCGGCCAGGGACGACCCTTCCAATTATCGCCCAATAAGCCTGATTCATTCAATCCAAAAGGTTGTTGGTAGGGTGGTGTTGGAGAGGATCTTGGCATGGGCAGACGAAAACATGGTCCTCTCCGATTACCAAGCAGGCTTTAGGGTAGGCACCGGGACAATTGAACAGGCGTTCAGGCTACTCCTCCTTTACTAGAAGGTGGTCCAGATAGGCAAAGGCAGACTTTATCTCACATTTATCGACCTGAAGACTGCCTTTGACCTGGCCCCTGTGGGCACCTGTGGCAGGTGCTAGCTGAGCAGGGGGTCCCTAGGAATATTTTGAACATGCTAGTTCGCCTTCATGAAGACAACTATGCTCAAGTGAGATGGCGTTCTCAAGGGCAGAAAACTGCTCGAATACCAGTAAACAGAGGCGTCCGCCAGGGCTGCGTTCTAGCTCCCACCCTATTCTCTCTGTATGTGAATGGGGTGGTTGAATACTTACAACGAATACCATCTGATGCTCCAGCCCTGATGGATGAAAAAATTCCCACCCTCCTGTTCGCTGATGATACTCTCCTCATCTCAAATACCCAGAAGGGCCTGCAGAGTCTCCTGGATAGCTTTCAATCATTCTGTACCAACAGAGGGCTGATCATCAACTCCGCAAAAACAAAGTATCTAGTGCTAAATCCCCCAAGGACACTTAGGAACCCACCCGCACTAAATCGCGTCCCATTAGAGAGGGTTACCATAATCGACTACCTAGGCATTCGTATTACCGATTCCATGCTCTGGAGCTCTCACACACAAAAAATGCTCCTGGACCATAAAAGGGTAGCGGGGGCAATACTTAAGGAGCATTGCTCCTCAATGAGCAGACCAATCGCCCCCGCCATTGCTATTTACAAGGCTAGAGGAGTGAGCTCGGCCCATTATGGTGCCGAACTCTGGGGTTTTACCAATACGGACCTGGTCGTCAGATCAGAAATTAAATTTTTAAAAGAGCTAATGATGCTCCCCCAGAGGACCCCAACTAAGCCTTTACTGCAAGACCTAGGGTGCCACTCACTCAGAGATCTAGCAAGACTTTGCCCCCTCCTGCTGTGGGCCCACTTGTGGCAGTACGCAGCGGGGTTAAGCGAAGTAATGAGTATGGATAGGTGGCATAAGATCAAATGGCTAAAGGATGTAAAAATACTTTTGCATGACTTTGGTCTTAAAGAGGCATGGATAAATAGAACTCCTCCACCCAAGGCAGAACTTAAGAAGGCATACTGGTTTTGGGTCAGTAAGAAGGGTCCCCTTAATCCCAAAATAGGTAGGCTGACAGATGAGTTTATGCAACACAAGCACTTTACTCGCTTTGAACCCTACCTAGATGTCATACAAAAACCATATGACAGAGCTCTGTATTTTGAGTTCAGGGTAGGATCACTCCTTACACGAGAGCTGACTGCGCAGTGGAAGCCTCCCTATCAAACATCAGCTTCCTGCCCAAGCTGTGAGGCTACCCCCGAGTCATTCGCGCATGTCATGTTCGATTTTCCAGCCTACAAAGTACCAAGGGAGCACTGGCTCAAACCAGTCTTCAAAGAACTGGGCACCCGCAGCCACTACGTTGCGCTGCGCATCTTAAGAACTGATGCACGGGATTTTTATGTTTGTGGACTGGCTAATTTCCTGAGATGGGTTTGGAGTATTAGATCAGGAAACTTGAATGCCAATTTCTAAATACTCCTGTTGTTCTGTGTTTCCTGTTCTCGATACATTGCACTTTTTTCTGTGCTGAAAATTTTATTTTTAGTATTTATTACTTGGCTTTTAATGAATTTTGCTAGTTAAAAGGTTTCGACGCATTAACTAGTTGTCAAAACGTATTCTGATTTTAATTGTAGAGCTCTTTTTTTATTCTGGATTTACAGCTTTTAAGATTTGTTTTATCGAAATAAAGCTATATATATATATAAATATCAATATATATATATAAATATATACTAGTATTAATCTATTTGCTATTTGCTATGAAGCAATATTATGTTAATTACATCACTTTAATGGCATGAGTGATGTAATCCGCTTACTGCATATTTATTGACTACCGTAACGAGGACAAAAACACCGGTGATCAGTTACTACGTACACCTGAATATGTGTGGAGGGCTGCAGATGTGCATTAACATAGGAACATCAGTTATCATCAGATTATCTGGGGCTGAAACTCAGGATTAGCTGCATGCATAAATCAAAGCCACAGAGAATTATAACAACATGTATGCAAACCATCAGTTTTAGAAGATAATTTGCTTGTCCCCCAGAGGGTGCTTCAATGACATAATATCGACTACAGAAATTTAGAGCTATAAAAACATTGTTTGAAAATATCCAGAAACACATTAACAACTTTCTATATACAGAAGACAAAATACAACAGTATCAACTCAAAAAACAATGGGGGCGATTAGTATCTCAGTCTGAAAGCCTCTGACCCGTGGTTGGAGGCTTTCCGACCGAGATCATCGGTTTCACTTCCAACCACCTGATTACAATTTAGGCAGTTGGAGGTGAAACCGGTCAATCATTCTGGATAGATTCCAATAGATTGAGCCCGTAGCCCAGTTGCAGACCAGCCGCAATCCATATGGATGGCGTTTTACACTGCCCTGATTAGGATGTTCTTTTTCCTGCACACCTTCCAAGCAGGGCTTTGCGATATGAAAATCCTGTTAGAAAGCGAGTTTGGGGGCCTTTAGCAGGGCCCCCTTCAACCAGCCACCTACAGTTGGTGGCCAAGGGGGCTCAAGGTGCGCCCTGTTGATCCCTGCAACGTGTGGCAGGAACCGTGAGGAATATATCTTCAAGTAAAGATAGCGAGACTAAAAAAAACAGACTTAACTAAGACAATTAATAAAAATTTCAAGTTAATAAAGAAAATTAAAGTGCAACAGAGTGCAGACTTGTAAAAATACCTGATAAAAACAAGAAATAACCTGCAAATTCCATGAAATAAAGTGGGTTATCACTGGTTACCAATTAGGCGAATGTGAGTCTATCACAATGAATAAGACCAGCAATGTGTCAAGGTAGAGCACAGTTTAAATAACTTAAACCTGGGCTCAAACCGCTGGTAGCTATGGCACAAAACAGAGGCTTAACCCTCTGGAATTGAATGAGTTAAATGCCACCAAAATGTCAATATGAATTTTAAGGATCTACAGCAAAAAGAAGCATGGGAAAAATAAAGTGTCAATCAGTAATCACTGTTCATGATTAATCTGGACCTAGTCCTGATTGCAGACCGACCACAACGGCGTGCAGATGAGAAACACCAACCTGGTTTGTCACTGTGAAATATTACTTTCTGAAAGGTTGCAGGTTGTATCCCCTGAAGTCTTCTAGAAGCCAAAAAGCCACTGGACGAGGTTCCATTGAAGCCAATGGGTTTGCCGAGAAAAGCTCAGAGTGGGAGGAATTACAATTTTTGCTGTCGATGAAGTTGTTGCATGGGGCAAATTTTTTTTGCGCCTTTACCTGGTCTAGATTTCTAACTTTGCACTTTGCCTTTTTATGGAGTTCAAAATTCTCCAGTGGGGCAAGCCTGCAGCTTTATTCAATGAGGTTGCACCAAGATCTGATACCATTGCTGAGAGGTCCTGCTGACACTGACATAGTCCAAACCTTTCTCAGTTTCTAGAGCAGTGCTTCTTGATCACTTGTTAGGCTCACAACACTTGTTCCAGCAGAGACCATCAGCAGGGTCCAGTCCAGTTCCCGTTGCTATTGGTCAGCTGGACACTTAGGGAAAATGGACTCTTGCAGTTTGTTGTAGTCCAGTAGCCATGCAGGAGGTCATGTTACTGACCTTTAGAGTCCACTTTATAATCATAAGTACAAGTGGCAGCAGGACCAGCCCTATGGTCCCAACGCATGTCTTAAACATCAGGTTAAGTCATCTTCTGGTCTTTCGCAGGTAGAGAGAAAGTTTTCTCCCGAGTTGTCGGTGAGTTCCTACTTTTGCAGAATTTCCTAGCCAGCTGGTGGGGATGACTTCCTTGCACTCCCTGATGAATGAGAAAAAGTTCCAGAGGGCACCCCTTCCCACTTTTGCAGAACATCCTGTCTGTACCAATGAGGACTATTTTGAGGAAAATCCAATGTGGCAGACTCTATCTGTTCTGCCTCTGAAATAAGCCTCTGTGCTAGCCAGGATGTGTTTATGGAAATAAGCAGTATCTTCCTCAAATTGATGGTGGAACCAACTCCCCCTCCCACTGAGCTTGTACCAAACTGGTTATAGAGAGCCTACAGAAAAATAGGTTTCTCTTCCCCAGGTCTCTCTTTACACTTAACTGTGAAAGGGCAGGCCTCACCCAAGTCCCTTACAAGTAAATGAAGTTCATGAGCAAGCTGCAGCTGTCCTTTCTGTGGTGATATGTCACTTACCTCACTCTCAGGTGTTTCTGTAAAATAGCCTAAGCCATTGTTCTTGCTCTGGGAGCAGTTTTCGCACCTCACCAGGGCCATCACCAGCAGGCTAATGCTAATTAGAAACCTATAATCAAGACAGCGTGGCCACAAATATCCTGGGCAAATTCATTGTTATGGCCTGTTTCCCAAAGAAAACCTCTTTTTGTTTATAAGGACTCACACCCACTGGGATTTATTTCAGTGGCATGCTTCATCATTGAGTCCTCCCCTCAGATACTAGTGAGTTACCTGGACTGGTGAAATGTTGATGCTGTAAATGCTGAGAAAATTATATCCAAATCTGTACTTAGTTCCATGAATGCAGCACATATGCTCAGATTTTCATCAGGATGCAGTGAGGTGCATACTACTTCCATACTGCTTGTTTTGCTGTCTATCACAGACGTATTGTTTCCAATATATTACATATACTTAAAGTGGAATTGAAGTTTGCCCATTGTTCTTCTTATGGATGGCTTTGTTGTCTACCTCATGTTTCTGTTCTTGATTCAATGTATTTTCTCTGTATTATTGTGCTTGTCCTGCCCATGAACATTTCAGTCTCACACTGTTCCACTGGGATGAGTCATTTCCTTTCACTGCTACATTTAGGGAGGGTCTTCCGCTATGGGAAAATAAAAACTAAAATGATAATAAAACACTTTTATTATAATTTTCTTTTTCATTGATTCTGTTGATTTTGATGAGTCTGCTGAGTCTAGGGAGGGGCCAGGTTGCAATGTCACCAGCAGGGGGAGGAGGCGTAGTGGAAACTGAGAGCACGAATGTCAGTTTAGCCGGTTGTCCACTGTCAGTCAAAACAACATGCCCATTTGGATATCTCCAGGCTATTCCTTGGAGATATCTGCAGAGCAGGAGCACAGGCTCTCAGTCCCTGCTAGAGTGTGAAACTGTCCCGCTCCGCCCAATCCCAGCACTTCTCTCATGCTGAAAGTAATAGCATGAGAGAAATGCTGGGATTGCATGGTGAGCTGGGAGCTTGTGCTCATGGGAACTGCAGCGCTGGGAGCAGAGGCTTCGAGGCCCAGCAAGGGAGCAGAAGGTGCATTTATATTATTTATTTATTTTTCACCGCACTGTGCCACCACATAGAATGGGCAGCAGCTGTGACTGTGCTCAATTTTTAGGTTGAGCTTTAGTTGCAGCGCGCATGCACTGCTCGCTCTGCGAGGCATGCAGTAGTAGAGCGTGGTGGACAAGCTGCCCTCACTCTCAGCCCATATTTTTCATTGGTTTCTGTCTTTGTCCTTCGTAAATTATGTCTTCTGATTAATTATGAGGCTTGTTAGTCCTGCCTTATTATGGCCATGTCGTCTTTCTTATCCTCCCATGGCTATTGGCCCCTTTACTTTGAGTGTTATACTGTACGGTAAGTGCTATTTAGAGCTCTATTTTTTCCATGCTTTCTCACCCCCTCACTGCCCTCCCTTCCATTGTTCTCACCCCCCTCCCGCCTGCACTCCCTTTGCCTGTGCCTTCTTTCCCCACACCTCCCATTGTCCGTGCCTTCTCACACACCCACCCCCTGCACTCCAGCTGTCTGTGCCTTCTTGCCCCCCTGCCCCAGCCCACACTGCCGCTTGCAATGGGGACGAACCTTTCTTTTGAGCTAAGAACTGGAAGTAAACTTAGAACAGCATGATTTCCAGAACAAACGAACGTATCTCACCACGAAAGCAGTAGTCCTAAATAGTGGCTAAAAAGTGTTCTTAGTCGTTTTGCTTTATGATGTATTCAAGTCATTTATAAAAGTTTGCATATATTATTATTACACACCAAATATGTCTATCAAAAGTATTTGAAACTGTGAGTTATCATAAAAATTATGAAAAATAATTGCAAGTATGTTATTTATGCTTGAGTGGATGCTGCAATAAAGCCGCTTAAAGATGGCACATGGTTTGCACGCATTCTTCCCCTCACCGATGTTTACTCTCCTGGGTAGGGATCCTCAGCTAAGCAGTGGCTTCAAAGTTTGGGGAGGAAGAAACAGCTGCAGGTGCCACCCTCCAGAGCAGGAGGAGTTGCTTTCTGTGATGACTGGTCCGGACTATCAGGAAGAAGCCAGAGGCAGCAAATGCAGGGTACAGTCAACATACTTGTTATCTTCATCTTGCTCGTTCTAAAGGATCATTTGTACACCAATATGATTTTCCGCTTGTTTTCGGCCAGTGAAGACAAGTAACCCAGTGAAATGACTTGTCATGGGTGCGGAAAGTAGGGCCACTGGAGAAACAAGTGTAAGGCTGTATTAAATAATAACATGCAAACTAACAATTTGAATTCACAGACGCAAAATGAGGTATCAAAAAAACAGCAACAACAGGCAATACAAAAGCAGTTATCATTGGCGCCTATGCCAAATCCTGGGAGTCAAACCTCATACAGTGTGGATACCACAAATTGGGAGGAAAGTGGTAAAAGGGACACAGAAACACCCCAATTTCTTGAGTGACACATACTTTGATGAAGACAGTTTCTGACGGTGCCTGAGAGGGGAAGACGAGGAGTGCATACTTGGCGCATCCTTGTAGGTAGATCAGTCAGGTCCATACATTGAGGGAAAGGTTGAAGGAAATGATGTTACCTTTCTGTTGGACTATGGTGCTACCCGTTCTACTGTGAGAACAGCAGACGTCCCAAACCTACCCCTCTCGGGAGAAGCGACCCAAGTAGTGGGCGTTTCTAATAAACAAATTAGTACCCCAGTTACAGAACCAATGAAAGTCAGAATAGACAATTTTAAAGAAATGCACAAGTTTGTTGTGTGCGACTCCAGTCCATTAAACCTGTTAGGTAGAGATTTACTGTGCAAAATGAATTAGACCATCTTTTGCACACCAAATGTTGTTGAAAGTCAAACCCCAGATGAAGATGGCATTTATAAATTAATGTTAGCGAAACAAGGAACTGAAAATAAAAAAATTACCTTAGATGATTTTCCAAAAGAGTTACAACATACAGTAAATCCTGTGTGGGATTTCACAGGAAAAGATGAAGGATTAAAGGAAAATGTCGATCCAGTAAAAGTGACAGTAAAAGAAGGTGCAGTTTACCCAAATATTCAACAGTACAAAATGAGCCCAGAAATAAAAACAGGGGTTGCACTAGAAATAAAGCGTAAGTTGAAGCAGGCATTTTGCAGGAAATAATGAGCAGTCCATGTAATTCACCCATAATTGGCATAAAAAACCAGTAGGCTGGTTTACTGTAATAGGTTTGTGCCATGCATTTTTCTCCATACCATTACATCCAGATAGCAAATATATTTTCTTGTTTAAATTTGACGACCATATCTACGTTTGGAATCGTGTCCCTCAGGGGTACACAGAAAGCCCATCGATCTCTAATCAGATCTTGAAAAAGTGCCTTGAATCTTTGCTATTGCCCGGACAATCAGTCCTGGTGCAGTATGTACTGGTTGCGTCTAAAACTCGAAATGACTGTGTTGTTGATACCATTGCCCTATTGAATCATTTAGGTGAAGGAGGACACAAAGTATCACCTGAGAAACTGCAATTTTGTACTACATCAGTGAAATATCTGGGGTACCAGATAGAGAGAGTTGTCAGAGGGGTTACTTCTGAAAGAATCAGAATAATTCAAAACATGGATCTACCTCAAACACAGAGAGATATCAGAATGTTTCTTGGAGTTGTAGGTTACTGCAGGCAACGGATTGTGGGATTTGCAGTCCTAGCAAAACCATTGATACAAATGACAAAGAAAAGAGCAAAAGACCGAGTAGAATGGGATGATGAAAGCATGTCATCTTCCCTAAAATTACGAGATTGTCTATGTTCAGCTCCAGCACTAGGGATGACTGACTATTCAAAAGATTTTACATTATTTTGCGATACACAAGACAATTGTGCACTTTCAGTTCTGACCCAGACTCATGGTCTATTGAGACGTCCTGTGGCACATTTTTCTTCTACACTGGATCCAGTGGCAACTGCATTACCAGGATGTCTGTGTGGAAAAATACTAACTGGGGGGCACTACCAACCAGAATATAAGATCCTTAATTATTGCCCGGCGATGTCGCCTCTCGAACCCACCAAGAAGTTAAACCATTGAAGAGGCAGGCGCTGGAGACTGGAAGGCAGGAAACAAGGTTTTTATTCTCTCCGGAGGAGAACACAACGAAACGGACAGAAGGTATCGTTCAGAGGTGCTCTAACTGCATCTCGGAGGCCTGGCCTCTTATACATGAGTTTATCTCTTTATTACATGTAACACATTCTCGTCGATACTTTGATGTACGAAAAGACATCCTCAGAATCCCCCCTTCCCAGCCCGTTCCCATGCAAGGCTACAGTGGAAGTCCCCGCCCCGTTCACAACAGGTGATGATCATTGCGCAGCTGGGTATTCCGCCGATTCACGGAGTGTGCGGGTTTCGATCGGATCTCGTGGGATGGGGGGGCTTTGATCATCTCGGGGGTCCTTTGAGGAGGGAAGCTTCTTATTGTATGGGGAGGGGCAAGAGTATGGTATCGGCAGAGCTAGGTGTCGGCCTGGGAACGGGAAGACAGACGGGCACACGGGAAAAAGGGGGTTTGCATCAAAAGGGCCGGAGGTCATGACGGGGAAGCAGGGAGATGTCGCGCTGGGCACAGGATGAGCGCCTGGGGCAGAGCAGTGCCGAGGAGGGGTTTATGACTCAAGGCAGGTGCAAGCAAAAGGGGGGGGGGGGGGGTTGCCAGCGAAGTTAGGAGAGAGAGAGAGAGAGAGACGCGCTAGCTCTCAGCGAGAGCGGGGGAGCCATGGTGTCCAAAATGGCGGCTGTTTTACGCGCACAAAAGGTTTAAGGAGAGCAAGAGGGCGCCGATAATGTTGACGGTTTTCAGCCTAACTTTTAACAGTCCTCCCTTTTCAACATATCTAGCCAACTTGCTTATTCAATGTCAATTTTCATCAAATCCCTAACTTCGGTATCATATAATGCCCTCATATGTTCGCTTCCAATGTCCACAGTTTTGGGAAAAATACAACTCGCACATAAAGAACACATAGGTGGCAAACATTGAATTCCTAAGCATAGGCCACATATTACAACTACGGGAATCAGGATAATGGTGAGCAGTCTCCAGCCCCAACTTTTGATGGTGTCCCAGAACCAACCACCAAGCGACCATTCTTCTTGCTCTTGGTGAACTTCCGAGGAGAGTCTGTGAAGATGTTCGATGGCTTTGTACACTGAGGGTGAGTTGTCCGGTATGTATGTACAACAGCTGGCCCCAATAATGCGGCATGCTCCTCCACGGTCCGCCAGAACTACATCTAGAACGAGGCGGTTCTGAAGGGCCACCAAACGGACCGCTTGGAGCTCGGCAGTGTTGTTGGCAAAGATGCCCGCTGTGATGTTCATGGTTGTCTCGACGGCCTGAGTCAAATGTCGGATGGCACGGCTGTTTGCCATCGGGCCCCAGAGGGGGACGAGTCCTTTCATTGCATCGAGGAACTGTGCTCCTGTTGAGTCGGCTTGCTCAACGTCTTTTGCTCGTTTTTGCCTGTGGTGATTCGCTGGGGCCACATAAGTTGGAGGAAGGACGAAGGAGATGTAGCAAGTGCCCCCCCAGCCTTTGGGGAGCCAGGTGTAGGCCTTTGTGCCACAGATGAAATACATGTTTGGGGAGGACACAAAGGAAGGTGGATCCGTGGAGTCCAAAGTTCTGGTAAAGCGGCAAGCGCTGTGACCCACCAGCTGTGTCCCAAGTCCTTCTACACACATGTGGCCTGTGACGTTGATGACCGTCAGAGCTACAGTCAGAGTGGCAGCCGTTCGTTTCCGCAGATAGGAGAAGGTGGGTCTGGTTGGATTGTTGAATACCTGCATTTCAATTCGTTCTTTGGCCGGAATGTCCAATTGGATTGAGTCGCTGGGGTTCAGCGGGCAGAAGTGTGTCTTTGTCTTGTTTCGCCCGGCCCCATGAGAAGAATGTGCTGCAGCTCTGCTGGAGGTGGCATTTTCCGTATAGCTCTCTTGCAGGAGGATCAGCCAGGCAAGGCAGGAGCCGTGGACGGAGAAGGGTGAAGGGATGAATGGTATTGAATGTCCAGTGGCATGGGGTAGCAACCCACAGATCCAGCAGTTGGTGGCGTTGGTGGCAAGATTGTGCTGGTGAAGTAGCTGCACGAAAGAGTTGTTCCAAAACTCCTTTCGCCTCTCTCTTAGTTGAGGAGAGAGTGAAATTAGATAATGTTCCTTCGTGGTGGTAGGCTGAGTAGTGGTTAGGAATGTTTCGTGAGCAGGTGCGTGTTCTTCCATAATCCAGAGCGTAGTCATGAGGAGGAAACAGAGGAGGATTACGATGAAGAGTGCAATTGTCTTTGAGCTATGAAGCCTGTCTGTTCTCGGATTTCTGTAGTGGGTATTTCCTGTTGTCTCAGTCGGCTTCTTGTTTGGCGCTTCCATCATCTTCTTATCTGGCGCTTCCATCATCTTCGTCTTCAAGGTGCTCGGTAGTGGGCAGGACCACAGACTCAGTCTTAGCTTCTCTCCAGGCAACCCTTGGTAGTTTGGGTCACCGTTCTGAGATTCTTAAGCTTAGTCCGTGGCCTACTTAGCCGAAGCTCCCTCCTTTCGACGCAGGAAATACCCTTCTCGAGATGGCACAGTGGGGTCAGGATGTTTTGAAAGTTCAAGTGTCTCTGTATCAGGGTAGCAGCTCAACGATGGTCGGTCCCGGTTCAGGAGCTCTTCTTGGGTGTTGACGGTGTCTGTCGTGGCCAGGGCTGGAGAGATCTTTTTGCAGTGGTGAGCGTGCAGCCAGTGTTTCTTCCCCTCCACTCGAAGTGCGGTCCGAGTGGTGATCAGCACTTGCCAGGGGCCCGTCCACCGGGGTTCCAAACTCTTTGATCGCTGAAAGTTTCGGATCAGCACGAAGTCCCCCGGCTGGATGGCGTGACCCGGACCCCTGGAAGCATCGGGGATGGCCTGCCGCACCTGCTGATGAAGGACAGACAAAGTTTCAGTCAATTTGTACAGATAATCAGACATTAGGACATCCGGAACGTCATGAATGGACGTTGGTTTCGGGGCAGACCAGACGCTCATGGGTCGGCCGAAGACAACTTCATAAGGGGTTAAGTGATGTCGGGTGGGGGTAGAGCGCATCGATAGCAATGCCAATGGGAGGGCGTCTGGCCATTTCAGGCCCGTCGTAGCCACTATTTTGGCCAGTTTAAGCTTTAGCGTGGCATTGTGTCGTTCGACCAGCCCAGCAGATTGAGGGTGGAAGACTGCGTGGAATTTCTGTTTGATACCCAGCCCATTTAGGATGAGCTGGATAACGTTGGCTACAAAGTGGGGGCCATTATCACTCCATAAAACACGACAGAGGCCATAACGGGGGAAAAACTCTTTTAACAGGACCTTTGCAGTGGCCATAGCGGTGTTGTCACGGGTCGGATATGCTTCCACCCATTTGCTAAATGCGCACACCACGACAAGTACATATTTCAGGCCTTGGCATCTGTCTAGCTGGATGTAGTCCATCTGCAGGACTTCAAATGGGTGGTTTGGGACCCCAAATCCCCCCCGGGGTACTACAGTTCCCTTCCCGGGGTTGTGTTGCAGGCATATTAAGCATTGTTGGACCAGGCGTTTTGCGGAATCTGGGATCTTGTCATTGTGCCAAACCCTGGAGACAAGTTCGATCATGGGGGCTGATCCTATGTGGGCTGGGGAGTGTGCCATGGATAATATGGGAATCAGGTATGAATCAGGTAGCAACCATCTGTTCGTGTCTTTTGTCCGCCAGCAGCCTTCATCGTCTTTCAATCCCACCCGTGCCCATTCAGTCAATTCATGTTGTGTGCTAGCCATTTGTATGTCTCTAATTGTGTCCTTGGTGTCAGTCCAGTTTTCTGCTTGTGACCTGGTCACGTACATACGTGTTGTCGTTCTATTTTCTGCTGTCGTTCGGGCGGTGATGTCGGCTAGTGCGTTTCCCTGTCCAATAATGTCTGTCACCTTCTTGTGTGCCTGGCATTTGATCACGGCAAGCTTGTTGGGGAGGAGGACAGCTTCGATTAAGGCGGAGACTAAATCCCCGTGCAGGATGGGTGTGCCGTGTGAGGTCAAGTATCCTCTCTCCCTCCAGAGGAGCCCAAAATGGTGAACCACCCCGAAGGCGTACTGGCTGTCGGTGTAAATGTTCGCCGTGGTTCCTGTTGCCAGGATGCAGGCTCTCGTCAAAGCAATCAGTTCCGCTGCCTGAGCAGATCGCTGGGTGATGCGGGCTGTTTCTACTACAGTTCGAGCTGTGGTGACTGCATAGGCAGCGGAAGTGGTACCATCGGAGAGTTTGATGCAAGAACCGTCCACCCACAACTCCCCGTCGGGGTCAGGGAAAGCTGTGTCTCTGAGGTCGACCCTACTCCTGGTCTGTTCGTCCGTAAGAGTCACGCAGTCATGTACGGGGTGCACATTGGGGTCGTTCTCTGGCAGGGGTAACAGAGTTGCTGGGTTCAGTGTGGTGCATCTTTTCAGGGTGATATGGGGGGCAAGCAAGGTTAGTTCGTATCCAGTCAGTCGTGCACTCGTCAGATGTTGCGTCTTGGTTTGGTTCAGGAGGGTGTCGACTGCATGGGGTACCAGTACCGTGAGGGAATTCGAGAGTACAATCCCCTCACTCTGTCGGATAGAGACTGCAGCAGCAGCTACAGCTCGAAGGCAGGCAGGCAAGGCTCTGGCGACAGGGTCAAGAGTGGCAGAGAAGTAAGCGCACGGTCGTTGCTTAGGACCGATGGCCTGGGTCAGGACAGATAAAGCGCACCCCTCCCTTTCGTGAGTGTAAAGGGAGAAGGGCTTCCTGTAATCAGGGGTACCCAGGACAGGGGCTGAGCAAAGGGCATCTCGTAGTTCTGTGAAGGAGGTTTGACACTCAGGAGTCCAAGGGAGTGGGAAAGGGACGTCTTTGTTTAAGAGAGAGAGCAGTGGTTTTACAACGAGGCTGAAGTTTGGCAACCATTGTCGGCAGAAGGAGGTGAGGCCTAATAGGGAGCGAACCTGCTTCTGGGTTTTAGGGACAGGGGTGTCTAGAATGGTCTGGATTCGATCAGGGGTGAGTTTCCTTCCATCTTTGGACAGAAGGTGGCCTAGGTAAGTGACCTGGGGTAGGCAGAATTGCAACTTCTTCTTGGAGACCTTGTGGCCATTTTCCGCAAGGAAGTGCAAGAGTTGAATGGTGGCGGTAACCGCTAGAGGGGTGGTGTCGGCTGCCAAGAGGATGTCATCGACATATTGTACCAACACCACCCCGTCGGGTAACCGGACTTGGTCTAGTTGCCTTTTGAGGGCCTGGCTGTAGATGCTAGGGCTCTCCGTGTAGCCTTGAGGGGCTCGGCAAAACCTATATGAGCGGGATTTTAGAGTAAAGCCGAAGAGATATCGGCTGTCTGGGTGGATGGGGATGGAGAAGAATGCGTTCTTGAGGTCGATGACGGAAAAGGTGGTTGCAGTGGATGGAATCAAGGTCAGGATGGTGGTGATGTCTGAGACCACAGGGTACTGGGGTACTACCACTTTGTTGATCTCTCGGAGGTCGATGATGAAACGGTATGTTTTCTCATCTCCCTCTCCCTGCTTCTTGATAATGGGCAAGATAGGGCTGTTGCAAACGTTGCTAACCACTTCCTCTACCACTCCTGCGTCTATCAATGACTGGATAATCATTACCAATGCCTTCTCGCCCTCTGGCGATATCCGATATTGTGGGAGTTTTGGGAGTGTTGCGTCTGGTCGGACAGTAATGTGCACTGGGTCAATTAACATACGCCCTACGTCCGAATCCGCTTTGGCCCACAGATACGGAGGCAGGGTGTCAAGCAGGGACGCGTCGACGTCGGTGATGGAAAACATGTGTCGGGGGGAACAATGTTTAAGCAGAACGGGGTTGTCGTAAAGAAACACTCGAACTCCATCTTGAGAACACCTAATCGTCGCTCGGAAGTGTTTCAGTAAGTCAAGTCCCATAATGGCGTCAGGGCTATTGGAGGAGAGCAAGAACGTGGTGTCGGTGGTGTTGTTTTCTACGTCAAAGAGAATCGGGGCAGACAAAGGGTTGGTGGAGGGCGTTCCATCGAAACCTGTCGATGTTATGAGTGAGCCAGACAAGGGTGCCCTTGGAATCAGTCGTTTAGATAACGCACTACGTGTTGCGCCAGTGTCTACCAGAAATGGAGACTTGGTACCCAGGACCTTAGCAGTGACATAAGGGCCCTGCTGGTCAACATAGAGCTCGACTGGATCCCTCCCTCGCCCTTGGCTGTCCTATGCAAAGGTGTGAGTGTCGTCATAGTCAGATTGTTGATATTGGTTCTGTCTGGGTCGATCGAACGTATTCGGTCTGCTTGATCTGACATTAGTCGCGTCATTTGGGGGCCCTCGTTGTGTTCCCCTAGGTCTCGGTCCGTTTGCTACCTCCCTGGGGTCTCTGTTCCGGATCATTTCCAGGAGAACTGGGCACTGGGATTTCCAATGGCCAGTCTCTTTGCAGAAAGCGCACTGGTCATCTCTAAGGTCTGTGCGTCCACTGTAGGGAGTCAGAGTGCGGTCCTGGGGAAATGCAGTCTTAGGGGCGTTTGTCTGGTAGTTTCCCCGGTATTGGTCTCGTCCTATAGTCACCCCTTGCAGTTTGGCAATCATCACCCTCTCCTTTAAGTCTTTCTTCTTTTTCTCTGTCGCCCTATCGTTCTCATTTTTCTGATGTTCATAATATTGGGCCATTTGAAGAATCGCCGTAGGTTTGGAGGCTGCCCAACTACTCTCGCTGGCCTGTAGTTTCTGAGAGATGTCCAATGATAGGCCCTTAACATAATTCTGGACAAACAGATGGTGTCCGGTTGCAGTGGTCATGTCCTGGCCGCTGTAATCGGAGAACACCGTTTCAAACCGGGAGAAGTATTCCGATACATCCTCCTGGGGTTTTTGGCGACAGGCTGTTACTATCGACCAGTCCACTTTCTTTTCTGGGATTAGGGTTTTTAATTTCTCTACAATTTTATCTGGGAGGTCTAGAATGGATTTCAACGGCTTTTGTCCTGGTCCCCGTTGTTTGTCCAAGTCATCGAGTTGTGGCCAGGTATGTCCGAACAGCTCAAGGTGGTCGACTTTCCGGATTTGCTTCCACACATCAGCTGGTAGACATAACCCGAAGAACAAGTCGATGTCAGCCAGGGTCATGATAGTCGAACCCAGGGCTGTACCTAATTCAGTATAGAAGGCAGTGGGGTTTTTACGTAGGTCGGGTAGAGACTTCCGGAATGTCAGTATCTCTTGCCGGTCCCATGGCTGGTAGACCCAGTTGTATACTACCCTTCCCTTCGCATCTTGGTTGTTTGCATCATCGTGAGTCCCCGTCCCCCGAGGAGGAACCCAGTAAGGGGCAGCCTCACGTATCGGCATCATGGTGTTAGATTGCTCGGTTGGCGGTTCGGTCACTACGGGGGCCGCGGATTTAGCTCCCGGCTTCCGTTCAGTGAGGTGGCGGAAAACCTCAAGCGTACGCGTAAGGAGGTCCGACACATCACACTCGCCCTCATCCCCGATATCGACCTTCCGGTACAGAGTCCTTAGGCTCTCGGGACCTTTGTCTCGATATCGGTCCTCGTATGCATTCAAGACATGATAACACAGTCGTACGGTAAAATGTCGTCTGTGACTCCCTGTATACGAGCTGAACATATCTGTGATGTACTCTTCATCATCCTTCCTTTCTACCAGTGTCCTTGCTATTTTGTCGATCCCCGCTCGCTCATCTTTGTCTAGCCTGTTTATTCTTGCAAGGCCAGTCTCTCGAGTCTCATGCTCGTCTAACGTTGTCGTTGATGCGGGTTTTAATACCAGGGGTTCGGCTGCCACAGAGGCCATTGGGGCCGACGCTGCGGTGGTACCTTCGCTTGTACCTGGGGGTGGCGCGTGCTGCGCCAAGGGCCGAGAAGGGGCGTATGGAGGGGGCATGTAGATGATAGGAGGACCTAACAGCAGGTCCTCATTGGCTTGTCGTTTCGAGGGCAAGTCAGGGTAGAGCATGGAGGGGGTTCTAACCGGACACTGGCTTGGCGTTTCCCTTTCTAGTTTCTGTTTAGCTTTCTCTCTTTCCTCTATCTCCTTTTTTAGCTTCTGAGCAGCTAGGTGGGCTGCTTTTTGCAGCTCTTTTTCCAACCTACTCTCAGTTTTCTTTTTACGCTGTTCAGTTTCTTTTCGCCACATGCCGAAGCTATCAAGCATAGTGGGTGTTGTCTTGTTTTTACCCAGGGCAGTTTCTAGCATTTTTATTTTATCATCATCGAAGGATCCTGTCAGGGGCCATTGACTTTCTTGACCCTGTTTTGTATATTTATGCCATAGTTTACTATAGGCAATAGCGGTCAATCCATGCTTCATGAACATGTCCTTATTAGGGGTGCCTTCCAGCGGGGCTGGATGGTCCATCTCTAATAAGCGGTCCGGGCTAAACAGGCTACCAATCAGTGGGGAGAAGACAGACATGACGGCTCGTAACGAGGGACTAAAAAGTCAGCACTGCCTATCTTATCACTAGGTGCAAAGACTGGACAGAATATTTCTATTCTACGTTGTTTGCAGGCAGTGAATACCTCATGGATCACAATAACCAAAGACCAACAAATAACAATGGGGAGAATGAGTAGGTCCGCAAAGATCTGCGTTACCTACCTTTTTCGCTATTTGCAAAAAGGGTGGTCTCTTCCCTGTTTGCAGACAGGGAATCTCCAGGAAACAATAATTTTGCGAACAACAGTTCAGTTTCAAGCAATTATAGGGTGAGGGAGAAAAAAATAAGCACGGCTGCTACCCTACCTATCCTCCACTGCTTGCAAAGAGAGAGACCTTTGTTTCTCCGTTTGCAGACAGTGAATCCCTCGTGGATCAAGATAACAAAAGACCGACAAATAACAATGGGGAGAGTGAGTAGGTCCGCAAAGATTTGCGTTACCTACCTTTTTCACTATCTGCAAAAAGGGTGGTCTCTTCCCTGTTTGCAGACAGGGAATCTCCAGGAAACAATAGTTTGTGAACAACAGCTCAGTTTCAGGTGACTATTGAGTGGGGGAGAAAAATAAGCACGGTTGTCTGCCCTACCTATCCTCCACTGCTTGCAAAGGGAGAGCCTGTTGTTTCTCCGTTTGCAGACAGTGAATCTCTAATTAAACAAAAAGGAGCAATACTAGTATTTAACAATCAAGCAAATTTTCGCAATTTGTCGTGGTAACACGACCTTACCCGGACCGCATGGACAGTTTCCTGACTTCCGAATCCAGCGCCCGATCGTCCTCTCTTCTTCGTTATCCTCGCGGCACTCCTGATGGTTCCCAGTCAGGACCGTAGATCACTCGAGAGAGGTCTGTTCGGAACCAGTGAAGTTCGGATGATCGGCTGTCAGACGAGGGTCTATCGGACAGACGCGTTCCCGATCGTTGCAGTCGTTCACTTTGTCGTCAGGACCTCTCCCACTGGATCCATGGGTCGCTGATGGGCCCCACGCTTGGGACGCCAATTGTGGAAAAATACTAACTGGGGGGCACTACCAACCAGAATATAAGATCCTTAATTATTGCCCGGCGATGTCGCCTCTCGAACCCACCAAGAAGTTAAACCATTGAAGAGGCAGGCGCTGGAGACTGGAAGGCAGGAAACAAGGTTTTTATTCTCTCCGGAGGAGAACACAACGAAACGGACAGAAGGTATCGTTCAGAGGTGCTCTAACTGCATCTCGGAGGCCTGGCCTCTTATACATGAGTTTATCTCTTTATTACATGTAACACATTCTCGTCGATACTTTGATGTACGAAAAGACATCCTCAGAATCCCCCCTTCCCAGCCCGTTCCCATGCAAGGCTACAGTGGAAGTCCCCGCCCCGTTCACAACAGGTGATGATCATTGCGCAGCTGGGTATTCCGCCGATTCACGGAGTGTGCGGGTTTCGATCGGATCTCGTGGGATGGGGGGGCTTTGATCATCTCGGGGGTCCTTTGAGGAGGGAAGCTTCTTATTGTATGGGGAGGGGCAAGAGTATGGTATCGGCAGAGCTAGGTGTCGGCCTGGGAACGGGAAGACAGACGGGCACACGGGAAAAAGGGGGTTTGCATCAAAAGGGCCGGAGGTCATGACGGGGAAGCAGGGAGATGTCGCGCTGGGCACAGGATGAGCGCCTGGGGCAGAGCAGTGCCGAGGAGGGGTTTATGACTCAAGGCAGGTGCAAGCAAAAAGGGGGGGGGGGGGTTGCCAGCGAAGTTAGGAGAGAGAGAGAGAGAGAGACGCGCTAGCTCTCAGCGAGAGCGGGGGAGCCATGGTGTCCAAAATGGCGGCTGTTTTACGCGCACAAAAGGTTTAAGGAGAGCAAGAGGGCGCCGATAATGTTGACGGTTTTCAGCCTAACTAACCAAATGTTGTTGAAAGTCAAACCCCAGATGAAGATGGCATTTATAAATTAATGTTAGCGAAACAAGGAACTGAAAATAAAAAAATTACCTTAGATGATTTTCCAAAAGAGTTACAACATACAGTAAATCCTGTGTGGGATTTCACAGGAAAAGATGAAGGATTAAAGGAAAATGTCGATCCAGTAAAAGTGACAGTAAAAGAAGGTGCAGTTTACCCAAATATTCAACAGTACAAAATGAGCCCAGAAATAAAAACAGGGGTTGCACTAGAAATAAAGCGTAAGTTGAAGCAGGCATTTTGCAGGAAATAATGAGCAGTCCATGTAATTCACCCATAATTGGCATAAAAAACCAGTAGGCTGGTTTACTGTAATAGGTTTGTGCCATGCATTTTTCTCCATACCATTACATCCAGATAGCAAATATATTTTCTTGTTTAAATTTGACGACCATATCTACGTTTGGAATCGTGTCCCTCAGGGGTACACAGAAAGCCCATCGATCTCTAATCAGATCTTGAAAAAGTGCCTTGAATCTTTGCTATTGCCCGGACAATCAGTCCTGGTGCAGTATGTACTGGTTGCGTCTAAAACTCGAAATGACTGTGTTGTTGATACCATTGCCCTATTGAATCATTTAGGTGAAGGAGGACACAAAGTATCACCTGAGAAACTGCAATTTTGTACTACATCAGTGAAATATCTGGGGTACCAGATAGAGAGAGTTGTCAGAGGGGTTACTTCTGAAAGAATCAGAATAATTCAAAACATGGATCTACCTCAAACACAGAGAGATATCAGAATGTTTCTTGGAGTTGTAGGTTACTGCAGGCAACGGATTGTGGGATTTGCAGTCCTAGCAAAACCATTGATACAAATGACAAAGAAAAGAGCAAAAGACCGAGTAGAATGGGATGATGAAAGCATGTCATCTTCCCTAAAATTACGAGATTGTCTATGTTCAGCTCCAGCACTAGGGATGACTGACTATTCAAAAGATTTTACATTATTTTGCGATACACAAGACAATTGTGCACTTTCAGTTCTGACCCAGACTCATGGTCTATTGAGACGTCCTGTGGCACATTTTTCTTCTACACTGGATCCAGTGGCAACTGCATTACCAGGATGTCTGAAAGCAGAAGCAGCAACTTGCATGAGTCTTAAGCAAAGTGAGTCCATTATTATGGGACAGCCAGTAACCGTGTATGTCCCACATACAGTTTTTTTGTTGACCAGAACTAAAACTTAGTACCTAACTCCTGGTCGGCTGACTAAATATGAGCGAACCTTTTAGGTGCAGAAAACGTGACTATTGCTAGTTGTAATATTCTGAACCCCGCAACTTTATTGCCTGATTCACATTTTGCAGTAGTCAAAAATGAAATTGAACATAATTGTATTGACCTTACAGAATATTGTACTAAACCTCGCCCAGATATAAGAGAAGAGCCATTAATAAACTCAGAACATGAGCTATTTGTAGATGGTTCAGCTGCAAACTTATGTTGCTTGGTAGAGTGAAAACGTAGGAAGAAGTGAGAGACTTGCAAAATGATGCAGAACAAAAAGAAAAGGAAGTGTAGGCAAAAATAGGTTGTCAGAGAAGGGCTGAAGATGGTGTCATTGTTTACCTTGATGGTTGGCCTGTGTTACCAGACTGTATGCTTCCTCCTATGGCTAGAATGTACCATGGTGATTCTCATCTAGGTTGGGATGCCATGATTAGATTGTTCAGACAAACGTGGTTCAATGCAAGGTTCAGGAACGTAGCAGAGAGTATTGCCATAGGTGCTTAATTTGTCCGCAAAATGAATCCTGGGAAGAAAACTGTAGTGTTACCAGGAAAGATTGGAAAGGCAGAGGGTCCCTTTATCCGACTTCAGATTGATTTTATTCAGTTACCCCCTTGCAGAGGACTGAAGTACGTCCTTGTCATTGTCTGCCTGTTTTCAAAATGGGTGGAAGCTTACCCTACCCGTAGAAACGATAGCATTACTGTAGCAAAACTCCTACTCAGAGAGCTCATTCTACGTTTCGGTTTTCTGATGGGACTCAGAAGCATTCCAGACAGAAAGACAGGCTTGAGTCCTCATGAGATACTCATGGGAAGAGCAACGAGGCAGGCATGGGTTCCAGGACACAAGCTGATAAATATATCTGATGACTTAGTACTAGAGTACTGCAAAGAACTGGCTGACCAAGTGCGTTCTATCTCTCACCAGGTTGGAGAAGACACTGTCGCCAGACAATCAACTCCAGCACATGATTTGATTCCAGGTGACTGGGTTGTGATAAAGGAACATACTCGAAAATCTTGCCTAGCTCCGAGGTGGGGAAGGCCACAACAAGTGATATTAGTCACCACAACCCCTGTAAAGTGCAAGGGAATTCTTAATTGGATCCATTCGAGTCACACCAAAAGAGTGACCAAACCTAATGAAACTGAAGCTGAAGGTTGTGCAGCTGAGGAATCTCAAGAAAGTGATTCCTAAGTAGTTGATTATGAACAACCGAGCACCAGTCAGGATGAATGGATTCCAGTGATTGACATTCCTACAGAGTTTGATGAGAACCAGAATTCAGACCTATTTAGATAGACAGAGTGATAGTAAGGATGATTCAGGAATAGAAGAACGTACTCAGATTACAACAATCAAAGCCAATGGTAATGCTGAGGAGGAACAGATAAGGAGAGATCAATATACTCAGACATTCCATATACCTGTCACAGTTCCTGAGTCTGAGAAGGGAGAGATAAATACTAGGGTGAAGGCTCAGGAAGAAGAAAAACAAGAGATCGAGATACCTGAGCAGGACCTGATAGATGAAGAAAAACATGTTCAGGAAGAAGAAAGCGAACAAAGTCAAAGTCAAATTCAGCGCATACCTGAACAAGGTCAGATTAGCATCCAGTAGAAGAAACAGAAACAAGACCTGGACCAAGTCAGTTAGAGAAGGACACAGAAGATAATGAAGATGTACAAATTGTGCCACAATTGAACGAGAATAAAAGAGAAATTAAAGAAAACCAAAGCACAATGCCAGCTAAAAGACTCAGAAAGGGAGATAAGTGGCCTGGTTTTGTCAAAAGATTGAAATTTCGTCTTAAACCCATAAATGAAGAACCAGAACAAGTAAATGAGATATCAAGTCAAGCTGGGTCTTCCAGCAAGAGCAAACACGAAGGAGAAGTCCACAACTGAAAAGACTGACTAACATGTTCAGAGGCCCTGAATGGACCAATGTCAAGCTTGAGAATTTCGAAAACTTAGAATTAAGTGATGAAAGTGATGACAAACTGATTGATGATCCAACAGATGAAGAAGTGAGACCAACTTGAAGAATTCACAAGTTAAAATTCTGTGAAAAGTCTCAAAGAGGGGCTAAGTCTCCTTAGTAATGGCTGATCATACTGTTAATGGTAAACCGAAGAGAAACTGCCTAAAGTCATGCTGTAGAATATGCACATGTAGTATAGTGATAGTGCTCATAGTATGGTTAGGACTGATGGTAGCTATTCCTTATTTTATGAGTAGAAACATGGAGAATAACACTAACATACATGAGAAAGTAGATGCACCAGAAAAGTTAAATATACATGGAAAAATAGATAGTTTTAGACAGCAAAAAGTAGATTTAGAAGCTTCAGATGAGGAAGGATTACACTATAGTAGAGTTAGAAATAGAACACACTTGAACGTATTTGCTAATCTGTTAGTACATTATGTAGAAGCTATGGAAATAAGTGATTGTTATGTGTGTATGAAATTACCCACATCTGTAGCTGAGGGTGTTACTTACCATCATTTGCCCCTGACTTATGGTATTTCATGCAGTATTCTAGTTAGTCTATTTTATAAGAAAGGACCTTTACACGATTATTATTCTAATTCAGACATGATTTTTTCTGAACTTCCTATACATAGTAACCTGAATCCTGTACATACTAAAAGTGACATAACTCGTTATATGGGTGACTATTTTCTAACAATAGGTACAACAGATATAGCTGAAGCACACAAGAATAATTTAACATGCATTTTACATGAAAAAGAAAAGATATTTTTGAACTTAGTTGAGAAAAGGAGAGAGGATTTCCAGAGAAAAGCTATAGAACAGAAACGAAAGATCCCTAAATGGGCAGAAAATAAAGAGTACACCTTAAATGGCAAGACTCACGCTGCTATGTTGTTGGACTTTGAAAAGAAAGGGAAACTCTGTCTCCACAGGAAGAGAACGAGGTATTATAGCAATATATTCATTGGTTCTAGTGAATGTGAACACAATTATAAAGTAATTGGGCGTTGGGGTTTTAAAGATGGAACTGAGCCAGTATTTCCTGGAATTTGTTACACATGTGGGAACAAAGCATATTACAAATTGCCTGATCATTCGTATGTCATGGTATATCATGTAAACCAAATCACTGGAAGCAATGAAGAAACTAATGGACTAATGGACTAATACGTAGTAAAAGGGCTAGTTTTGCAGAAATTGTAGGTGATATATTTAGTGCATTGATACCTTCAGTGGGAGTGGTTCTGAATACTCAAAGAATTAGCAAATTGTCAACAGTGGTGGATCGTTTATCGACTGACACTGCTGGAGGATTTTTAGTGATCAATACTGAATTGGTTGGGATAAGGTCAATGGTTTTACAAAATCGACTTGCTCTTGTTGCGGAGTCTGCAGAATGTTGAAAGCGCAACATTGTTGCACTTACATACCTGATAAAAATGTTGAAATTAAAGTGTATGTAAAAAATATTACACATTTGGAATAAGAAGTCAAACCACTGCAGGTTGATAGTGCATGGAAGAGACTTACAGATGGTCTCTCCTCTATTGGTAGTTGGTTTTCTAACGTAGGAAAAAGTTTTGTAGGTAGAATACTGATGCCAGTGATGGGAGTAGCCCTACTGATTTTAGGGATAACAATTTGTTGCAAATGTCGCAAGCATAAAAAGACATATACAGTAAATACGAAAGGAGAGAAGAGAAACATTAATGAAATTGAATTAGAAGAGTTGAATGGACATTTGTAAAAGAAAGTAAAAAACTTTCACATGAATAATGAAAAGAAGCATACCAGAAAGTTTGAAGAAATTGATTTGGGAGAAATGTGAAAGTTGGCATCAGTTTCATTAATTTGTGATGATATAAAATATCATCAAAGAGGGGATTGATGGACCAAGGTTACACACGAAAAGCGACTTGCTTGTGTTCAGCCCTCTCAAAATAATATTAATGTACTAACTAACATGTTTCGTCTTATTAATAATGCAAAACACAACATATCTAGTAAGCTGGGGAAGCTTGTCTATGTGCTTTTACTAACTGTAATCCGCTTGCATTAAAATGGCTGCTGCTATGCGGGATTTTCTGCTGTGCATGCGTCTGTCACACTCACGTGACATGACGTATTACTTCGCTTGGTGGGAAACTTTTGCTTCTGCGCACTAGAACTAAGATGGCTGTTCTGTGTCCTAACGTGCTAGAAGCTTGCATCGCTGCTTTTGCTAAGCTGTTCGTTCTACCTAAACCTTAATTCAATAGGTAAAATAAAATAATGGGAATAGTATAGAAATAAGTGGTATACAGTGCATTCATTTATTTCTGTGTTCTAAAAACTGTTTCTTTTCTATTTTCGCATGTATTGCATTTGGGCCTGAAATGTACTTCTGAACTCCATTTTTTGGGGAACTACGCCTGCGCAAAGAAACTCAAGCTATTGAAGCCATGGCATTGATCCAGTGCCAGCATCAGACATGAACTGTGAAAACTATGAGAAACATGAATTCCTAACCCTGCCAGAGGAAGCTGAATTGTATAATTTGTTAAAACATTGTATGGTTGATAAATTCACTGCCGGGTGGAATAAAAGTACATGGGAAGATAAAGTTATGGGAGGGACTGATTGACAGTTACCTCATATTAATATGGTGTGATGACCTCTCCTCGTCTTTTGACCAATAAAATTGTGGGATTTACACATTTGCAACATTGGAGGCTGGTACACTGACCTGGAAAGTAGTATAACTAGGGTAGGCTTAGCTAGTTAGATTGTCCTACTTGTCCGAATAGCTGACCTGTCACTGACTCAACGCACTCAATAGGTGATCGGGAGCAGAGGTGCTGGCGAAGCACTCTGTCAGACGATTCAATAACCCAATCGGGGTTCTGGAGAGGAGTTCGATAACCCAATCGGGGTTTGACTGTTAGCTGCAGAGAGGGTTTACAATGCTGGTGTTTGAACTTTAGCTGTGGTGCCGGTCTTAACCTGTGATGGTCCTGTCCTGATTCAATTTGGTCTGAACCTGTACTGATTGCTGGTCTGCACCTGTTCTTACCTGCTGGCACCTGCACTTTGGGGTTTCTATCCTTTATCCCTGCCCGTGGCCAGGGTTGGTCTTCACATCATTCTAGGTAACTATAAAGCGTGGGTTTGTCATTGTACTGTTTTCCCTTTTTCTACCCACCCTATGTTCAAATGCTTAATGATATTACTTTCCAAATTTTTCATATCATGTATCAATTTTCATCTTTCTAACTGATTGAACAATTATTGATTTATTATGGTTTCAAAACGTTTAAGAATTTACATTAGAGAAAAGAACTTAAACTTTTCTCAAGTTTGTGGTTATTGAATGAGTGCAAAGGTTATTTTACTACCTATTTTCTTGCTAACTCCCTTGATCCCTTAGGACTTTAGGTACTGGTGACTTGGATTGGTAAGTCAAATGGTATAGGTCCTGAATGGTTAAACAAAATTGATTGAGTGTAGGTTTACCTGTTCAATGTGTATATAGTTTTATGGGCCCAGGTGAGTATGGTAAAATGTGCAGGTGAGCCCGCACTCTATCAGTATATGTGGACGCATGCACTGATGAGTTTTTCATTCTCTCAACATTTCTTTTCAACTGGACACCAGAACAGGAAGTGGAAATGACAAGAACCTGGATGAAGAAGGAGAAGGGACTCAGCCAATCATTTACCACAGGATGACGACACCACAGCTGAGAGGGGGGGATAGGAGGACAGCAGTAAGGTGAGTAAACCTGGCTAGAGATTCATAAGAGCACAAGCAAAGACACTTTAGGTAGAGGTTCCCGAAATAGTGGAGGAGGTGGTAAATCTGAAATCACATGCCAGGGGAGTGTGAAGGTGGAGCTTCTCCTGTTTAGAAGAACAAAGAACAATGGTTTACCAAAAGTAGGTCACTTTGTGATCGGGACCTGAAGTCGCCGCCTCCACAAGTGACCAGGGCCTCATAATACCACGGCTTGCAGATGCACCCCCGGTACCCTAATCTTCTTTAAATAGTTTTAATTCAGGAGATCAGCATTCAAGATTGAGATTCAGCCCAGGCACACCTGAAACCTTCTGTATCAACTCATCCAACCCCTACTAGGCCACCTTAGCTGCTTTCTAAGAGAGCATAAGGCATGATCAGGCTGACAGCAGGTGATCTGTAAAGATGTTGCACATGTGATAGGAGTAGTGAAGGTCATTCAAGAATCACTGGCTGTTCAGTACTGTGATATCGGCTGCATCTTTACATGCTACCATCATAGAAAAATAACGAAATTAGTTACCACTGCCCACCTGTTGTCTTTGTTAGCCCAAGTGTATCTTCCTCCTCTGCCTCCAAACTAGCTAAGCAGTGGTTCTGCTTTGAGTTGTCAGACGCGTCCCCAGTTCCCACAATGTCTATGCCAGAGGAGAAACACCAGGTAGTTCCAACCTCTGACCCTGAGGATGACCATGAATGTTTACCTTGCAGACAGGACAGCAGTCCTAAACAGCATTTGGATTGGATTCATATTGGAATTTTTCAACTTTTATTTGTATTTTGAACATTAATTTGTGAGTTTAAAACTTGTGGGACAATTGTTTTCTGCATTTTCATAGTTTTCATAAATTGTCCACATTGAACGATGTATATTGAGTTTTTCCCTGACAGTCATAAACATTTTCTCAAGAATTGTAGCAAGAGTCGAGTTCGTGGGGAAGAGGTTCGCCAGGAGCAAAGAGATCATCACTGATGGTGGTCCTCGGTGCGCAAAGATCAACCGGGCATTGCAGACGGTTGGGCTGGAGCCTCACAGTCACAAGTGGTTAAACTTGCTCTGTGAAGAGACAAACTTGCGGCCACTCGCATTCAATCAATTAATCAGGGGATTGTTTAGCGCGACTACTCATCCGTAAGGGTCTCAAGGCGCTGGAGGGGGTCGCAGGTTCCTGTCTATCTAAGAGGGGGTCTGTCGAAGATCCAGGTTTTGAGGTTTCTTGCAAAGATGGGGAGTGATGTTGTCGGTCTGAAGTGGAAAGGAAGGTTGTTCCAGGCTTTGGCCGCAAGGAAGGAGAAGGAGGGGCCTCCTGATCTGTTCTTACTGGTGCAGGGGACCACAAAGAAGGAGAGCTGAGCTGATCATAGGGTCCTTTGGGGTGCGTGAAATTTGAGTCAGCTGTTCAGGTATGCTGGTCCGATGTTGTGGAGGGCCTTGTGAGCGCGGGTTAACATCTTGAAGGTGATTCTAGCTTCAATGGGGAGCCAGCGGCATGTGCGCAGATGCTGGGAGATGTGGCAGTCTCTTGGTAGGTTGAGGACAAGTCTGGTGGCGGCGTTTTGGATGTTCTGTACCTTGCGGATGAGGTTTTTGTTTATTCCGGCATAGAGTTTGTTGCCGTAGTCGAGTCTGCTGGTGACCAGGGTGTGAGTGACGGTCTTTCTGTGTTCGTGAGGGCTATCTTTGAAGGTCTTGCGTAGGAGGCAGAGAGTGTGGAAGCAGGAGGACAAGACAGAGGTGATCTGGTGGTCCATTTTGAACTCTGAGTCCAGGATGATTCCCAGGTTACGTGCGTGGTCCATGGGGGTCGGTGGGTTTCCAAGGGCGGGGCACCACCAGGTGTTGTTCCAGGCATCGGGGTTTGGGCCCATGATGAGTACATCCGTTTTGTTGGTGTTAAGTTGTAGGCAGCTGTTTTTGATCCATTTGGCAACGGCTTCCACGCCTCCTCGAAAGTTGTGTCTGGTGGTGTTGGGTTTGTTGAATAGGAGAGGATGAGTTGGGTGTCGTCTGTGTATGACACAATGTTCAGTCCCTAGGTTCTGACCGTGGGGGCGACCGGAGCCATGTAGACGTTAAAGAGCATCGGGCTGAAGAAGGAGCCCTGGGGGACTCTGCAGGTGGTAGGTGTAGGGTCCGAGAGGAAAGGGGGTAGTCTGACCCGCTGCGTTCTGCCAGAGAGGAAGGAGCGGATCCAGTCGAGGGCCTTGCCTTGGAATCCTGTGTCGTGGAGTCTGCGTGTTAGGGTGCAGTGAGAGACTGTGTCAAATTCCGCAGAGAGGCCGAGGAGGATGAGGGTTGCTGTTTTTCCTTTGTCCAGTAGGGTGCGGATGTCGTCTGTTGTGGCAAGGAGGGAGGTTTTGGTACTGTGATTTTTTCTGAAGCCGAATTGAGAGGAGTCAAGGATGTTGTACTCTTCGATGAATGTGGCGAGTTGGTTGTTGATGGCTTTCTCAATTACTTTTGGTGGGAACAGGAGCAGGGAGATGGGTCTGTAGTTTTTGAGGTTGGTGGGGTCTGCTGAGAGTCTCTTCCGGAGGGGGTTGACCTTGGCGTGTTTCCAGTCGTCGGGGAAGGAGGTGGTAACCAGGGAGCGGTTGATGGTGTGGCAGAGCATGGGTGCGATGGTATCGGCGGCTCTTTTGAAGATGTGGTGGGGACAGGGGTCCGTGGGGGCTCCAAAGTGGATTAACTTCATCATCTTCAGAGTGTTTTCGGTGGTGAGGGCTGTCCAGTTGTCGATCGTTTGCTTCAGGGTGTTAGGGGTGGTCGGTGAGGGTTCAGTGTGTTGGTTGTCTTCGTCGGAATTGTCGTAGATGCTCTTGATTTTGTAGTGAAAGAAGGTGCTGAGTTTGTTGCAGAGTTCTTGTGAGGGGGGATGTCGGTAGACCCGCTTGTGGGTTAGGCGAACTCCTTGATGATGTTGAAGAGTTCTTTGCAGTTGTGTGCATGAGTAGAGATTCTGTCATCAATCGCTTTTTTTCTCATTTCTCGGATGAATTGGTGGTGGGTGTTGGTGGCTGCTCTGAAGTTGTTGTGGGCTTCTGTGTACTTTGTGTTTCTCAAGGCCTTTTCGAGGCGGTGGCAAGTGTGTCTGGACTCTTGAAGGTCGGTACTAACCCATTTGACTTTCTTGGCTTGGGAGTTGTTGTTTTTCTTGAAGGGGCTAAGGTGTTGGCACTGTCAGAGATCCATCTGTGCAGGGATTGGGCTGCCGTGTTGGGGTTGTCATCTTTCGCGATGGTTGGTGGAGTGGCTGAGTGATGAGGTTAGCTGGTCGTCGGTGTTTCTGGAGTGGGTGCTGGTGTCTGTGGATGGTGGGTGTTCAGAAGGGGAAGTGGACGCATCAATGGTCAGTCCATGGGAGTTTGGTGGTGTGGCTGAAGGTGATGGAGTTTCCTGTTGTGAAGAGAGGGTCGAGGGTGTGACCTCTGAGTGTGTCAGTTTGGTCACAATCTGGCAGAGTCTGATGTTGTGGAGGTTGTCCAGGAGGGATGCTGTGCTGGGGTCCAGTTGGTTGTCGAAGTGGACGTTGAGGTCTCCCAGCAGGGTGTAGTCGGTGGCGCGATGGCATGTGGGTAGATGATGTCCGTGATGGAGTTGGCGAAAAGTCCGTGGGGTCCAGGGGATCGGTAGATGAGGGTTCCTCAGAGGGTGGAGGTAGAGGTGGGCAGTATCTTGAAGTGAAGGTGTTCAATCAGGTCTGTGGGCTCATTGGGGAGTGTGCTCAGGCAGAGGGTGGATTTGTGGATGATGGCAATACCACCTCCCAGGCCATTTGGGTGGTCCTTCCTTGAGATCTTGTATCCTTGGGGAATGGCGAGGTCTGGCCCGAGGTGGCTATGGTCCAGATTTCGGTGAAGAATGCTATGTCCGGTGTGGTGCTGTCAAGGAGGTCCCAGATTGAGGAGGATGCATTGCAGGGTCTTTGGTTTGCATGTGTTCTTGTGAGTAGGTTGTACTGGGTCCATGGTCTTGGCGGTGCTGAATGTGTGCCTGCAACGGTGACAGCTGAAGAATCCTTGGGTGTCAGCTGGTAAAGCTAGTTTGCAGTTGCTTTTGTGGCCGGGGTTGAGACTGTGGAGAGCTGCTGGGTCGTAGCTTTGGGGGTGTAAAGATCCAGGGTTCCTGGCACTGGTCGCGGTTGGGTCGCAGACGAGTGCAGATGGGCTTGCCTTGGGCGCGCCAGCGGTACGCCCGCTGCGCGTGGCTGCGCAGCGGCCGGCATTATATGGGGAAGGTGGGAGAGTGGCACAGCTGGGAGGCGGGAGAGGGGATGGTGGAGGAGAGGGGCCATGGTAGAAGGAGCGGCAGGAGGGGGAGCGTGGAAAATGGGTGGGAAAAGACGGGCAGAAAATCAGCAAGAATGAGCAGTGGGGCACAAAAAATCAGCAGTACAAACAGAGGGGCACAGTACTTACAATGAGAATAAAACAGTGGGGCACAGTGAACACAATAAAAGAAAAGAGGTGCATGCAGCGAAAAAAGTGCAGAACAAAGGGGCAAAAAGCAAGGCTGGGCTCGAACCCCTAATAGCCTTGCAGAGGAACAGCACAAGCAGACGGCAGACCGGAGCTACTTAGGGTGAGAGCAGGTCCCTGGCCGAGGTCAGCGGTCCTGCCATTGTAACTTTGTGTAAGCTACAGTGTTCCAAAGTGAATGGGCCCATTCGCGAAGAGCCCAAAGGCTTGCCTTAAGGAACAAAAAGACCACTTGTCATGTTTCATCATAGGGGGCTTCGCAACCCTCTACGGGATGTGGCCTGCTACTAACCAGTGACTACGTGGGCGCATTGTTGTAAACTCTATGTGTTGTGCCCGAGGGTGTGAGGTACTATGTCAGTGGCGGGGTCAGTAGTGAATAAACAAGTGAGTGTTAAAAAATAGCATATGAGGTCTAAAGAAAATGTATTCGCCTCCATGCTGGTATTGTTAAAAGGGGTGTGATGGAGGTATTATTGTATTTAATGTACAATACCCCACTTGTGCGTCAACATGTTTCGAAGCATAGCTTCTTCTTCAGGACGGGGTGCACAGATCCCCACCTTACTTACGTCTGAAATGGGTTTTAATTATCACTATGTTAGATAACCCGAAAAAATGAAAGGCTAAATGTGCCTATTCATCTCAATATCTCACTTATATTATAAGCATGTATGCCGCGTTGTCAGTGTTGAAGGAAACAACGTTCTGGAAGTCTATGCTGTACTCTGTGAGCACCTTTACAACAGCTTGCGCTACAGTCCCATGGTTGCAATGGGATAGGAAGACTGTGTCCACCAGGTAGGTATGGATCTGACGGCCACCCTGCGGAGAGACTACTGCAACTAGCACATTCAAAACACACCGCCCTTCGACATCTGGTGTTTCGTCAAAGATAACGCTGATCTTCTGATCTTTCAATAGCTCTTTCAGCTCGTTCTTCGCACTTGTATATCTCTCAGGGAGATAACGTTCTTGCAGCTGATGACTCCCAGGTATCGCTCCACCATTCCGTACTCGCTCGTGTAGGAACTTGCGCAACACAGGGTGGTCGGTTTTGCTGAGCGGAATGTTCAACGCAGTGCAGACGTTAACCCACTCACTTATCATTTCATGGTTTGCGGCACCGGCAGCTGTACTCTTTGTGAATAGCGAGTTCACTGTCATCTGGCGGGCACGTTTTGGAGACGATTGAAGGTCAGGATCATCTGAACAGCGCTTCAAATGTTTTTGGGACCGCACATGCATATCCACAGTGTGTTTCCGGATGTGGTCCACCGCCACATTGCACACACTGCAAAACAGCACCCCACCGTCAGCGTGCATCACGGTGCTGTAGTCTCTGGACCGGTCTGCTGCGGTTATCTGGGTGGGCAGATGTGATCTGTGCTTCACACCCTTTGCATGCTGCAGCACAAACTTATCCATTCTGCTTTTCTTGTGCTGGCTTGTTGCTCCCTTGTAAGACAGAAGATCTCGCTGTTGTGGCGCTGTCAGTTACCTCACCTACAAAGATAGGGAAGGGGGGAAAGGCAATTGTTGAATGGAAAGTTCATAAAGCGCCTATGCTCAACCATAAGAAATGCATGCAACCCTGAAGCACAAGTAAACTGACAAACGTGTTGGGCCATAACTGCAATGGTAAATGCCAGTCCCCGAACGGTGTTGAGCAAACAGACTGAGAGAAAAGCGCAGGGGGAAAAAGCCATAGCAATTGTTGAAAAGCTCCAAGTGCCTGAAAATTTAAAATGTCAAAGCCACGTGCAAAGAAAGTGAAAGAATTGCCCCAAAATAAATAATTATGAAATTCCCCATTGCCCCAAACCAAAACAAACAATGATGAAATTCCCCAGAGGTGCCCACAACCCCAAACATACCAGTGCGCTGCGGCAGCTGACCCAATTCTGGCTCTTGCAACAGCGGATTCTCCCCTGTGATGCTCTGTAAAAGAAACCAAGTAAAGAGTTAGGAAACTCACCAGGTGCCCACAACCCCAAACTTACCAGTGCGCAGCGGCACCTGGCCCAATGGCAAGTAAAAATTTATGCCAAAGGGTCAAGATTCAGGACAAAAAAACAGTAACAGTGACAGTAAAAAATCAGGCCAAAGGGTCAAGGTTCAGGACAAAACTTCAGTGCAGTGACAGTAAAAAATCAGGCCAAAGGGTCAAGATTCAGGACAAAAATGCAGTACAGTCCAGAGAACACAACAATTCCCCAGAACCAAAACAAACAATGATGAAATTCCCCAGAGGTGCCCACAACCCCAAACTTACCAGTGCGCTGCGGCAGCTGACCCAATTCTGGCTCTTGCAACAGCGGATTCTCCCCTGTGATGCTCTGTAAAAGAAACCAAGTAAAGAGTTAGGAAACTCACCAGGTGCCCACAACCACAAACTTACCAGTGCGCAGCGGCACCTGGCCCAATGGCAAGTAAAAATTAATGCCAAAGGGTCAAGATTCAGGACAAAACTTCAGTGCAGTGACAGTAAAAAATCAGGCCAAAGGGTCAAGATTCAGGACAAAAAATCAGTGACAGTACAAAATCAGGCCAAAGGGTCACGCTGCGTTAAAAGTTAAATTAAAAACCTGGATTTGGGCCCCCCGGGGCCCGCCGCGTGCCCCTTGTGCGGCGGGCCCCCACAACAGATAAAAACAAAACATTTTGCCCGGCTGGGGGCCCGCCGCGTGCCCTTTGTGCGGCGGGCCCCCACAACAGATGAAAAAAACACATTTTGCCCGGCAGGTGGGGGCCCGCCGCGTGCCCCTTGTGCGGCGGGCCCCCACAACAGATGAAAACAAAAGATTTTGCCCGGCTGGGGGCCCGCCGCGTGCCCCTTGTGCGGCGGGCCCCCACAACAGAGGAAAAAAAAAGATTTTGCCCGGCTGGGGGCCCGCCGCGTGCCCCTTGTGCGGCGGGCCCCCACAACAGATGAAAAAAACACATTTTGCCCGGCAGGTGGGGGCCCGCCGCGTGCCCCTTGTGCGGCGGGCCCCCACAACAGATGAAAACAAAAGATTTAGCCCGGCTGGGGGCCCGCCGCGTGCCCCTTGTGCGGCGGGCCCCCACAACAGATGAAAAAAAAAGATTTAGCCCGGCTGGGGGCCCGCCGCGTGCCCCTTGTGCGGCGGGCCCCCACAACAGATGAAAAAAAAAGATTTAGCTCGGCTGGGGGCCCGCCGCGTGCCCCTTGTGCGGCGGGCCCCCACAACAGATGAATAAAAAAGATTTAGCCCGGCTGGGGGCCCGCCGCGTGCCCCTTGTGCAGCGGGCCCCCACAACAGAGGAAAAAAAAAGATTTAGCCCGGCTGGGGGCCCGCCGCGTGCCCCTTGTGCGGCGGGCCCCCACAACAGAGGAAAAAAAAAGATTTAGCCCGGCTGGGGGCCCGCCGCGTGCCCCTTGTGTGGCGGGCCCCCACAACAGAGGAAAACAAAAGATTTTGCCCGGCTGGGGGCCCGCCGCGTGCCCCTTGTGCGGTGGGCCCCCACAATAGAGGAAAACAAAAGATTTAGCCCGGCTGGGGGCCCGCCGCGTGCCCCTTGTGCGGCGGGCCCCCACAACAGAGGGAAAAAAAAGATTTAGCCCGGCTGGGGGCCCGCCGCGTGCCCCTTGTGCGGCGGGCCCCCACAACAGAGGAAAAAAAAAGATTTTGCCCGGCCGGGGGCCCGCCCCGTGCCCCCACATAGCAGAGCCCAGAGCCAGCGTTACAATTGGCTTACCTGGCTCTCTCACCTGGAGGTCGTCCTCTCTCCTCTCGTCTTCGTCGTCCTTGGCCTTGGTTTTTTCTCCCGTC
Source organism: Lissotriton helveticus (assembly GCF_964261635.1). Taxonomy (NCBI): domain Eukaryota; kingdom Metazoa; phylum Chordata; class Amphibia; order Caudata; family Salamandridae; genus Lissotriton; species Lissotriton helveticus. The sequence continues at coordinate 887,932,087 of NC_136059.1, forward strand.
GTCCGTCGTCGTCCGTGGCGCGTTGGGGTCTCTTCTCGTCTCGGGGCGCGAAATCCTGGAGTGAAGAGAATGGAGCGAGCAGGCAATCAATAAGAAGAGAAGGGCGTCCAATCGAAAACGGCTGATTTCGCGGCCGATTTGCCAAAAATCGTGGGATTTGCACAAAGATGCAAATTTCGCGATTTTTTTGCAAATCGCGAAATTGCGATAAGCTGGAGGGTCTGTTATAAGTACCTACAATGAACGCCGGAAAAACAAGGAAAAAACATGTGGTATTTCAATTGTAACATCCAACATGGTTAAATAGTGACCTAAAAAAGTGGTAATAATACTCTCTAGACACATAAGGTCATTCTATTCCGGTGCAGTGCCCTGTAAGAAATGACAAGTACATGACAGACACACACAAAACATAAAACACACACTCTATTCAGAAATCCAGTGGTTAAAAGGTAGTTCTGCAACCATGAAGTTGTTTATCTCAAGTAAAATCAGAAAGCATACTGTTTACCAGTTGCTGAATGGCGACATGAGCCTGATAAACGGAGGGATCAGGCGCTTAATAGCATCCTAAAAAAGGGAGGTAAGAGGAATACACAGTCTCTGTAGCAGCGTTTATATCGGTACTCACATCAATGGAATCCAGTTGTAGGTTCGTAATTGGTGCCTCGGCTATGCCGTACTTACAAAGCAAGGGGATTCCCTGTCACCAAACCGTCCCATCCGCGGCTCCGTGGTTCAATGAGGAGCGCGGAGGGATAGGCTTAAATACGCTCCTTAATTGGATAATTGGGAAAGTTTTGTGCTAGCCCGGTGACGCTGAACACCATTTAAGGTATTTTCGGTTTGGCTGCCTATTGCGTATATTCAATGCGCGGTCAGGGCGTTTATCATATGCCTTTGTGGTGGTATTCTAGTGGGGGTGCGGCTGTTCAGTGCCCAAGGTATAGAGGAGGAAGACGCTAGTATGCCCAATCACCCTGGTGGTAGACAGCTGTTGTGATTCAAGGGCAAGCGCAGTAGAAAGGAAGCGGCACTGTTATGCCAATGCGCGCTGAATGTTATTGAATTCTGTGTAGCTTACCTGGGGGGAGTAGCATTTTTATGCCCCCCTGTCTGCCTCACCCCCCCTGTAGACCCCCTATCTATGGGGGGGGGTTTGTATCCCGCCTCTGCCCCCATTGGCCGGTTGGGGATGTTGACGCAACTTTTTTCCCCAGCTCCTGGGAGGAGGGGGGTGCCTACTCCTTCCTTTGTTCCGCTTTTCGCGCCAACCGGCCGGCCCCCACTGGTTTGTCTGGGGCGCCGCGCTGGTTATGGCGTCGGCTCTCGAACCCCTATGGGAGCAGCCTCTGCAAGACCAGTTGGTCAGCACCCACCATTTAAAGACATGAAGATTTGGCATTGTCAATGTTTGTTATGACCATTTGGCATTTCCAATGCATGTTCCTTATTATGTTCTGTCCCACTCTAGCTTTATCTTCTGTTGTTTTGCTTTCACTATTTATCTGCTCATCTCATTCAGTCTTTGCTCCTGTTCTAGTACCGTCACTCTTTGTGCTGCACATTCTTTATTCCCATCATTTGAATTTAGTTTCTTCCTCTGTCTTCACCCCTTCCCTCTCACTTCATTTTTTGTCGTTTTCTATATTGTGAACAAGACCTTATGAATGTAAGCGTACTTTACATGAGAACGTTATCAACTGGACATAAGCAGTTTGCATAAGAACACTTTCACAACATTATGTAAAAGAGCATATATGTAGTATAACGGATCAGATTTGCATGCAAAAAACACCTGCACACATTTTGGAAATGAACAGGGATAGTTTTAACAGTTAAAGTTTAAGTGTCAGAAAAGCTCCCATTTCTGAAAAGTATTTTAATTATTAACCCACATCCAATATGACTGCTAAAATCACATCACGCTTCTTGAAAATCCTTCCTCCGAGGTCAAAATGGACCTGTGGTTTATTCCTTTAAGCCAATGATGGTCATTTAATGTGGGGCACTAGTAAGTGAAAAGTGGTTTCTTTCTAGGCTGAACTCCCATCACTTTTTCACACACTTTGGAGACGCTTCAAGGTTTGATGTGGGGTTTTGGGGCCATCCAGTCATATAGACTGCCCTAATTGCTGGGCTGTTTTGCCCTTCACAGAAGGCCTCAACACACCCCCTGACTCACAATACAGCACATGAAACAATGCATAAGACAATAAAGTGGGGTCAGGTGGAGCCTTATCCTTTGTCCTCCAGTCTTAATCGAGATAGCAGAATGGTATCTGTGAATGGAAGAGCTTCAGGATAACTAATGGTGAGTCCAAGAGAGAAAGGGTTATTATGCTGCAGAGGTGCTGAGGTGCCTGCTGTGTCAGTTGCTCGCATCTCATTGCATGTAGACTGTCAGTGCATGAGATCTGTGGGGGCTGCCAAAAAGTAGGATGCCCTGTCCTTTCTATCACCTTGCTGTCATGCTGGCTGTTCTGGGAGAGGTAATATAGGGATGCAGTCACTAGTTGTGGTTAATCTGGAACTCCTTGCAGGAGCTCCTATCCCACCATCATCTTGTTCACCACTCCTCTTACTATTTTCTCTTGTCCCCATCCTCTATTCATCACTAACTTTCCCGTCTTTCATTTCTCTTGAACCCCTCTATTCTTTCATCCATTTCTCTCCTAGCAGCAGTTTTTTGTCCTCTTTCGTCTAGATTTTAGACTGTCTTTGCCATCAGTGACCATGCAAAGCAGGGACCAAGGAGAAAGATCAGGGAAGTGTACCTTACAAGGCACTGGTCCTTTTGCCTGTTCTCAGGAGTCATATTGAAGAATGCTGTAGTTAAAAATGTCCATAGCTTAAACATGAACCTTATTTAGGGAAAATACCATCATTTTGTAACATATTTTCAGTCTCAGTCAGACAAAGAGCTTTTGTTTTTAAACTCAAAAATAGAGAATGAGCATGTTATCAGGGTAGCCTCACTTCTTAGCAAAGTCGCAACTCCCTTAATAACTGTGACATTCAGTGTAAGTATCTGTGAGTCAGCGATGGGTTCCAGTTTAAGTTGTCAGCCTAATACCATCATAAAATTGAACCCTTTGTGGCTGTATATTCGTATTTGCAGTTCCCTCCATGGCCTAATCTTTAATTCTCATACTCATTAATGTATGCTATATTTTTGCTGTTTTTTTAATTATTGTTTTTTGATTTGGTTAATAATACACTTCAGGACAATCAGAAAAATACTTCACATTAGGCATCCAGGTATTATACTCCAAACATTCTGGTAAACAATCTTTTGATCAATCAGTTGAATACATTAGTGTATGCATTTAACTGCTTTCATTATTAATCATCAAACTGATTGTTCAAGAGGGGCTCCAACAATGGTGGTATACTGATGCACTACAACTATTGGAACAACACACAACAGGGGGCGGCACTCCTAACTGCCAAAAGGAACAATTGGAACATCCACACAAAAAGCTACTGTGAAGACTGGATCTCCTGTTCAAGTTCAGGCTCCAGATCCTACATCCCAAACTTCCATAATCTAATTTGTCAGCCTGCCTCCTGACCTCTTGCAATATTGACATTTAAATATTTTTTAGGGCTGTGTTAACATTTTGAAGGAAGTAAAAACATCCAGCTCTAAGAACATCTTACTCTTTCAAAAGGAAGATATTCAGCATTTAGTCTATCAGAAAAACACTTATTCAACCAGATATCAAGAGGAAATGGTGCTTCCACATCTACTTGATACTGCGAAAGCTGAGCTTCAGGTTTCTTCAACTGCAACTATTACCACTTATAGAAAAAGTTATTCCCGAAACTCTTTTTTTCAAAATCCCACTTGTAAATGACATCTTAGAAGATAAAGGTTCCACATCCAAAAGGAAGCCTTCTCCTTCTTAGGGAGTTTAATGTAGTCCTCTTTGAATTACTGTTTCCTCCATTTGACCCTATTCACATATCTACATAACAACATATCTCTTGGAAGGCAGATTTCTAATTTCTAATATCTTCCGCCCCTAGGTTTATTGAAGTTCATGCCTGATGCAGTAAAGAACCCTAAACGTCTTCCATAAAGATTAGGTTGTAAAGAGGACCCTTTCCAGTTTCCTCCCTAAAGTTATTCCAAATTTGCTATGTCAACCAGACTGTTTCATTACCAGCCATTTCCAGAATCCCTCTTTGCCAACATAATGGGCTTCACATTTTCTGGATTTTAAGAGAGTTCTGAAATTTAACTCGATAAACCAAAGGCTTTAGGCTGACTGACCGATTATTTGTCAATTGTCCATTACTTACAGAATAGGCCTCTTTAAAACCCCCCATTTCAAGGTGGATTGTTTCTTGAATTCTCCCATAAAACAGCAGTGTTAATAACACCTTGCTGGTAGGTCTCAAACTCATTTAATGTGCTATAACGCTTGACATTTCTAAAGGAAGTACTGTCTCCACCTGTTAGAAATGGGACCTGTAGTTGGCAGAGGTAGGTACCTTTGTCGAAATAGGAACCGTTGCTTCTAGCCAGGGTAAGGGGGATACACACTTTAGATAGCCCCTGCTCGCCGCCTGGTCAGCTTGGCACAAGCAGACAGACTTAGCCCAAAGGCAATCTGTAAAGTATTTGTACTCAAAACACAAAGTAATTCAGTGATATTCCCGCAAATTGACCCAACACTAGTTTAGGAAAAATAAAATATCTTTATCTAAACCGAACAAGACCAAGACAACAAAATTCAACATACATGTAATAACAATATGACTTTAAAAAGGTTTCAGACAACTGTGTCAATAGAAAACTATGGAATGCGTGTTTTCTCACAAAGTACCTATAGATGAGTCAAAGTACAAAGGGCCAAACAGCCACAGAGATGGGAAGCGTTGAGAAACAAAGAGATGCGTCCGTTTCTGAGACCTTGGGGAGGAAATGGTACAGTTCTGCTGCACGTAAGAGAAGTGATGCGTGGAATTCGGTGTGTAGGGGGAAGTGATGTGTCAACTCCAAGACGGTTCTGGTCCCCGGGTGATGGGTCGGGAAAACTTGCCGTGCGTGGACATCGGGATGCGGAGGTGATCGATGCAGCTGCTGCGAGCGGTGCTGCTCTGGTTTCTTCAGCCGCGATTCCTTGATGCATCAGTTCTTGCAGCGGCAGCAGGTGTTGGGTCGGTTTCTGCAGCAGGACTGCAATGCGTGGAGATTCTTCTTGCACAGCAGTGCTGCATCGTAAAAAACTGCAGCAAGAAGAGCGATGCGTCAATTTTCTTAGTTCTTCAGGTTTCTTCCTGCTCCCAGCAGCAAGCACAACGTCTAGAGGTTTAGAACAGGAACGAGCACCTCCTGGCAGGCCAGGACTCTTAGCAGCAGAGTTCAGGGGAGCTGGGGATGATGTCTTTGGGTCCCTGAGACATCAGTACAGGAGGACAGCACACACAGCCTCTTGGAGATCTTCTTCAAGCAGGTTCAAAACAAAGTTTCAGTCTTCGTCCTTTCCTTGGCAGAAACAGCACCTGCAGGCCAACCCCACACAGCACACAACAAAGGGACAATACTCCTCCGCACAGCTCTTCAGCTCTTCTCCTTGGCAAATGTTTCTCTTGAGTCTAGAAGTAGTGTTAAGTTCTAGGGCTTCAGGTGTAATACTTGTATCCCAAAAAGTATTTGTTCTCTTTATTCATTGGCCTCTGAGCCCAGTCCAAACCAGTTCTGACCACACTGGTGCAGCATGACCACAGGGGGTAGAGACAGAATTGTGCAAGGAGGCAGTCCCTATTCAGGTGCAAGGAAATCTCCTCCCACTAGTATAAATGCTGCCAAGCCCCCATTCAGCTCAGATCTAAGTCATCCAGGGAGGGCCAGGCACAAGTCACACCCCCCAGTGGCTTTCTACAATGAATGCACATCCACAGTCCCTGTCACTCGAAAACTAGACAGTCAATACACAAACAGGCAGAGGCACACAGAATGGTTAAACAAGAAAATGGCTACTTTCTAAAAGTGGCATTTTCAAACACACAATTCATAAAACATCTTTACTAAAAGGTGTGTGTTAGACCCGGATCCATGGTTGGCTGAGGTTGGTACCTTGGGCCAAGTAGGGACCCACATCCCAATGTAAGGGAAAGGAAGGTCACCTTCCTAGATAGCCCCGCTCACCCCCTAGGTAGCCTGGCACAAGCAGCCAGGCTTATCTTCAAGGCAAATGTGTAAAGTATTCGCAACCACACCCACAATAATCCTATGATGACGCCACAAATAGATTCCACACTAGTTTTATAAAAATGAGTATAAACTTTATGTAAAAAGATATACGATAAGACCACACAATATAAAACCAACATATGAGGTTGTGTAAAATTTCTCCTGGCCGGTTGTTAGGCCAGCCAGCCCTTGTAAGTTCTGGCAATGTCAATGAGCACTTCTAAACATTCTCCTGTACTCCTAATATCATATCATACAGTTCGTAATGCTAGAATCAGGCACTTTTGCAATGTAAAAATACTGTAATATGTAACATAGCAATCAGACACTCTGCAATGAAAAGAATGCAATGCGTAACACGACAATCAGGCACTTTGCAAGATAAAATATTGCAGTACACATTACAACCACCAGATATGTCATTCTGCAAAAATAAGGCAATGCGCATAAACTAATCCAGTAGTTTATTATGCAGAAACAAGGCAATACCTCATTCGACAATCAGGTAGTTCATTATGCAGATAAAATGCCATGTGTCATACACTAATCAGGTAGTTCGTTATGCAGGAATAATGCAATGCGTACTATTCTAATCAGGTTCTCCGTTAAGCAGAAATGATGGAATGTGTAATACGACAGTGAGGTACTCCATTCTGCAGAAATGGAATATTACGTAGTACACTCAGGCCCTGATCACCGGGCTTTAGGTGGTCTCTCCGCCTCTCCTTCTGACTTGTATTCAGCCTCTCACAGTTGCCCCAACACAGTATGATGTTATCCCAAAGTGCAGCTTCGCACTTCGCACTTTAAGGCTACTTGTGTGGTTGGCACAAATAGTGCTGCAGCCCCACTAGTAGCATTTGTATTACCAGCCCTGGCACACATAGTGCCCTTTACTAGGGACTTTAATAGTAATGCAAACATACCAATCATTGACAACCAATTACCATTATTCTTTATACAGGGAACACTTACACTTTGACACTGTTTAGCAGTGCCAAAGTGTCCAAAGCATATAAGTTGGCAACACCATGTCAGAAAAAAGGTCTAGGGGGAAAGCAATAAGATTAGGGACTCTAACCAAAAAGGGCCACATCCTACAATGTGTTATTAAATTCTGATTTTAGAGATCATAAACTGTATTTCTCTAACTTGTCCCAATGGGAAGTTATACTTGTAAGATGTCACAAAGTATTTTCCATTCTATCCTATGGGGTAGATAGCCTTTCAATAGTGAAAAACGAAATTGGCAGTATGTCACTATCAGGACATGTCACACACACCAGTACATGTCCTACCTTTCACATACACTCCACCCTGCCCAAGGGGGTACCTTAGGACTACCAGAGGTGCCGTACATGTAAGAAATGGGGAGAGGAGTTGGCCTAACGGCTAGGGCGGTCGATCTCAAATCTGGGGAACTGGGTTTGAGTCTCGGCATGATGCTGAACATCCTGTGATTCTGGGCAAATCATTTAATCTCCCCTTGCCTAACAAAAGTGAATGTGTCCTCATGTAACGCAACTGGTGCCATGTAAAGCGCTCTAATACCCGATACTTTTGGGTAAAGTTTGCTCCATATAAAACTGTAAAAAAAAGAAAGTTTAGGGCCTGGTAAGTGGGTGCACTTGTCAGGTCAACAAGGCAGTTAATAAACTGCGCACCGACTCTGCAGTGACAGGTCTGAGATACCTCTTCTGGGCTGCTCATGTGGGTGGCAAAATCAGTGCTGCACACCCACTAGTAGCATTTGATTTACAGGCCCGCACACTTCAATGCACTTTACTAGGGACTTACCAGTAAATCCAATATGCCAATCAGGGAGAACCAATTGTAACAACAATTTACACAGGGAGCACTTGCACTTTGACACTGATCAGCAGTGGCAAAGTGCCCAAAGCATCTAAGGCAGCAAAAACGAAATCCAGCACAGCATTAAAAATATGGGAGGTAGAGGCAAAAAGTCAGGGCAAACCATGCCAAAGATGCGAAGTCTAACATCACCCATCCACTTCCTTTTCTGTATCACCACCTCCCACCCACAGGAATGCAGACAATACATTTCCTATGTCTATGAAGTCTTTTCTACCCCCTCTTCTTGTGCTATGCTAAACCAGTGGTGTCCAAATGGATTACCTGGAACACTTTACTAAAACTTTACCGGGGAAAAACCCCAAAACATCTGCTTCAGCACGTGCAGAATCTTCTTTCAGTGTTTGAATTATCCCTTAAATTTTTTCACATTAGTTAAATCAAGGGGTTACCACGTCTTTAAGTGCTGTGTAAATCTCTTTTTATTCCCAATATACACATCCAGTCATTATTTTTGTCTTCGAACCCCTGCGCTGATCAGTTGTTTGTGCTAAAGTGGCGGCCAGTGGTATTTGAGCAGTGAACATACTGTTCATCTGAATCTAGTATCTGTCTAAAATATCAAGTAGAACCCTATATCACATGCAAATAATGTGGTTTCGATCTATAGGGTTGCCCCCTCAGTTTGCATGTTATGTGAAAAAGCCTTTCTGTGTTCCTAAAAACCTGCATGAAAATCGAGCTTAACTTTAACTCAAATCTTCTGATTTTCCTTCAATTACATTTTTCTACTCCCCATCCATGCACTCCTCTTTATGAACAGAGCCTTCCCTGTCACCCGGGTGTTTTCCACAACCTCTATTATTGCTTTTGTACAAATTGCCCACACCTCTTTTCAAAGATCATACAGGTCTCATATGAAAGTAAAGCATCACCTCTTGCCCATTCACAATTTCCACCAACCATCTGCATGAACTCACATACCCCTTCTAATGATCATACCTAAGTCCTATTCATCTTCTACCACAAAGAAACGTATGCAAATGCATGCACTGATTTCCTTGAGAGCACCACATTACTTAATTGCAATAATCAATTTTAATTAATAAAGACTGGACAAACCACTAATATTGGCTTCCCGGAGCAGGACGCTGCATGGTGTGAAGCACGTCAACAGCTCGTCAAGGATAGTAAGCGCTATAGAAATACAATTTACAATTACAAATGTGTGGCTGAGTAATCTATCGGCTGAACTCTAAATCAGGCCAAAAGACTGGACTTAAAGTGAGGGGTCGGGGTCACCTTTGTTTTACCTCATCTCACTTTACGGTATTCATATAGGAAGTTGGATGTGAGGGTGCTAGTCCCGTTGCTGGGCGACATACAACCAAGGAAGAGGCAACTGCCTGATCTAGATAGCGTTCCAATGTACTAATTTTATTCAACAAAACACAGCTATATCTCTTTACAAAACATGGACGAAAGACTGTCAGTCCTGTTGGTATGTGTTGAATTAGTAAGGATGAAGTCCCTGAATGGCCTAGATATTGAGCTATTGTTACATTTGTTTTAACAAAATGTAGCCTTTCCTCTTTACAAATCATTGTATAAATGTGGTAGTATCTCATCCTCCTGTTATGCAGCTGCATATTATAAATGCAGGGCAAGAAAACCGATCTATTTTTGTTTAACTAGATATTTTGGAGCAGAAACATTATTTCCCCGTGTTAGTTTGTTAACCATTTAATGCAACATTTCCGACTTTCCATATATTTATGTTCTGCAGGGTGTGAAACAGAATTTCCTATGGCAAGAAGAGAAATTGTCCAGAGGCGCATTATATATTAAATTCTGCATTAATAAGTTGACAGGCTGACCTACAATGGCAACAAAGAATAGAAATGCATGCTGGAGAGTAATGTTGCTGCCAAATATATCTTGGCCTATTTTGTAGACTTAAGGTACTGGTGAAAAATAATTTTAAAAAGAATAGAAATGTGCTTGTTTAGGGCAACATAACTTCATATTTGAAAAGAGATACTAATACCTAATTTAGTTAAATAAAAAAATTAACATTTAAAGTAAAGATAGCTGCCTGAAACCTTGATATTAAGTGAGAAGTAAAGAGCACCTGTTAGGCAGAAACTGTGATAACATTTCATTAAAGTGAATCTATGGGTGGAAAATTCGAAATAGTTGATTTACACCTATGCCTAGGTGAACGTTGCATACTAAATGCAATCCAGCAACTCCAGGTGCAGATCACATACATGCCCATTACTAGAATTATATGTCCTCGCTGCATTAAATAAAGGGTTGCTGGCCAACACAACTCTCAGTATGACCATAATGTTGAAACTAGTGACTTTAAGGGGCGTGGTCTGGCTGCGGCCGAAGATGGCCGCCTGACTTGTGAGCTCCGCTGCGAGGGGGCCTCAGACAGAAACGGACACTATCTACACACGGCTTGAGGAAGGATATTGACGTCTCAGGAGTAGGATTGTGTGATGCGGTCTAGTGGTTGGGGGGTGGAGTTAAAGGGAGGAGCAGGAACGGGAGGAGCTGGGGACAGGAACCAAGGTAGTTAGAGTAGGGACAGGGTAGCAGCTGGATGTAATGAATAAAGCTCCAGTTACACCACGAGAAGTGTCTGTGTTTTACTTGTAGCAAGATGCTACAACTGGCGACGAGGGTGGGATGTTGAATACACTGCCTGCAGCACCCTAAGTAAACACCTGTGAAGCCCAGCTGCCGCCTGAAAGACGAGGCCAGCAGCCGGTGACCCTGCTCCTCCAGAGACCAGGAGGAAGCTGAGAGGGGCCGTATGACTGAGCGCTGAACCGCTCGAGAGAGAGAAAAGGAGCCGATCGCGCTAAAGCGCGTCTCACGCCGGAAGCGTGTGCCCCAGGTGAGTGGCGCGATTCCAGAGATCGGGAGCACACTCCGACCCTGTGTGGCGCTCAAGACCGAGCAAGAAGTGCCCCCAGAGCAGCGAACGACGTCTGGGAAGCGCTGCTTTCAAGCGCCGCTGAGAGCGCTGAAATCGGGGCTCGAGCATTCCCCGACGGTGAAAAACCTCACGCCCGATGCGTGAGTTGTGGCAGGTGGTCGGCAAGGAAGCGCAGGAACCTGCAGAGCAAGGCGGGAGCCCACCCCGACCTCACCTGGTGGCAGCAGTGACTGAGAAAAGGCATCCAGACCTGTGCTGTTGCCTGAAGTTGCTGCCGGTGAGTCCAGAGCAAGTTGGGACTGAATGAGCAGAGAGAGAGCGAAAGCCTTGTGTGTCTGCAGTGACGGCGGCCATCTTGAAGTCAGCCGTCTTTCAGGACACAACCCTTGGCTGTTGTAGAGCGGCCATCTTGAAGTCAGGCACCTGGCAAAAGAAACAAGCACTGACTGAGGCAAATAAACAAGCATTGGCGCACAGAAAGAAACAAGCATTGACGAGAGCAAATAAACAAGCATTGGCGAGAAGAGACGAACAAGCATTGATGAGAGCAAATAAACAAGCATTGGCCAGAAGAAACAAACAAGCATTGACGAGAGCAAATAAACAAGCATCGGCGAGAAGAAACAAACAAGCATTGACTAGAGCAAATAAACAAGCATTGGTGACTGTAGCCAGCGCAAGTGAGGAAAAGAAACGAGCACAGACACATGCAAGAGCTAGGCAGAAGCGACAAGTGGACCCAAATACTCACGAGCCGATGCCACGAGTATAATAAGATAACAAGCCCAAGCAAACGCAAGAGGCGTAATAAGGAAACACAAACAAGAACGGAAGAGAAGAAGCAAACAATCATAAGCAAACGCAAGCAACCGGTAAAGGTGGTGGTGAACACACACCGAAGAGCGTAAAAGGGAGAGGTGCTGCTGGACAGAATCGCATGAGATTTAGAAGAGGGCAAGACTGCGAAGGACAGTCCCAGAAACAAGCACAATACACACTGAAGTGACTGGAGGACTTGCACTAGGGTAAAGGGAACGCCCAAACGAACAAAGATGTCAAACGCGCCCAGCCTCCCCGCGGAAGAGTCGGTAACCACCTGTCACTAGCATGCGACTCGAAAGAGAAGGAGCCCTGTGTCTAGCACAGTGCGGCTGGATGGTGAACATTTCGGAACGCAAGAAATCCAAGCTTTATTCTCTGGCGCATACTTTGATGGTTGCAAAGATTATCAACGTCCCAGCAAATGACCAGACCGAAGGCCTCGACTAAAGAAGATCAGCTAAGAAGACGAGGAGCCGAGTGAACAGCCCGTGCCCTGCGAATATAATTGATCAGAATCCTCCTCTCATGGCGGGGTAAGAAGTAGCACAACGATTCAGCCCCTGCCTTAAAGTACCACCCTCAGGGGTGCAGCGTGATACTTGGAGTCTGTGTCTCAAACGGAACCAATGGCTGGCAACATTGGGTGACTTCCTGGACGTCAATGGTGAACAAAGAGAGAGAAAATGTCTAATGCTACTCCTACATCTAGTGGATCCTGAGGGCCGATGCCCAGTCAGAACATTTTCCAAAGAAGACACAGAAATCTATGAAAGACTCCAAGAGAAGCTACGTGCCCATCTCTCCGCACAAGCAGATGTGGATCATGATCGCATCGTCTTCAACACAGCTCGGCAGGAACCAGGCGAACCATTGCCAACCTTCATCATTCGGTTGCAAAACCTAGTACAAGGCTGCCACTTCAACACCTTTACGAATGAGGACGCAGTTCGACTCCGGATAATTGAAGGCTGCGCAAACCCCGACACAAAGCGCAAGATCCTGCGAGAGCATTGGTCGTTAGAAGAAATTATTAGGAAGGCTGAAATTGGAATGCATGTCAAGGCAAAAGACAGGTCAACGGACCTGGCTCTGAAGGCAAAATGTCAAGATGCCTGGACAGATAAAACTCGGAAGACAAACAAAACAAAAAGGAGAGAGAGGGAAGGCAGACCAGCAAAAAGACAATGGGAGAGACAAAGTGACAAAGGAAGTGACAAGGAGTACTCCGAGTCAACCAGTCAAAGGACAACCCCAAGGAGTTCTTCACCCTCAAGTGGCATTCAAAGTCTGATGAGGAGGGAGCATCAAGTGGGACAGATCGCACTCCTGGACAAGATGGCAACCTGCACAACAGGAGGGTAAGGAAGACAAACTATAGAAGAAGAGATCAAAATGGTCAACACTGGAAATCGGCGCAGGAACACTCTTCGTCAAGTTGTGAAGATGAGTCCGAGGGAACATCCAGAAGGAGAACATACCACACCCGTACCATAGGTGTCCGAGCACCAAACAAAGGGGAAGAAGAAACAGGTCGCACAAGACGGACTGACCCTCCCCAACAACGAACAGGAAAAGACCAGCGCATCAATGGCACCCGTGACAACGAAGAAACTGAGAAGAAGTCGTTGACATCGTATGAGACGGGCAAAGATGAACAACCTCGAGATCAAACACAAAGAACAAGCACGTCATTGTTGAACAACTTCTCAAATGAAACAACACCAAAGACAAGTCAACAAAGGTGCCCGGAGGAGCGCCTTAAAGACAACCCTGAGTTAAAGAACAACGTGTCACGGCCTACTCATTTCAGAAATCCATTACTTGATACACTCTCAAAAGAACGCTTTAAAAAGAATAGGGCTAGGAACTCCTCTGATTCAGAGAGCGCGTCTGTCCGATCCTGGAAGTCGACAAAAGACTTCTCTGACTCAGAAAGCATGTCTGTCCAATCCCTTGAGTCGACTGAGTCATGGTCCCGACAACAGCCATGGCGTCAACCACCCGAACGCACCATGGAGCCAAAGGACATCCTTCCCGTCAAAAGCAACATGTCCTATGCTAAGGTCTCTGAATACTCAGTCACCCCACAAGACAACCTGTCATGGCAGTCACAAGTATATCCAGACATAGATCATATGCCGTCACCCCTGAAGGGGTCCGCGAGGCTGACTCGAAGGGCCTACAAAAAGAAGACAGAGATAGTGGACCTTAGTCACCGGAAGGGAAGGGACCGGTCAGTCACTCAGCAAGAAAAGCCGGACGTGTCAGCAGAGAGAGATCATCATCGGATGAGAGAGAGACATGCCTATGCACAGATAGCCCAAGAGTTCGCCAGACAACCCGAGGCCGCGAATGGGGTACCAAACCAAACCAAGACAATCTCTTCAGATAGTACCGTACCGTCTGGTATACATGACCCTGAACTGGAGGGCAGTGTTGCCCTCGACCGGACGAGACAAAAGAAAGTAAAAGTAGATGTGGGTGCTCGGAAGAGAACAAGAACATTATCCACTCATGAAAGAGATCGAGCATCTGAGCCAACAGCAGTTACACCACAAGAAGGAAACATGATGACTGCGGAATGTGAGAATAAACAGTTCACATGCCACGTAGTCAAGGATGCCCTGATTAGGACAACGGAAAGATTGACCAAAGCCAAGCCCACCACTGATTCGACACTACTGAGGTTTGAAGAACAGGTTGTCCGCCGACCCGTGGGGTGGATTGAAGAATTGCGAACACTGTGGAAATTAAGCTCATTTCGTTAAGAAAGGGGGAGATGTAGGATTGTGTGATGTGGTCTAGTGGTTGGGGGGTGGAGTTAAAGGGAGGAGCAGGAACGGGAGGAGCTGGGGACAGGAACCAAGGCAGTTAGAGTAGGGACAGGGTAGCAGCTGGATGTAATGAATAAAGCTCCAGTTACACCACGAGAAGTGTCTGTGTTTTACTTGTAGCAAGATGCTACAAGGAGTTCTGTTGAACCTGGGAAAAAGATGGGCTGACTTTTTGAAACGTCAGCGACACGGGCAGTGAGCAGCGGGAGCTCCATGTTATATGAGACTCTGAACCTGGGGTTATGATTGCAGCCCTGGCTCTGGAGTTCCAAAGGTTCCCGACCTCAGAATTCCATTGCCTTCAGCTGAGTACCCGGCTTTCCTGTGAAGCACTTACACATGTGCACTAGATGGCATTCCTAGACGATGACAGCGCTGCTTCTGGATGGTTTCTTTTCTTTTGAAGCCTGAATTCTACAGAGGCATCAGCGTCGACAGCGCACACAGCTCTGAGGCGGTGAGTGTTATAATCGCTGTGCAAACCTTCGATGGTTAAAGCGGGATGCCGCCTCTGAAGAGAAGTTGTATTTTGTTGTTTTAATGGCGCACTCTCATTTTACCTTCTGACTGACACACTAAACTCTCTGTTCTCTTCCACGCAAATGAGGTTGAATCTTTGGTGAAGTGGATATTTTAAAACTTCACTTTTGCTGGCAAAATTCATAGCTCTAGTTGGGTTGAGTGAACAGCGAGCAACAGATATTGTGGCAAAGTTGAAATATGCAACTATATTATTACTATTTTACACTTTAGCTCTCAAATTTCACCAGCTTATTGATGTACCCAGGAGAAATATTTTGGCTTACACACGCAGTCATTTTTTGAGAGACCGCTTCAGTTTGGGAGACCTTAATACCGTCTTCAGGCCTCCTCAAAGTGAACTGCTACAAGCGCCTGTCGTCATCACCTCTAAAACCTTCAAAACTTTCAGAATCATAACCTGAAACCTGACAAGTTGTTCAAAAGGAAGATATTAGGAGTAGAATTGAAATTTTGAGAGACTGCCATATTAAAACGTTAAATTACATTTGACAAGTATAAATCAAACCTTCCTTAAGTAAATAGCACAGTGGAAATCTCCAATATCTGAAACAAAATATGTGAGATAAAACACTGAAACTGCTCAACACTCAAATCCTCACAAAGATATTTTGTTAGAGGAAGAGATCATACAAGAGTATATTATTTATGCCAGAAACTGTCACTAACAACTAAAATATTCAACATAATTTTCCAATCGGATCCTTTCACAGATGTTGTCATCGCTTTGTCTCTCTGCATTAACTTATTGGTCCAATACACTGTCTTGTGACTTCTTTAAACAAAAAAAGTTGAATGTCTACCACCAAACATGGAAGTAAAACTTCTAAACAACTCCTTTTTGCGGATGTACTCAAACAGTCACGGAATATGTCTACAAAATCTACTCCTTTTACAACAGAAGGCTCATCACAGATTAATCCAATCACTCAAGGAAAAACTATGGACCGTATACTGCAAGAAATTTTTGCTGCCAGCCGACGACTAGAAGGAATTGATTCAAATATATCCTCCTTAGCAGCAGAAGCAAAATCAATACAGAAAGATATTGCTGGCTTTCATGCAATAGCAGAAGGGCTTGACCAAAGGCTAACAGTTGTGGAAGAGCGTCTAGAATTAGTACAAAGCAGAGTCCAAGAGCTGTTATTTCTCCGCAGTTAACTGATTGACTTAGAAGATCGAAACAGGAGGGATACTGTTTGCTTTTTCGGTTTTCCGGAAAAAATTGAAGGTTCGAACGCTAGAGTATTCCTCTGCAGTATTCTTCCAAACTTTGTAGGCATTGCTTTCGATCCTCCATTGGAAATACAGCATGCACATCATATTGGCCCACTGCACAAAGAATCTGCATCACATCCACAACCTCTTATCGCCTGTTTTTTAAGACATGAGCAGACAAGGCAACTATTAATATCTGCACACTCATTGTCCATTCACTTATGACGGACATGAAATTCGAATGGCAGCCGACTTTTCCAGAGAAACTAATGATCGCCGCAAGGTATTACTTTCAATGAGACTCAACTATGACAAATGGACATCAAGTATGATCTCTTCAATCCTGCCCGCTTCCGCATCACCAAAGATGGAATTTCTAAAGAATTTTATGATCCTGAAGACATTTGTCTATTTATAGACAGATGGAAGCTGCAAGATATGGAAACAAATCATTCTATCCCAGAATTTAACACAACCCAGATTCTCCATAAAAGCATTGGGCAATGCACTAAGGAATACTAACAATCCTCGACAACGAGTAAGAGATATTGAAAAGTCTATTCGAAGTCATGAAGACAAGGCATCAGCTCTTCAAACTGTTTCTTCCTTCATTCAAGAGCAACATACGGAAAAGTCTAGCTCCCCCTTAAAATCTCTTTCGGATGCAGACTGTGGAACCTATTTATGCTCACATTTATTTCCTCCTAGGCAAATGAAAGAATATAATGAATTTGAAATATTGGGAAGAATGAAGATGCCCAGTCATCGGATTGTTGAGTATTATATATATTGTTCTGCTCTTATCATATTTATTATATTCATTGTGTTAACCTTGGCAAACAGGTTTAATATTTATTTTAACAGTAACTCACATATTAGATAGTCTTCATATTTATGAATTTTATGATTGTTGTTGCCACAGATCTATATGGAGTAATTAATATTAATGTTATTGTTGACAATTCAATTTATTCTAATCCTGATTGTATTACTTACATATGTACAAATTCTTTTAAGTCAGTGGTTTCATAATATGTTTTGATATTACAACATAATAATACTACACAATTTGATCTATACATTGTAATTGCCTTTTGGTTTTATATCTGCTAATCATTGTCCTGTTCTCCTGATGGGGCCCCTCTTGTAGCGATGCTCCAGAGCGTCTGGACCTGTGGTTAAAGTTCGAGTTCCCTTGTGGCATTTAATAATTGCCATTCCCTGTTTCCTCTTCCTATTACCCTTCCTTTTCCTTTTCCTTCTCCTTTACTCTCATCTTTTCCCGTCTTCCTTCAACAACTTACATTACTTAACACCATCTTTTCTGGTGCAAACTCAGCTTTAAGCATCCACACCCTTCTTGATTAACACTTATCATTTACATCTTTGGTCAATCCATTGATCATATAATTCCTGTTGCGGATCATGGTTTCCCTTCCAACTTATCACTAAATCCCCTTCCCCTCCCACTTTCCTCACTTCTTCTCTCTTTTCTTTTCTTTCCTCTTCTCTTCTTTTCTTTTCACATCTCTTAACAAAATCCTCACAAATTCTTTTGACATATTTTGACATTTATAGTAACCACTTACCACTGATTATTTCCCTTTCTTTTATCAATATGGTTATCTCACATATCCTTTGAGTAGTAACTTGGAATGTTCATGGGTTAACACATTATATCAAAAGGAAAAAAGTACTCTCTTATTTACAATCAAAACATGTGGATATCTCTTTACTTCATGAAACCCATCTCATCTGAAAAATTACACAGCGATTGGGTGGGAAAGGTGATCCATAGCACTATATGAGGAAGGGATAATCCAGAAGCGAAACCTCCTCGTAAATGTGGAGTTGCGATTCTTATTTGTAAATATCTTCCAGTGACAGTATTAAAAACCTGGATGGATTCGGATGGGTGGTATATCTTTATCAAATTAAGAATTGGTGAAACTCATATTTGTGTTGGTTCAATTTACGCTCCGACTGGAGTGAAAAAGTAATTCCTTCTTCAGTTGAACCGCCTTCTAACTGAGCTAGGCGCTTCACAATTCCTTATTGGTGGAGACTAGAATTTAGTGCTATATTCAGTTCTGGACAAAACAGGTCCTTTAGACAAGACTAAAATGACAGATAGGGCTTTGATGAATAATATATTGGCAGAAAACGGTTTGATAGTTCACTGGCGTCTATCTCATCCAGCAGATATAGAATACACCTTCTCTTCGCCAACTCATGGTACACTTTCTCGTCTTGATTATTTTTTGGTCTCTCAAAATGTGGTGCAGTTGACTCAGGAATCTCATATTTTAGTGGCAGCACTTTCTGATCATTCTACAGTCCTTCTTTCACTGGAAATTGGATTTGCCAGACCAGGACTCAAGCCCTGGTGTACGAACATACATCGTTAGAGAACTCCTAAAGGCAAAGTTCTATTACACTCTCATCTCCAAGATTATATTTCCATCAACCAGGGGCCTTGTTAATTCAGGTAGAACCTATTGGGCAGCAGCAAAAGCTACTATATGAGGCTAGCTCATGAGAGACGCTGCACAAGCTAATAGACAAAATGCTGCCAGACAGAAAGAATTGGAACAAGATATAGCGTCCTATACACATCTATACACAAATGATCCTACACTTACTCATCGTAAATCTTTGGAAAAAGCTTGTATGGCCCTAAATAATCTTTTTACCTCTAAAGCAGAGTATGCTCTGCAAAGAATGAAAGGGAGATATTGCAAAGGGGGAAAAAGCAGGGAGGTTATTGGCAGCACAGTTATGACAAAGAGAAGCATCAATGGCCATACCGGCTATAAAATCAGCTAGAGGTAATATACTAACTAGATCTAAATGAATTTGCTCTATTTTAGAAATCTCTCTACACTGCTGTGATTAAAGCTGAAGATGACAAATTGGATACATTCCTTACATAGGCAAAATTACCCTGCCTATCGGATGAAGGCAGAGAGTTATTGGAGGAAGAGATCACCAAAGAGGAGATTTCACATGCAATAGCCAACTTACATTACCATAAGGCCCTGGTTGAAGATGGTTTCTCTGCAGAATGTTATCGCTGAGCAGGATCGGAGCTGATTGATGCTCTTCAGTCTGCGTTTCATGAAGCAGAACAACAGGCCTCCTTGATCGATTTCCTATATGGATAATGAGTGGAAAGAGATCCTTGATGATTTAAATATAGGCACACGTGAAGCAAGGCTAAAAGTTTGTTTATTCAAAATTCTCCATGATTGGCATTGATATCCAACAAAGCTACATAAAGCTGGTTTACTTTCTCATGCTAACTGCTGGAGATGTGATAACACTGCTTGTGACATGTTCCATATCATTTGTGAATGTCCGCTGCTACAATCTTTCTGGGAATATGTGGGTAACACTTCCACTTACCTCTCCCACTATTCTTTTACACGATACACATAAATCACAAACACTTTCAAAACCTCAGTGTCAGCTTCCACAGACAGCTTTAGCTACAGCAAACATTGTATTTTGCGGCAGTGGAAATCACCTAATCCACCATCGCAGAAAGCATGGATGGTAGCTATGATTCACACAGCTTCTTTTGAAAGTGTCATATATAATCTCCAGGACCATACAGATTTGTTTCTTCAAGTATGGTCACCCTTCATTGGCCCAGGAAATGATAAGGATTCATTTTGTAGTAAATAACCCAAATCAATCAGTGATATTGTTGAACACCAGTGGTTGCCTTCTAACATATTACATATCTAATACCTATATACCTATCTATTATCCTTTCAGAGACTATGTTCGTATTTTCATATTAACACTTTATATAATGTTTTTATAAAATTTTATAATATTGTAAAATATATAAAATATTTTTATAATAGGACTTTACGTATTCATGTGTATAAATGTATTTGTAGGTGCATGCAGATATATGGATATATATATATATATATATATATATATATATATATATATATATATATATATATATATATATATATATATATATATATATATATATATAAATCCACCTTTTATCCTTTCCTACTTTTACATGATAGGCTCCTAGTGTTTTGAATCATCTATAATGTACTTTCTATATATATTTGTATCTATTTCTATATAAGTGTCCTTTTCCTACTATTCGTTCTTATCACCCTTCTTTCCCCCTGATTCCGCAACATTATACCAATTATACCAATGGGACCATAATATTTGATATTTTTAATAACTTGAACCTTTCACGTAAAATGGGTAATAATGTCATAATAAGAGATTTACTATACTTCACTTTTCTTTCCTATGAGGCCTTGTTCTTTCCCTTCCTTTTTCCTTTAGGCTAGCTTATACAGAATTATTAGTTACTGTATTTGCTCTATAAATGGCATTAAAATATGCACAGTTTCAACTTATTGTGAAACGTTAACACGCATACAGAATATTTAGTACCTATTTAAATATTCATATTTAGCCTATAATGCTTTTAATATTTTAGTGCTTTACAGTGATTTATTGGAGATAGTTTTCATTAGACATGTTTCCCAATTATAAATCACCATTTTTTTAACTCTTAACTGTAGGTCAGTCCTGATGCTAATATTATTGATATATGTATATGTATTAATTCTTCGACTTTCTCGTTTTGCTTCTCTTTTCCCTTTTCTCCTCCCTTCCTTCCATTGGGCTCAGTACCTATTTACTTCTTTATATATTTATATATATTTATGTATCTTTGTCAACCATTAAGAGACTTAAGTCGCATCTACTTTTATTAATTTATTTGCCTATTTATTGTGAAACGTGACTGAAGTCAATGTTTTATGATGTAATCTTATGCAAAAGTTTTAATAAAAAATTACAACACAAAAAAAAGAAACTAGTGACTTTAGGTCCCCATCTGCCAAATGTAGTTCTGAATAACGTAGGTAGCTATCTCCTTACCCTTAACACTTTGTAGGTGTATGTTTGTATTTGTATGTCCCCCTTTGAGCTAATCCTTAATTCTCACTTTCCTATTGCTGCTCTGTAGAATATATGTCCCATTCTCCAAACACTGTCCCCTTTCACTCCCACTTTACAACTAAAATGTAAGACTCACTGTGGGGAGTTCTACACATTTCTTGCACAGAACACCTCACATAAGAGAACCAGCACCATCATAGATCTAAGGCCGTACCTTCATGAATTGCATGTAGTAGTACCACAGTAGAACTGCTACAGATACTTTTAAATGTCTTTGTGAATTACGCCCTGAATGCACAGAGGTAATGTAGCTGGAGGAGGAAGGACTACATTAGTATGAAAAGGTCATTAAAATGGAAAATCAAATAGAAATAATGACAGTAGGTCTAAGAAAATGCCAACTTTCTAGAAGTAAAACAAAGAATCGTGTGGACATATTATTTCTCCAAATATCTTTAGATAAACACTTTTAACTCATAAAGAGGGTTTAGTGTATTTATTTCACTTATTACTTTCAACATTAGTTAAAAGACATACATACAAAACATTAACTTGTCATAAGAAAAAGACATACATTGTAATTTAGCATTTCATTAAATCATAAATACCCAACAAATTTTCATTTAACAAATGCATAACAGGCAATTCAACATGACTGACCTGTCCTTAAATAAGAAAAGAAACAATAGCAGTGCAGACTTGTTCTCAATTTGTATTACTGCAACCTGCTAAAACTAGCTAGTTGACAATGATTTTGCAACAGGCTAAATGCCTTGTTTGCACACTGGCTCATTCAGTGAGGTCATTGTAGTTGCGGCTAGCTGTATGTGGTCGACACGTTTCTGAACCATTTATTCGTTTTAGGGTTCTCTTCAGGACCAGGACTTGGTCGATCTCTTTTGGAATAGAGAGTTCTGGCAATAAATAGCCCAGTGGAAAGCACTGTTCAATGTATTAATCTTGTGTCTTCTTTTCTTTTTCCACAAGCCGGAAAATCCCTGTTGTGTGCAATCTACGATGTTTTAAACGTGGAAGCAAAGGAATTTGCTCCGCATGATGTGCTTTAACTTGAACGTGTGAGCCAAAGTTCGTGCTCAAACACCGCAGAGAGGCAAGTGTCTCTTCATTATGAGACTTCGTCTTCTGCATTCTTTTGAAAGCGTGTCAGTATTCTCCCTCGCTGGTTGTGTGCGTGTGTGTTCTCGGTAGCCGACTACGTTTGAAGGCTTGTGAAAAAAGAAAAGAAGACACAAGATTAATACATTGAACAGTGCTTTCCACTGGGTCATTGACTGCCAGAATTCTCTATAAAGGAGAGAGCACAAGGACTTTAGCACTGTTTTCTTTTTTTTTACTGAGTTTTATATAGCGCGAAATTGACCTTGTACCGGGTATCGGAGCGCTTTACATAGAACAAGTTGCGTTACATGAGGACACATTAATTTTTGTTAGGCACAGGGAGATTAAGTGATTCGCCCAGAATCACAGGATGTTCTGCAGCATTGCCCAGACTCGTACCCAGTTCCCCAGATTCGAGGTCGACCGCCCTAGCCATCAGGCCAACTCCTCTCCCCAAGTTAACAGCGGTAAATTCCACAGAGTCCAAATACCAATAAAAAAAGATCTAGACAACAGGATGGAAGAAGGCAAGAAATTTGGTGGAAGACTACACCAAGGTTTAAAAGCCCTCCAGAGAGGCTCAGCATCTCTGAAAAAACAACGCAGTTGCTTTATGTTGAGGGACCCAGAAACTTAATCAAGCAAAAAACTCATAAGCTCCAGAACCTTAGCGATACCGACCTCTGACAGGTATCCAAATGGCAATTCCATGTCGGCAGTTACAATTTGAGATTAGTCCTGCAGGAAGACTGCTTTTTCGTCAAACAAAAGGAGGAAGTCCCTTTTTGAGTAGGACTTTGAAATGTTTTAAAACTCTGTGACTTTCGGAATTTCACTGTGAACAATCCACTTGGTGTATTCAACCAGGGCTCCATCATGAATGGCCTACACCCACACCTACTTCATGGGCTACCGCGACCATTGAATACCATTGATGCACTGCGTTTTTTTTAACTACATTCACATAAGCCGTGTGGACTTTGGTCATGATATTTTCTCTCTTTTTCTAATCTAGTTTGAGATTTTTATTGTTTGGTATTTTCAGTTTATTACAGTTTTGGTACTGCATAAATCCTTTACACATTGCCTCAAGTTAAGCTTGTCAGCTCTATGCCATAGCTACTAGGGGGTTGGGTTCATGTTCATTTAGTTCAGGGTTCAACCTGACAAGCCTTGTGATTATTCTTTGAGGTGGGCAGTCAGCCACCCCCAAATTATAATTCAGTTTATTATAAGAACTAACAAAACACAGCATTACATGGGCTAGTTAACATATGGCTGCCCAAGATAAGGCACTAAACCACCTGACAGGTGAAAAATCAAAGTTCCAGTTTGGTACTGTTGCTGTTCCCACAGCTGAGCATGGAGGCCCGGCAAGGCTTTCTCCAGGACCTTTTTGAAGTGAGGTAAGAGAAGGGTTCCCAGAGAAGGGTTGTGAGTAACCCTGGGCGTAGTTTGCGTAGTAGCGCTACGAGTTGCTATGCAAAATGCTGTTCCCACTGATTGCACAGAGCCGAATGCTTTTCCGCACTGTGCAATCAGTGCAACCTGCATCTTGCACATTGCAAGCAGTCGTTTCTGCTGCTCGAGTAGATTTCTACTCGAGCTGCAGCTTTCTCAACGCAGACTGGTAGTTTCTCTTCACGAGCGGTCGCGCGCATACGTGATCATTCGCAATGAGAAACCTTTCCTCCCCGCCTTGAGAATCTCAAATGACAAATACAACAGCATTATGGGCTTTTATGGTATTCAGAGGAAAGGATACATGTGGACTGGCCATTTCTGTACTTCTACTATGTGATTTCCTGTTTGTCGTGGGCGGTGGAAAACTCCATCTCCATTACACAGCTCTACATCTACATAGTGGAGATGAATTTCTCAGCCTCATTTATGGAGTTCTACACCTTATAGTTGAAGAAATTTGTGTATAAACAGGAAGTGAGCGGCTCAACATTCCTGCCATTATAGGAGGCCACTTAGTGGTACCACATAACACCTACAAGTGAAACTACACACAGGTAATAAAAATGTTTAAATGTGTAATGTAAAGTATGTGTGTGCATTTGTACATGTCTTTGGTGTAATTCTCGGCCCTCAACAACGGCGCTCTGATTTGAGAGGAGAACACAAGTCTGGAAAGTGGGATATCTAAGTGTCATATGTAACGTGATCATGAATAAGTGGGTACAATTGATGATGAAATCATGGTGGTGCAACATTGATATCTCAGGGTGATATTTGTGGACACTGTCATTGCACATATTTCATCATTGACTCAACCCTTTGAAAACACTGGGACGCAGCTAATAAATTAGCAGCGTATGTGAAATGTGGGACACACATGTTTACCCGGACTCAGGATTTGTGCCCACCCTGGGAAGTTGGAAAGGCCATAGTTCTTTGGTATGGGCTACATGTAAGCCTTATTGCATGACAATGTAGTGCAGCACACAACTGACTACCATGGTTCTGCACACTGCTTCAGGGACCCTTTAGCAGCGCGACATGTCTGGTTCAGAGGCTCAAGGGTGTATGATCTCTTAGATCCACCATATTAATGGTGATGCTTGGCTGTTCCTCTCTCTGATTATTAGGTTGCCTCCCTCTGAGAAATTTTGGGCATATGTCTTATAATTTGTATGCTCTTTTGTATCTGATAGATTGGGGCAATAAACCCATATTATTCAATCTTTGACTACGCGCTGATGGACTACATTTCTAATATGGATAACAGATAGGTAAGCATATACATGTTTACCCCGAATTTTAAGGGGCTTATCTAATTTACCTTTGGTTATATATCTTAGGCTTTCTTCTCTATTATGTTCTATGGAGATTGGATTGTATATGGGGTCCCACAAGTGTTATGGAGTGGTCCTGTATTAACATACCTGACCACTCTGACTTTCCTATATCGGACTAGATGAAGAGCCCAGACCACTTCAGGGGGCATTATTAATAATGCCACTTTTATTCTTACAGACCAATTACTGCATGCAATTGTATTTAATCTCTGGATCAACAGATACCACTCAACAGATACCACACCACATTCTTGAAGGACAGTGGATACATTGACCAGATATTTACTTGGAACTTTTGACCTTTGTAAGTGGTATTATGCCTTACCCTCATCCCATACAGCTAGTTAGCTTAACTTACACTGCGCTTTATATGCAGAGGCTTACTGATCATCACTTTGTCTAACCTTTAGATCGGATGAGACAAGCCTTTCTCGTCTGTTGCGGTGCTACTCCTTTAGAGCTTCATCTTCCGTCTTCACTCGAAGTCAATTTTTATTAGCAGAAGGTACATTCTTGACCGGATTCCCTATTTCTCTCGTTGCCTCTTGTTTTGATAAAATGCTTTCCTCTTTTACTGCTGAACTAGATGAATCATCTGTAATTGGTTACTGGTGCCCAGGTTTGCCCTGTCTTCATTTGATCTTTCTGGCATAGGGCAGGGGATATATTTTGCCTAACATGTTGGGGGGGGGGATAGAGGCTGAGACCTCTCTCTGTCAACTATGGACGCAGTTACTTATGGGTGACACCATTGTTTCTTCTCTTTTTTATCTGCTTCAACGCCCCCAACCCTCCATGGACAACACCTTCCTCTCTGCTCACATCTTTTCTATATATCTGCATTTTTACTCCTGCCCTCTGTTTCTTTCAAATCCCAGGTTCTTTTTGTTGATATATCAAATGACGTTTCTAATGCAATGGGTATGTTGTAACACAATTTAAATATGTTGAATGTTATAACATCATACTTCTCCATATATTATTGTTCATGTTGTCTGTCTGCTTATGTTTGTACATATGTGCAGAAAATTTACGCAACAGGATTTAAAAAATAAGAAATCATACTAGATGTTTAATATGTATATATATATATATGTATATAAATTGTTTTGTGCGTATATTTGTATATAAGTGTTTTTATATGTGTCTTATATATGTTTGTTTATATGTTTGTATTTAACAGCCCTGAAGAAGTCCTTTTTTTGGGACGAAACGCGTCGGCTGTATAGTGCTTCACCCTTTTTGACATAAAGAAATCAAAACGAGGAACTTCATTCTCCGTGACTTATTGAAAGTATAAATTAAATGCCAAATGTTGTGGTGCACCTGTTCAATTTTATATCTAGTTCCTTAAAGGCCTGAATCTTACCCTTATTTTATTTTTCTGTGATTTGGTTTGCTAATACTCTACTGACCCTTTCCCCATATTCATACTGAAGACTCTTATATTTAAGGAGTTGAGGAAATACTTGACATGCTTCAATAGCACCCTGTGAAGTTTTAAGTGCATGAAGCAGTTGGAGGTGGCGGACCATTTGATGTAAAGATTTAGCTTAAATGGAGGTGGCTCTATATTGTTTGACTGCCAATTAAAGAGTATTACCGCGGACATATGCCTTCATAGTGTCCCATATTATTGATGGTGCAGCCGACCATCTATTGGTGGTAAACAATTCCCTAAGAGACCCTGAGATAAAACTAATATATTTGTCATTAGTCAATAGATGACGTGTGAAAGTGAACCTAGGAGTATTGGGCCTGTCAAATTTGAATCCAAGGAAAATTGGAAGTAGATCGGATTATGATCTGAAAATATCCGTGGACATACTGACATTTCCATAGTTTCAAACCACATACACTTAATTAAGACCATCTCTATTCTTGAGTACTGATTGTGAGGATGGGAATAATATGTGTAATCAGGATCTGTTGGATACAAAGTCCGCTAGACATAGCAAATGCCATATAATTAAATTAGGTAACTGAGGGAAATCCTAGTTCTAGGTTTACGCATAGTGGCCCTAAAATTAGCCATAATTCATTGCATAATTGTAATCAGGTCATCAGTAGTTGGTCCATAAACAACACATAATACAAATTTAACAGAATATAAAAGCAATTGTA
Source organism: Lissotriton helveticus (assembly GCF_964261635.1). NCBI lineage: Eukaryota > Metazoa > Chordata > Amphibia > Caudata > Salamandridae > Lissotriton > Lissotriton helveticus. The sequence continues at coordinate 887,959,468 of NC_136059.1, forward strand.
CTATAACCCATCTCCCCCCGGATCTCCCCCCTGGAGTCAGCCCGCAGTCTTTAGTACCTGGCCCTAAATCATTTTAGAAGAGAGCACCACCACCCAGTGAATTGTTGTAGTCTATGTTGTACAGGCAACCGTAGTGTACCCTAGATCCTTAAGTTGGGCTCTATCTTTGTATGCCAAGTGAGTCTCTCTTACGGCCTCCAAATGGGGTTTATAATGTAAGATTTATTACCAATTGTCACTTAGACCGTGCATTAGTCGCTGGCACATTGGAACACATACATTTAATCTTAGCCATTTTAGCCACCTAAACAAAATGGAAAAATCTAAACTCCCACCCACCCATAATAAGAATCTCAAAATTCGAAAATAAGAGAGCAGCAGAAGCCAGGAAAAAAATAGTAAAAAAGAGAAAAAAGAAAAGATGAAGAAGGGGAAAGAAGAACAGTGAAAAGGGAGAAGAGAACGAAAAAGTAGAGCTATGGTGTAACATATTAACACTTCGTATATTATTTGACAGTAAGGCATGATTGTTCACCCCTTTGAATCAAGCCAAGCCCTGGGCCATCTCTGCTTCCTAAAAGCACATCCAAGAGCAACCATCCTTCATAATGTTGAGATGGGCAGGTTCCTGCAAGAAAGCTTTAGCGTCTGCTGCTTTAAATTGATAGACTGCCGAAGCTTCCATCTCTGGTCCATTGTGGATCTACATAAGTCTGAGCGTACCACAATCAACAAATTATCAATTAAGACTGGTGATGTCGGTCTGCTGTAAGAGAGATAGCTTGTCGGAGGAGGAAGTTCCCAATATATATTAATATAGGTCTGGGTTGTGTTGATTTGGTACCGGAGACATTACGATTGAAAAGAAGTTGATACGCAAGTTGTATTTGTGAGTCCCAGGCTCTTAAATCTGGGATGGCCTTCATACACAATTGAACCATATATTGCCAGGGGTCAGAGCCTTCTTTGCCTTCTGGTATCCCAAAAATCTTCAGATTGTTCCACCTGTGTTGATTTTCCATGTCCTCAATTTTAGCTTGGAAAGATTTCAGTAGACCCTCCTAATTCTCGATAGACTTAGCTGTTGTCGTTGCTTGTTACTCATTACAGGCAACCGTCTCCTGCAGATCTGCCACATCAATGCAAGGTTACCAGATCTGCCCAGAGACCTCTGCATGTTGTTCTTGCATCCGTAAATTATCTGCTTGTGCCTGGGTATAATAAACTTGTGCCTCAGCCCGTTGAGTTAGAAGGGCCGACATAATTGATCTTATGAACGGCTCTTATAGACCCTCCTCCATATGCCCCCCTTAGTCATAAGTAGAAGAGATTGATTCTCCGAAGATATACCTGAGGGAGAGCCAGGATTTGGAGTGGAGCATATAAGCAGGGCGTGTGGAGTCAGTTGTGATTGTTGCTGAGGGTACTGATTTTCCACTTCTGCCCTTAGGTGTGTAGCGGACAGCCGAGATATAATTGATTTGACTTCTCCCTTGGAAGTTACCCATTTCCTAAACAGGCTGCTCCTGGTGACCTGCTCGCCTGGCTTGCTATGCTGGTGCAGTCTCACAGATTTAAGTAATTGGTGCACAGTGGCAGCACCCTGATCTGTCAGCTTTATCTTTTTCCTGGACAGCCTTGAGCCAGGGTCACAGCTCCTTATACAACAGGCGGATCGCTATCCACAGGCTGAGCAGGTTGCACAATGGCGACCTCATAGCACCTATTAACCGGTGAGTAGTCTTTTGTAGCCACATCCTTTAACATCACTCCTGGCTTAGAATTGCCACTCGGCATTCCAAACTTACATTTATCTGATGAATCCTCGCCTAACACCTCTCTAGGAGCATAGCATGGCAAATCATCATCATTGTTACTCATCCAAGACAAATGTGACATATCAAGGGCAGTACTTACAATTATAGGCTCTGGGGTGTCCTGCACACCCTCTGATAAAGCGTCTTGAATAGTTGGTACAATGCTACCCCCAGATAAATCATCCACCCAGGTCAGAGTTGGAATTGGTTGAATAGTTGGTGCAGTGCTACCCCCAGATAAATCATCCACCCGGGTCAGAGTTGGAATTGATGGAACGGGGTCGTAGAGTGGTATGACCTCCAGCGTCTGCTCAGTAGTGCTGGGTGCTTGATCGTGGCCCTGACATTGATCCTGTAGCTGAGACGGTGAGGGAGGAGATGTAGTAAACAATGTAGTTGTAGCTGCTGCCACCATCAAAGCTTCTGCCAACTGGGATTCTTCCCCTGGTACCAGTTCCTTAGAGACAGCTTCCACAAGATCTTGAACTGCGCCAGTACTTAAGATCTTCAAGATAGGACAACCCATTTGTGAGGCTGTTGAACCCAAAGGGGCAAGTGCCCCAGTTTCTGTAATATCCACCTCTGGTCCATGTTTGGCATGGTTCTTTGCTGCCCCTCGGGCCTGCGTGCTCCTCGTGACGCATTCGTTTTTGGGGGAGCCATTGCAAAGTCCTAGGAAATAAAATTTGGTCACAGTACCCGACTGCAAAGTACCAGGTATGTATGGCTGAAAGCATGCCTCCCACACAGCTGCAGCAACCAAAAGATGAGTGCCAAAATGTTAGCTTCCGCTAACTACATACTCGCCCCAAAAAGTCCCCGGAAAGCAGCAGTGGAACAACTCACTGAGGAGAGCACCAGAAATCAGCAGGAAACAGCGGTACCAAAGCTCGGCATTTTCGGCGCTCTACCACTCAGCTTGCTGCTGTGAAACAACAACCGGAAAGCATCGATGGAGGAGGAAACACGGGATGGAGTTGAGTCCTTGCCGTAATGAACCCACCATCTTTCTTTCTCTCAAAGAGCAGACAGTCCATTAAATGGACAAATTGCAGATTCAATGCCTATAAATTGTGCTGATGGTTAAGGATGGGGAAAACACAATTAATGTCCCATGATTCCTGATCCAGCTGTTAATGAGAGTATTCAGGAAATAGAAATGAAGTATGAATTTTGCATATGGTATTGCGGCATGGAGCGTTACCGTAGGTGCTTCCAGGCACTTATTTGGCAGTTCAAAACCGAGAGTAATATGAACCCAGTAAACGACCTGGGATTTGGAAAGGTATGCCGAAATCAATTTAGAAATACATATTCCCAATCTGATTCCAGTTTGCATAGTGGATTACTCATAATCCTTGTGTAATTTTGCACCCCGTAATTACTGATACACGCTGTACGGTATAGGTAATTCTAGAAGGTTCCATTGGTTTTACAAGTGGGCATTTGACTTACACCCTCTCTTTTGCCTCACCCCTGTGTATGTTGAGGTTTGTTCTGTATGGGCAACTTTGAACCAGCTCCAAAGTATACCGTGCTGCTTTATTTGCTTCGTGTGTTGCTATTTATTTTAAAAGTGTGTTTATGCCACAGCAATACCATAAAATATATATATATATATATATAAGATTGCAGTACTTTGGATGTTTTATAGCGACCCAAATATTACAAAGTGCTGCAGATACAAAAGGGGCAATAAATCTAACCTAGCATCAATTTAAAATGAGAACAGATGGATGCTTTTATTGGGAGCCTAATCAGAATTGTCTTAAGAGCACACTGTCTGAATTAACATTTGCGATTAATTTTGTGGAGGGCAGCACAAAGGTGCATGCCTGAGCCAAATAAGATAAATGGTGTCCTTTCAATATCCTCTGCACGTTTTTATTGAATGCAGGCAAAAGCTTCTGCTTGGCTGTGATGGAATCTCCTACTAAGTTACTGCGACTTTAATGGTGTTTTCAGGTTTCACTAAGAACCATTGGTGTAAAATTACAATCTATATCAAGAATTCAGTTTCGGGACATACCTGTTTCTCTGTGGTGTTTCACAAAAAGGCATCTACTGGAAGGCAAACAACTGTAATGCAAAACATTGTAAATAAAATATTAAAAGAATAAGCATTTACTGATATACTATTATAATAATGCCTACTGAATAAAATGTACGATTCGGTTATAACAACTGTATGTTGATAGTACACGCAGTTGATTGTCGAAATTTAATGAATGGAGCGAATGTCAAAACTCCCTAGTGGAGCAGACAGGATGTGTGTGCAAACAGAGGGCTGTCTATAGGTAGTCACTGAATAAAAGGCTTCTTCAAGATTTTAAACAGATTTGCTCATGACATGCAGTCATGCTGCTCGTTGAAAGAGTTATTTGAATCCCAAATAATAAATATCTTTGGACATTTAGAACCAAGATACCTGAATTTCAAATAGTCTCACGTGCTGGCTCATTTGAAATATTCTAACATTTAGGGCCAGATGTAGGTGGCCCATTACCGGTCCGTAAACCAAAAATTCGGTAAATTTCAGGTTTAACGACCGGTATTGAGCCATTTGCTATGTAGGGGAGATTCGGTAAATAGCGAATCGGTATTTACCGAATCATCATTTACCGATTCGGTATTTACTGAATCGGTAAATGACATGTAGGAAGCATTTTGAAGAGTGCTTCTGTGCTTTAAGTATTCGTTATTAATAGTTGGTGGTAAATAACGAATACCTCTGTAAATGCAAATCTGTGCATTTACACCAGTGCCATGTGGCAGACATACATGCCCTTAGGGCATGTATGTGTGCCACATGTGCACACAATCACTATTCAGGGGTGCAACAGGGTGTCAATGTGACACCCTGCCACCCTTGACTCTTTCCCTATTTTACCAAATCTGTATTTACCGATTGGGTAATTGACATTCATTCCTATGGGCCTTCAGGCCCATAGGAATGAATGGCAATTACCGAATCGGTAAATACCTAATCTTAACGATTCGGTAATTTTTACCAAATTATTTGCTACATAGCATTTACCGATTCTGAATTACCGAATCGGTAAAATTCGGTATTTTAGAATCGGTAAATACTATTTACCTTCATCTGGCCTAAGAAAGCTTACATTGAAACTACCCTTATGAAATCAATGACCAAGTCCTTCTATAGGTTATTAATTTGTTTGTCTAAATATATATATATTGAAACAATTCAGACTGTGCCATAACACATTGTAGCATCGCCTCTCCAACAACTCGTAGCACCCATGCTTACATAAAATTGAGCTGACACGTCTGCATATACACATGAGCATATGTTTCTGCCTGCCTTTGTCTCCTGCATGTCTCTGCATCTGCTTATTTATGCCTGTCTGTGCTCATGGGTGTCTGGATGTGTATGTTTATGTCCGGGCTTGTTTCTATGCATATATGACAGTCTGTGTCTGCTTTTCTGTCTTATGATTCAGAAAATCTGAACGTTTCCCCATATTTAAAAAAAAAAAAGAAACACCTGCTAGTATACTCCAGACTTGTCCCAGAAATAATTTGGGAATCGTCTGGCTGGGTTCCTCCCGACACATCTACAAAATAAGCAGGCCATCCTAAATGCCAGCAACTTCAGTGCTAGACTGGTTCCTATCAGGTGGGTCTTGAGGAAGTCAGTGTCTCTTTCAACTTGCAGCATTTTTACCATAACGTGGTCTTCCAATGGGCGCTTTTTCCTCTTTGAATGCATGACTCAACATTGGATCTATTACAATCATGCAGATCACTAATGATAACCCGAGTGGACGGAGCACATTGCAAGTTCCTGCAATCTGGCTATAATTTAGATTTTTAATGTTCTGTCACAGTCTAAACAAGGACAATCAGCCCAAAGTCTGACGTACGACCTACCTTATTTTGGATCTGGGAGCTGTTCCTCAACCGAAATCAAAAATCTGTTTAATACAGAGGTGTAATGCATAGTGCCGGTCCACTTCTTAGCACTATGGGAAGCTAGTTCATGCTGCTGTTGTAAACTAAATAGTATTTTCTTAGAAGCAGGATTTCTATAATTGTGTATGTGATTAATTAGGAGGGGAGTAGCACGACCAGCATTTAAGGTCTAAACAAGATTAATTACATCTATTTCATGCTCTGCGAGTGCCACCATCTATGCACAGAAGTGTACCATGCAGTAGACCTTACTAATTTTCTCATGCAAAATATTGGCGTATCTCACCCTGACGCCATGCAATGACTAGGATGAAATTCAAACATACAGTATATTTTTAGTTAAATGTAGCTTTTTGCAATGTGTATCTTTTAGTGTGATTATCGATTGTTCTGTAATGTCAAAGTTTCTCTTTTAAGTTTTCTTCCTTATAAACTCCAACTTGGAATATTAATAATATTAAATGTTAGGCTTGCTTCTAGTAGGATTATATTTAATCACTTCTTAATCTTGTACGTCTCTCGCTAAAACATAGTACAATTAGCCTACACCTGATTGGAACATTTAATTCTAATATAATTGCCTACTATATGGTTCTGCGTGTACCCTGGGCCAAATAAAATTCTACTAGTGGGCCTGCAGAACTCATTGTACGACCCACATAAATAGCAGTTTAAAATGTGTCTTAGGCCTGCAATTACAGCCTGTAGTGCAGTTTTAAACCAGCATTTTTGACCTAGCAAAATAAACATTTACCAGGCCTAAACCTTCATTTTTAATACATATAAGTTACCCCTAAAATAAGCCTGAAAGGCTGTAGGGAAGGATTCATTGTATTTAAAAGTAAAGTGTGTTCTTAATGTTTACATGTTCTGGTGGTGAAAAACTCCTTAAAGTTTTCTCACCACTGGCTAAGTTTGGGTTACCTTAATACATTTCATAAGTGCTAAGTTTTTTTGTGAACAGGTAGGAATTTTGTGTAAAGACCTAAATGAATTGTAATTTAAAACCCATTTTAGTTGTAAAGTCGGATTTTAAGTTACAATTCTAAAAATGTCACTTTTCAAAAGCTGGCTTTTTCCTGTCCTAACCATTTTTGCATTCTGCCTGTATCCCGGGCCACATGACTGTGAATGGCTCTGCTGTTTGGTTGTGTGTATTACTCCCAGACAGTAAGACAAAGGGAGACAGGTTTAGGCAGGATGGGCCATTCCTGCTAGGATTGTTGGGGGTGGAGCTGCTCCATGCCCCACTTATACTGTAAGGCGCTTGTTTTCAGCATACACAAAGGTATCTAACACCAGGCCCACCCTGTCCTTTGTTACTCCAGACTTATTGGAGTCTTGGCAGGGGAAGGGAAGTATTTTTCAGAACCAGATGTTAGGGTAGCTGAAGATGTCCCCCACTTCAAAGGCTGGCACCATGTATAAAAACTATACCCTCGGAACAACTCGTCAGTACACTCCTGGACTTCAGGAAGACTTCAGAAGGACTGACTTGTACACCAGAGGATGCACTGCTGCTTGAGGCCTACCTTGTTCAATAGAGGGCTTCCCTGCTGCTTGAAGGCCTGTCTTGATGCCTGAAGGAGAACTGGACCATCTCCTTGAACACTGAATCACAAGAAGGGACTCCAAGGCCTCCTGTGTGAGACACAGAATCATAATAGGTTCCAGACACCTTTAACCCTAACCTGATCTTGGCTGGAGTGAGTCCTAACCCCTATTTTGTGCATCCCAAGTGCTGGAACCTTGGAAGTGGTGTTAGAGGTGGTGCTCCTGACTAACCCTAAAAGCAAGGATTTAGAGGAAATGTTTATGAAAAAGTGCCAGGAGACCAGACAGACAGCTGGGTCCTTCCTGCCAGCCTATCTGCCTGAGGCGCATCGCTGGGCGGCCTGACTTCATGGTAGCTCCTGCTATGTTCTCCTCAAAAGCAAATCCTGATCAGCAAGACCTCTATGAGCAATGTTATTCAGACTCGTGGAGCCCTCTACCACTACAGCCTGCAGGTTGGTCCCGCTGGAGGTTTTCGAATTCCAAAAGTGGTCCAAGTCCACACAAAAAAATCTTCACTGGGTTCGATGGCAACAGTCTTCTCTTCAATGGCCTCCTCAGCCTAGAAATCCAGGTTTCCCCATCATTGTCGATAGTTTCACTCTGAGCTCGTCCAGTGGATCCCTGACAATTATGACATTCTTCGAAAATACATTTCTGCCTTGCCTCCAAAGGGAAGCTGAGACCAGGTCCAATCCACCAATGAATTTCATATGTGCTCCATTGTGGTCAGCTTTAATGTTTGACTTTGCCCTGGACTTGCATGACCAGATATCCACTGTTGGCGAGGGCCTGCATCATCATCATCAAGGATCCTGTCAACGAGGCTTGTGATACGAAGTCCAGGGACGAGAATGCGGGGTGCAATCGTGGCAAGGATAAGTTCTGAGTGAATTGTGCGGTGGTGATGCAGAGTACGGCGTTGGTGTTAAGACTGCTGTTGACTAGGGATGCGAGGGCCTTCAATTAGGATGCATTGTACAGTGGCAGTTCGGATGAGGATGCAGATGCGATGCAGGTCTCTGCAATGAGTCTAATCCAAGCAGGGATGCATCTTTTCCACTCAGGTTTGCACTGTACAGATGTGGTGATGCTTAGGTTCTACTGGATTCATAGAGACTGGCAGAGCATCTCAAGACCACTCCAAGTATCCAGGACTGGGGTGGCACTACTTGGGAGCGTAGTCCCACAGATGGCACAGTTCAAGTGCTTGTGCAATTTGTTTAGAAGCCTGTTGTGTCCCTGAGGCTGCAGATCAGGAGTTTAGCCAACCAGCCCTTTGAATCAATCTGGGTTCTGGTTTCAAGATATGCAGGCCCAATCCTTCTCACCCAGGCAAGAGTGCAGCAGGTCGGCACAACAGGGCAGTAGTGCTTCAGCGAAGCAGTCCACCAGAGTGCAGTCCTTTCAGAAGCACAGCAGTCCTTCTTCCTTGCTGAGTATACACAGGTCAAAAAGTGAACTGAAGAGTCGGTGTCCGAGGTCCAGTATTTATACCCAGTTGTGCCTTTGAAGTGGGCAGAAGCTTCTAGAGGCATGCCTTTGAGGTGCACAGGTGCCCTACTGCCCTCCCACCTTGGCTATGCCACAATACTAACTATAGGGTGTATACTGCCCTTTGTGTGGAGACAAGACACAGCTTATTCAAGTGCAAGAAATACTGGGCCCAGCTACTTCCTCCCATCCTGCCAGTGATGGCCCATACAGTCACACCTAAGCTACCTGATGTGTATGTTATCTAGGAGGAATACACAAAGCCCAGCGGTCGACTCACTGCACCCCATCATGTGACCCAGAAACAGACTGCAGGCATCAAATGGCTAAGGAAAAAAAAATGGCACTTTCTAAAAGTTTCTAATTTTCTAAATTGTAATTTAAAATCCGACTTCATCATAAATTATGTCTCCACTGATGTAAAATTGTCACATATTGAAAGGTACTCCACTTTGAATTCCACTTTGAAGGGCAAATATATATACGTATTAATTTTTCAAGTTAGTTACTTATTTATTCATTTAGTATTTTATATTGTTTAGAAAGTTTTATATAGCACTAGCTCTACCCAAGGGTATCAGAGCGCTTTACCTTTGCAATGGTTATAAACAAGGAAGCCACAATAGTTATGAGCAAACACAAATTATACATGGTGGTCTGAGAGTGTAAGGAAAGATTTAGAATGCGTAGTGAGATGCGTGGGTAGAGAATAGATAAAAACCAATTAAAAGAACAAGAATGTTGTTATTGATAGCACTATTTTGGTTTGCAGTCATTATCCCGCATTTTTTATCCCGCGGACTTTCAGGCCGCATACCATTTACCCGCACGGACATTGATCTCGCATACCATCATGCCGCATTTTTTCAAAACGCATGTGCATTTATCACTCATGCCTTTACAACGAATTACGTTGTAAAGGCATGTATGGTAAATGCATTTGCGTTTTGAAAACCATGATGACGAGAGAGGTAAGGGGGTTTGGGTTAATTTTTTAGGGGTGGGGGTAGGGTCATGTAGGGGTAGTGCTTTAGGGTTTAGGGTAGTGTTGTAGTGTTTGTGTAGTGTAGGGTCATGCTGGGGTGTAGTGGTTTAGGGTAGTATTGTAGTGTTTGTGTAGGGTCATGCTGGGGGTAGTGTATTAAGGTAGTGTTGTAGTGTATGTGTAGGGAAGTAAAGTGCTTTATGGTAGTGTTTGGGGGTCGTGCTGGGTTGTGTAAATGTAGGAAAAGGACTGTGTGTCAAGGGTGGGTGGTGCAGGGGTACTACATTACAGTGTAGTGTAGGGTTGGGTAGGGTACTCTTACTTACCTTAACTACTTTAACAACGAGTATACCTTTAATATGCATGCCTTTTCGTTGTAAAGGAATGCGTGTTAAAGGCATATTCGTTTTAAAAGTATTCATTCTTTTTATTTGCGGCCTAATAGTACTTGCGGGATCAAATTTGCGGTATGATGGTATGCGGGATGTTTGTCTGCGGTCTGACATCATATATTCCACTATTTTAGTATACCAGGGGGGCTTGGTAGACAAGGTCGAGGTGTGGGGGAATATAGTAAGGCGAAGAGTGGAGGTATTGAGAAAAAATGGTCTAGGAAGAGAGGGGAGAGGGGGTGTGGAGGGTATCAGGAGGAGGGTCTGTGGGTGCGGGTGGTAGGCGGAGTTGCTTCAGGAAGGAGGAAGGAGAGTAGTCAGAACGGAGAGCAAGGAATTATTTTCCCAATATTTATTGAGAAAGTGTGTTTTAAGGTCTCTTTTGAAGCTGGCATACGAGGGGTTACATCGAAGGTCTTTGGGGAGGGCGTTCCAGATGTTTGGATCCTTTCCAGAGAAGGAGCTGGATTGGGAGGTGTTTTTTTTGAGTAGTGGGGGTATGAGAAGGAGGGAGTTGGTGATTCTCAGCGTTTGGGAGCAGCCAGCTTTATTGAGTTTGGTTGAGAGGTAGATTGGAGTCTTTTGATAAAGGGCTTTTTGCGTAATACAGGCAATTTCATAGGAGGATCTGCCTTCGATGGAGAGCCATTTGAGGTCCTCGAGGGCAGGTGAGATGTGTTCAAAACATTTACAGTTTGTTGTTAGTATGGCTGCGAGGTTGAGGATGGATTTAATGGGGGCAAGGTGGATTTTTGGAGGACCAGAAAGAAGGGCATTTCCGTAATCGATTTTTGATTGGACAAGAGATTGGATAGTTAATTTGAAGTCTTCAGCTGGGATGAAAGGTTTGATTTTTTTGAGATGTTGGAGTGTGAAAAGTGCACTTTTTGCAGTGTTCTTTACATGGGAAATTAGCGTGAGATTATTGTTAAGGGTGATGCTGAGTGATTTGACAGATTCGACGAGGGAGAGAGAGAAGTTTAGGGCATTAAGGTCTGCGATCCAAGTTTGAATGGACAGAGGGTTGTTTTTAAGAGGAGGATCTCAGTTTTGTCAGGGTTGAGTTTGAGATGGTTGTTGTGGAACCAGGATTTGATCTTGGTTAGTGTAGTGTTAAGGTGCAGGATATCAGAATGGGATTTTATTTTATAGTACAGTTGGGTGTCGTCAGCGTACAGGTAGTTGATTTTGGCTTGTTTAAGGATGAGGGTAAGGGGTTCCATAAAGAGGTTGTAAAGGGCTGGAGAGAGGCTCGATCCTTGGGGGACACCTAGGGAGACAGATGTTGGGCTAGAGAGGCAGTTTTGAATTTTAATTTGTTGAGTTCTATGTCGGAAGTAGGAGGTGAACCAGCTAAGGACAGTGCCATTAAGGCTGAAGTGAACTTTGAGTGCAATGGGTAGGGTTGGGTGGTTAACTGTGTCAAATGCGGCGGTGAGGTCAAGAAGGATGAGTAGGTAGGTCTTGCCTTTGTCCAGGGCAAGGTGGATTTCATCAACTTTGTTGAGCACTGCACTTTAAGTGTTGCAACCTTTGCAGAAGCCGGATTGAAGGGGGTAAAGAAGGTAGAACGTGTCAAATTGTTTGTCTAGTTGAAGTACGGTGAATTTTTCAAGGGGTTTGGAGAGGAGGGGGAGGTTGGAAATAGGGCGGAGGTTGTTAGGGTCATTAGGGTCCGCCTTGGGGTTTTTCGGGATGGGAGTGATTTGTTCAGGTTAAAGGGAGATGGGAACACTCCCTGTTGAGAGGGAAGCATTAATGATGTTGGTCCAGAAAGGGACAATGTTTGAGATCTTGGACGAGTGCGGAAGGGAGAGGGTCTTTAGTGTGAGAGGATGGTTTGAGTTTGGATAGGATGTTGGAGACTTCCAGTTCAGAGACGGAGTGGAAATTATGCCTTGAGGCTTTATTTCTAAGCGGTGGGAGAGTGAGGTGGGGATCAGAAGGGGTATGTGATGGGAGGAGGAGTAAGTGAGTCAGGGTGGTTTCAAGGGGAGGTGTGGAAGTGGTGTAGTATCCAGGGGTTGTTGAGGGGTGAGCGAGGGTTGAGTTCCAAGGAAAGCACAATCAATTTTGGCCATTTTTTCAGTGATGAAGTTAGCAATTTCTTCACATTTGTTAGTGAAAGCTACCGGGTTGAGGGGTGCAGGGGAGGTTTTATTTCTAACAATGTTGAACAGTTCTCTAGGTCTGTTTTTCGCACAGAGGAGTTGCAGATGAAAGAAAGATGCTTTTTTCAAAAAGATGTGTTTTTTGTAAGAGGATCTTGCAATTGTAACGGAGAGCAAGATGGGATGGGGAGGGGTGTTGTCTCCATGTTCTTTCAGCCAATCGCAGTGAGCGTCTTTTTATTAAGTTCTAAGGTAAACCATGTTTTCGAGAGGACATTTTTTAGCGATTTAGTTTTCAGAGGGGCATTTGGTCTAAGACCTCAGAGACAGTTTTTTTAAAGTGCTCAGTGTGTTCAATCGCATTTGAAGAGGGGGGTTGAGATGTAGTTGGGTTTGGAGTTTAAGTTCCAGTGCGCTGGGGGGGATTTGCTTAAGATTTCTGGTCATAATTGTTGTTTTATTGTTTTTTACAGGGGCGTGTGGGGCAGGAGGGGAGATCGTGAACAGAATGAGATGGTGGTTAGACCAGTCGATAGGTATGATGTTGGGTAGAATTGCCAAATCAGGGTTGGAGATGATGGTGTCTAGACAAACTCCTTTGGTGTGAGTATGGGAGTGCCAAAGTTGCTTGAGGTCGGTAATCTCAGGAAGATTATTGAGAAGGTTGATTGTGGGTTCATCCAGTGCACGTTAAGAACTCCTAGGAAGAGATTTTTAGAGTTGGAAAATAGTGGTTTAGGTAAAAGGTCCGATAGTTCTTCGGCAAAGGGAAGGGGTTCAGCAGGAGGGTGGTAGATGTTATGAAGTCGTATTGGGGGAGAGCTTCTCATTTTAAGTTCAGCTCCTAAGTATTCAAAGGTTGTGTAGTTAGTGTTACTGATTGGGAAGAGTTGTAGTTATTTTTTAAAAATGATTGCTAGACCACCCCCAATTTTTTCAGGTCTGTCTTTTCTGAGAATGGAATAGCCAAGGAGGACAAGAAGGTCAAGGATGGGAGTAGAGCGGTCTTTGAGCCAGGTTTCCGTGAGGACGGCGATGTCAGTATCTTCGTTAAGGATGGTTTCAGAATTTTTGGTCGCATGCCGGACAGCCGAGCGGCAGTTCCCAAGCATGCAGGTTAAGGTTGTTGTTAGGGGCGGGGCATAGTTTGATGGCAGTAAGTTGAGGAGGGGTCTGGCGGAGCTGAGAGAGCAGGAGATTCTGTTGGTCCCCATGATCACAGGAATATTGGAGTGAGGGGAGGAGAGATCTTTAAGTGGAGATTGGTAAGGTAGGCGTTGCAGAGGCCAAAGAGATCGGGCGGAGTAGGTACTCAAGGTTCGGAGGGGTCTGTAAGCACGGGTGAGGAGAGGCGTTGTTAACCAAAGCATTGGATATGAGCATTTTCAAGGGCTAGCACTTTGGGCAGTGGGCAAAGAGGAGCTGGTTCTGGGTTTGTAGGATTTTAACCGATTGAAATCTTCTCTGATTAGGGTAAGTTCAGTGACCAGGGTGGAGAAATTGTAGTCCAAGTTACGAAGTGTCTGGTTGAGGTTAGTTAGGAGGGAAGTGTTGTGGCTGTAATGTAAGAGGGTGTGGTCGGCTGTGGGTTTTGGGGTATACAGGAAAGGGGCGCTCAAACAGTGCGGTTATGGTGTGTGGTGATGGACAAGATTGAACAGTGGTGAAACGGTGCTGCCAGTGTAGAGGAGAACCCTACAACCTCTAAATGGTGCTAGGCGCAAGATGCCTTGACACCATACAAATATACAACAGGTACTGGGCACACATATAATAAATAATTCTGATGGTACAGTAGTTGGAGACAAACGCGATTGACACCGGTAGAATGGTAAAATCAGTATGTAATGCTTTATGTAGTTCTTTTTTTCAGATTTTACAAACACCAGCCGACACGTGTTTCATCAACAGGGCGAAGCCTGTGACTCATCAGGGCTGTAAAGACATATCCTAGTGTTACCATGACCAAAGCTACAGTAAATGTAAGTTCACACAAACATGAGGACATGAGCAGCAGTCCAAAAAAGGAGAAAATAATTATATAAAAACAAATAATAACAAGTCATGCACATTTAAACTCATGTGCAGAACGGCGCCGCAAGGACCGTGAGTGGAAAGTGAAATGGAATACGGATGGCTCAAGTTGATGTGTATATCGGTGCAGAGGGGAAGTGATTGCGACCCGAGGAAGCAAAACATGGTGTAATTTAGCAGTACTGGTACGTGCAAAGTTGGCATGTAGAGCCGTGCACGGTAACGCTGATAGTTGTGTTAACATGTGGGCAGTGAGCTGAAATATTCACCAGGGTGGTAACCATGAGAGTCAAAACATGTCAGTATGTGTGCGCTGTTGGCACTGTGATTGTATTGTGAAAAAGGCAGGGAGTGCAGATTGCTGACAAGAAGTGCATAAGGTTGCCTGTGATGGCGTGGTAGCGGTGAAAATGGCAGTGAAGTCTCCTGAAGGAGGCTGGAATTGTAGGTCACGCCTGGACAAGAAGAGAATCTACAAAACAAGATTACCGATCATCCGTGCACGTGTTTTTGTGAGAAGGGGAGAACACGTAGTGACTTAGATAATTTATACAAAAATGACAAATCGTACATAAAACTATTGGAAACAACGAGATAGCGTAGTTGCATCAGGAATTAAAAGACAGTGACATAATTTCACAAATGGAATGAAAATACTGAGATAGAAGGATATTACTAATGATTATGCGTATATACACAAAAACATGTGAAAAAACATCACGATAGCTGTTAGAACTGGGGGTCTCTAATTGGCAGAGGTAAGTACCTTTGACCAACTATGGACCCTCACTTCTAGTCAGGGTAAAAGGATATACACAGTAGGTAACCCCTGCTCACCCCCCTAGGTAGCTTGGCACGAGCAGACAGGCTTACCCCCAAGGCAATGTGTAAAGTATTTGCTCTCAATCCCCACAATGACCCCCCAGTACACCACAAATGTAGACCACACAGGTAAGTATATCAAAAATATGACTTTATATAGTTTCAGCAGTAAAAAGGCAGTTATTGTAACATTGCACGATATATTTAACTCTTCTTAGTATTTATCTGGTTTCTAGGAAAGTTTCATACGTTTAAAAAGAAACAGTCTCAAGTCTCTTAACAGCTCCCTCAGGTTAACTCAGCCGCGCTGTATTGATTGCCAAAGTCAGCTCTTCGCTAACTCTAGATGTGATTAACCAGGTCACCCTCACCGTGGCGTTTCCTCTCTTGGCCTCAGCGTAAAAGGCAGCCTGAGCACCGCCCCGGACGGTCCCGTCAGCTCTCCCGCCCGCTCTCGACAATCCAGCGAGCGGCGGGGAGCTATTGCGGCACTTCTTCACTGGGAAGACAGGCTGGGGCGAAGATCACACACGCGTTGATCCCTCGGCGAGGATGGGTCTCCCTTCCGCTTCGTGCGCGGCTCTGGCGGTAGTCAACAGGCTTCTTCAGGACCGATCAATGAGGTCGCGGCTCCACAGATGAGCCTCGGTATGCACCCGGGAGTCAAGTCAAGGAATCTTTATTCGGCGATTAAAAATCTCCATAAAAGCACATACATAATACACAAGTAAAAAATCATTAAACATTTTCAAGATCCTGATACAAAAATATTAGTATTGACATGGAACACAAACAGGAGAGAATATAAGTTATTGGGAACAATAAAATCGGGAACATATGATTCATCACCCCTAGTAAGCCTTAAACGGACCGCTACCTTAATAAAATTCATAATACTGCACAGTGTGAACGGGTCCGATGCTTTTTGTAAAAAGACTAATGCCTCCTTGGCATGTTCCAGATTAGCTTGTTTTAAAACTTTTACAAGAAATCTGCGCCTGGGCATTATAAAATAAGGGCAGAGTAAAATGAAGTGAAGGGAATCCTGCGGAGACCTATTGTCGCAGCCGCAGGATCCCTTCTGTTCGATTGATGTTGCAAACCCTGCTGGAGATGCCAACATGAATGGAAGTAGGTTCAGTCTAAAGCGACACATCAAGAATCTATCCTGTGCATTGTACATAAGGAATAAATATGGCTCCATTCCCTCCACGCTCTTCACCAGGTTGTGGGCCCTCACTGACTTTTTAAGCCCTTCAGCCTCAGCTCTGCGTTGACATTTTAGTTCTAGAAAGATTTTCTTTACTTGTGTTTTTTGCTGGGCTACAATAGTTGCAGGATTAGTGAAGAGATTCCCAAAGCCTAGTTCTTCTAGGGTGTTCTTTACATAATTAAGCCACGGAATTCGCATGCTTTTGCCCCTCTCTAAACAATCCAATAGGATTTCTCTGCTTAGAGATGCGTCAGGATTGACCCAGATTTTTAACCAGGCCATGATTGGCCTGAGCTTTACCAAGTCATCTAAATGTGGCCTCCCTAGTTCCCTGTGTGCTATGAGGCTGGCAGTGCTTGGAGGTACCCTCAGGATGGATTTTAGGTATTTATTTTCCTCCCGTTGGATTTTTGTGGTGTTAACAAAGCCCCATACTTCTGCCCCATAAATTACTTTAGAGCATGATACGGAGCTGTACAGGTTCATCACCTGTTCCGGGCACCATCTACCTAACCTCCTGCCATAGCTTGCTATTGCCCCATTAGAAGCGATCATTTTGCGGCAACGCTCCTCCACCAGGGGGTTAAACTGTAAGGCACCATCAAAAGTTACACCTAGGTAAGGGAACGTTTTGGCCTCTTCTACTATGTGGCTTCCTATTGTGTAAGTAAATTTTAAGGGAGTTTTTTTCCCAGCGAGGAGCACATAGGATTTGCCCAGGTTGACAGAGAGATCTAGAGCACCCATGAACTTAACAAATCCATCTATCAAGACTTGTAAGCTCCTGGGTGTGCGTGCAATCAGGACCGCGTCATCTGCATAAAGCAGAACAGGGATATGACGCGACCCCACCCTTGGGCAATCTGTCTTTAAACCCAGCAAATACTGCTCCAAATTATTAATGTAAAGGGAAAACAAAAAAGGGGCAAGAATACAACCTTGCCGGACACCGCTCATACAGGGAAAAGAGTCAGTCAGTCCCCCCTCTCTGTTAAAACGGACCCTAGCCGAGGTGTCACTATGCAGTTCCCTAAGTATGTTGATTAAGCCACTTTCTATCCCCATGTGGGTCATCATGTCCCACAGTTTCTCCCTGTTGACGTGATCGAATGCCGCTGCCAGGTCCATGAATCCCATATAGATCAATTCATCACTAGCCCTGGTGTATTTGGCAGTCAGCATATAAAGATTCAGGCATTGATCACTGGTGGACCTCCCTGTCCTAAATCCATATTGAGTGTCCGAGAAGATGTTATTTTCTTCGGTCCACTCGGACAGTCTATTGAGAATCGCCCTACCCAGGAGTTTAGCCGATACATCGATCAGGGATATAGGACGGTAGCACTTCGGATCATCCCTTTTGCCTTTCTTGAAAATCGGCACAATTATAGCTTTGGACCAGGACGGTGGTAAACCATAGGTGATAGCAATGTTTATAACCCTGGTCATTAAAGGGGCCCAAAGTTCTACATTGCTCAGGAACAGGTCGGGAGGGATTCCGTCAGGGCCAGGGGCTTTGTTTCTGGTCAAACCCTCTATCCCAGCAGTGATCTCCTTAATACTAAATTCAACCATTGAAACCTGAATTGAAGTTTCAGGTGGTTGTACGGGGGTGCCTGACTCATGATTATACAAACCCCTATAATGGGTGACCCACTGCTCTGGCAGGATGTTAGACCCTATCTCCGGGGTATCGTTTTCCTGAAAGGTGGGTTTGTTGATAATTCTCCAAAAACTCGCTAAATCCTTTCTTTCCCCTGCTTCTCTTAAATCTGCCCATGCTTCTCCCTGGAGAGCAAGTTTCCTCCTCTTGGTCTCTTGCTTATATTTTTCCCTGGACGCCTTAATTTTTTGGAGGTCTCTTGGTTTAGATTTAAGGCTGCTTTTGAGCTCCCTCAATGCTTTTGAGCAGTCATTATCAAACCATCGAGGGTTGCCATGATTCCTTATGGGCGCAGTGGTTTTTAATGAGCCATCAACCATGTTAACAATCTGACCGAATGCTTCCAATAGCCTTGATCCCTTGTCATTAATAGCAGATTTACCAGCATCCTCCAGGGCCTTATAAAACTTTTCCCCGTCTATTTTGGCCCACTTTAATCTCCTACCTTGATCAGTTACCCTCTCTGTGATTGTGCGGTGGTCTCTACTTTTCGAACCCACCCTATACCTCAGCTCCAAAACAAGTGGATTATGGTCACTGAAACTACTCCATTCTATCCCTACTCTGGTTATCTTGTTTTGCAGGGATCTTGAGACCAGGATATAGTCTATAACAGATGAACAACCTCTGCCCTTAAATGTAGGTGGGAGAGTGCCATCCTTCTGTGTACTTATCATGTTAATGGTATGTTCAAGATCATGCTTGAGCCGGAGAGTGCTGAAAGCTAAACCTGTCGGCGTATGGGAGAAGTGCGGCCCCTTTTCCCTAGGGCATTGGGACCAATCTGTATCAATTGAGACCAATGCCGGACAGAGGTGACAATTAAAGTCTCCCATTACCAACAGCGCATTTGACTGTCCCTTCTTCTGGGCTGATAATTCCTGCCCCAGCCTATGATCTAATTCAGCTACGAATGGGGTGTGGTCACCCGCCCACTCATTGTTATAGATATTAAAGACAATAAATCTTAGCCCCTTCCCAGTAAACCGTACTGCTTGTATCCCTTGAGAATCCCAATCCGGAGAAAAACAACTGCCCGGGAGGTCTAGATCTACATAAATAGATAGTCCTCCCATGGCTCTCCCAGAACGAGATCTTTGCGCGGGCACAAAGAAACACTTGTACCCCTGCAAATGAAAATTATTCTCCGGGGCCCATGTCTCCTGCAAGCTGATTACATGAAATTTCCTGATGTAAGCAAGCCACTCATTGTTATTGAATTTGGCTGCCAAACCTGCTATATTCCAGGAGATCATTCTCAGTGCCTCACAAGTCTGCTCTATTCCCCCTCGAGGCCCCATATGTAACTCGATTTCAGACCCTTGTTTATCCAGCCCGTGTCTCTCTCCTAGGCTTACAGTATCCATAACCCTAGACCCATCTAACACAGTCTTCCCTACCCAACTAGATAAAGTTTGCTGTGCCAAGGAACTTTGCAGCTCTAATTCAACAGATGAGGCCCCACTTTTCCCACCTTCCAAGGGGACCGTGTCCGTTTGTCAATCAACCCCCTCAAGACCGTCCAAACAAGTAAACCTATTGAAAGTATGAAAGGACGAATCTGGGCGACTGAATAATGGCCTGGGGTTAAATTCGTGCTGTCTTCCCCTCCGACCAACCCTTGTCCAGTTGTCATATGTATGAAGTGGGTGTACTAGGGCAGGGATGGGGGGAAAGAAAAAAGACACACGGAGGGTTTGAATTGTTGATTCCCGTGATCTATTCTTTCCTTGACATATGTAAGAGACAGTTCCAGCGTCCCTGAAGCTCACCAATATACAGTCTCCCATTATGGATTTATGTGTTCTCCCCACCCAGGGCACCCTTCTAACCATTACAATCTCATTATTTAGATGTACCGGAAGGGGTCTATTCACATTTAGCCACTTTATTACCCTGCTTTTTAAGGAACAGAAGTCCTCGACTTCCCCTGTTTCAAGTGAGGGAACGCCCGCCATGACTACCATATAATCATTTGTCTCTGGTGGTAGATTAGGCCTGCGTATCCTAGCAGGAGGCTTCATTAAACGTGTTAGAGCAGCACTATCTGCAGGTTGTGTTCGAGGGGCAGGGTCTGCGGGGGAGGCCGAACTATTTAAATTAACTGGCTTAGTTGGTACAGAATTAGTCCTTGGGGGTTGAGAAGGGGGCCTCACATTTACAACATGTGGAGGGGCTGACCTCCCTGCGCTAGTTTGGGACTGCTGAGGGACCGCAGGTGTGGGAATAGACTCCGGAGATCTTCCCTGGGGGCCTGCCGGGGTTTTTATGCTACTTAATTTGGCCTCAAGGATCGTAAGTCTAATCTCGACCTTTTTGATACTCTCGCTGATTGGTAGTAATAACGACCTCAACAGAAATTCCAGGTTTCCTAGCGGGGCAACAGAGAGGGGAACATTAGCAAAATTATTACCTGTTTCTTTTATCGTAGCGGGAGCAGTTACAGCATGTTCAATGGGTTCTGGGTTTACTTCATCCGCTACTCTCTCAGTCGGTGGGGGGAGTTTAGATGTCCTCCCAAACTCAGAGTGAGGGATTTTTGATTTATTTTTACCCTGGGCACCCCTCGACTTCCTCCTACGTTTGTTTGGGGGGGGCCCATGTACTAATTGTGCAGCGGCCGGCTTAGGTTTGGCTTTCCTACCTTTCGGGGCTGGGGGTGGCTGAGAAATTAAATCAATGGTTACACTATTTGGGCTTGGGCTAATTGTTGGGGTTACACTCGTGAGTTGGACTGGTGGAGTGTTGGTACAATCCCTCAACAGGAGAGGGACATCGTCTATAGAAGTTGACTCTTCACTGGGTAAGATAGAATTTTCATCAAGAGGTCTGTGTTTCAGATTATCTATAGAGCGTCTTCGCTCTGCCCTGAGCCGATTTAGGTTACTCTCCTTATCCCCATCTCCCGCTGCCCGGGGAAAATAGTTTTCTAGGGTCCTATTTTTGACCCCTCCCTGCCTCATAGGGGTACCCTCCCTAGCCGGAGAGGGCATTTCTACCTAGGTGAAATTGTTATAAAAGGCAGCTATATCAACTAATGAGACCAATACTCAAGTGTCCAACGTAAGAGAGTGAGCCCAGCCCAGCCTACTCCGGCCTATGACGGCCTTGGACGGTCCCGCCCTTGTCCCGGGCTTAGCTCCGCGCTTGGTCCCGCGCGCGTCCCGCGAGTGCGGTGCAAGTGCTCTCTAAATAGGGGAGGAGCAGGAGGGGGCGGGAAGAGGACCAGCTGCGGCCGATCAGCGCCGCTGTGCACGCTGGTCCTCGCAGTCCCGCCTCTGTCCATGTTCAGGGGAAAGCAGGTCAGGTCGCAGTGTCCAGGGCCTCGGACGGCCAGGCGGGTCCCAGGGATCAGGTCAGGAGCAGGGAGCAACAGCCACGAGCGGCGCCCGCGAAGCGGGGGCCGCGAGGCATGGCGAAGTGGCCGGCAAAGACAACAAGCCGGCAAGGACGAGAAGGCAAAGTCCGCAGTTGCGTGATCCAGGTAGGGCCCAGCAAAGATTTCACCCGGGAGTCAGCCAATGACAGCGCGGCTCCTGGGACAAGCCCCTGGTGATGCTGAGCCGGCAGCCAATCAATGCGCGGCCTCGGCGATGACGCGGCGGCGCTGGGCCAATCCCAGCGCGGCATTACTGAGGGGGCTCGATTCCTTTGGCCAACGGGAGCGCGGCGGCTTCGGTCTCCGTCTCCGCGGCTCCGGCCAGGGTCGGTGAATTTCTTAGGGTGTTTCTGGCCCTGGGCCGCGGCGATGAACAGGCGGCGAGTGATTTTCGAGGGCGCGGGTCACAGCAAGACCGCCCTCACGGCCACATGATCTTTTTAGGGCAGAGCTCACGAGGGGAGGCACCACAGACCTCCGACCCTCGCAGAGTATGTGCCGATGAGCACACCGATCTCTGCCCATGATCAGCAGCTGGACATAAATCACGCACCAGGCCAAAACAGCACGATCTTCACAGCGTCTAGGAGTTTCTTTAGGAACCTTTTAACCCTGGGTTCCAGGAACAGGAGGCCAGCTCTTCTCAGGCCCTTGGAGATCCTTGTTAGAGACGCAGCACACAGCAAAGTCTAAGAGTCAAGAAGGCAGGGTCACAGCACACAGCAAAGTCCCCTTCTTCTCTCCTTTAGATGAACAGCAAAACAGGTCAGCCCCAGAGCACACAGCAAGGGCAGTCTTCCTTAGTTTCTTCAACAGTCCTTCGTCTGGCAGAGGTTCCTCTTGATTGTAGAATCTGATTTTCTGTTGTCAGGGGTCCTTCACTTATACCCCTAAAAGTCTTTTAAGTCTTTGTGCAAGTGGGCCCTGAGCCCGGTCTAAACCAGTTCTGAGTATTGCTGGAGCACTGGGGCTTCCTGGCTTCCTTCTTCCTTTCAGTGTGAGGGGCAGAGGTGACAGTCGCCCAGCGGGAGGTGGAGCCAGCATTGTGGCAGGCAGGCAAAGCCCTATTCACTCCCAGGTGCTATCTACGCCCACCACTCTAGTTGCAGATGCAGTCATTCAAGCTCGGGCTGACTCAGACAACCTCCCAGGAGCTCCCCAGCCCCTGTCACCCTCAAACCAGACAGTCAATCCACAAGCAGGCCCAGGCACACAGAAGGGTTAGACAAGAGAACAGCCACTTTCCAAAAGTACTGTTCTCAAACACAGAATTTAAAAACAACCTTTCCTAAAAGATGTGTTATTAAATTCTGAGTTCAGGGATATCAATCACTTATTTCCCATCTTGTTCCTATGAGAAGATAGGCTGGTATCCATTGGGACCAGACTCCCCCATGTTAGTCTATGGAGCAAGATAACCTTGCAGCAGTGAGCACACAAAATGGCTGCTGCTCACTACCAGAGCATGTTACCTGCACTAGTACATGCTTTACCTTTCCTATACACTGCACCCTGCCCAGGGGGGTACCTTGAGCCTTCCATAGGGGTGACCAATGTGTACATAAAGGGAAGGGTTAGGCCCAGCCAGTGGGGACACTGGCCAGGAGGACATGGCAGTTCACTGACTGCACACAGGCACTGCGGTGGCAGGCCTGAGACACCATTCTAGGGCTACTTATGTGGGTGGCGCAGTCAGTGCTGCAGGCCCACTAGTAGCATCTGTCATCACCAGCCCTGGCACACACAGTGCACTTTACTAGGGACTTCATGGTGATACAAATATGCCAATCAGGTATACCCAATCAATATGATAATTTACATAGGGAGCACTTACACTCTGGCACTGATCAGCAGTGGCAGAGTGTCCAAAGCATCTAAACCAGCAAAACGAAATCCAGCACAGCATCAAAAATACAGGAGGCAGAGGCAAAAAGATAGGGGAAAACCACGCCAAGGGTGTCAGGTCTAACAATAGCAAAGTAGCTTAAAAAGAATATCGGAAAGTGACATGATCGCAAGTCGCATGGTGGATACTGCGATAGATCGATATTAACCATCATTAGCAGAATTACAATACGTAGGCAGGTGTTGCCCATGGCCAAAACATGATCCCATAGAGAAGTGTGTGACAAGTGTATGCGATCACCGGTGAACGCTAAACTAGTGACTCACAATGTGTGAGTGGGCAGACTGGTGGGGGGGGTCAGAAAAGCGAATTGGTGAAACACGAAAAGGGAAGGGTTTACCTGCATGTGGCGCAGTACGGAATCTGTGAGAAGAAACAAGGGAAGTGACTGGTCAGCTATCTATTGAGGAGCAAAAATAATTGCGCACATTGAAGTGGCCAGGGGTTGGCTGTCACTCACCTGGTACCGGTGATGGTAGGAATCAATGAAGGGATGAGGGTAGGTCGATGGTACGAACCGGATAGTGTCCTGCACGAGATGCAGTCGGGTACGACTGTCAAGCGGTGACCTGCAGAAAGAATGACAAACAGAGCGTGCAGGTTGTCACAGGGTTGATGACTCAAAGGGTGTACACGAGAACGTGTATCTGGGAAGGGGTCCTAGGCTTGGTCGGTGGATCTCATACCTCGGATGATGGGTCACGGCGGGGCTGTGTAACGGGATGGATCCGAAAACGAAGTGCTCGAGTGACTGTGGTAAAATATGTTGTTACCAGCGTGCATACTGTGGTTACCAGCGTGCATGCGCGTCTTGGCTGGACCCGGAAGTGAGGAAGCTGGAAGTGAGAAACTGGAATGCTAACTCTAAAAAGAGTATACGTGCTGAGTGCGTCGATGAAGGGATCATGTTTTTACAAAGCAGTGTTTAAAGGATAAGAACTTACTGGTCACAAAACCGTTGTCATGAAATAATGTTGCATGCACATATGCTGACAATCAAAACCATGGATAAACACAAATCTAAAGAGTGCATGAATGCGAAGAACACATGTTGAATGCAAACACAGTGATTTAACGAATAAACATCATGGGTGTATGATGTGGGTGGACAAGCGTGTGAATGTCCAGAATCACAGACTCATTATAGAAAGCACTAAAAGAAGAACACAGCAAGTTACTGTGCGCAGCAGTAAGAAAGAAGGGGAGGTATATGTCAGGCGAAAGATTAACCTCTTCAGCGCGACCGCGTTTCCCCCTCCGGTGCTGGGCGGTAATAGAAACGGGCGTGGTCATGACGGAACGGTTCCGTCATGAGCACAGCTCAACCGTAGCTCATGACGGAACCGTTCCGCCATGAGCATGGAAGGGGTTAAGGGTCTAGGAAGTATTGAAGTTCAGAATCAATGTTCTGGCCGTACTTGACCGTATGTATACGCATGATGCAGGTTGCTTCCAATCTTCGTAGACAGAGTTCCCGGTTTCCTCCGCGTATGTTTGGTTTGGCAACATCTATTCCATAGAATTCCAATTTTTTGTGTGTTGATTGGCTTTCGCACTTGGCTAAGTATAAAGACATGGGATACCGAGGATCTTGCTGATGCATCGCTCTGGCATGTTCACTAATGCGATCCTTGAGGGGCCAGATTGTGCTGCCACGTATTGACAGTGGCACGTGCATTCCAAAATATACACAACAAATCTGGTGTTGCAATTTATGTTGCTGTTGATTTCATATTTTTGTTTGTGATGGCCCTGGAAGTGTTTGGTTTGGTTTGGAAAGCGCACACATACCAACGTGTTTTGACTCTCATGGTTACCACCCTGGCGAATATTTCAGCTCACCGCCCATATGTTAACACAACTATCAGCGTTACAGTGCATGGCTCTACATGCCAACTTTGCACGTACCAGTACTGCTAAATTACACCATGTTTTGCTTCCTCGGGTCACATTTCACTTTCCACTCACGGTCCTTGCGGCACCGTTCTGCACATGAGTTTAAATGTGCATGACTTGTTATTATTTGTTTTTATATAATTATTTTCTCCCTTTTTGGACTGCTGCTCATGTCCTCACATTTGTGTGAACTTACATTTACTGTAGCTTTGGTCATGGTAACACTATGATATGTCTTTACAGCCCTGATGAGTCACAGGCTTCGCCCTGTTGATGAAACACGTGTCGGCTGGCGTTTGTAAAATCTGAAAAAAAGAACTACATAAAGCATTACATACTGGTTTTATCATTCTACCGGTGTCTTCAACTACTGTACCATCAGAATTATTTATTATACGTGTGCCCAGTACCTGTTGTGTAATGTAGGAGGGGTTTGGGACAGAGTGGCTAGGGTGAGAGAGTTTATGGCTTGGCGAGGGCTAGTCACCAGGAGGGGTTGATGTGGCTAGTTCAGGGCAAGAAGAAGAGGTTAAGGCTAGGGGAGGGGAGGGAGGTGTGTGCCGATGCTGTGAGTTAGTGATGGACGTGATGCAGGATGTCCTGGTGGAGAGTGAGGGGGAAGGGAGAGAGTTGAAGGTAGAGTGTGAGGGGTAACGGGTAGATGTGGGAACAATGTAATGGTTGGAAGTGTAGTTTGTGGAGGGAGGAGCAAGGACATGAGGGGTTATGGTCATGGGGCTGGAGGGGGGCTATGGAGGAAATAGGGTGTTGGTGGTGGACAGTCATAAGGGGACATGGGAATTTGGAGGAGTGCATTAGAGCTATTGGAGGTGTTGGGTTCCAGAGAGGGTGGTAGCATAGAAGTTAAGGAGAGGGATGTGTTGTTACGGGTCGGTGTGCCATGGGGTTGTGAAGTTTGACTCTGGGAGGTGGGGAGTAACTGGGTGGGGGCAGGGGTGGGAGCGAGTATGGGGAGGGGGAAGGGATTGAGATAGGGGAGGGTTCAAGGGCAGTTGACAGAGTAGAGGTTGTTGAGCGGATAGTGTCATTAGGGAGAGGGTTTGGGGTCAGGGCGGCTGTGGGGAACCAGATGGGGTTTTGGCATTGCGTGGATGTTGGGAAAGGAGTAGGTAGTGATAGCTGGTCAGATAGAGTGCTGAAAATGAGTTAAAAAATTGTAAGGTGCTGCTCTCTGACTTGAATCAGGATGTTTCCAGTTTTGTAGATGGAAATGGCTATTTCACCAGGGAAAAAAGAGGTTGGAGTAGTGGAAAGTTTGTAACCTTAGGGGATTTTGGTTGCACTAGATACTGGGAGGTGACGCAAAAAGGTGCTCTTCCATTTGGAGGGATGTTTGGTATAGAAAATAAAGTTAGTTTTAATGGGGGGACGTGAGGCTGTGGTAGTTGTCTTCAATTAGGGTTTCAGGATGTCGGATTAGAAATGTATGTTTAAAATTCTTTTTGGCATTTTTTGAAAGGTTAGGAGGGTATGGAATGGTCCAAAAGTTGGGTCAATGTGTGGTAAGGGTGGGGTGCTTGTCTGTTAGGACAGGAACAGGGCATGGAGTGTGGATGGTATTGAGGTGGGACATGATGGTGAAGTTTGGCTTGGGGAGAATAAAAGGAGCAAGAAAAGAGACGGGGAGAGGTTATGAGAAGGAGGTTTGGGTTGGAGCAAGGCGGGAGAGGGTGGGAAAAAAAGGGTGGGGTTAGCTTACGTAATCTCAGCAGCAAATCTGGGGGGGAAAGAGTGGCATGGATAGGTGGGTTGGTGGGGGATTGGAAAAATGTGGGCGCGGTAGGGGTGGGCTGGGGGCTATTCGGCTTCGGAAGTTAAAAAATAGAGAGCGGAGAAAGGCCAAGGTTGGTGCCAAAGATGGTGCTTGGTGACTCAGATAGCGGAGGGAATGGGTTAAGAGGAGGTATGCCGAAGGGTAAAATGAGGTCAGTTTCGGAGTTTCATTAGGCAGTAGTGTTCCGCTGTGAGTAAAGAATGGGGGATACACTATTAGGCAGAGTGGAGAGAGGAGTAATTGAATGAATAATTGAATGAATAGGGAGGAGTGTGGAAGTGTAGGTAATGGAAACATCAACAATTGTAAAAAGCATAGGATCGAAACAGGCAGTTTATGACGCAAAACATAGTTTGATAAAATGGTAAATGGTTACGAGGGTATGAGTGAGATTTCAGAGGGACACAGAAAGATCAGAAAGCCGTAGAATTTAGTAGGGCATAGGACCATTACTGGTGGATTATAGTGCATATGTCTATGGATCAGATTAGACAGTAAAGGTGAGTTGAATGACAGTGAGTGAATGGAAATAGACAATAGTTTATGGGTCATACAGTCAATACATTCAGTTTCAGGTACATGTCGATTTAATTTAAGTAATGACGTGGGAGTATGAGGGAAGAGAGAGCACACAGGGGGAGGTAAAGAAAAAGAGAGAGAGAGGGCAGGATATCATGGCGGGAGAGATCAGAACAGGAAGGTAAAGTGCAAGTGGGTGTGGTAGGATAGAGTGGTGGAGAATAATAGGAGAGAAGGATAAGAAAAGGCTAGAGCATAAGCATAATAACAATGAGGTACATAACAGATCAGACCAGGTAGGTAAAGTGCAGGTAGGCATGGTAGGCTAGAGTGGGGGAGATTAATATCAGAGAAGGATTCGAAAAGGCTAGAGCATAAGCATAATAACAACAAGATACGTATGAGTGATCTAAACTGGAATATTAGGTTTAAAAAGGTACTAAAGCATCAAAGGATATTGCAATATTGTTTTTGGGGATTATTTAGGAACTCAAGTCAAGTATTGTCAAGCGTGGCTGATGAGGATTCTAATGGTCCGAGTTCTTTGGAGATAGCGTAGGATCGCGTTCTTAGAGATCAGGTCCGGGGAATAGAGCATGTCCCCCTGTTGTGGCGAGAAATTAAGCAAAAGGAGCACAAAGGCTCTAGGTCATGACACAGAGTGCCAGTCTCGGTTGACGAGGGTCAGCCTGGTCAAGACTCTAAAGGAGTGTTGGAGTCAAGAGGGATTCAGAAACTGGGGGTCATGGGTAGAATGCAAAGGATTTTTTGGACACTCCGTCAGACCAGGTGTGCACCGATCAGAGCCTCATTTTATTATCCCAATGATGAGGTAATGTGGGGCCCATACCTGGTGGCTGAGGAGGGAAACTAATCCAGCCAGGGGATTAAGGCAGGTTGTGAGTGGGTCGGAGGGCTCATCTGGGTAGGAGGCATGCAGAAACCTTCAGTTTTTGAGTGTTTGGGTCAAGGCTCCATGATGCAGGAGCAGGCTTTTATCTACACCCTCGACTCCAAAGTCTCAGGGGCTGCTAGAGTACCAGGAGTCCAGTGGTGAGGCCTCGCGGTAAATAAACTAGTGAAGGTCCGGAAGGGGTAGGGGCGGGGGTGGTGTTCTTATGTCAAAAACTGGTCGGGGGAGACAACACGGTTTGGAGTAATGCGGCGTTTCTTTACCTTCAGAGGCAGGAGCGGGTTAAACATTTACTCCAAGATGAGAAGCCTCTGTAGTGACGGCTCAGCAAAATTAGAAGTCGTCTGCGTTGGACCTTAGATTGTGGCACAAGATGGCGGCGGTGTTCCTGAAATTTATCGGCAGTTGGGTGAGGTCATCACTGCAGCTGGAGAGTAACCGTGCTGCTTTGCAGTAAAAGAGATCAGGATCTGCTCCTGCGATCGCCTTTGCAGTAAACAGAATCGCTGTCCGGGACCTCGTGCGACCCTCAATGTCTGCAGGGGCCGGTCTGATTGGGGAGGTGAGCAGCATGGCGTCACCATCGGCAAGGCGAGGATAGAGGGGTCACCAGCAGGCCCAGTTACTGCATCGGCCTCAGGGGACCTCGGGGGAGTACGCAGGTGAGCGTCGAGGGTCCCAGCAGGCCCAGCTATGGCATCAGGCTCATGGGATGTTGGGGATGTCACGGTGAGTTTCTGACAAGCAGTAGAGGAGCAACTGCTTGGACCTGTGAGGTCCCGGGCACAGGTCTGGGGGCACTTCAGCGGGCCCAATTCTGGTGTCGGCCTCAGGCGAGGCGAGGGTCGAGGGGTCCCAGCAGGCACAATTCTGGTAACGGCTTCAGGTGAACTTGGGGTAGTTCACAGCGAGATCGAGGGTCCCGGTGGGTCCAAAATTACGGCATCAAGTTCAAGGGATTTCAGAGCCCATGTCGACCAGTTACTGGCGAGCATCAGGGAGCCACTACACGGTCTCACCAGGTTCCGGGCGCAGATCACGGGGTTTCAGCGTGCCAATTATGGCGTCGGCTACAGGGGGCCTCGGGCAGTCTCAGTGAGATCCTGGCAAGCCTCAGGCTTCAAGCGATGGTCATGGGGTCTCAACGTGCCCAGACTCTGGCATCGGCTTCAGAAAATCTTCGGGGCAGTCTCAGCATCAGCGTCCGAGGAAAGGTCGGCCCATGCCGGAACCTGAGCAGTGCGGGTCCTGATCTTGGGCGGATGGCTTATGAAATTCGAGAGCCAAGCTTTGAGGATGTCGTGGAGCTTTCCGGTCACGTCTTTGCAGAGTCTTGGGGAAAGTTGTTTCAAAAAATCTTCTTCAATGTTCTTCCAGTGTTCTTTCTGAGTTTATCAATGGTTGCAAGGCGGTGTTCGGATGGCTCGGTAGACAGGGGATGAATACCAATTTCGCATTCCCCAACCCAGGAGCTCGGCAAAAGAGCTCCTACTCGGCGGCCATCTTGCGAGGATATGACCAGGATATTTTGCAATCAAGGCACACCTGTTTATAAGTGCTTTAAGCAATAGTACTCAACGCTGGTCACCCAAACCTAGATTCGAGCCAGAATATTAGGGTAATTAAGTTATTTGAATGCCTCCTTTTAGACAAATTATACCATGAGGACATTCCTGAAAATCTAGCAAAGGTTCAGCCCTCATTGCCCATTATGCTCTCTTTCAAAAGATTGCACTATGTTTTTTTCTCTTACTTCAACTAGTACTTGTAGTTTGTGTGTAGGAGTTGTTACAGATAGAACAAGAATGTTTGTGTCTTGTATGAACATTTTTCAGGTATATTTATTCAGGTGCTAGTTATTGGATTAGATGTTGGTGTGCCTGTGTGTGTTCATATTGTTTGCATGTGACTGAAGTCGCTTTCTAGCTAAGGTCATGTCATTTGGTGTGTGACTGTTTTTTTGTCTAGACCACATTTTCAATCTTGTCAACAGCTACTTCTTATTGCTTATTTGTCACTGCATAAGAAGTGCAGAATAACCATACTAAATGCATAAATTACCCAAGATGATGCTAGTGTAATGGAAATTTGAACAGGGCCTAGAAATAATCCCCTATCTGATGCCTCACCTTTCGTCATGAAATTCATTTCTCTGTTTGGTTTTCAAAGTAACACACTATTATAATAATTAATGTGCTTTACAGCAGGGTAATGTAAATGTAATGTAATGTAAAAGATACTTATAGAGTGCACTGCAACCCATCGGGCATCCTGGTGCTAAAGAAGGAAAGACGGTAAAAGACAGGACCGGAGAAGATATGCGTTAAACTCTGGGAAAGAGCCAAGTTTTTATTTGTTGACAAAAAAAGGCAAAAGATCTTTCATCTGTCGCAACTCCAAGGGTAGCTTATTTCAAAGTCTTGTGGCAGAAACACTGAAAGCTTGTCCCCCCAGCTTAGCTCTTCTAGTCAGAGGTACTTTCACCCAATTAGCTGAAGAGGACCGAAGGCAGCGGGGAGGGGGGAGGACATACCAGCAAGATTTACTCTGCAATGGTATGGGCCCCAAACCTTGCAGTGCCTTAAACACAACACAGAGGGATTTAAAGTGAATCCTCTGCACTGAAGGGAGTCAGTGCAGCTCCGCAAGGCCTGAGAGGAGGAACATTGGCGAGGACGTATTAAATCCAGCTTGGCTGCCATATTCTGAATTCTCTGCAGTCTCCCATTTAAAAACTTGGGAGACTCTAACAATAGAGAATTACAGTAATCCAACCTGCTCAAAATCACGCTCCTAACTACCAAGGAGCGTGTATGAGCAGGGAGCTGAGGAAGAATTTTCTTCAAGATCCTGATGAGGGAACAGCAGCTTCCCACGATTTTATTAACGTGAGTTTCCAAGGTCAACTTCTCATTAAATGAAACTCCCAAATTGCGAACCGACTTGGATGGTACCAAAGGGGGATCAGCAGGAATAGGTCAGAAGTCGGCCGAAAGGGAATAGGGCACTCTCCCACCCTCAACACAGAGGATTTCAGTTTTTTCTGCTTTAAATTGCAGAGAGTTGTTTCTTAACCAATGAAACACTTTCGGCATACAGACATGAAAGTTCTCCAATGTGGATGACTGTTCTCCCTCATGTCATGTGCATAGTTTACCAGGCCTATGCCGTAGGATTTAATGATATCCACCAGGGGATGCATATATACGTTGAATAGAATGGTCCTAATTGCAGAGCCCTGCGGCACACCATGGTGGATCTTGGTAAACTTGAACTGAAAAGGGGGTAGAGCCATGGCCTGACATCTATCAGATAGATATGAATGAAACCATTTCTGTGCCTGACCAACTACCCCCACTCCTTCCAGCCATTCCAGGAGGACCTTGTGATTGACTGTGTCGAATGCGGCAGACATGTCCAATAGGATCAAGATGGCATGTTGACTCTTGTCTGCACGCAAACGAAGATCATCCAACACAGTCAACAGGCAGTCTCTGTCCAATGTCCCGGGCGGAATCCAAACTGAACATCATCCAGTTGATTATGTTATGTTACGTCTATTTATTGTGCGCACAGATACTCCAGCCAAGGAGCGTCCTGGCGCTTATTTGCCTCCAGAAACTGGGAGAGTAGCCTGCTCACAAGGCGCTCAATGATCTTCACTGGATATGGAAGGAGTGAAATAGGCCTGTAGTTTTTAAGACAGGGTGGGTCAAGTTAGGTTTTTTTCAATAAGGGGGAAACAACCGCTTGCTTCCACCAGGAGGGAACCACCCGACTATGCAGGGATTGATAACACAGCTGCCTTAGTGGGGGAAACAGTTCAGAGCCAAACGCTTTCCAAACCCTATGTGGAAAAGGGTCTAAAGATGAGCCAGAGGAAACCCCAAAAGCGGTTTGCTCAAAAACCTCAACGGAAGGAATATTAAAGCGATCTAGAAAAGGCATCTGAACCGAGGCCTTCCTCTTCACTCTCAGGTCCTCCTGCCCATCCTGTGGGTTGCCATTAGCCTCATCAGCTATACGGTTCTCCTCTAGCCCTTCAATAATTTTGCTGATCTTATTGTCAAAAAAAGCAGTCAAACAGAGTTCCTGCGTAGAGAGGACCTTATTTTTATTACAGGCCGGGCTGGCAATATCATTCAATATTTTGAAAACACTTTTGGAGCTATTAGAGGTCTTCAGAATTACGTGTGCGAAATACTCAGATTTAGTAAATACTCAGCTTTAGTTGAGACAATACTGTTCTTATAACTAGAAATGTTCTCTTTCCATATAGCTTTGTCTGTGTCAGAGTAACCCTTCCTCCATTTCCGCTCTGCCTGTCTACAGTAAAGTTTTT
Source organism: Lissotriton helveticus (assembly GCF_964261635.1). Classification (NCBI taxonomy): domain Eukaryota; kingdom Metazoa; phylum Chordata; class Amphibia; order Caudata; family Salamandridae; genus Lissotriton; species Lissotriton helveticus. The sequence goes on from NC_136059.1 coordinate 887,992,239, forward strand.
AATCTTTCAAAGCAGTGTTATACCAGGGCGCTGAAGGTTTACCACCTCTTTTAATCATTTTTCAAGGGGCGAGCTGGTTGAGTTGGTCATTAATGTGTGAGTAGAATGTGGCATAGTTATCCTCCACCTGTTTCCCCGGGTCAAAAAAACTTTCAAGATGGAATACTGGGGAAGAACTGGCTTTACTCAGCAGGCTTTTCCAGTCCCTGCTAGGAAACATCTTATCTCCTTCATAGCAGTATCATTCCGCTTAACTCAGTCTTCCATAACTTTTTCTTACAAAACTTGCATGACACTTAGGAATGTTCCCTTTACCTTTGTCAAATCAAATCAAATGTATTTATTTGGTTTAGTTCTCTACTGAGAACAACAAATAGAATGATAAAGCAGATAAGATTACATTTTATAGTTAGCAACAATTATGAACACTTCTCCTAAGAATGTTCCCATTTTCATGAACAGAACCTAAAACCCTAAATAAGTGAACAATTCTTTATAAAAATTCTTCCCATTATGCCTTTCTGTCGTTCTGCTGACCATTTTAATTCAACATTTAGGCTTATTTGCAAAATGTTCCCCAACAAATGAACAGAAGAAGCAAAAATATAAAAAACAAACTTATCTATTTGTGTTTCTTTAATGCTTATTAATAATATATAGATTTTGGTTATTGTGAGAAATTGGGTTGTTGGTTGGCTGGGGTGTGAGCCCGGTCAAGCAACAGCCACAATCCCTGGCTCGGTAAATCAAAAAAAGCCACTAAATTAGCCTGTGCTTAACCCTTGGTAGCGGCCACAAAAAGCAGTCAGGCTTGACTAAGAGGCAATGCGCAAAGTATTTATGCAGCACACAAACTGTAACAAAGTGAAAACACAATACAAGAAATATCCCAAACCACTTTTGAAAAATAGAGTATATTTTAATACATTATTTGACCCAAAATCAAACAAACATCCCATCAGTAGAACCAGAGTTATGAATTTATAAAAGTTTAAGTGAAATCTAGTGCCTAAAAGATCAAAGGGACAAGCACAGACAACAGGTTGTGCAAGACTGGATTAAATTGAAAGATAAGGTTGACAGCGTTGGAGCATGGTTTGAATACAAGAAGTCAATTGGGTACAGTCAGTGTTTACCCTCGGACTTAGAAAATGTTTGGAAGACAAAATGCCTGACAAAGTAGAAGTTTAGTGCTGCAAGTCTTCAGGATTGTCAAAGGAGGGAGGATTGTGGTCGGATGGCCCTGGAGCGAAGCCACAGTGAAGATTTTCACCTTCATACTTAGCAGCTGAGATGGAAGTTGAGAATATCCAGCGGGACCAATCAGAAGGCTGCAGTGGAAGAAAGTTCCATGAGGTTAGATACCCCTTTGGTGATAGACCGCTGAAACGGATCTGCTGCTACAGAGAAGAACGTAGTGAAGAAGCTGAGAGGCCCATCTGACTGGCAATGTACCTCGAATGGATAGGCAAACAAGTTGGTCCCAGTCTCGTACTAGTTCTCAGAGCACTTCTTGGTCCAATTTTGTCTAAGTCCTCAGTTTTTGAAAATGGCGCTGGCTCCAAGCTGGCTGCAGTGAAAATACAGGGTTGTTAAGCCCATTCTGAGGAGACAGGACAGCCTATTCAGGTGCAAAAGGGGCTGCGCTAAGCTCTGCCATACCCATCCTGTCAGTAAAGGCCCATTGAAGCACAGCTAATCCTACGTTTCTGTGACTGTCTGAGAGAACTGTCAGCTACACCCAGTCATGTGACCCAGGACAGGCTGCAGGTACAATGGGCTGATGGCAGGAAAATGCCACGTTCTAAAAGTAGTAAGTATTTTCAAAGCTGTAATGTAAAATTCAACTTTTCCATTAAATAGGGTTTATCATTACTATTCCATAGGTATCACATATGACATAACTATGGCCTCTCAATTAGGAATTACAGCCTATTAAATGGATTAAGGAATCCCCAATGTTATCCTGTATGAGGGGCAGGCTTCATTGTAGTGCAAAATGAATTTCAGAGTTTTTTATATACAGGACATGAAAAACGTAAAAGTACATGTTCTACCTTTTAATTACACAGCAACCTCCCCTATGGACTACCTAGGGTCTACCTTAGGGGTGACTTATATGGAATAAAAGGAGAGTTTAAGGCTTGGCAAGGAGTCTAAAATGCCAAGTTGACATGGCAGTGTGGCACTGCATTCAGGCGGCAGTGGCAGGCCTGGGACAGGTTTTAGAGTGCTTATTAGGTGGGTGGCACAAAATGTGCTGCAGGTCCTCTGGTAGCATTTAATTTACAACCCCTGGCTATATGTTATACCACACAACAAGGGACTTACAGGTAAATTAAATATGGCAATTAGGTATATGCCAATCAAACCATGTTTAGGGGAGTGAGCAAAAGCATGTTAGCACTGGTTAGCAGTGGTAAAGTGCACAGAGTCCTAAGGCCAACAAAAATGAATTCAGCAGAAAAATAGGAAGAGGAAGGCAAAATAAGTTTGGCGGTGAACCTGCAGAGATTAAACCCAGATCAGTTGACTGGGGGTGAGTTCTTGCAATGTTCAACACTCCGTCCTTCATCCCCTTTGGTTTTGATTTGTTTGCCCTAAGTTGGCAGGGTATGCCCAGCCATGGGTCCCTTGCTCATTTTGCCACTGGAATCCAGCTAGCCTGCTGATGACGGCTGATTAGCCAGAAACCGGTTCCAGAATGCTTGTTTCCAGTCCAGGGAAGACATGGCTTGGCAGTTCAGGCTGGACTGTTCCCATGAGGCACAGGGTCAGACTGATTTGCATATGGTCAAGTCTGAACTGGGTAGGCGGAGTGAGCTAAAGAATGATGATGGATTAAACCCAGATCAGTTGACCGGGGGTAAGTGCTTGCAATGTTCAACACTCCGTCCATCATCCCATTTGGTTTTGCTTTGTTCACCCTAGTTGGCAGGGTTTGCCCAGAAGTGGGTCCCTTGCTCACTTTGCCACTGGATTCAAGCTAGCCTGGATGATGACGGCTGATTAGCCAGTAGCCTGTCCCAGGATGCTTGTTTCCGGTCCAGGGAAGACATGGCTTGGCAGTTCGGGCTGGACTGTTCCCATGAGGTACAGGGTCAGACTGATTTGCATATGGCCATGTCTGAACTGGGGTGTCAGAGTGAGCCAAAGAATGATGATGGATTAAACGCAGATCAGTTGACTGGGGGTGAGTGCTTGCAACGTTCAACACTCCGTCCATCATCCCATTTGGTTTTGCTTTGTTCACCCTAGGTGGCAGGGTTTGCCCAGACGTGGGCCCCTTGCTCACTTTACCACTGGATTCAAGATAGCCCGGATGATGACGGCTGATTAGCCAGAAGCTGATCCCAGGATGCTTGTTTCCGGTCCAGGGAAGACATGGCTTGGCAGTTCGGGCTGGACTGTTCCCATGAGGTACAGGGTCAGACTGATTTGCATATCGCCATGTCTGAACTGGGGTGTCGGAGTGAGCTAAAGAATGATGATGGATTAAACGCAGATCAGTTGACTAGGGGTGAGTGCTTGCAATGTTCCACACTCCGTCCTTCATCCCCTTTGATTTTGCTGTGTTCGCCCTAAGTTGGCAGGGTATGCCCAGACGTGGGTCCCTTGCTCACTTTGCCACTGGATTCAAGCTAGCCTGGCTGATGATGGCTGATTAGCCAGAAACCAGTACCAGGAAGCTTGTTTCTTGTCCAGGGAAAACATGACTTGGCAGTTCGGGCTGGACTGTTCCCATGAGGCACAGGGTCAGACTGATTTGCATATGGTCATGTCTTAACTGAGGTGGTGTAGTGAGCTAAAGAATGATGATGGATTAAACCCAGATCAGTTGACTGGGGGTGAGTGCTTGCAATGTTCAACCCTCCGCCCATCATCCCCTTTGGTTTTGCTTAACCTGCAGAGAGTGCCAGGTCCAACAGTTATGGTCCTTCTAGCTACCTGCATCTGAGATCTCTGGTTTCATTACTGAATTGTGTACAGTGAGTGTGTGTTCCTTGGAATACTTAAATAAATGATACATTTAAAATGTTTTATCATGTTCCTTCCCAAATGGTGAATGTTTGCAGGCCATATCCTTCCAGAACATGTTTATTGTAACACCTCACTAAAGTATATAAAAAGTGATGGACAGAATTCTTGAACTAATCTCAGCCACTTGTAATTATTACTCAGGGCCACATCCCACTCCATCGTTCTTTGCACACCATGCTACCTCAGTTTGGATCAAGTCATGTTCAAAACAGTCTTGAATCTTCTTCAGTGTTAATAGTCCAGCTTGAACTGCCAGGCTGGACCCTCCTATGTAATGAATGGGGAGGAGGCCTGAGTGATTGCCAGTGGCTGAGTTAAATACAAGCATTCCATCCATCACCTTGTTGTTTTTGCATTTGATGCTCTAAGTGCATCCGATATGTGAAGATGAGGCTCATTGTGTCACTGGAACATGGATATACCTGGCAGAAGAGCCCTAATTTGTGAAAAACACGTCTTGGGTAGCAGTTCAGGGATGTCCTTGCTTGGCAGGTCGGACTGGACGGTTCTTAAAAGGAACAGGTTCAAGATTGATTTGCATATGGCTTTGTCCAACCTGAGGTTTAATGGTGGGTGAAGAACGATGGACTGGGATGCGGCCCTGAGCGATTTCCAGCAGCTGAGATTAATTCAATCATTTAATCCATCACCTTGTTGTTTTTACATTGTAACATCTCATCATTAGGCCCACTCAGATGAGTAACCATATGCACCCATCCAACAATATGAATGTCTGGTAATAAAAGCTAAGGAAAGCGTCATTCTATGTGTAGTAGACTTCTGGATTATTTATTTTGCTTTGTCTGCTCCCCAAGTTCCATCCATTTTGATGATTATTCTCATTTGACTAGCTTCATACAGTGCTCCACAACATGCCGGTGTGCAACTCTTAAGCAAACACTAAAAATAAATATCCCGGTCTCAATGTATGATCAGAACGTATTTGCATTTTTTCCAAGTAAGAGTTCCATGCATCCAAGGTCAAGGAAGTGATTATAAGTAATAAATGGAGCATTATCCCTGTTAATCCTCTGAAGTGCTTTGCTGCATTAGTTTATTTCGTGGTTCACTATTGTGCACAGTCAGGCACCCTATTGGACGTGTTGCTTTGGGCAATTCACTCTGGCTTCAGCTTAAACTCCCCTGTGTCGTATTTCACTTTTTAATGCCCCCTTTCGGTTTGTCAGGGTTTATATAGGGTGCATTACCGCTAATCTCATTGTAAAGTAGCAAGCTGAACATGAATTTGCGTGGGCGCCATATGCTGAAGTGTATCATCAGGCACAATTTATAAATGCTTCGGGTGTTTGTGGCATAAAAAGGTCAGTTTCATACACTGAGCTCTCTTAAAAAAACATATGATGGTCCCCAGCGTAGCTGTTGAATCTGCCCCATTCTATACACATTGCAGGCCGCGTCATATGCTCAGCTTGGTGTAAAATGCATATACACGGTCTGCAAGATCTCCTTTAGACTGAAACACAAATTGAGTATGAAATTCCCATCCTGAAAATCTAACAGAGAGCAAACAAAATTAACCAGTTTTGCACATCGAAAGAGAAACAAAAGTTTCACACATGAGGGTCTCTTTAGGAAAGGGAATACCAGCTGCCCGACAGGTCACATATTGTATTTCAGACAGCATCTAAGGCAGGTCAATTTATCTGCATACAGGCCCTCGTTTATGGGGATTTGGTGAAGGGTGGTGCAGCAAGTCACCTTTCTGCGCTGCCCTATGCCAAAGTGAAAGGGGAGGAATGCACTGTATTTTTGCAATGGGGTGCATTCCTGTCCTTTCCCCCTGAGCTGGCGCTGTTTTGGCGATCTAGCGCCAATGCAGGCACCGTTGCACCATGGTGCAAAGGGGCCTGTGTTGTCGCGGGATTGTTTCTGTACATGAAGGGGCACCTTCCTGCACAGAAACAATCCTAAGAGGTGTTTTCCTCTTTCTATGTGTGCTGCAGAATGCAGCACACACAGAAAGAGAAAAAACTAGCAGAAATAAAGGCATTTCTCCTTGTTACGCCTCAACTCAGGAGGTGTGAGGTTTTGGCGCTTCCCAGGTTTACATGCTCTTGTAAATCTGGGGAAGATTCAAAATCCATGTGTGCTGCTTGGAAAAACCCTATGCAACGCCCATGGAACGCCTCCATAGTGCAGAATAAGGCAATGCAGTGATTTTTGCTCTCTTTCCTTACTCCACATCTATGAGTCCCTTCAAAGCCATGCATAGTTGTTTTCCATTGCCCCGCATATATGATTTTGTAATTTACATTACCGTGGCGTCACAAAAAGTGACGCTCCGCAGCGCAAAGGGCTCATAATATGCCCCACAGTGTCTATTGACTGCTGATGGAGAAAAGATAAGTAATGGGAATCATGTGTGCTTAACTGCCTAAAATATGTATACATAGGCTTGATTACATAAACTGCAGAGAATTACGGCATCCGTTCAATAACGATACAGTGGTGTAAATGGCATATGATTATGAATTTTTACCGTACCCTGCGATATTGCTACCACTGTAGGTTGTAAATATCGCATCATAGGAATAGGTATATGTGTGATATGTACCACATTCACAACATATACCGTACAGAAAGCCATACACATGTGCTAAATTTCAGGAAGCAGACATTTCACAAGGCTCGGAGATTAAAGACAATTCTCCCTGAGAAATAACTGCTGACAACAATATAAATTCCCAATGCACCGATGTGTACAGCATCTGAAGGCTGCAGAAACATTTACAATTGACTGGAGATACAATCATGAAAGGAGACGACCATTTTTCCCACCCATGTATGAGAAACAAAAGGATTTGCAATCCACATCCATCTTTCTAGACAAGTCATCAGTGGAGTAAACAAGGTACTTCTCTGAAGAGGATTGACACACCAGGCAAGATAAATATACATTTACAGATCAGGAGCTAGAAGCACTTGCTGCTGGGGTAGTGAAGCGCCACAAAAAAATCTTTGGGGCACTTGATGCTAAAAGAACGACCAAAGGGGCATATTATCAAGCAGGGCGTTAAACATTATTATCATTTTAGCGGCAGAAAACTGCTGTTAAAGCGGCGATAATGGGCTTGATAATATGGCCTTGTGAATTCCAATAGAAGCCCATGTTCTGGTGTGAACATGGGCTTCTATTGTAATTCTCCTGGGCATATTATCAAGCCAATTATCACCGCTTTAGCAGCAGTTTTCTGCCGCTTAAACAGCGATTATTTTAACGCCCTGCTTGATAATATGCCCCTAAGTACTTACCCATCTATTTAAAGAATTCACATACAAAAAATGCATTCATTCTCATTCCAATGTGTAATGTGAGGAAGAGTGGTGTAAAGAAATGTTATCAGGACCTGACGAGATGGGTACATGAACTACTGTTGCAAAAGGGAAATTAAAGAAACATGCCATGGGAACTGGTAGGGGGACCCTTCACACAAAATCTACTCAAAGATGTGGAGGAGATAGTACTGTCTACAATGGAGTTGTTTGGTCTCAGACATATCAGTGGTGGATTAGAGGTTGGAGAAAAACAAAAAAATACAGGCATATGAATGTATCAATTATTAAAAACTAGTGTATGGTTATTGTCGTAGACATTCACAAGTTAAATATCAACCATACTGCATCCACGAGCACTTTCCTTGGTTACTTAGGGTACAGTAAACAGTAGGCTTAACTGTACATCAGCTGTGAGTTGCACAAATGATCCATTTAGTATTGTAATTATGTACTGAAGATGTACAATACATAATTGTTCGATAATTTAGGTGCAATTTTGCAGATCATAATACGCTGGCTGATAATGTGAAAGAAGTGTATTCTGTTCTTGGACCACAAATTCAATGTGTATGGCCTGATCCATGACATATAGCACTGCATTCAATGTAATTCCATTGTTTTTAAAAATATCACTTCTTCAGTCACACCACTATAACATCTGAAGAAATGTTATGCATAATTTACATCGCACAAGTGTGTTCTACACTTGCGGTTAACAATGGTATCAGTAGTGACATATCTAACTAAACGTGGACTATTACTTCTTAATCTTTCGCACACAGTATAGCATTACATAACAACATCATGAGCCATGCTGCATGCACTATGCATTTTGCAGAATGTCCCTTATCCCTTTCATCTGCAGGGATTATGGTGTTGTTGTAACATCACATCAACCACAAGGAGATAATGGACGGAGCGCTGATAATTTTCATACATGCCCCAGTCACAGATCTGAGTTGAATCCACCATCTTTCTTTAGCTCACTTCGCTACCCCAGTTCAGACACAGCTATATGCAAATCAGTCTTGACCGTGTGCCTCATGGGAACTGTCCAGCCCGAACTGCTAAGCCATGTCTTCGCTGGACTGGAAACAAGCATTCTGGGACCAGTTTGGGGCAATACCCCTCTTCAGCCAGGCTAGTTTGAATCCAGTGGCAAAGTGAGCAAGGGTCCCATGTGTGGGCATACCCTGCCAAGTTAGGGCAAACAAAGCAAACACAAGGAGATGATGGACGGAGCGCTGAAACTTTTCAGACACTCCCCCCAGTCACAGATCAGTGTTGAATCCACCATTGTTCTTTAGCTGACTTCGCCATCTCAGTTCAGACACAACTATATGCAAATCAGTCTTGACCCTGTGCCTCATGGGAACAGCCCATCCGAAACTGCCAAGCCATGTCTTCCCTGGACAAAATGAAGCATCCTGGGACTGGTTTCGGGGTAACACCCCTCATCAGCCAGGCTAGCTTGAATCCAGTGGCAAAGTGAGCAAGGGACCCACGTCTGATTTTGGGGAATCCATCATCGTTCTTTAGCTAGATTGGCTGATGATGGGTGTTACCCCAAAACAGGTCCCAGGATGCTTGTTTCTGGTCAAGGGAGTACCTGGCTTGGCAGTTCAGACTGGACTGTTCCCAATGGAGCAGGGTCAAGACTGATTTGCTATTGGCTGGGTCCAAATTGGGGTGGCGTGGTGAGCAAAACAGCGATGGATTAAACCCAGATCTTTATGACTGGGGGTGAATGTTTGCATTGTTCAACTTTCCGTCCATTATTTGTTTCTTTTGTTTTTTCACCATAAGTGGGAAGGGTATGCCAAGACTTGGGTTCCGTGCTCACTGCACCACTGGATTCAAACTAGTCGGGCTGATGAGGGGAGTTCCCCCGAAACTGGTCCCAGAATGCTTATTTCCAGTCCAGGGAGGACCTGGTTTGGCAGTTTGGACTGGACTGTTCCCATTGGAGCATGGCCAAGACTGATTTGCATATTGCCGGGTCCAAACTGGGGTGGTATTGGGAGCAAAAGAACGATCGATTAACCCCAGATCTTTGTGACTCGGGGTGAATGTTTCCATTGTTCAGCATTCCACCCATCATTAGTTTCCTTTACTTCTGTTGCCCTAAATTTGAAATGTATGCCCTGACTTGGGTCCTGTGCTCACTGCGCCACTGGATTCAAGCTAGCCTGGTTGAGATGAGGGGTTTTACCCTGAAACCAGTCCCAGGATGCGTATTTCCGGTCCAGGGAGGACCATGCTTGCAGTTCAGATAGGACTGTTCCCATTGAGCAGGGTCAAGACTGATTTGCATGTGGCTGGGTCAAAATTGTGGTGGCGTGGTGAGAAAAAGAACAATGGATTAAACCCAGATCTTTGTGACTGGGGGTGAATGTTTTCATTGTTCAGCATTCCGTCCATCCTTTGTTTCTTTTGCTTTTGTCACCCTAAGTGGGAAGGGTATGCCAAGATGTGGTTCCCTCTGCTCACTGCACCACTGGATTCAAGCTAGCCTGGCTGATGAGGGGTGTTACACCGAAACTGGTCCCATGGTGTTTGTTCCCGGTCCAGGGAGGACCAGGCTTGGCAGTTTGGACTGGACTCAGTAGAACCAGAGTTATGAATTTATAAAAGTTTAAGTGAAATCTAGTGCCTAAAAGATCAAAGGGACAAGCACAGACAACAGGTTGTGCGAGACTGGATTAAATTGAAAGATAAGGTTGACAGCGTTGGAGCATGGTTTGAATACAAGAAGTCAATTGGGTACAGTCAGTGTTTACCCTCGGACTTAGAAAATGTTTGGAAGACAAAATGCCTGACAAAGTAGAAGTTTAGTGCTGCAAGTCTTCAGGATTGTCAAAGGAGGGAGGATTGTGGTCGGATGGCCCTGGAGCGAAGCCGCAGTGAAGATTTTCACCTTCAGACTTAGCAGCTGAGATGGAAGTTGAGAATATCCAGCGGGACCAATCAGAAGGCTGCAGTGGAAGAAAGTTCCATGAGGTTAGATACCCCTTTGGTGATAGACCGCTGAAACGGATCTGCTGCTACAGAGAAGAACGTAGTGAAGAAGCTGAGAGGCCCATCTGACTGGCAATGTACCTCGAATGGATAGGCAAACAAGTTGGTCCCAGTCTCGTACTAGTTCTCAGAGCACTTCTTGGTCCAATTTTGTCTAAGTCCTCAGTTTTTTAAAATGGCGCTGGCTCCAAGCTGGCTGCAGTGAAAATACAGGGTTGTTAAGCCCATTCTGAGGAGACAGGACAGCCTATTCAGGTGCAAAAGGGGCTGCGCTAAGCTCTGCCATACCCATCCTGTCAGTAAAGGCCCATTGAAGCACAGCTAATCCTACGTTTCTGTGACTGTCTGAGAGAACTGTCAGCTACACCCAGTCATGTGACCCAGGACAGGCTGCAGGTACAATGGGCTGATGGCAGGAAAATGCCACGTTCTAAAAGTAGTAAGTATTTTCAAAGCTGTAATGTAAAATTCAACTTTTCCATTAAAGAGGGTTTATCATTACTATTCCATAGGTATCACATATGACATAACTATGGCCTCTCAATTAGGAATTACAGCCTATTAAATGGATTAAGGAATCCCCAATGTTATCCTGTATGAGGGGCAGGCTTCATTGTAGTGCAAAATGAATTTCAGAGTTTTTTATATACAGGACATGAAAAACGTAAAAGTACATGTTCTACCTTTTAATTACACAGCAACCTCCCCTATGGACTACCTAGGGTCTACCTTAGGGGTGACTTATATGGAATAAAAGGAGAGTTTAAGGCTTGGCAAGGAGTCTAAAATGCCAAGTTGACATGGCAGTGTGGCACTGCATTCAGGCGGCAGTGGCAGGCCTGGGACAGGTTTTAGAGTGCTTATTAGGTAGGTGGCACAAAATGTGCTGCAGGTCCTCTGGTAGCATTTAATTTACAACCCCTGGCTATATGTTATACCACACAACAAGGGACTTACAGGTAAATTAAATATGGCAATTAGGTATATGCCAATCAAACCATGTTTAGGGGAGTGAGCAAAAGCACGTTAGCACTGGTTAGCAGTGGTAAAGTGCACAGAGTCCTAAGGCCAACAAAAATGAATTCAGCAGAAAAATAGGAAGAGGAAGGCAAAATAAGTTTGGCGGTGAACCTGCAGAGATTAAACCCAGATCAGTTGACTGGGGGTGAGTTCTTGCAATGTTGCATTGCACATGGTATTCAATTAACCTAAACATGATGAAGTCAAGGGTCACAGTAGGAGAGCAAACCTTTTTTCTGGGTAGAGCCGACTGTCAATCTCCCCCAAGGGGTAGAGGTAAAAAGGCCCGTGCTCCTCTGCCACCACTGTCAGATCTGCATTGCTGGAGTGGAGAGGGCATCAGCCTCCTACTCAAAAGGTAGTACACTTTGCTTGTCCTCCTCATATCACTGATGTGGACAAAAGCAGTAACATTGAGAAGTTCCAATTGGCTCTCTTGATTGTCCTATCCACTCAGTGAAAACAGAAAGCATACATGTGCAGAATGGCGCAGCTGTACAAAGCCATGTAGAGTACTTTTGTCCCATCTCAAACTATATTTTTGTATACCTGGAGAAACTACAAAAGCAGGCTATCGGGCTGACCATATAAAACCTTGCAGGAAGGGTCTTCAGTGGCAAATGCATCGCCATGGATAAGGATATAAGCCTCTGGTTCTGTTTTATATAGCAATTGCAAAGGATGAACCAGCAAACAGAAGTTTCCAGCTTCAGTAGGATTTTCTCAGTTTACTAAGTGTGCTATCTTTCTTGATAAATGTCTCTGCCTGTTGCCTTTACCCCCAAATCCCTCTTTCTTTCCCTGAAATAAGAGAAGCTCAAGTTGAAAGCATTGATTTGGAAAAAATCATTTTTTTCGTTTGACATTGCTTTGACTAGTGATATCCAGTAATCACAGATAAACTACTGTCATGCTAGAAAGTGTTTTTCCAGGCCCTATGTACCCATCGAGTCTGCTTCAGAATGCGTGAGTTTGCCTTGTTTAATGGTCTGTCATCCAGCACAAGCTGTCTAGTGATCTAGTGATACCCATCCCAGCTGAACCTAAGCATATGCTTTTCTAAAGAGATCATATTCAGCAAATGTGTGAAATGCTTTCCATTAATTGGCTGTTAGTGCTGTGGGTATCTGGTGTAGCAACTTGGCACCATTCACCGCGATTTTGCAACCTCGTAACTTCACCTGGCAGAACCAGGAAATGTGATAGCAGGCGCATTAAAAACTTTCTGTTGCATTGTATATTAGTAGAATCTCTGTATGTAAACCAGTCCTTTTCTGTGGAGTGCTTTGTGGGCCAGCATCGAGATCTAAAAGTGCACAAGCAGGCCCAGAAGTAGCTACAAGAGTTGCACCGGCTCCTGGTAGACATGATCTTCCCTCTTCAGTTTGTAAATTGCTCTCTCTGTTCCATTCTCCAATTTCTCAAAGGTAGTAGTGGAGTAGGAAGGAGGCCAGTGGGCAAAACGTGAAAGACAACTCTAGCAACTGGTGTGCGAGAGCTATAAAAGGATTTGGAGTCAAGTGTCCGGTCCAGAAGGTGTCAGGGACTGTTTTTCTTTTTGTTTCATATTTTTAAGAGCAATAATCCATTTGTTAGTCAGGTCTTTTTTTTTAAAATAATTAATGCACTGACTCGACATTGAAGTTTTTAAGTTTTATCCTCTGTGTAATATATTGCATTTGAATTTTTTAAACCCCTGACTGCTGTCAGTGATGACCCGAGTAGACTGTAAGGACATCTGGAGGGCACTACATCCCACATGTAGCGAGTTTACCTATCATTGGGCTACCCATGGCATGTTCATGGCTATCAGCCAGTATAGCTTGACTCCAGTGGTGTGGAGAGCACAGGACTCACGTCTGAGCATAACCGTCCCACTCGGGGTGACAAATGCAAAAACAACAGTTGATGGACAGAATGCAGAACAATGTCATGCATTCACCCCAGTACAGAGATCTGGGCCTAAATCCATTGTTTTTTTTGCAATCCACACCACCCCAGTTCAGACATGGCCATATGCGAATCAGACTTGACCCTGTGCATCATGGGAACAGTCCAGCCCGAACTGCCAAGCCATGTCTTCCCTCATTTGCATTACGCCACTGGATGGCTACTTGATTCCCTATCACCAAATCCTTATTAGAACCAAATGGGACACTTCAAATTCAATATGTAAGAAACTGGGTTATTAGTTGAGAGGGGTGTGTTCCTTGTCATGGTGAAGTCCAAAAGTCAATACATTAACATGCTTAACCCTCTGATAGCTTGGCACAAAAACCCCAAGCACCTTTAGAAAAACAGAATGACATTTAATTAATAAAACAACAGCGAAACAACAAAAATCTAATTAGTAGATCTGTTGTTATGAGTGTTAAATGCTTCAGCTCAAAATAGCGCCAAAAAGCACAAATTGCCACTCGCAGGTGCCTGCTCTACTAGGCTTGGTCAAGGTCACTAGTTTAGGCTGACCATGATGGAGTGTGGGTCAGGTAGAGGGACCAGGTTCAGCCCATTAAAGAGTATACCTTGTCAAAGTTCACGTCCATGCAAGTAGCTGCTGATGGAACTTCTCATTGATGAGGAACTCATTGAGGGTGCGAGGAGAAGGTCTTTGCTGGAGCTTCACATTTGTGTGAGATGCAGACGGTCGCTGTTAGGCATGAAGTGCAGGTTGCTGTCAGAGGTTTGTATTAGCAGGACACGTGGCACACGTTGCTGATGCCAGGAGCCAGTTTACAGTTACAAAGAAACCCGAAGATCTGGATTTTCAGCTGGAGCCAATGTTTAAAGCTGGAGGAGTACACTGTTATTCCAACGAAGGGTCCGAACCTGGAGGGCATTCCTTGGGGATCAGGACTCACTCCAGCAGAGGCCAGTAGCAGGGCTCAGGAAGGTCCGGTTAGTGCTGTTCAGCTGGTCAACTGCAAGGAAGGCCTCTGAAAGTTTGTTTTCCATGTAGATCAGACATGAGTCAACCAAATGACCCTTGGTGTCACTTCAGAAGATCCTGGAGCCAAGACAAGCAGGTCCAACCTTCCTTCTTCAGACAACAGGGCAGTCCTTCATCTGACTCTTCCATAGGTCCAGGAGTGTTCTAATGAGAGGTCATAGGAGTGCCATTCTTAAACCAATGCCAGTTTGTGGGTGGGGGTGCCCCCTTTGTCTAAATGTCCCACTTTTCTGGGTCTGGCTCCAAACAATTTTGGGTAAAAAAAGGGCAGGCATGCCTAGGTTTAAGAAACATTTGTCAGTGGCAGGACAGTAAGCCTCAGAAGTGAGGAAGTAAGAGAGAACTGCCCTAAGTCTACATTGTGAAGTTCAAGAAAGGGTGAGTACAGCTCCCTGGACATCTTGCTCAGGAGAGGAACACCCTGCTCCACACAGACGGGCTATTTCTTCCCATGGCTGGGTGGAATACGCAAGACATCACAGGAGAGCCATTCACAGTCATGTGACCCTTGCCACTGGCAGAAAGTTGAATATGGCTTAGGTAGAAAAGTGTAAACTTTCTAAAAGTGGCATTTTCAGAATAGTAACTTAAAGTCCGACTTTACCAATGAAGAGGATTTTAAATTACAATTCAGATGAGTGAAAGAAGCAATTCTCTATCTCTTTCAAAATTGAAGTTATTACTGTGTAAGTATATAAGGTAACCCAGCGTTAGTGCTTAGGAGAGGTAATCTTATTACAATGAAAGATTACTTTCGACGTTTTTCACTGTCAAAACAAGTAAACACATGAACTACACTTTAAATGCTGTTTACACCTGCCCTATGAGCCTATAATGCCTACTTTAGTGGTGAATTAGCAGTAACAATGAAGGTTATGCCTAGAAAAAGGTATATTTTGCCAGTTCAAATTGTCACGTTAAAACTGCACTACAGGCTGTAGTGGCAGGCCTGAGACATGATTTGCCATGCTACTTTAGAGGGGGCACAATGAGTACTGCAGCCAACTGGTAGCATTTAATGTACAAGCCCTGGGTACATACTAGGGATGTATAAGTACTTACTAGGGATGTCTAAGTACTACAGATTTAATTAAATATGACACTTAGGTGATGCATATTTAACCATGCTTAAGGGAGAGAACACAATCACTTTACTCCTGGTTAATAGGGGTAAAGTGCACAAAGTCATGAAGCCAACAAAACATATTCAGTAAACAGGAGGGGTGAAGGCAAATCATTTGGGGGAATAACACTCTAAGGATGTCAGGTCTACCAACTACACAACCAATACCCCGATAGGTAGTC
Organism: Lissotriton helveticus; assembly: GCF_964261635.1. NCBI lineage: Eukaryota > Metazoa > Chordata > Amphibia > Caudata > Salamandridae > Lissotriton > Lissotriton helveticus. The sequence continues at coordinate 888,007,870 of NC_136059.1, forward strand.
TATATTCCACCCCAGGGTCACACCAATGCTAGTCATCTCCAAAGTCTACCAGTCTGGATTCAGATCACGCCAGGGCGGGACTGGCCATTGCGGGCACCGGGCAAGCCCCCGGTGCGCCGCAAGGTTGGGGGCCGGTTCTGGACCCCTGGGGGCCGTTTTTGTTACAGGGCCGTTTTTCAGCATAGCTGCAAAATTGGCCCTGTAACAAAATCGGCCGAAAAATGGCCCCGGCAAAGAGCTCGGCCGCACCCCCAACCTGACCCCTGGGGGGGCGGCCGAGCACTTTACCAGGGCCGGATTTGGTTCCCAGTCTGTCCCTGGATCACGCTACAGCCCTGAGACTGCTACCATATTCATCATAGACAATACCCTCTTGACCACTGATGAAGATGCCTTTGCTTCCTGATTTTGCTAGACATCTCAACTGCCTTCGACTCTGTTGACCACCCCACCCTCATACATACCCTTGAGTTTGAATAGGATTTATCGCTAATGTGCTTCTTTAGTTCTCCTTGTACCTTTCCAGTTTGTCAGCATGGGCACCTTCATGTCATAAAAATGTCCCTATCAGCTGTGGAGTTACCCAGGGTTCCTTAATTCATGGAGCCACTTGGTGCTGTACTCATAAATAACAGCATCATGACTCTGCTTGAAAGTCTCCACTGCTTCAGACACCTCAAACACTGCTTGTACATCATCCGAACTGGGATATCCAGTGCCTACCTGAAGCTCAGCCCAAGCGAGAACTCATGTTATTTCACCAAACAAGAAACAATACACACCTGGCTCAATTACTCAATCCTTGATGGCTCCGAATCCTAACTTTCATTGAATGCTTTGACATATGGATTCAGCCTGGACACCAACTTCACTCCCAAGGAGCACATTGACAAAAATACAAAGATGGCCAGGTAGCAACTCTCTCTTCAAGGAAAGTCAAACTGTTTCTTCCAGGAAGTGATTTCAAAACTGCAATTCAAGTACTTTTGCATCTAGAAGGTTTTAATACGCTGCTCAATTGGTTCACAAACTCCACACAGCCCCCTTTAAGCGCATCCTACATGCCACAGCACTTCTCATCCAAGTCCTGAAGAAATATTATTAGATCTCTTCTATTGTGATGGAACTCCATTGATTCTCCTTTCTTTTTCATAACCTGCTGCATAATTTACAAAGCCATCACGAATAGCACACCCACGTGTCTAGCAAGGAAGCTGACCATCTCCGGTAGTTCGCTGCACACCCGCAGCCAGAATACCATCAGGCAGCAGGTTAAGACGTATTTAGGAAATAGCTGAAGACTCACCTCTTTGAAGAACACTACATCCCAATACAGTGAACATCCACAACCCAGCGTCCTCTCCTGCAATTTGTTGACGTTATACTTGTCTTTGGCCATGTACAGTGCCCAGCTGCCTTTTGTTATTGGTATAGAAATGCCATACACATACATATATTGAATTATAGGAGAGCACCTAAAATCCCTTTGTGGAGTATTAGGTTAAAAATGATCAGTTTATGCTATTAGATTTCAAGACGGAATTACATTTGGGCTGGGGGATTGTGAAGAACACCTTCTTTGAGGGGCCACTGCATAACAACTGCCACCACTCAAACTCCATGTTGAGGGATTACCTAAAAGGAGATGGAAAAAGAGATTGATTGCTCCAGTGCCCCTGCCAGACAGATTGGGGTATAAGGTCATATTGTATCAAAATGACATTAACACAATTACCATGGAATTCTTGCTGGTTGGCATATTTAGAACGTAAACATGAGAAGAATTGGGGTTAACAAATAAAAGACCCTGTGGCCACTGAATTATATGTAATAAACCACTTAACGCTGAATCACTCATGACTGATGCTCCCTGCTACAGCAGCATAGAAAATGGATAGATGACTGGTTTTGACTACCCATAACAGTGGCACTAAAAGACCAGCGATGGCTAGCTGAATGTGTTAAAAACAGGCTTCTCATTTCCTCACTGAGTGAGAAATCTTGAAGCAGTGGGTATACTCGATTGGGAATGCCATCCCAGATACTCTTGAACCCCAAAATCTCTACTACAAAGAGAATGGATGTACATCTCCAGACTCGCATGGTTGCCTAAGCTTGCAATAGACCAGGAATATGTGCTATTGGGCAAATGGATTATCATTTCTAAATCATGACTGCATAACCTTGGAACCTTAGAGCAAAATACAAAAGAACATAAAACATGTCAACTTTTGGATGATTGATTTGCCTCTGCCACCAATCAAATCACAGACAAAGCCCAGAGTAATGACCCTGTCCCACTTGATAGCATGTGAATCAATCAATCAATCAATAAAAGCGTTATTCAATTTTTTGTAGGAAAATCATAAAAGGATGCATTTTAAAAACAAACATTAATTACTTGATCTTTAACTTAATGGGATGGCATTACCTAAAACATCATTACAAGTACATAAGTTAAAAAGCCAGCTGTAAAAGGTTACCATTCAGATTACTTCAAGAACCTAAGATAGCAATGCTTTTCCTACCTGCTTTTCCTACCTTTGATTACACTTTTTAAAAAGGATGCAATTGACCTCGTAAAACATTCATTATCTTAAAATTGCAGTGACAAAAAAGCTGGACAACATTACTCAAACCCAGTAACCTTAAAACGGGCAGTATCCATCTCCTTTGTAATTTATAAAAACTCCAAAATAAAAATACATGTATTGTCGATTGCTAGGACGTGTTTTCGCATGGGCAGTTGCTCAGCATTTTGGACCAATCATTTGTTGTGGGGAAATTTTTTATACGATGGAAAATCCTGACTCTAAATTGGGTCAGGACAAATCTGTCATATCCACTTAATCGGGTTTTTAGATACGGCTGAATAATTCCATAAGTAGTCAATATCATTTAGTTAGACTTTACTGAAGGTTTTAAGGCCTATGCTGAGACTCTGTCTTCAGGTGTGTCAAACAACATCTTTTAAAGTCCCTTCTGGAGACAGAATTTATGACCCAGGGTAAACATAATATTCTGGGTGGTAAGATCATACAAGTAGTCTTTTATGTATTTTAGCAAAGGGATATCAAGTGCCCGCTGTAGCTTAAGGCTATCTTTTATGTTCTCGTAATTGAAAGTAGTTTTTGAGGAAGTCCATATCTCGTGCCACAAGAGGACAGGTTGGACCTTTATTAGGTCCAAAATATAGGTAACCCTACTTCTGAGTGACATATGTAATTAGATGTGCTACTCGGACAGCCAGCAACATTTTTTAAAAGGCATTCTGCACCAGATATATTGGGTTAGGATCACAGTAGCCCCACACACCTGCACTGTATATAGCTGCTGTGATGCACTTTGCTTGATATATCTGCAACAGCTCCACAGGGTGTCTTCTGCCCAACTTCCTTGTGAAGTTAGTTGGTGCTGCAGTGCCTTTCATGAATAGTAACTTACTGGCTTTAACTGCTTGGGTCCAAGTCACTTTCTGCTCAAAAAGGATACCTAAATAAGAAAATGTCTTTGTAAATTCCACCTTTTTGTTATCTATATTTAGATCCCTAAAATGTAGGCTACATTTCCACACTTCATAATAAAAGGTGTTGATTGATTTACTCTGAGACCCAAGCTTCCATATGCACGATGTAGCTTGTCAGTGCCCGTTGGAGCCCTAATTGTGTTCGGGCCATTATCACTGCATCTTCCACGTACAAAAGGGCGGTTATAGAACGGTTGTTTATTTGGGGCAGGTCTTGGCACTGATCCTCCCAGGATTGACCTAAGCCTTTGGTGTAGAGTGTAAATAAAAATGGTGCCAGGACAAATCCCTGTCTAACCCCCCTTTCCATGCTGAATGGTGTATTCACACTTAATCCCCGTATCTAAGCCTAGCTTTTGCATCACTATAATGCTGCCTAAAAAACAGTAGTAGTTGTGCTTCCACCCCCATATCTTCAATAATTTGCTGTGGACTACATGGTGAAAAGCTGCTGTTAAGTCTACAAACGTCAGATATAATCTGCCCTGCTGGGGCCAGTGTATACTTCCCCAGAAAAATATTAGGATTGAGTCCTTGTTCCACTGTACCTAGACCTTGTTGGAAGCCCAATTGTAACTCTGATAGAATGTTATTATCTTCTGGCCAATCCTGTAGCCGGTTGAGCACTATGCGCCCCACAACCTTAATCAAAGAATCTAGCAATGATTTTGGCTGGTAACACGCAGGATTTTGGTGGTCACCTTTTTTTAAATATTGGAACCAATATTGAGTCTGACCATGTTTCTATAAAACCAGTGAAGCAACAGGCTGCACACTAGCAAGTGGGTCAATTTACAACAGGATTACTGAATGTAATTGGACACCTCAGGAGAGACTCAGCATGTCCAGAGACAAATGTAGAGATGTTGCTTGCCATTTGATCTGGCAATGAAATTGGGCCCGGGGACAAGTGCTGTTGTGCAAGACATACCGTGGCTTCAGGTATAATTTCAGATATAATTTTGCCAGTGAACATTAAACATTAGTATTGCCTGATGAAAATGTATTATCATCAATACAATCAGATTAGTATTCCTCTGAATTAAGCACATACAGCTCTCCCCCTCAAGGCTACATGAAGTTGATTTCTCAACAATAGGTTTATAACGCTATGCATATTTTTGAACTATTCAAAGAAATAAGGGGTCCAGAATTTGGTGAACAGATGAGGAGTCTCATTCAGGCTGAATGTAAAGACTTGAATCTGTAAATGTTTATCACTGACTGCAAACCATAGTAGTCCCAGATAAAAGCAACATGAGGCCACATGGAAGAACATGTCTCAAAGATTTATGAACAGCCAAAAGGTGCCAGCACACTGATAGTGGTCTGACCAGCCTACAACTATATTTCAACATAATCTATCTTGTTCAGTACACTATCTTGAAGTGTGTGAGTAGAGCTCCTTTCTGGTACAGCCATGATGATGACATTTCACAGGAAACACACTATTATCAACTTGTCTCATCACACCACACATGTTACAAAAAACAACATGCTATGAATAAACAATAGGATTAGCTTGGTGAGTTTAAGGAATAGCAAGCAACCTAATTGTCCTGCCAAAAAAGGATTTGTTTAATTGACATATATTATTTTTGTGAAACAGAAGATTTATTGGTATATAGATATTTGTGATACAATTGGGCAACTTAAAATATCAAAGTATTCACATACTTCATATATAAAACAAGAAGGTATTGTTATGTTATGGTAGGAGGTCTTTATAAAGTGTACTGTCACTCATGAATGAGCAGCCTGGTTCTAGCTCAGCAACAAACATAGTTAACCATCACCTAACACATAAGACTGTAGTATGTAGAACCAGGGAGAGAAGAGAGAACATTTAACTCTAGACATCATGACATGTAATATGCATTGTACACATAGCTTTCACAATGTGAGGTTATAACAGTAGGCTGGGGTGGTTCCAGCAGTCACAGAGACATGTCATATCACACGATACATGACGATCTAGTCAGAAGAGTGCTGTTGTTAGTTGATACAGATCTGTACAGTCTGATCACCAGTTCTCATGCTGTGGACAATAGTGTCCAAAGCAAAGTAGAGTGGCTGTCTGGTGGTGTTATGATGTTCAGAGTGGATGTAAACTCTACAGCGATAAAGTATACTGATATGTGTACATGCACTGGAACATTAGGTGTTGGGTTTCCTCCTACAGTTTCATGCAGCATACAAGAACTGTAATGTAAACTATAGGACAAATGTATCACCTCTAAAGTTCCTACAACGGTGTAAAGATGACTGGGGTTAGGTGGTATCAGTGCACAGACATAATATCGACTCCAAAATATCGTTTGGACAGAATATCGAGTTTTAAATATCGTTTGGAGAAAATATCGACTAGACAGAATTTCGACAGCCAAAATACCGTTTTTAAGGTAAGTGAAGTAATATCGACTGTAAATAATATAGACAGTGAAAATATCCAAGTATATAATCTAGATAGTAAAAAATATAGTTTTTTAAATAATATTTAATTATTTATAGTGTTTTTATGTTATAATATGTGTGAAAAGTGTCATTTTATTTTATAATTATTTTTAATTAATGATTTTTTTTAATTATTGTGTAATTTTATTCTGTAGCGGGTTGTGGGTTTATAGGGGAATAGGGTGGGAAGTAATTTAATTATAATTAATTAAATATGTTAATTTATTAATTGGTAGTAATAATTAATTAATTGGTAATTAAATATATGTTAATTATTTAAAATTTAATTGGTAATTAATTTAATTTAATTGATTAATTGCTAATTATGTAAATTAAAATAATGTATTTTCTGTAGCGGGTTGTGGGTTTATAGGGGAATAGGGTGGGAAGTAATGTAATTATAATTAATTAAATATGTAAATTTAATAATTGGTAGTAATATTTAATTAATTGTTAATTAAAAAATATTTGTTAATTAATTAAAATGTAATTGGTAATTAATTTAATTTAATTGATTAATTGCTAATTATGTTAAATTAAAGGGGTATTTTTAGGGTTCAGGGTCAGTTTTTAGTTTTTGGGTAAAGGGGTATTTTTAGGGTTCAGGGTCAGTTTTTAGTTTTTGGGTAAAGGGGTATTTTTAGGGTTCAGGGTCAGTTTTTAGGTTTTGGGTAAAGGGGTATTTTTAGGGTTGAGGGTCAGTTTTTAGTTTTTGGGTAAAGGGGTATTTTTAGGGTTCAGGGTCAGTTTTTAGTTTTTGGGTAAAGGGGTATTTTTAGGGTTGAGGGTCAGTTTTTAGTTTTTGGGTAAAGGGGTATTTTTAGGGTTCAGGGTCAGTTTTTAGTTTTTGGGTAAAGGGGTATTTTTAGGGTTCAGGGTCAGTTTTTAGTTTTTGGGTAAAGGGGTATTTTTAGGGTACAGGGTCAGTTTTTAGTTTTTGGGTAAAGGGGTATTTTTAGGGTTCAGGGTCAGTTTTTAGTTTTTGGGTAAAGGGGTATTTTTAGGGTTCAGGGTCAGTTTTTAGTTTTTGGGTAAAGGGGTATTTTTAGGGTTCAGGGTCAGTTTTTAGTTTTTGGGTAAAGGGGTATTTTTAGGGTTCAGGGTCATTTTTGGGTTTTTGGGGTACATATACAATATTGCCTATTATTTAATTAAATTTTGTTACTATATATATATATGTTTTAAGAAATATGATTAAAAAAATATTATATTTTTACTTTCATTAATTATTTAATTATTAAAAGTTATTTTAAGTATTGTTAATTATATTTTAGTAATTATTTTTTTATATTAATGTAATTAAACATTGTTTTTAGTAAAGTCGATATTTTTTACAACGATATTTTTGTAAACGATATTTTGTACTCGATATTTTTGTACTTACCTGTTTGTACATACAAACTCGATATTTTGGTTGTAGATATTTTTTCCTCGATATTTTGGGTAGTCGATATTTTGGTAGTCGATATTATTTCAGTGATCCGGTGGTATCTCTAGTGAGGTACATATAAAAATGTGTACTTGACACCAGTTGGGGGCATAGGTGGCATGACGGAAGTGAGGCAGGGTCAGCAAATAGTCACCAATACTAGGGGTCTCTGTGAGATCAGTCAGGATATCAACAAGGCAGCCTGATTAACCCCCATCCTCCATGAATTGTGCTCACACTTGTTTTCATTTGGCCACCGGGTAGTTATAGTTTGGCCAGTGTTGCTATAGGAAATGCTTTGTTTTGCCAATAATTTTTGCACCGTTTGATGAATCTCCATAAAACTTTCTAATAGAAAATGCTACTTTTTGCCTAGTTTGTTGATGGAAAGTTTTAGAGTGATTAGTCAAGCGGGGGATGGGAAATAAGGGAGTCTCAAAACGCAAAATCCCCTAGCATTTTCCATAGACCTTTTTATACAGCGCTAGCACAATAAAAGCTGAATGGAATTACGCAAAATTTGCCTGGGAGCTATATCTTGGCCCATAAACTATGCTTTTTGTGATTTGGTGCTTATCCTTTCAGTACCCCTGACTAAGACATTAAGTTTTGAAAATACTTGTATATCTATTGCATTCCAGTGGGCAGAGAAACACAGATTGTTCTCACCCTGAGGGAGCATGCAACAATATCTGCTACCACCAGGTGGGAGCAATGCCGTTTGGGGCTGCGGGGGCACTGGAGCTACCTGTGGCATCCAGCTTGCTAAAATAACAAAGGAATAACGCTGTTCCCTGGGGAGTTAGGATGAGGGCGTAACCAAGCCCAACAAGGAAGGGGCGTGAAAGGGGAATGCCCCTTTCGGAACTAAAACCCTCACACACCCAGCAAACTAGGTGTCATGCTTCATCATTTGGGTTTTGCTCCTCGTCAGACTGGCGCTGCAATGTCTGACGGGCTCCCATAAAGGGGCTCTTTACCGGAGATCTTTTGTTCCTGTCAGTTGGTGCATGTGGGTATGAGGGTTTTAGGAAAAGTGTAGACGTGTGTGAAAGTTGGAATTAAAAAAAGTTAGTAAATCCACCGCGGGTTTTAATGGTGTGATTCACTACTTTACTAAAAACGGTGAGTAGAATGTGACACGCTAGTGCTAGAACCCAGCAGTGTCTTAATCTACCTGAAGGTCGACATGTTTCATGCTCAGAAGAGCAATTCGTCATGACCTAAAAAATCAAAAAAGTGGGTGCTACACAGCAAGAGAAGGGGTGAATACTACCTTCCACTTGGTTAGATGGAGGCAGACCAGGTGGTCCTGCAATATCTTAGTGGGACCCTACTAAGACCTTTGAACGGCGTCAACAGTCATCTTCTGAGTGCTTGTACCCTAATGATGAGGTACCTGTCCGCAGTCCGGACTAGCCTGTGAAACCTACCCGCACGTCGGGGGGAGGGAGAAAGACCAGCTTGCTAATTCACAGATGCCTCAGGTGATCACTTGGCACAAACCTATAACTAAGGATAGGCCCGGAGGATGGGGTCCGACAGAACCACAATAGGCTTGAGAGGGGGGTGAAACCCTCTCCTTCTAATTATGAAGTCCCTGGGGTCTTTTAGGGATTGGAGAGAGGGCAATGAGCCACCCTTTCTGAATAGTAAGGTATATGGCCTTAAGGGATGAGGTCCCCGGGGTGTCTTAAAACTTGGGAAGATGGGGCCACATGCCCCGCTCCCCTATAATTATATTATGACCCCCGGCAAAGGGCCCAAGGCCGCTGAAGGATCAAGGAGGAGGGCCATGCACCCCCTCACCAAATATGTATTTCTGGGTGGGCTTAGGGGGAGGGGGTCCCCATGGCCAATAGTGACTTGGGGGGCACACAAACCCCCTTCTGTTTTTAAAAACAAAGGGCCCCGGCGCCCCTTGTGCAAATGGTGGCTTGGGGGAGGGCTCCATTACCCCTTACCCTGGGCAGAGGGTCAGTCATGCATGGCATGCGGTTGGCCGCAGGTCCTGGGTGTGCCACATTGCCTTTACATAATATTGTATAAAGAAACACTAGAATTTAACTCTGAAAAAACAATGGTATTTGAAATGTCATCTGTCATGTCATAAACGATGACATAGAAGTTGTCATTAGTAATATAATATTTGAGTTCATAAGTAGTGCACTGCAGGGCCACAATTTATAGTTAGTCTGCTGCCTATAAAGGGTGAAATCCGTTTCATTTGTTCAAAATGTTACATTGACACTGACATGTTCCCTTAACTATAACGTCACTTTAACCTTTGTTTATTTCAGTGAATTTCCAAGTTTTTTTTCCAAACACAATCAGTCAATTTATCACACCAAACTATTGTTTCATTGAATATTGAACTCAGTGGTAGCGGGACTTTCCTGTGAAATACTTTGACTGAGTTATGGAATTGTCCTTTTGAAGCAAGTGTTACACTTGGTAAACAGTGAAGCAAGTTGAGTTTTGCCAAAATCGACATTGAAAACCAATATAAACAAGCATTTGCAATGCAATAGGTCTCAATGTACACGATTTTGAGCTATTGGCATTGTAAATGACAATAATACCTTTAATTTATGTTTTGGTTTTTAAAATATAAATAGAAGGCATTGTCATTTAGAATGCCAACCGCTTAAACTCTCGCAAATGAAAGACCTATTACTTTGTAAATGCTTGATAAAATACTACAGTCGGGTGAACAGGTTGTGTTTAGAAAGAGCTCTGCATGCATTTGCAGGGTCTCACTGTGATTGATGGCTGTTATAAGGAGGCCAGGAATAGGGCGGACACTGAAGGCAGTATCCTTTTTGGAAATGAACTAACAGGATGGATTCCTGTTTTGCTTTTTAAGCTGAGCTCGAGTCGGGGTACTACACGGGTGGACGGCGTCCCCCCACTTATTTTACCAGGAGCTCGATTACTGAAGAAAATGGAGCCACACATTCATTCTTTGGCCTCTCTGGGGCGAGATCGGAGCTCATTCAGAACACTGCTCACGAGCTAGCTTCTCTGATTCAATCGCATCTAAGGGGTGAGCGAGGGGAGGCAATGAGTCTGATGGTGCAAGCCACCTTCGTGACATCACTTCCTGTCGTGACGTCTGCGCCCCCCCCTCAACCCCCCCCCCCAACTTCTTTTGTTAGGACTTGTGCCCTGTTTTTAAGTACCAATGAAAATGTTTCCTAAAAACGTATTCCATGTTGGTAAAAAAAAAAGAAAATCAAAACAGCAATCCTTCCTGTTAGTTTATTTTAAAAATACCCCCGTAGGGCAAATGCGTTGTTTAGAAAGCACATTGAATGCATGAAATGCATTTGTGGGGGCTCACTGTGGTTGATGGCCGGTATAACGAGGCCAGGAATAATATATTTTGCATCTGCTATATTGTTTATTAATGGAAAGTCACCTACTTGGCTCAGTCAGCTTATGTTCAATGCGGCTGGGAAACATTATTCGGAGCACCGTGGTGTCTTCCGATGCAGCAGGGGAGACACTTTTGTTTTTTTGTAATGCGTGGGACGGTCTTGTTTATGACTCATATGCGGCTGGGTAACGTCGTCTGTAGCAGTGTTGCCTCTTCCGGTGCAGCAGGGGTAGAATGACGAAGTTGGAGGAAATAAGGCAAGCACCATGACCCTCCCACCTGATTCTGAATGGTTAGCATGTAGGATCACTGCCATATCGGTAGGTGCTCTTAGTCATTTTCTTACTGAAAAGTAAAGGTCAATGCAGGCGTTTATTTTTTATTCTATAAAATGACAATAATGATGTGCACACATTTAAAGAGGCTCCTCCCAAATTTCAGTAATTAACAACTTTGCTTGCGTTGCCTCACACTGAGGGGCCGAGTGAAGTGGATGTGCCAACGATAGAAGTGAGTGCAGACGGGGTGGATGTGCCGATGGAAGTTAGTTAATTAGCAGCACTAAAGAAACTCCCATAGGGTGAACACGACATTTAAAAACACGGGCAGAAAGACACAGGTAAAAAGCAACAATTAACAAGCAAACAAATCCCCCCCCCCTCACTTACCTAACGCTGGAACAGAACACCGCAAGTCGGCCTCGAGCGCGCCTCAGAAGAGACGCGGGAGGACAGGAGCGTGACGCGCGTGAACGTGCAGGCTGACGTTCCCGCGCGTTCACGGACCTGAGTCGGCGCGTTCACAGGTCTAGAGCTGCTCGTTCACAGCTCTCACTCCCTTGGCAGGGAGGATAGTGACTATAGAACTCGCTGGCGGGAGCGCTTCGCGCTCCAACGCCAGGCGAGCCCTAAAAAGGTAAAGGGAAGTTATCGAGCACTTTGGGAGTCGTAGTCCCAGTTATCATGGAATAAACAAAAGCAATTTTGCAACAAAGGAACACTTTTATTGTAAAACCATTTGGGGGTTAAATGGATAACCTGAAAAAAGAAATTGTACTCACCCCCATTGCATTGGTGATATATGGCATAGATCACGAACTAAAAACCTTGAATTGACTGCCCTTTTAAATTGAAATTGGAAGAATGGACGATTGTCCTTTTTCAATGTCTAATAAGTTAAGTTATTTAAAAGCTAACAAACCTACTGATGTAACAGCAAGTGGCATATGATTAAGAGTCGCATGACTCGAAACGCTCAATGCCTGTTGGACTTGAATTAAAAGAACTTTTGAAAGCACTGTTGGTTTGGCCGTACTACGTTGCTGAAGGAGTGCGTGTTGCTATATATATATATATATATATATATATATATATATATATATATATATATATATATATATATATATATATATATCTGGGCCCTTTCAGGCATAGAGTGACGATTAAATTATGCAAAAAAGAAGCAGAGAATTCTGGGTAGTTCTCAAGTTTCAGTACAATCACTCCTATATATATATATATATATATATATATCTGGGCCCTTTCAGGCATAGAGTGACGATTAAATTATGCAAAAAAGAAGCAGAGAATTCTGGGTAGTTCTCAAGTTTCGGTACAATCACTCCTACGATGGGGCTGGACACCGCAAATGGCACTGACCTAAGAATGCGGTGGTTTTGTGGGGCCGTATCATTACCTTTTAGGTTTGGTTACACCGGACACACGAAAATTCAAGCTTCATTTGAATCACTGCTGTAAGTCCTTTTTCCTTTGTATTTCGGCAACTGATCCAAAACTGTGAGCTGTCTCCGAATGCAGAGTATGTTTCAAACGGAGAGAAAGGAACTGTTAAGGAATCGGCAGGATTTGAAAGTTCAGTTCATAAACTTTTATTCGATTATCAAAAATTTACATAATCATAAAAAGTACAGCTTAAAAGGAACCATCATTTTTGTACTGGGGTTTACATTTTAGAGTTTACATCTTATAAAACAATTTTCGATCGAATTCTTGTTACTATTTTTAAAAAAGTCACTATCATTTTGGCTTCATGCGGGTTTGCCGGTGACTGTAGATAGGCAAGCGCCGGATATGTGTTTCTAAGGCCACTTAGTCGCAGAAGGGGAAGGATCCATTTTTTCCTGGCCACACTGTAGTATTTACAGAATAGTGTGACGTGGACCGTTGACTGCTTGGAAAGCCCATCGCAAGGACAACAGTTCATGATCCGTGACCAGTTATTCTGTTCTGGAAATGAGACCAGGCGAAAGAAGAGATCAAACCGGAGTCTAGTCAATAGGAACTTTTCGTGATTCGAAAGAAAGAACGTGAGGTAAGGCTGTATCAGCTTCTCTGATTGCAATTTAGAGATTTTTTCATTTAGTGTTTTCACTATCTCTGCTTGATTCCGGAGTTCTCTCAAGTGGCCTAGACACAGTTCTTTCAGCTGTTTCTTGGATATATCTTCAATCGAGGATGGATCAGAAAAGTATTGCTCACGTTTAAGATCTTGAAAAAATTTAAAAACGTAATTAAGCCAGGGAATTTTTCTCCAGTGAGTTAGGCTAAGACAGTCTGTGATGAGGGCGCGTGATACATGGCTTTCTGGGTTGCACCATATGCGATGCCATAAGATGAGAGGTTGACAGCGTATGGTGTCTGTAACGAATTCCATCCCTAGCTCTCGATGAGATGCTAATATCGGAGAGCTTTGGGGGAGAGCCAGTACGTATTTAATGAAGGCGTTTTCCGTAGCCTGTAGTTGCTTGATGCACCCATAACCCCAGATGCCTGCTCCGTAACTCGCCACGCTGTGGCATTTTGCGTAGTATAAAGTTATGAGTTCTGACGGAGCCGGTTTGCCTAGTTTTCTGGAGAAAGCGCAAAGTGCAGATGTTGCTCGACGAAAGTTAAGGTTTCTGGCTTCTATGGCTTTTCGCCAGGTCATTGAATCGTCAACAAGTATGCCCAAATATGGATATACTGACGTTTTTTCCAGCTTAGTGTTGTTTATGTATATGGATTTTGTGTTCCCTGGTTTGGGTCCTATGGACATTGTAAATGTTTTCTTTGTATTTACTTTTAGTCCCAATGAGTCCATAAACGTCACATATTTGGCCAGCTGTCGTTGTAGTTGGTTGGCTGTTCGGGCCAGGATGACCGAGTCGTCGGCGTAGAGTAGAATGGGTATAGGGCGACGAGCTATTTGCGGGAGGTCCTGGCTCCCTGCCAACATTGCTTCTTCAATCCCGTTGGTGTATAGGTTGAATAGGAAGGGAGCCAATACACACCCCTGCCTGACTCCTCGCGTGATTTTGAAGGGGCGCGATATGTCGCCGCCAATGCCGTAACGCACTCGGCCTTCTGCGTTGGTGTATAGGCCCCTGAGAAAGGCCAGTATCTCTGGATCTACTCCGAGATTCGACATAATTTCCCACAATTTGGCGTGCTGAACACAGTCGAAAGCCGCGCTCAGGTCTACATAGACCAGGTAGATCTTCCCTTCTTTTGCGTGGGCATATTTCCCAGCCAAGAGCGTCAGGTTTAGGGCTTGCTCCACCGTACCGAGTCCCTTCTGGAAGCCGTATTGCAGATCCGTAAAGATGTTGTTTACCTTGGCCCAAGTTTGTAAGCGGTCCAAAAGTAGTCGGCCTGCAATTTTGCCCGTAGAATCCAGAAGGGAGATCGGCCGGTAGCACGCTGGGTCGTTTCGGTCCCCTTTCTTAAATATTGGCAAAAGAGTGGATGACGACCACGAGGGAAGGAGACCGACTTGAGCGACTGCGGTCATTACCCGGGTTATTATTAATGACCAGTAGTCACTATTGTGCAAGAACAAGTCCATAGGTACCCCGTCCGGGCCGGGAGCCTTGCCAGTTTTTGATGCTCGAATTGCTTTTCTGACCTCAGTGACTGTAAAGCGTAAGTTGATTGGAAAAAGATGGGTTTCTGCCTCGGCCACGTGCTCTATTTGGGGTGTGTCGAATGCCGGGCCGAAAATTTTTGTGTAGTGAAGGACCCATTCATTCTCTGACACTGCGACGTCGAGATGGTTTGGATCGGTGTCATTTTCCAAGAAGGGTGATCTAATGGTCTGCCAAAAAGTGGTGCTGTCCTTTTTTAATGCGCTCTCGTGCAATTGGCACCAAAGGTCTCTCTTGATCTGACGCCTACGTTCTTTCCTTGTTTCATTATACAGTTTCCTCCGGGATGAGATTAGTTGGGCGTCTCTTGGCTTCTGCCGAAGAGCTTCTTTTAAAGCTGAAAGGGCTTTTGTGCAGTCCGAGTTAAACCATCTGTTGGTTTGGGATGTAGGTTTGTTTGCCCTGTATTTAACTAGTTCGTCTCTTATGGCCCCTTGTATGTTATGGAAGGAGGCGATGATTAGTTCAGGAGAAGCTTCTGCGGACAGACAGTCCCTTTGCCAGGGGAGCGTTTTTTCGAGTATCCTTTGCGTAGTCGTCTCAGGGTCGACTTTGGCCCATTTAATTGCAAAACCGTTCCTTTTCTTTAATGTTATTGTTTGCTGATCGAGGGAGCTCGTTCTCGTTATAGGAGGACCTGCTTTCTCCATTGTGATCTCCACGCTTAAGGGATAATGGTCGCTGATCGGGGTCGACCCTACTTTATAGTTTGCTAACGTGTTTTTACACGTGTTTGAGGCTAGTATGAAGTCGATAGTAGATGTGCAACCTCTCCCATGGAAGGTGGGTTGAAATTCCTGTACCGGGTCCACTAGCTCATTTACAAAGTCTAAATCCAGGGTAAATAGAATTTCGTTCAGCTTGTTTCCACTTTGTGAGTGTGCAAAATGAGGGACCGGATTGCCGAATACAGATAGTAGGCCACAGGTTCCGGTTTTGTGGTTTGGGCATATTGGCTGGTTAAAGTCTCCTCCCCAAATGAGTTTTATTGTTGCACTTGGATTCGAATTTTGCAGTGTGGATATATGAGCCACCATTTCTTCCAGGTTTATGCAGCGGTCCTGGGTACCTGTGTTATTGTAGTAATTAATAAGTATGTAGATATTCCTTGATGCAGTGGTGAGATATGTCATTTGGATGACCTGGAAGGCAGATGTTTCTTTTATTAATTTTACCGTGGCTGCTAGAATGTTAGAGAAGTAGATCATAAGACCACCTTTGGGTCTTCCCATTGTGCTTGGCGTTGCTTTGGTGAAAAATGTCTTGTATCCCGGTAGATGGAGGGGGGATAGACGCCAGGTCTCTTGTAAGCACAAGATTTGATGGCTTCGTGCTATTTCCAGCCACTGAGGACATGTTATTTTGCTGGCTAAGCCTGCAACATTCCAAAAAGCTATACCTACGGCAGTGGCCTCGTTAGTTGTTGAGATGGCAAAAGTTATTTTGCCACTGGTTGTAATTTCAGTGGTTACGGGTTGCTCAGTTAGTGGACTTGCGCTCGTGGCCAAGATCTCTGAGGGACAGGGGGTTAAGAGATTGTTTTGTTGAGTCATAGAGGACTCTGCTAGCTCGAGCTGTTCAGGTGGAGTTTTCTGGTACTTATTTGGGGCTAGGGAATGTGAGACATCAGCTAAGTAATGAGAGGCAGCTGTAGGTTGATTCAGATCGACCGTGGATGGTCAATCGATCATATCGAGACACTCGTAGCGGTTGTGGGTTGGGAAGCCCTGCCAACCTTCATATGCGGGATAAGGTCTATCCTGCCAATATGGGACTTGGGTATCAACATACCTTTCTCTTGGTCCTCCCCTATCTGGGTACTCACAAGGGAAGTCCCGCCGATTCCACGGTGTTTGACGCCATGGATCCTGATTTCGTCGGGCTTTGGGAAGATGGTGCCATTCCCAAGGAGGGGGGTTGAATTGTTGTTTCATTGGGGGGTAGAACTGAGAAAGGTGGCAGGCGTCTACTCCTCCTTTTTTCTCGAGTTGTGGCCAGGCACATATATAATCAACCGTTGCGGGATCTTTGCAAGTTACTATTATGCAATCACCGCGTATTGATTTCTTGGTTTTGCCTATCCAGGCTACCCTACGTGCTGATATGATCCCTCCTGATAGGTGGGATTCAAGAGGTCTATTTATGCTAAGCCACTGCATGGCCTTGTTTTTAAGTGACCATGCAGTTTCTGGGGTGTCATCTACTAACTCGGGTACTCCTGTTAAGACTATTATGTAGGGAGTAGCTTCAGGGGGCAGATGGGCAGGGCGTCTAACTGCAGGATGTTTTTTCGGGGTGGTTACCGATGTGATCTTTGGTGTTTTTTGGAGGGGTAGGGAATTCGTGGGCTGAGAGACGGGTTTCTCCTGGGGAATTCTAC
Source organism: Lissotriton helveticus (assembly GCF_964261635.1). Lineage (NCBI taxonomy): Eukaryota > Metazoa > Chordata > Amphibia > Caudata > Salamandridae > Lissotriton > Lissotriton helveticus. The sequence continues at coordinate 888,024,960 of NC_136059.1, forward strand.
TAGAATCTAATTTTTGTGCTGGACATGAGCTTTGTGACTCAGCCTTACTTTTAGTATCTATCTGTTGCCCTTTGCTTTGTTGTGGTGACTTCTGCAGTATTGGTTTCACCTGCTGGGGGTGAGATGTATTTGTGTTTGATTTGGGCGTGATTAACGGTGGATTGGGGTTCGTTTGTACTGTATGTGTTGTGTTTGTAGGATTAGCTACTTTCTGATTTTGTTTCTGGTTTTGCTTTTTTGATGGGTGTGTGGTGTTTCGCTGTCCCTTTACATCTATCCTGGTGTTTGAGTCTAAGAGAGTAGCTGATATTATCGTTAATTGAGCCTCAAGATTTCTTATGCTCAGCTGGATGGGTTTCAGATATTGGTAAAGTAGGTCTTTGGTGGTAGTTAACACTTGGGTTGTAATACTACAGGTTCTACATTGCTCAGTTTGGTTGTTGATGTTGGATATTGGCTTGTGCGGAAGAGTGCAGTCAGGAATATGTAGTATACTATTAGAACATGAGGAGTTTGAGTTGTTCGCAGGTGAGTTTTGTGTTTTTTCGCTGCGTGGTAGTCGGGTTTCTGATGTTGCCCTTTCCCATACGTCGTGCTGGGGTAGGTTGTCGTGAGTTAAGATATCTCCTTGCGATTGACAGCCAGCTAGGTCTGGAGTTGCTTCCAAATCTTCTGATGATAATGATGAGGATTCCAACTCGGAATGAGTAACTGACAGGTCAACTTCAGAAGGAACAGTATTGAATTCCGTGGTTAGAGGGAGTACTGGGAGTGAGCTGTTTTGAGAGGTCAGATTGATTGGAGAAGCAGCATTCGCTATGGCGCCAAGTGATGAGCGCTTGGCATTAGCGCTCGTGAGGTCCAATGAAACCCTCTTTTCCATGAGGGCTATACTTTGATTTATTGTTTCATTGACCCGCGATATAAATAGGTCAATGGGACCTGTTACCTGTGCTACCTCCTGCGCGTGTTTAGACTTCGGTTTGGATTTAGAGGTGCTTCTGGTTTTGGGAGCCATGTTGTTTGTTACCGAGTTGTCGGTGTAAGAGAGATGGCCCGGTCCGGTCTCTACCGGGCACTAACGGGCAACAACGGGCCCGCCCTTGGCCCGGGCTTCGCCCCGGGCTCCGACCCGCGCGCGTCCCGCGATGCGCGTTAGTAATGCGGTTAAGTGGTTATTCGGTGAGAGGGGGCGGGCACTGGGAGGGGGCGCGGCTCGCACGGGAAGAGGCAACAGCTGATGTAACTGATAGCTGAGCCTCGCAGTCCCGGAGCCACGCCTCGCGCCTCCTCTGCGGCCACGCTGATGTTCTTCCTCCTCACCTCCTCCTCTCAGGCTGGAAACGGGTTAGTTCAACAAACTACTCCTGTAGCGTCAGGGAATGCGATGCAACCGGCAGGAAATCTCAGTGCGAGTGGCGCCCGCGTAGCGGGAGCCGCGAGAGGTTGTAGGCGATTTGGTGGGGGCGGGCACTGGGAGGGGGCGCGGCTCGCACGGGAAGAGGCAACAGCTGATGTAACTGATAGCTGAGCCTCGCAGTCCCGGAGCCACGCCTCGCGCCTCCTCTGCGGCCACGCTGATGTTCTTCCTCCTCACCTCCTCCTCTCAGGCTGGAAACGGGTTAGTTCAACAAACTACTCCTGTAGCGTCAGGGAATGCGATGCAACCGGCAGGAAATCTCAGTGCGAGTGGCGCCCGCGTAGCGGGAGCCGCGAGAGGTTGTAGGCGATTTGGTGGGGGCGGGCACTGGGAGGGGGCGCGGCTCGCACGGGAAGAGGCAACAGCTGATGTAACTGATAGCTGAGCCTCGCAGTCCCGGAGCCACGCCTCGCGCCTCCTCTGCGGCCACGCTGATGTTCTTCCTCCTCACCTCCTCCTCTCAGGCTGGAAACGGGTTAGTTCAACAAACTACTCCTGTAGCGTCAGGGAATGCGATGCAACCGGCAGGAAATCTCAGTGCGAGTGGCGCCCGCGTAGCGGGAGCCGCGAGAGGTTGTAGGCGATTTGGTGGGGGCGGGCACTGGGAGGGGGCGCGGCTCGCACGGGAAGAGGCAACAGCTGATGTAACTGATAGCTGAGCCTCGCAGTCCCGGAGCCACGCCTCGCGCCTCCTCTGCGGCCACGCTGATGTTCTTCCTCCTCACCTCCTCCTCTCAGGCTGGAAACGGGTTAGTTCAACAAACTACTCCTGTAGCGTCAGGGAATGCGATGCAACCGGCAGGAAATCTCAGTGCGAGTGATTTGAAAGTTAGCTATATTATCTGAAGCATGAATGTGCAAACTGCTTAAATGCTTGACTTTGGTTTTAAAAGCAAGGATATTGATGGTGATGCCTTCAGGTGCAGTTGGAGGACTCGTAATAATCCAGTCCGGGTTTTCATTTGCAACATAATAGAGCATGTTGGGAACTGACTTTAAATAGTACGAAATAAGAGGGCATAACGTTGAATAACACAGTCTCTAAAAATAACTATGAAGCGAATTTAGTTTTTGCAGAGTTTAAATTGTTGTGGCTTTGTTTAAACATATTCCGGTTATGCCTTCTGTGGAAAAATGAACTACATTATCTCTCATGCCTGTAGTGACCCAATCACTGTGGAGTGGAGTGTATCTTCGATTTTAATGAATTATAAACCTTTAAAAAGAGGCACCAATATGGTGCAACTCAGGTTGATGAAGGCAGCTTGACTGCCGAAACGCGTCCCTGTTCGTGTAAATGCTGTAACCAAGAAAATTAAAACGGGAAGAACCCCCACAACAACATGTGCTGGCTCCTCAATGTAATTCAGTTGGGGAATAAATCTATATAGTCCCAAGAGGATAAAGAGTATATACTGTCCCCTCATATGAGAACCCTGCCCCTCAACTTCTAACTGACTGGGCAGAACACACGGCCCATTATTGTAAAGGTACACTGGGATTGTTGGTGAAGTACGCATGGAGTGACCGCGACAAAACATTAGCAGAGATCAAACAGCTAGAAGATGATCTACGCAAGGAGGAAGATGACAAAAAATAACGGAAGCAATGGAGCAAATGAAACCTAGATTGTTGGAATATGAAAAAAAATCAAAACTCGTAAGCATGAGAAGTTTCAAAGAGACAAACGAGACTACACACAGGGCAGAGTACTAACCTACGCAAAAAAAATTGATGTTTCTCGTAAAGAACTGAATTCTAAAACTAAAGCACCGGCCCAGACTGTGGCGACATCGGAATCTGATTTGACAGGCAATGAATCCAGCGATGATCAAGCGACACAAGTCACGAGTGGTTCTAATAAGCAGACCCCTTTTCAGACCGAATTCCAAGTCATCAGACAATCCTGGCTACGGGGGGGAAAGAACAAACCCCCAGAGGCAAACGAAAACGCAAGAGGACAAGAAGATCCGGTGGCGGCAGGAAAGCCCAAAAGCACAACCTGGACCAATCGCAGGCGGAACAACAGGAGATAATGGGAATAACTAATCTTACGGTGGTAAATTTAACAACGAGACCACTTACTGACTCATAAAATAAAGTACTGAGTTTGGGCCTGACATTCTGCCCTGATTCCCACCTGGAATATACTCAGACCAGGATTGATCTTTTCAGTTTCGTAAGGAAGTTGAAACTTCATAAATATTTCAAAACTAAAACTCATTTAAAGACTAACAAGAAGCCAGAAGCAAGACTAACAGCAACAGATGATCTTGCTGTCAATGATCTCCCAGGAATAGAAGTATTGGAGGATTTAAGAAATAAAGTGATGTTGGATGAGGTAATTGGCCAAGATGTCGTAGAACGAGCAATTAATGTGGGTATTGAACAGGATAGAGAAGAAAGTCCCTATAAACCGTGCTCCACTTTTAACCCACAGATGCCGTTTGATGCCTTAGATACCTTCTCAGAGGCAATGATGAAGGATCTCCTACAGTTCCGGAAAAAACAGAGAACATATAGGAGTGGAGGGAACCTCTCACAGGAGGAGAAAACTGCATTGAACACATTGGCCAACGACAAGTCCATCATTATAAAGCCTTCGGACAAAGGGGGGAATGTGGTGGTGCAAACAAGGGAACAATATCACCTTGAGGCAATGAGACAACTATCTGATGTGAGATGCTATCAGAAAACCACTTTTAAAGTATACCAACAAAGCATCAGGCATATGATGAACTCATAAATAGGTGGTATAAGAAAGGAATGCTTGAGAATGAAGAACATCTGTATCTTCGCAGCTCTAATCCTACCTGCCCCACCTTTTACCACATTCCCAAGATACATAAGGACAATCTGCACCCCCCAGGGAGACCAATTGTTTCTTCAGTTCAGGGACTGATGGAACATGTTTCAAAGTTTCTTGACTATTTTCTGGCAAACTTGGTAACTAACTTATCTTCCCATGTGAAAGACACCAAGGACTTTTTGACTAAAATCCAAGATGTACAATGGCAAACTGACTACCTACTTGTTGTACTTGATATAACGAGTCTTTACACCTGTATTGAACACTCAACAGGAATAGAGGCAGTGACTGTCTACTTAAAGAAAAGACAGTTAAGATATGCGCAACACAATTGCATGCTGATTGAGTTTCTGCATTTTTGCTTAAATAACAACATTTTTCTTTTTGAAGAAGATTATTACAAACAGGTGTCTAGTACGGCGATGGGCACCTGCTTCGCTCCCAGCTATGCAAACTTTTTCGTTGGCTGGTGGGAGGAGCGGGTGCCCAGAACCTACAGGGACGATATATCGAGTGGCTCGGTGATAAAATAGCATCGATACATCGATGATTTATTTATCATCTGGCAAGGAACAGAAGAGACTGCACGTCACTATATCGCTAACCTGAATGAAAATGATCACAACTTGCACTTCTCAGGGACAATTAGTCCGGTATCTGTGGACTACTTGGACCTGAGAGTGCAAGTTGTTGGGGGCAAGATCGAGACTTCCTTATATCGGAAAGCCACGGCTGGTAATTCAATATTATACGCGACAAGCAGCCACCCCGCCAAACTAGTGCAAAGTATCCCCTATGGGGAATTACTTAGACTCAGGAGAAATTGCACACGTGACTGTGACTTCGAGACAGCAGCATCTGTGAGTGTAGCCAGATTCATTGTAAGAGGTTACAATCCTGTTACCCTGAACAAAACACTTTGCAAAGTAAGAGCCATGACCAGAGATAACTTATTGAAACAGAGTAGGGATAGAAAAACAGAAGGCGATAAATTCTGACTGATCACCCCATACTCAGCAGAGGCGAATCATCTAAAACAAATGCTGAGAAAAAATTGGCATATCCAGAAAACAGATAATGTCATAGGTGAGGATGTCCCTAACTTTCCCTTGGTCACATTTAAAAAGGCCAGGTCCATCCGAGATCAATTGGTACAGAGCCATCTAGAAAAAATACCTTCCAAAACTAACACCTTGAAGAATATGAAAGGTTTTTTCCCCTGTTAAAGCGTGCTGTAACAGCAAAAGAGCGCTTACATATACTATTCAAGACACTGGTATGGTCAAAAAAATCAACAAGTTTATTACTTGCAGTACACCGTATGTGGTGTATTGTCTTGTTTGCCCTTGCGGGCTGCGTTACATAGGCAGCACGGTGCATCCATTTAAAATTCGGATATTAGAGCACATGAGGGCAATAGACAAGGTGGACCAAGCATATCCGGTTGCAAGACACTTTGCGGAAAAACATAAAAGTGATCGGAACCAGTTACTCTGTTTTGAACTTGATTTAGTCCCTGACAATATCAGAGGAGGGGATAGACTGAAGAAACTTCGAAGACTGGAATTGAGGTACATTATTGACTCCATTCCAAAACACCTTGGGGTATGAATAGTGGCGAAGATCTGATGATTCATACTGGTACATAAACAATCAGTAACAATATATGATGAAATTGCAAAGGAAGTAACTGTGATATCGTTTTGTATGTATCTATAATTGTATATATGTATATAAGGAAGAGTGTTTTGAGGCTAATTTGGAGGAAATAACGCTTTCATTTAGGATTCAAGATTAATTTGTGACTTTGAAATTTTATTTAAAGTTATAAGATGTGCCTTGGTGGGTTCCAAAACTGCAAACATGAATTTGATAAGATGAAATGACTAATGATGCATGAAATATGGAAAAAAAAGTATAAAAATGTTAATGTATATAAAATGATATGCTAATGGTTGATGTACCTTGAAAACAAACTTGAATACCATCTAAGGGAGGATTATGGCCGATTCACGGCTTTATCTTTGTTTGAAAACCAGGTAACTTAATTTGATTCAAATACAAAAAATTGTATGTGTGGGATGATGGTAAATTACTTACATCTCACAATTTGAGTTTACTTGGGTTAATGAGTGGATAAAATGTATGTGAAATTGTACAACATACATAGGATTAATTATATCTATGGTAACATGTACCACTCCAAGATGGCGCTGATGAATGTCAGCAAGCCATAAGTCCTTCCTTTATGGCGGGGATAATGTGTTTAAAAACATGCCGCTGTCTAGTGGCCACTGACATCGAGAAAGGCTGTGTGCTGAAACGCGAGCGCGATTGTCTATCTGTTGTAAATAAAGCAACCTTGGGAAAATCAACCCCGTGAGTGTGGAGAATTCTTTTACAAAGTAAGGAAGAATTGGAGCTTAATATATACCAGGTATAGACCAGGTACATTTTGGAGCTCAATACGAAAAATCCCTATGGATTAAATGACAGGGAAGACCTTTACACCTTCATTTAGGATTTATCAGCATGCCCGTAAGACCTGTCCGGATTCAAAAAGATTTTCATCCCAGTAATGTCACTTTTTATACTATAAGCTCTTGACATTGTGGTGACTATGTTGTATATATTTTTATAATCATGAAAATGAGATTTTTTAAAATACGTTTTCTGATTTATATTCCAGGAATTATCTGTTGTTATAGTTGCACTTTATATTGCTAATTTTGCACAATCACCTTTGCACTTGTCATGTTTCTAGTAGGCATCGTGACAGGCCCACTTGGGCTCTATTTAGATCAATTTATTCTTGATTCATAGAATTGGACTAACGCTCTTGTACTGCACTTGAGCATATTACATGATTTTTTGCACAACATTGATATTTGGATTGTTTACATGTAGACATTGGGTCGATACTCTTTTACATAGACATAATCATTTGTCATGTTTTGGTACCATATCTATTTGTTCGTGTTGCGTAAATATGCTTGTACATTTATTAACTAAATAACTGGTTTTATTGAATGTAAAATATTTTGGGAAATTTACATGTTTCCTAAAGGCTTTCCTTCATTGATTGCACAACTACAGCGTCATCATGTATAGTATTTTTACAATTTTTATGAATCATTCTGATGCACTGTCACTTTAAATGCCCTGCTCAATGACGAGCAGTTTGTCATGTGATCAAGCCTTTCCGAAGGCGAAACGCGTCATGGCCGCAGCGCTGGCTTTATTTTAATAAACCACCTTTACACCAGCACTCCTTTGGGTCGACTCTTTGTCACTACGGAATCGGCAGTTCTCTGTCTTCAGAGTGACAAGCCTCGTAAATATATATATATGTATATATATATATATATATATATATATATATATATTCACTGAAAAAACCATAGGTTATAGACCATATATAGTTAGGAATTAGCATTTAAAAAACCTTATTTTACTCACACAAAACCATTGAAATTCCATATATAGTTAGTTGCACTAACTATATATCGCGCACCCGCAATCCACTGCTGATCATGTCACATATTACATCATTCATGACATGGTCAGTGACATCACTGATGACATCACTGATGACATCTCAAATGACATCACTGATGACATCACTGATGACATCTCAAATGACATCACTGATGACATCACTGATGACAACATCCAGTGACTGTATGTTTCTGTAAAGTTAAAATATGTCTTACATATTGAAGAATGAGTGGATGTATAAGTGTCTGGATGAAGGATTTAGTAGGTGCGTGACTGACTGTATGAGTGAGTGATTAAATATGTCTCACTGAATGCATGGGTTAGTGACTAAACTGTCTTAATTTGTGCATCATTATGTCTGTTGTGATGTAAACTGCTGCATGTGTTGATCATTAGCTATACGAGAGGCTATATGTGTTATTAATTGGTTGCCCAAGTATTTCTATGGGAGATTGAGTTTGTGTGGGGGTGGCTGGAAGGTGTGTGACTCTGTGCATAGATGTGTGAGCAGTTTATTCACTAGGTGTATGAGTTCAAGAGTGCATGTGGAAACAGCTACATGGGCAGTTGACTGTGTGCATGAGTGTATTGATGAGTGAATGGATATCTCAATGCTACATGTCATACTAAATACATATGTAAAACACAGTACATGTGAGAGTTGGCATATATAAATAACTGTGCATGAGAGCCACTGAATGAGTGAGTGGTTGTATCGATCATTGTGAACTTGTATCAGGGATTGTATAAGAGAGTAAATATGTGTTAGTATATGTTTCAATAAGTAAGGTGTGTTTAACTGTATAGTTGAAGAAATGGAGGTGAGATTGTTTCTTTGCATGACTGACTGGGTGTGTGAGTAACTCCATGGATGAGTGGCAGTGTGTGAGTGTCTGTATACACTGAGTGTATCTAAGGTTATATTAGAGTCTGAAGAGGTTTATCGCATTAGCACAAGAATGATGTCAAATGAGATGTCATCAGTGATGTCATCAGTGATGTCATTTGAGATGTCATCAGTGATGTCATCAGTGATGTCACTGACCATGTCATGAATGATGTAATATGTGACATGATCAGCAGTGGATTGCGGGTGCGCGATATATAGTTAGTGCAACTAACTATATATGGAATTTCAATGGTTTTGTGTGAGTAAAATAAGGTTTTTTAAATGCTAATTCCTAACTATATATGGTCTATAACCTATGGTTTTTTCAGTGAATTTTCAAGGTTTTGTAAATGCTAATTCCTAACTATATATGGTCTATAACCTATGGTTTTTTCAGTGAATTTCAATGGTTTTTTAATAGCAAATATCATAAGCTGTCGAATGTCAAGTACGTGGTAAGTGAAAACATTTTCGTGTTTATGCACACTGATCTGCTTTGAATGGTGCCCCCCCCCCTCATTTCTATTAGGAGTACTCTCTCTTTGCAGATAGTGAAAGGTAGTTAACGCAGGCCTTTGCCCCCGTTGTAATCCGTCGTGCCTGTTTCTCTCTCCATTTGATTGATTCTTATCCAAGTATTTACTGTTTTAGAATTAGTTCTCTTTGGTTCATTCTCCATTTACAAACAAACACAGAGTCGCAATACTCTGTTTAGTCTTTGCAGATAACGAAAAATCGTGTAAAAAAAAAGAAAAGGAATCGAGCAAAATCAGTAGGCCACTAATGGGATCTCTTTTTGACCTCGCTAAAATAGAAACATTAGGATCAACCCCTCATGACAAATACAAAACTAGTGAGATGAACTGAACTCCACACAATGATGGCTGCAAAACAGCTCGGCTCCGCCACCCACACTGCCCAAAATAACGATAAAGAACGGCTGCCATGATTGGTTGCGGAATGACCAGGACGGAGCTACGAAATGGTGCTGCTCTCATGCTAACCCCATCTTCAGTCTGAAACATCCAGAAACACTGTAGACTACCAATTCGATCAGTTCCGGTAGCGCCCCAATGTAACCCGGTAGAGAAGAACTAGCCCTCCCCTCTTTGACTGATGGTTCTTGTTGCCTGTCCCTTCTGTTGTCATTTAACAGAACTATTTAGCCTGCTGATAGGGAATGTGTTCCGACCGCTGGTTGGTGGAGACATTTTGACTATATTCTGTACCTGCGTTGTCGCGTAATGCGTCATATGACGTGCCGCGTTAGCGCATCCGGAAGTCATCCGGGGCGCGCAGCGCGTAACGTAAGCATAACAAGTCATGTGACTTGTTAATAAAACTTTTCATTGGTTCATTTTACTTTTCTTATTGTAATGATGAAAGGCTTGGTCATATGACCTAAAAATTACGCTTTTCATTACTTCCGAACATAATTTTTTCTTAAATATATGTTATAATGTTCCAGGCTAATGTACTTTCCCGGAAATTTTACAACTGTCCTGCAAGTAAAATATATTCTTTTTTCGAGAAAAAGAGCGTTTCTTCGTCCCATGACGGAGCCGTTGAGCAAAAGAGGGTCGACCTGCTGTCTTAGTCACCGATACGCCTGAATATGAGATTCTTATCGATCACTTTATGTTGCAGGAATAGAAAACACAACAGCCCTTGACCATTTATCTTTACTGCGTTCCTTCGTATTATACCTTTTACCCTTCATGTAATTGGTCTGCTTTATTTCACTTGCCTTTTAATGATTCTAAAACAGTCACTATTATTAAAAACTTTACCAATGTATATACTACTACCATGTTTTCTTTTAAAAACCTTTATTGTGAAAATTTCATTATACAAATACGAGCCTATAACCACGTGGGCCTGCCACAGAGCAAACTGTAATCGTATATGATGAATAGACATTTACACTGTAGAGGAACGTAACGGGCGGGCCATTAGGTTGCAAGAACTAAGATGTCTAACAGTTACGGAATCGGTGGACGTACATTTTATAATTAAAATACGACAGGGCCAGTTACAATAAAATTATCTAGATATACATTTGCGGGCAAGTACCATGGGTGACGTTAATTCGAACTTTCAACAGTACAGTAATCAATAACACATCAGAACTTAATATCAATAGGGATGTCGAAATAGTCAATCAATTCTCGTCCCCGCCCGCCATGTGCTTCAAAACTGCATACGTATCTCGTGATTTCAAGGTTCTGCAACCAGTACACAACAAGGAGTTACGAGTCCCATTTATTCCGGCGCCATTTTGGGCGAGGACGGGCAGGTCCAGGATATAGTCAAAATGTCTCTACCAACCATCGACTATGATGATGTTCATATGCTGTATATATTAGAGTAACACTCATCTGTCCACATGAAATTAATTTGCCACAATCTAAACATGTCATTTTAATCTTTCCAAAGTTCTTCTAAATATTTGGGACCGTTTCCCTTGCCTCTGAAGCTCTCAGTGCCACTTCTTTGATGAATGTACTAGCAGGTCAGGGGTTCTCCTCCAAATCTCTCTTTTATGCAGCACTATAATTAATTGGTGCCACCTCTCCATATGACGATGCATGGTATAGTTACCACAACTATATTTTTTTTCGGTTCCTCTGGAGAGTTCATCGTGGCAGATGAAGCGTGTAACGTACCGGGCATTTACCTTTTTTTGTATGTACAGGAAAGGAAAAAAAAATCGAGCGTCCGAGTTCTAAGGTGTCCCAGGGGCCCAAATCCAAAGAACAGGCCGCCATTTTGAGAGTCCTCTTGCAGCCGCCTGTCGCTGTAGCATCAAGAGCAGCCGAAACTCAGCTGAATGGCAACTGAAACGGTAAAGGGGCGCCCCACTACAGCAGACGAGCCTCCACCTAGGAAGGCCCATTCACGCCGGCTCCCCCCCCCCTTCGGGCACCCCACGCCGTTATTCGGAGCAGTATTGTAGGATGGCCACACCAGTGCGGCAACTTGCTAGACATCACCTCGGTGGTAACCGAATCTCAACGCCTTGTGGTGTCTTCTATTCAAAAAACATTGTTATGCTGCCTTCGACCTATTCGCCGCAAGTGCGCACACAACTCAACTGCATAGCTTGCTAGACACCACCTCGGTGCCATCCGGATCTTGGAATGTCAGCACCTTTTGGTGTCTTCTCTTCAGAAAATATTGTTGCGCTGCCTTTGGCCCCATTCGCACACAGTCCGCTACTGACGCCATCTCACAGGCTAATGGGGCGCCCCACGCCGACTTTCAGCATTGTAGAATGACCACACCAGTACAGCAACTTGCTAGACATCACCTCGGTGCCATCCGGATCTCGGCGCCCCACTGCAGATGAAGTGCCTCTCAACTATGAAACCACCACGGTGACATCCGGATCTTGGCGTGTTGTGTTGCCTTCGGCCTATTCGCACATCGGTCCGCTACTGACGCCATCTCACAGGCTAATGGGGCGACCCACGCCGAGTTTCAGCATTGTAGGATGACCACACCAGTACAGCAACTTGCTAGACATCACCTCGGTGCCATCCGAATCTTGGCATCTCAACGCCTAGTGGTATCTTCCATACAAAAAATATTGTTACGCTGCCTTTGGCCCCATTCGCACATCAGTCCGCAACTTAGACATCACCTCGGTGCCATCCGGATCTTGGCATCTCAGCGCCTTGTGGTGTCAGTCAGAAAATATTGTTGCGCTGCCTTTGGCCCCATTCGCACATCGGTCCGCTACTGACGCCATCTCACAGGCCAACGGGGCGCCCCACGCCGACTTTCAACATTGTAGGATGGCCACAGAAGTGCGACAACTTACTAGACACCACCTCGGTGCCATCCGGATCTTGGCGCGTTGTGCTGCCTTCGGCCTATTCGCACATCGGTCCGCTACTGACGCAAACTCACAGGCCAACGGGGCGCCCCACGCCGACTTTCAGCATTGTAGGATGGCCACACCAGTGCACCTTACTAGACACCACCTCGGTGCCATCCGGATCTTGGCGCGTTGTGCTGCCTTCGGCCTATTCGCACATCGGTCCGCTACTGACGCCATCTCACAGGCCAACGGGGCGCCCCACGCCGACTTTCAGCATTGTTGGATGGCCACACCAGTGCGGCAACTTACTAGACACCACCTCGGTGCCATCCGGATCTTGGCGCGTTGTGCTGCCTTCGGCCTATTCGCACATCGGTCCGCTACTGACGCAAACTCACAGGCCAACGGGGCGCCCCACGCCGACTTTCAGCATTGTAGGATGGCCACACCAGTGCTGCAACTTTCTGGACACCACCTCGGTGCCATCCGGATCTTGGCGCGTTGTATTGCCTTCGGCCTATTCGCACATCGGTCCGCTACTGACGCCGCCTCACGTGCCAACGTATTTTCTCCGCATTTTATACCCTATGCCGCATAACAGGTCATGTGACTTGTTTATAAAACTTTTCATTGGTTCATTTTACTTTTGGTTTCCTATTGATGGAAGGCTTGATCATATGACCTAAAAACAACACTTTTCATTGGATGAAAACTTTTTTTTTTTCCCAAACGATGAAAGCCCCACCTTGTTTCTGGATGTTTCAGACTAAACTGGCATCAGCATGAGAGCACCACCATCTCGTAGCTCCGTCGTGGTCATTCCGCGAGCAATCATGGCAGCCGCTCCCCACCAGAAGCCTGCAGGAGTCGGGGCCCCCAAAACTTTTGATGAATTCTCAAGGCGGAGGGGACGCTTTCGAGAATGGGGTCCAAGACCTAGCAGACAAGCGTCCGATTTCCAAGGTGTCCCAGGGCCATTTCAGTGGACCAGGCCCAAAAAGGAAAGAGCCTTCCGCCATTTTGAGAGTCCTGTGACAGCCGCCTATCGCTGCACCGCAAGAGTGGGCGCAACTCAGCTGAATTGCGGCTTTTGACACAGTGGACCAAAAACGGACGGAATGGCAACTGAAACGGTAAAGGGGCGCCCCACTACAACAGATGACACTCCACCTGGAGAGGCCCGTTCACGCCGCCTCCCCCGGGGCGCCCCACGCCGTTATTCGGAGCAGCATTGTAGGATACCAAAACCAGTGCGGCAACTTACTGGACATCACCTTGGTGCCATCGTTCTGCTGCCTTGGAACTATTCGCACAACAGTTTGCTACTGATGACCCACCCCCCGCGACGCCCCACGCCGTTATTTGCTGGGTGGCAACTTACTAGACATCACTTTCGTGTCATCTAGATTTCGGCGCGTTCTGCTGCCTTGGAACTATTCGCACAACAGTTTGCTACTGATGACCCACCCCCCGCGACGCCCCACGCCGGAAATCTGGACGTTGTGCTGCGTTGGGACTATTCGCACAGCCGACCGCTACTTCGTTGTTTTTCCCTAAAAATGTTTATATGTTATTACTATTTTTGTTTTCTTGTATATATTTATAAATTATTAAAGTTTTATAATCTTACTACTTTGTCGGAGTGCTATATATTTTTAATGTGACACATAATTGTAAAAACTTTGATGTACAAAGAGTCATCCCTGGAATCTTCCGCTTCACGCTCGGTCCCCTCCCCAATCACAATACAGGATGGTTTTCAGATAATAGCAACGCTTCTGCTGTGACGGATCTCATCGAGTGTGGGCCTTGATCTACTATAACTCCTTTGAAGAGGGGTGATTCTTTACAGCTGTGGCCATAAACTACATCTGCAGGGCTAGCTGATAGCCTAGGACCGGCCTGGACAATCGGACACAGAGGAAAAGGAGTGTCAGAGGGTGCGGTAGTGAATAGGGCGAAAGGGAGGAGTCGGGCGGGCACAGGGTGTGATTCTCAGGGAAGAGCAGCGCAGATGGGGGGAGGTTTATTACCCATGCATAAGACAGAGAGCGGGGGTGACCACTGCCTGGGTGAGATGCTTGCGAGGGTGGGGAGCCATGCTAAGGATCGACAGCGTGCACAGAGTGGGTCTGGTCAAGGCATCTAAAATGGCTGCCGTGCACGACAAAAGTGTGGCATTTGAAAAAAGACAAGATGGCGCAGACAATGTTTTTCAACACTTCCTGATTTCCTTCGAATCGAACGTTAACAGACGTTGGGGCATATTACCAAAGTTAAGCGATATTTATCCCTAACGATGCATAGCAAAGATTTTTTTACCGTCAGAAATTATTGCAGATAAACCTTGCTATTATCAAGGTTTATCGCAAATACGATAAAAAACGACCGCAATGCATTAATATCGCTGAAAACTCAGCGATATTCATGCATTACCGAGCTAATGCTCTTAGCCATGTTATCCACCTCCCATTGGATAACATGGCTAAGAACTGCTCAGGGCAGCTGTTACTTTTTGGAGATATTCGCGCTTATCTCGAATATTTCCAAAAGTTGATAATAGGAGATAGCGATGTTAGCGACTGTTTCCAGTCGCTAACATCTTGGCATGCCCACTTTGCATGTCATTAGTGATAAATATCACTCACATGCAAAGTGGGGCCCAAGATGGTCGCTATCTCCTACTAGCCGTCGCTAACTGGTGTTAGCAACAGCTAGGTAATACAGATATAATTTTATCTCCGCGAAGCGGAGCGCTGTTACAGATATATATCTTGTTTTTGAACGTTAATTTCTCAAAATGCACTGAAGCACATATATTGAGACCTAGCAAAGGCACATCGGGCTACCAGTCCCTAATATTTTACCAAGTTTCATGCAAATCCATTCAGCCGTTCGATTATTATTATTATTATATTTTTTTTGCCCCGCGGGGCCCTTTTAAAACCTCCACATCAAACCTAGGGGGTCAGCGAGGATCTACTATGCCCCCTTATGGTCATTTGCCCCTTCGCTTTGGCCTCCTCTTGTCTCTCGATCCTACCGAGAGACAAGATGGCGGCCGCTACGTACTGTTTCGAATGTTTACAGACACCGGAGAGCCAATCAGCTTCGCTTCGCAAAGCTCCGTAACGCGAAAAGTACGCGAAGCGGTGCGCTGTTACAGATATATATTTTTTTTGAACGTTAATTTCTCAAAATCCACTGAAGCACATATATTGAGACCTAGCAAAGGCACATCGGGCTACCAGTCCCTACAATTTTGCCAAGTTTCGTGCAAATCCATTCAGCCGTTCGATTATTATTATTATTTTTTTTTTTTGCCCCGCGGGGCCCTTTTAAAACCTCCACATCAAACCTAGGGGGTCAGCGAGGATCTACTATTCCCCCTTATGGTCATTTGCCCCTTCGCTTTGGCCTCCTCTTGTCTCTCGATCCTACCGAGAGACAAGATGGCGGCCGCTACGGACTGTTTGGAATGTTGACAGACGCCGGAGAACCAATCAGCTTCGCTTCACAAAGCTCCGTTGCGCGAAAAGTACGCGTCCTGGAGCGCTGCCCAGTCCGCTGTTACAGATATTTATCTTTTTTTAAACGTTAATTTCTCAAAATCCACTGTAGCACATATATAGAGACCTACAAAAGGCACATCGGGCTACCAGTCCCTACAATTTTGCCAAGTTTCGTGCAAATCCATTCAGCCGTTCGGGCTAAAAGTGAGGCCAACCGCCCTATGGAAAACTCAATGTTAAAAACACGTTTTGGGACCCCCCTTTTTTCTCGACCCCCCCTGGACGAACCCCCCCCCCCAATTTTCAGGGGCTGCTCAGAAACAAAATGTGCCATTTTCCTGAAAATTTCAGCCAATTCCGTCCACAAACGCCAAAGTTATTAGACATAGAATTTTCAAAAAACCCATAGAGAAAAAATCCTAACTATATATACCTACTGGCGACCGCCAGTAGGTAATATATATATATATATATATATATATATATATATATATATATATAGTTATAGTTATAGTTATAGTTATAGTTATAGTTAGGACCTAGTTATCATTGGAAAATCGCAACATTCTATTCCCAATAACTTTGGCCCCGATTAATGAATGTTTGCTAAATTTTCAAAACTTATGGCCCGCTTCGTCCGCTCCTATCTTTGATTTTCGGGATCATTCGGAAAGCAGGGGTGAGAAAAAAGGGGGGGCCCAAAACATGCAATTTTCCATAGTCCCTTGCTCATTGCACCATCAGGATTCAAGCAAGCCGGGCCGACGAAGGCTGTGATGCCAGAAACCGGTCCCCGGAAGCTTGTTTCCTTCCCAGTATAAGAATTGGCTTGGTAGTTTGGTTTGCCCTGTTCCCATCATGCACTGGGACAGGAACAGACTAATTTGCATATAGCCAGGTTCGGAGCTGGGATGGTGCATTGAGCTAAAAAACGGTGATGGATTAAAACCATGATCTCTTGACTTGGTAAGAGTATTCTGCATCATTCAGAAACTCTGTCCATCACCACCCCCTTTTTCCAAAAGAGCAGTAGCTTTACTACAGTAATCAAATAACCAACTAGAGTGCTAACATTCTGAATTTATGGCAAATGTGTGACACATCTGAATGCCTTCCTGACGGAATCAAAGTAAAAAGCTGAAAGTATTTCCTGCCGAGGAGACTGTAGTAAATGAGGACATTAGGAAACTTCATAAAAAATAAGTCTCATAAGATAGCCACCAGAGACAAAATAGCCCAAATGTAGCACAAATATCATCCAGATGTGGAACACGTATAGCTCAATGACATAATGTCCCAGAGTGATCTTAAGAACTATTAGAGCTCTTACTGTCTTACTTATGACAAAAGTATGGCACGCCTGAAGGCATCTTGATTGGAATGAACTGGTAACACTTAAAACATTTAATTTGAAAAGGAACACAATGAGGAGGTTCATTTTGCCATAGAAATTCTGATTAGTGTTAGAAAAATAAATTAGGGCACATTTTGAGTGACTTCTCAAATCCGCTTCTATTTCATTAAAATATTCTGGCATGCAGACTGAAACATGCACTTTTAATACCAGCAGCAGACTTCTGTGGTGAGCAGTAGCTTTACTACAGTGATCTAATGAGCAACTAGAGTGCTAACATTCAGAATTCATGGCAAATGTGTGACATATCTGAATAAAACTGAAAGCATTTCCTACTGAGGAGACTGCAGTAAATGAGGAAATTAAGAAACTTCATAACAAATAAATCTCCCAAGATGGCCACCATAGACAAAAGAGCCCAAATGTAGCACACATATCACCCAGATGTAGCCCACATGTAGCCCAATGACAGACATGTGCAAAACACTTTTTATTTTTTGTGTATTTGCAGTTTTATATAGTGCAGACTTGTCAGGTATTGGAGTGCTTTACATGAGCATTGGTTACAACACACAGGAACAAATTCATTTTAGTTCTAGACATGGGGAGATTAAGTGATTTGACCAGAATCACAGAATGTTGAGCTGAAGCAGAAACTCCAACCTGGTTCCCCAGATGCAAAGTCTGCAAACCCTGGAAGTAACACCACACCCTCTCCCCTAAGTGCAACATTTAATCAAGTGGTCAACTGGATAAAAAACATAAAGATAACAAATAATTTAAAAGTGCTATGTCCCTGTTTGAAATCTCAGAAAATATGTCATCGTTTTACTTTTTTAGAGCACTAACCATATATTTGATGCAAATAAGATCCTCATATATATGTATTTTCTAAAGGAAATGCTCTAGGTATTACAGTTTTGATTACAAGTTGTTCCACACTTTTGTAATAAATATAGAATATAGAATGTTAGCAATCAAGTTGTTCATTAGGATACTGTTGAGAGACAGAGGCCAGGGGCACGGACTCTGAAAATTGGGCAGGCAGGAAGGGCAGTGGCAGCACAACAGACTATGGAGGGCAGTGCAAAAAAGGAGGGCAGGGGTAACCAACCAACAATACAGGACTTTCAAGAGAGGCTGTGGCAATATAATAGACCATTGTGGGCAGAAGGAAGAGGCACTGGTAGTACAACCATGCATGCCAACAGACCCGATTCAGCCAGGAAACGTGCAATGTTTTTAAGCCCAAATGGGCTTTATTTGATCTGTCTCCTGTCTACAATCTCCTCTTTTTCAATGTAAGTCAAGGGAAAATCAATACCCCAGTTTTTTTTCAAAATCTCCCTCTTACCAAGTTCAAAATGTTAGCAAGTATGGTACATTGGATCATGGAAGGCAGGAGGAATTGGGGTAGGGACATGGACTTGGATAACAGGACAGGAGTGACATGGAGAGGTGCACCAAACTGACCCTACAGGGCAGGCATCAGGGTTTGCAGCAGCACAATACACCACACAGGGCATACGGGATGGGAGTGCAACACACAATCCATAGAAAGCAATAGGGACGGGACAGGACCATGCACATGGACAACAGAGGGGAAAGAGGCAATGGTAGCTAGCTGACCATAATGGATACACAGGAGAGAAAGCTGCAGCATAACGAACCATAAATGGCAGGAGGGATGGATCAGGGGCATTACAATGGAACAGACAAGCCAGGAGGGAGGGGATAGGGGTCTGCACATGGAAACAGAGGGCTGGGGGCGAGGGGGCAGGGCAGGAGCATCACGACGACCATATAAGTCAGGCAGGATGGGGACTAGAAGCAAGACACACCATAGAGAGCAACAGTGAAACTATAATGGCATACACACAGACCATGGAGGGAAGGTGGGAGGGGGTCAGGGGCAGCTAGCTGACCACACAGGGAAGGTGGGAGGGGCCGTGGCAGCACAGAAGACCATGCATGGCAAGCGGGAGGGTTAGTGGCAGCACAAGGGCTATGATGGGCAAGAAGGTGCAGGGGAATGTACAAAGGACCATGGAGGATAGACGGGAGGGCCAGGACCTGGGCACAGACAAGAGAGGTCAGGGGAAGGGGCCTCACAACAGACCACGCGGGGCAGGCAGGAGGAGCAGTTGCAGCACAACAGACCAGGAAGGGAAGAAGGGTGTGGCAGTAAAATGGACCATGGAGGACAGGGGGAAGGCGATAGGGGCATGAAATGGGGACAGGCAGGGTGGAGGTGGCAGGGACAGGTTGCAGTCATCTGACAATGCTAGGCAGGTGGAAGTGAAGTGCAGCTCAACAGAACACTCAGAATAGATCGGAGTGGCAGGTCTATGGAACATGGTGGGAAAAAAGGATGGAGCAGGGGCATGCCATGCACACAGACATCGGAGGGCAGGGGGAAGAGAATAGGGGCAGCATGCTAATCACAGAGGCTAAGCAGGAGGTGAATGATGGAGCATAGAATTGGGCAATGGAGGGCAGGAGGAGTGGACTGGTACATCAGGCTAAATGGAAGGCACTGGCAGCACTTCAGACCATGCATGGCGGGAGGGAGGAGGCTAGTCCATGGATTCAGACAACAGAGGATAGGGAGGAGGTGGATGGGGCAGCAAACCAACTGTTCAGAGAAGGCAGGAAGGCCAGTGGCAGAACAACGGCCACACAGGGCTGTAATAAGGAGCAGGGACATGGACTTGGACAATGAATGGCTAGGAAGAGGGAAGGCAGGAGCAGCAAGCTTGGGTGGGGGCAGCGCAATGCCAGACCCTGCTTCCAACCCCCCACCATCCATTGTGATATGCATCTTACTTAACGTTAAAAAAAAACCTAAACATTTGCTGAAAAAAACAACGATTACAGGGACGGTATAGTTAGACTCAAATTTCACTCATACATAACCAGTGAAATTCAGTAGTTATAGTTACCTGAGCTAACTATAACTTACGCCCCTGCAATGTACTGCTAATGACGTCAAACATTACATCATTCATGACATGGTCAGTTACATCACTCATGACATCACTCATGACATCTCAAATCAGCTGTGAATGGAATGGAACTATAATCGCTAGAACTTTATTTAGGGATAGTGTGTGTATATTAAACCCCTTTTTTTCTTGTCTTTCTTGTAAGAAGCATTATAATACGCAACGAGCCCTGATTAATATGGCCGATAGCCTTTCGCTTTAAAGTAATGTGTAGTCCATTGTTTATGTTGATGTTTGCAATCCTAAGTAAGTTTATTATGAATAAGTCACGTTGACAAACATACAGGTATGGCGGTCACGGGGCAAGATATATTGAAATGTCATTGTGTGCATATTAACACTTGTTTTCTTTTCTTTATTGTATCAATTCCTGAATTTTCACATCGTGACGGGGCCAACATGGCCGCCAGCTTTTTGGGTTAAAGTAAAATGTAGTCCTTTGTTAATGTTGGCAACTTTAGGCATTTGTACATTTAAATAAGGATGCTACAATGACGTCTTGTTTCGTTATCAAGGTTCGGACAAGCCAAAATGCGTGGATCATGTCCTTTGCAGATTAAATACTTCCAAACTACAACCTGAGTGCTGATTCCTTCCTTGTAAGAGTGAGAGGAGATTAAATACATATATATAAAATTCACTGAAAAAACCTTAATATAAGCCATCTACCACTATGATCCTCCCTATATTCCAATATTTGAGCCTTAGCTTGTTTTTTAAATAGGAACAGCACCCCTCTGATGTTCGCTGTTTGATCCATACAAATAAAGGCATCAACCCATTTCTGGTTTTTTAACAATTCTATTGTCTCTGATTTGAGAGGATGGGTTTCCTGGATGGCAATGACCTGCGCCGGAGAGTCTCTTAAATATTGAAGTATTCGAGAGGAGGAGCTTAGCGCGCGTCCAAGATGGCCACGTGAGCTCGGGGCTCCCGTGACCCCTGCAACCGCCGGGAATATCCTGCAACATATCCTGACTTTTCGACACGGATCTGGACGACTGAGTGGCAGAGGCACCGAATGAGACTTTCCGCTGTCGAATCTGTCGACGGGGAGTGAAGTTGGGGCGACTGAGAGATCGGGGCCTGAGCCGGAGGGGGACCGGGGTCTTGGATGGGAGGGGACCCGGCCCCAAATTGAACAACATCGGATCACTCAACCGGAAGTGGCCGGCCGGACCCCGGTTTTGACTTCCGGTCGCGGATGAAAGACTGTGGGTGCCTTCTTCTTTGGGGTGTCCCTCCCCCCTGATGGAAACATCCCTCCCTGGTGCACTGGAAAGTAGTGTACGAATCCATCGTCCTTGAGGTGGTGCCTCGGTGGCTGGTTACATTCTGCCGATCGGAGACGGGGGATTGCGCTCTTGGGGATTGCCTGGTCCAAGAGATGGCAACCAAACCGGAGGTTGAGAAGCCCCAGGTGAAATCATCCAGAACAAGCCGTACAGTGCAATCTAACAAACTAGATCGCTACACTGTTACGAAGGGTTCGCCTGGAGCGTCTGGTCGGTCCCAGGATGGAGGAGTGCTGGACTCAAGCCCCACACTGGGACCCACATTGCATGATGTGATGGCGGCCATTGAGGGGGTCCGTACCTCTCTTGGCCAACAGATGCAGTCTTTGGACCACAAATTAGACACAGTGACCATTGAGGTCAACCTGATCCGGGCGGACCTCACCAAAACAAACGAGAAGGTGAAGTCCATCGACATAAAGACAACGAGCCTGACGGACGATGTGGTGGAGCTCCAGCGGGAAGTGTGCAATCTAAGGACAGCTGGAGATATGCAGGGTCGGCAACTGGATGAGTTCGAAGGGAGAGTCCGGAGGAACAATGTTCGTCTAACCGGGGTACCGGAAAATGCTGAGGGGCATGTCCCTGACATATTTGTGGAGGACCTTATCATTAAACATCTGCAACCCAAAGGCCTGAGTTCCCTTTTTACTGTCAAGAGGGCACTTAGGGTCCCAGGAGAGAGACCGCGTCTGGGTGCTACTCCTTTACCGATGATAGTGCGAGTCCTAAATTTTAGGGACAGAGATATTATCCTTCAGGCCTCACTGTCGTAAGGACCTCTACAATTTGAGAACTCGTCGCTGAACTTTTATCTTGATTTCACCCAGAAGGTGAAGAAACAGTGGCAGAGCTTTCAAGGAGTCAAACAACGGCTGCGTGTTAAAGGATATAAATATGCCCTGTTGTATCCAGCAAAGCTTCGAGTGGAGGTGCAGGGAAAGACTTGTTTTTTTGATAACCCGGAGGCGGCATCGGACTGGGTCGACGGACTGCCGACTTGAACGGAGTCTCAGGAGCGCGATGGCAAGGAGACAGAAGAGACGGAAGATCAGTGACTTTTTTGGGGTAGTTGGGATGTGGAATTTCGGGGGGAGAGAGATACTACTGCGTGTACATTCTCCTGATGGACTTTGATACCAGTGTTGAATATGGCAGGAGGGTGGGGTTCCGGGATGCTGGACTCCTCCTCAAATCTATATTTAGATAGGGGTTAGTTTGAGTGAAGGGCGACAGGCACACTGCGAGTTGGGGTTTGGCGATGGCCGAGTGCAGGGGTGCAGGATGGGGGGAGGGGGTTTGGGTGTGTTGAAGAGAGTGTGTTTTTTCTTTTTACTTTTATGTTTTTTGATCTCAGGAATTGCTATGTTATTGTATTTTGAACTGTACAGGTGCGGAGTCACATAGCTCCCAGGGGTCCGGAAAGGGGGTACTGAGCTGGAATGTCAATGGTCTGGGGGACCAGATTAAGAGAGGGATGGTGAGCCAGCTCATTAAGAGACATGGTCCGGACATAGTGCTTCTCCAGGAGACACATTGGGTTGGAAATAAATGTCTGGCTCTCCACAGAGGTGGTTACAAGGTGGTGGTACACGCAGGCTTCACAACGGGGTCTAGAGGTGTGGGTATTTTGGTCAAGAACTCCTTTCCACTGTCAGTGCAGCACACTTGGGTTGACCAGCGAGGGAGATACGTTGGGGTCTTGGGATTGGTTGGGGGTCGTACTGTGACTTTGTTGTCTGTGTATGTGCCGCCAGGCTTGCAGGCTGAAACTTATCGTGATCTGGGGAATCTTTTTCTTTCGCTTCCTCTGGGAGACCTGGTGATTTGTATTTTTGCAGTTTTATATTGTGAAGACTTGTCAGGTATTGGAGTGCTTTACATGAGCATTGGTTACATCACACAGGAACAAATTCATTTTGGTTTTAGACATGGGGAGATTAAGTGATTTGACCAGAATCACAGAATGTGAAGCTGAAGTAGAAACTCCAACCTGGTTCCCCAGTTGCAAAGTCTGCAGCTCTGGAAGTAACACCACACCCTCTCCCCTAAGTGCAACATTTAATCAAGTGGTCAACTGGATAAAAAACATAAAGATAACAAATAATTTAAAAGTGCTTTGTTGCTATTTGAAAACTCAGAAAATATGTCCTCATTTTAGTTTTTTCGAGCACTAACCATACCTTTGATGCAAATAAGACCCTCTCATATATGTAATTTCTAAAGGAAATGCTCTAGGTATTACAGTTTTGGTTACATCAAGATGACGTCAGGCGTTCCACACTTTTGTGATAAATATTGAATGTTAGCAATCTAGTTGTTCATTAGGATACTGTTGAGAGGCAGAGGCCAGGGGCACGGACTCTGAAAATTGAAGACAGGTAGGAGACTGCAGAGGCAACAATTTGACTGGGCAGGCAGGAAGGGCAGTGGCAGCACAACAGACTAAGGAGGGCAGTGGAAAGGGGGACAGGGGTAACAAACCAACAATACAGGCCTGGCAAGAGAGGCTGTAGCAATATAATAAACCATTGTGGGCAGAAGGAAGAGGCAGTGGTAGTACAACCATACATTCCAACTGACCCGATTCATCCAGGAAACTTCCAATGTTTTTAAGCCCAAATAGGCGTAATTTGATCTGTCTCCTGTCTAGAATCTCCTCTTTTTCAATATAAGTCAAAGGGAAAAATCAATGCCCCAGTTTTTTTTCAAAATCTCCCTCTTACCAAGTTCAAAATGTTAGCAAGTATGGTACATTGGATCATGGAATGTAGGAGGAATTGGGGTAGGGACATGGACTCGGATAACAGAGGACAGGAGGGACATGGAGAGGTGCACCAAACTGACCCTAAAGGGCAGGCATCAGGGTTTGCTGCAGCACAATACACCACACAGGGCATGCGGGACGGGAGTGCAGCACAACAATCCATAGACAGCAATAGGGAGGGGACATGACCATGCACATGGACAACAGAGAACAGAGGGGGAGAGGCAATGGTAGCTAGCTGACCTTCATGGACAGAACGGAGAGTAAGCTGCAGCATAACATACCATTAAGGACAGAAGGGACGGATCAGGGGCATTACCATGAAACAGACAAGCCAGGACGGAGGGAATAGGGATGTGCACATGGAAACAGAGGGCTGGGGGCAAGGTGGCAGGGCAGAAGCAGCAAGATGACCATGGAGGTCAGGCAGGATGGGCACTAGAAAAAAGACACACCATGGAGAGTAACAGTGAGACTATAATGGCATACACACAGACCATGGAGGAAAGGTGGGAGGGGGTCAGGGACAGCTAGCTGACCACACTGGGAAGGTGGGAGGGTTAGTGGTAGCACACAAGACCATGCATGGCAAGTGGGAGGGTTAGTGGCAGCACAGTGGCTATGATGGGGAAGAAGGAGGGTTCAGGGGCATGCACAAAGGACCATGGAGGATATAAGGGAGGGTCTGGACCTGGGCACAGACAAGAGAGTTCAGGGGAAGGGGCCTCACAACAGACCACGTGGGGCAGGCAGGAGAAGCAGATGCAGCACAACAGACCATGGAGGGCAGAAGGGTGTGGCAGTAAAATGGACCATGGAGGACAGGAGAAAAGGGATAGGGGCATGGAATGTGAACAGGCAGGGTGGAGGTGGCAGGGACAGGTTACAGTCATCTGACAATGTTAGGCAGGTGGGAGGGAAGGGGCAACTCAACAGAACACTCAGAGTAGATAGGAGTGGCAGTTCCATGGAACATGGTGGGCAAAAAGGATGGAGCAGGGGCATGCACACAGACATTGGAGGGCAGGGGGAAGGAGAATAGGGGCAGCAAGCAAAGCACAGAGGCTAAGCAGGAGATTAATGATGGGGCATAGAGTTGGGCAATGGAGGGCAGGAGGAGTGAACTGGTACATCATGCTTAATGGAGGGCAGTAGCAGCACATCAGACCATCCATGGCAGGAGGAAGGAGGCTAGTACATGGATTCAGACAACAGAGGATAGGGAGGAGGTGGATGGGGCAGCAAGCTAACTGTTCAGAGAAGGTAGGAAGGCCAGTGGCAGAACAACGGCCACACAGTGCTGTAATAAGGTAGCATGAACATGGACTTGGACAATGGATGGCTAGGAGGAGGGAAGGGAGGAGCAGCACGCTTGGGTGGTGGCAGCACAATGCCAGGCCCTGCTTCCAACCCCCCACTATCCATTATGATATGCATCTTACTTAACGTTAAAAAAAACCTAGAAATTTGCTGAAAAAAAAACCAAAGATTCCGTGGACAGTATAGTTAGACTCAGATTTCACTCATCCACAACCAGTGAAATTTAGCAGTTATAGTTATCTGAGCTAACTATAACTTACACCCCCACAATGTACTGCTAATGACCTCAGACATTACATCATTCATGACATGGTCAGTTACATCAATCATGACATCACTCATGATATCTCAAATGAGCTGTGAATGGAATGGAATTATAATCGCTAGAACTTTGGTTAGGGATTTTGTGTGTATATTAACACCCCTGTTTTTTCTTTTCTTTTGTGTAAGAACCATTATAATAAGCAGCATGCCCAGATTAATATGGCCGATAGTCTTTCACTTTAAAGTAATGTGTAGTCCATTGTTTATGTTGATGTTTGCAATCCTAAGTATGTTTATTATGAATAAGTCACGTTGGCGAACATACAGGTATGGCGGTCATGGGGCGAGGTGTGGCGCCGCGGCCAGGGCGACTGACGCTGGAATCTGGGGATCACGGTTCGATCCCCGGCTCCGGCGGCAGGTTAGCCCAGCACCATGTGACTCTGGGCAATAGCTTGCTTAATCTTCCCGACGGCCCCCAGCGCCTAGAGACCCTTACGGGTGATTGTGCGCTTTACAAATGTGGATTATTATGGGGCAAGATATGCTGAAATGACATTGTGTGCATATTAACACTTGTTTTCTTTTCTTTATTGAATCAATTCCTGAATTTTCACCTAGTGACCAGGCCAATGTGGCCGCCAACTTTTTGCATTAAAGTAATATGTAGTCCTTTGTTAATGTTGGCATCTTTAGGCATTTGTACATTTAAATAAGAATGCTACAATGACGTTGTGTATCGTTATCAAGGTTCAGACAAGCCGAAACGCATAGATCACGTCCTTTGCACATTAAATACTTCCAAACTACAACCTGAGTGCTAATTCCTTCCTTGTAAGAGCGAGAGGAGATTAAATACAAATATACAAAATTCACTCAAAAAACCACAAGTTTCAGGGACATTCTAGTTAGAAATTAGAAATTTAAAAAACCTCAGAAATTCACTGAAAAAAATACAGGTTTCATGGACGTCATAGTTAGTTGGACATTTCACTCGTACAAAACAAGAGAAATGTTACCGTTATAGTTAGTTGTGCTAACTATAACTAGCACCCCCGCAATGCACTGCTGATGATGTCACATATTACATCACTCATGACATGGTCAGTGACATCACTGATGACATCACTGATGACATCTTAAATGATATCACTGATGACATCATCCACATGATCATCTGATGCACCTCCTCACACCCTAAAATAGAGATTACCATTCTCGAAATCATCGACACACCAATACTAGTACAGCCACAATATTCTGTGCACTATGCATGCAGACCTCTAAGCAGCTACATACTATTGATACACTCTTCTAAATACCCAGTTAGTACCTATGAAGTCTAGGAATCCTTCTGCCTGTCCCATGCACTTCCCCATTCACCCATCCAGCACGATCTATGTATCTTATTACTCCACCAATACCCCAGCACTTATAAATTCAGCACACACTTTCTTTGCAACACTAAAATTACTCCAGTTATTAGTCGTATGCTCAAGGAATGCCATAGTCACTAACACAAGCGCAGGTACACTATTTTGTACTCTATGCATGCACACCTCTAACCAGCTAAAACTATTGATATATTAACACCCCTTTATTTCTTTTCTTTCGTGTAAGAACCATTATAATAAGCAACATGCCCAGATTAATATGGCCGATAGCCTTTCACTTTAAAGTAACGTGTAGTCCATTGTTTATGTTGATGTTTGCAAGCCTAAGTATGTTTATTATGAATAAGTCACGTTGGCGAACATACAGGTATGGCGGTCACGGGGCAAGATATGCTGAAATGACATTTTGTGCATATTAACACTTGTTTTCTTTTCTTTATTGAATCAATTCCTGAATTTTCACATTGTGACCAGGCCAATGTGGCTGCCAACTTTTTGGATTAAAGTGATATGTAGTCCTTTGTTAATGTTTGCATCTTTAGGCATTTGTACATTTAAATAAGGATGCTACAATGACGTCGTGTATCGTTATCAAGGTTCGGACAAGCCAAAATGCGTGGATCACGTCCTTTGCAGATTAAATACTTCCAAACTACAACCTGAGTGCTAATTCCTTCCTTGTAAGAGTGAGAGGAGATTAAATACAAATATATATAAAATTCACTGAAAAACCATAAGTTTCAGGGACATTATAGTTAGAAATTAGAAATTTTAAAAACCTCTGAAATTCTCTGAAAAAAACACAGGTTTCACGGACGTTATAGTTAGTTGGATATTTCACTCGTACAAAACAAGAGAAATGTGGCCGTTATAGTTAGTTGTGCTAACTATAACTAGCACCCCCGCAATGCACTGCTGATGATGTCACATATTACATCACTCATGACATGAGCAGTGACATCACTGATGACATCAAGGATGACATCTTAAATGACATCACTGATGACATCATCCACATGATCATCTGATGCACTTCCTCACACCCTAAAATAGAGATTACCATTCTCGAAATCATAGACACACCAATACTAGTACAGCCACAATATTCTGTGCACTATGCATGCAGACCTCTAAGCAGCTACATACTATTGATACACTCTTCTAAATACCCAGTTAGTACCTATGAAGTCTAGGAATCCTTCTGTCTGTCCCATGCACTTCCCCATTCACCCATCCAGCACTATCTATGTATCCTATTACTCCACCAATACCCCAGCACTTATAAATTCAGCACGCACTTTCTTTGCAACACTAAAATTACTCCAGGTATTAGTCGTATACTTAAGGAATGGCGTAGTCACTAACACAAATGCAGGTACAATATTTTGTACACTATGCATGCACACCTCTAACCAGCTAAAATTATTGAAATGCTCATCTAAATACCCAGTTAGTACCTATGCAGTGTAGAAATCCTCCTGTCTGTCCCATGCATTTCTCCAGGCACCAATCCAGGACTATCTACTTATCCTATCACTCCACCAATACCTATGCACTTAATAATTCACCATACAGTCTGTTTGTAATACTGAAATTATTCTAGTTACTAGTCATGAACTTATGGAATGGCCTAGCTACTAGCACAAGTAAAGCTATAATATTTTGTGCACTATCCAAGCAGACCTCCGACTCGCTACATACTATTGATACACTCTTCTAAATACCCAGTTAGTACTCATGCAGTGTAGGAATTGTCCATTCTGTCCCATGCACTTCTTTAATCACTAATCTACCACTATCTACTTATCCTAACACTCCACCAATACATAAGCACTTATAAATTAAGTGTTCACTCTGTTTGCAGCACTGTCATCAATCCAGTTACTAGTGGAATTCTTATAAAATTACCTAGGCACCAACACAAGTGCACAAATCTCTAAGCAGATACATACTATTGGTCCACTCCATTAAATATTGAAGTAGTACCCATGCAGGGTAGGATACCTCCTGTCAGTCTCATGCAATTCTTCAATCACCCATCCAGCCCTATGTTCTCATTGTATCAGTCTGCCAATACCTAAGCACTTATGGAGCAGATTTACAAGCACCCTGCGCCACCAGTACGTCACTTTTTGTAATGTATTCATGGCGCCAAGTACTCCTTCATATTTGCAAGAAGAGGAAAAACCACCCTGCATGGTTTTTCCTCTCCTTGTAAATACGACCCCTTCATACACAGAACTTTGCGTTGAAGGGGCGTTCCAGGTGTTGCTGTGGGTATTCCCACGCAACACCCATACAAAAAGACACTTCTCCAGATTTATGAGAAATCGTAAATCTGGAGATGTGTGTGAATGCTGCACCATCCTAGAGTTGGTGTAGCAAGGCGCATCGAGGGGAATTGTTTTCATTTCTCCTAAATCTTTCCTCTTTCAATGCATGCTGCATTCCACAGCATACATTGAAAGAGGAAAATGCCTTTACGGATTGCTTTTGTGCAGGAAGGTGTCCCTTCTGCACAAAAATAATCTCCGCACGAAACAGACATCCTTGCACCATGGTGCAAGGGTGCATGTGTCACCGCATGGCTGCAGTTTGTGTAACAGTGTAGAGGGAAGCACAGAGTTGCAACATATTCATGTACATATGTCACATCCCTGTGCTTCGGAAGTGCCACAGTGCAGTGCAGCTAAAGAGCTTACAGTGTCATGCTGCAGTACTTCCTCATAAAACTTCACCTATAAATTCACCATACCATACACTACTAATGCATTCTTTCAGTCAATCATGCTGTATACATATATTCAACCAAACTTTCACACATTATCTTGCAATTATAGTTCTTTCTTTAACCAGATAAGGTAGTTCTGATAAGAACTTTTTTTTCTTCTTTTTCTTTTGCATTTTTTTTAATTTTTTTTAACAATTTTATATTTTTGAGGGTATTTTTTCAAAAAATTAACAAAAAAAAGAACGAATAAACCAGGAAACTTTTGGAATTACTTATCATTCCAAAAACAACAAAAAAATAACAATGATGGTTGCGTTGCGCAGCACAAACTGCATCCACCAACTGCTCACAAAAGCATATAAGTTTCTTATACTTCACGCAGTGTTGCTCGAGAAAGGTGAATTCTGGCCTAATGTCCATTGCAGGTGTTCCTGAGTGCGCTCCAGATGTACTTGCCGCAGCAGGTGAAGGGTTCAAAGAAGCTTGCCTAATTTCCTCCCAAGCAAGATTGAGAGGATGTGTGGTCCGGAGATGCTTGTACATAGAAGCAGTGCCGCAAGAATATTTTTTTTCACTGCCTCTTGACAGGACTCGGTCACAAATTTTGCATGTCGCCATTCTCGCTTTTACTTTCTTCTCTCCAGGTGGAAAAGTGAAGAATTTCCACACAACAGATTTCGGCCTCTGAGGACGTCGTGCCTCCTGCAAGGATTCTTCTTCTGAAGATACTTCCTCCCGCTACTGCTGCTGTCCAGATGCCACTTTGTTTGATATTTTTTGAAAAACACCAAAAAAAAACAAGTAAAAAGGCTTCTTGTACGAAAAGAGATGTCTCTCTAAAGATGCTCCAACAAGAATGATTAAAATGGGTGGGGTCCTTCAATAGTTACAATGGGAAATGATATGAACCAATAAAATCTTCTTTTTTGAGTTCACATGGAATCCGCGCACTCTGTGCTCATGAAGCACGCACCCGACTTCGCGAAAATATATTTAAAACTAATATAAGTTTCTTACAAGTACAAATATATGATTTTTATTAATATCTTAGATAATCTCTTGCTCTAATATGTATATTAAAGAAACATACATATCATTTTAAAACATAACATTTTTTTGCGGGAGTCACGAACCCAGCGCGCCACTGCGCAAGCGTCGCGTACTGTAATGCGCATGTGTCGCGAATACATGGGAGCAGGTGTCACGGACTGGTCGCATACCAATCGCGTACGTCACGTAATATTAAATGTATATGATGTAACTGAAAAACAAGCAGCCATCGCACACCGTAAGCCGATCCTTCACGACTTTTCTAAAATGGCAGCTGGATCCGAGCACCTCACCGTGATGTGAACGCTTTGGGTGCGCGACTCCCCAAAAAATTTGGAAAAAAAATAAAAAGATATTAAAATAAAAAAAATAAAAAATGAAATAATATTTCAGTTTGAATTTTGTTTTAAAATTCTTTTTTGAAATTTTCAGAAAAATATATAATGTTATTTAATGAATAAAATATTTATAAATAAACAGTTAAAAAACTAGAAAATCACTACAAAAAATAGGTATATCTACTGTTACACTTCAAAATTAGCATTTAAAAAAGCTTTGAAATTCACTCAAAAAACATAGGTTTCAGAGACGTTATAGTTAGAAATTAGCATTTAAAAAAGCTTTGAAATTCACTGAAAAAAACATAGGTTTCAGAGACATTATAGTTAGAAATCAGCATTTAAAAAACCTTAGAAATTCAGAGAAAAAACCATAGGTGTCACGGGTGTTATAGTTAGCTGGACAATTCACTCGTACAAAACCATAGAAATTCCTCCGTTATAGTTAGTTCTGCTAACTATAACTCGCGCACCCGCAATGCACTGCTGATGATGTCACATAGTACATCATTCATGACATTGTCAGTGACATGACTGATGAAATCACTGATGACATCTCAAATGACATCATTGATGACATCACTAATGACATCACCCACGTTATGTTATGTTATGTTATGTTATGTTATGTTAAATGGTTTTTTATAGAGCGCACGGCTACTCAAAAAGAGTGTCCCGGCGCTTTTAATTGAAGAAGGCTGCAGTAAACTAACATAACACATTAAAAGAGAAAGAGACACCAAAGTAAAAAAACAGCACACAAAGAAGGCCTACTGGACAAACAGCCAGGTCTTAAGGTCCTTTCTAAAGGCTAATAAGCCAGTGGCTCCCCGGAGGGAAAGGGGCAAAGAATTCCATAATTGGGGCGCCAATAATCCAAAGGAGCGACCTCCCAGACGTGCTCTCTTCACTCGTGGGACAGTAGCCAGAAATAAGGATTCTGACCTCAGGGAGCGAGCTGGTTGGTAACAAGTCAGTCTCCTCTGGAGATACTTCGCTCCCGACGCATGGAGGGCCTTATATGTCAAAGTCAGAGCCTTGAAGGCGATCCGCTTACGGATTGGGAGCCAATGCAGGGTCTGGAGCAAACCCGCAGCACTGGTACGCCTGTTCACTCCGTAAATCGCTCTTGCCGCAGCATTCTGTACAACCTGTAGCCGCTGTAACAGGTACTCTGGCAGGCCCAGGTATAGAATGTTCGAATAATCCAACCTGGAGCCTATCAGGGCCTGTACAGTCAGCTTCCGGTGCTCCTCCGATAACAGGGGAAGAAACCTCCGAAGCATCCTAAGGAGGCAATCTGATACACCTCATCATACACTAGTATAACCTTTCATCACTCACTGTAAAATACAGAGTACCATATTTGAAACCATTGACACACCAATACCAGTTACTACATACCCACTAATTCTACTCAGACAACTACCCATTCAACAACAGAATCACTTATACATGCAGTCAGTAATTAATAGAACACTATCAAATGCACTTTTACACATATATAGACATTGACACATCAGCAGTCATCCTAGTCAGTTATGCAGTCATCCTACTCACTCATGAAAAAAATAATCGCACTTACATTTACTCACTTACACAATTATACACACAACACCTCATTTATTCAAACACATAGTAACTCATAGTTAATATGTTAAAAAATCACCATTACAATCATACACTCATTCATATAGTTACTCTCACAATCACTGACTCTTACATATACTTATTTATATATACCAACTCTCAAATACAATGCCTTTTATTTTTTTACTTTGTTGAAGATGTACAACTAAAACATATATTCGCTCACAAACACACAAATAAATACACTCAGTCACCCAAACAACTGTTTGCACAAGCACTCTTAAACCTATCATCTAGTCAATCAACCATTCACACATCTATGCAGAGTTACACACACCCCATCCAACCACACACACACTCAGGGGCCGATTAGGATGGCGGTTTTTCCGCATCCTCCGGGCCGGCGGAAGTGTCCGCCGGCCTGGAGGATGCGGAAAAACCGCGGCGGAGACTCCAAAGACCCACCGCCAAATTAGGATGGCTGGTGGGTCTGGAATTCCGTCCGCCGCTTTTCCGCCGCGGTCGGCTTCCGACCGCGGCGGAAAAGCTATAACATGGCAGGCGGTGTCTATGAGACACCGTCTGCCATATTATGATGTTGGTGTAAATATGCTTTTCCACGGCGGCTTTTCCGCCATGGAAAAGCATACGGACATTCACTTTGGGGGCCCGTTGCGGGCCCCCTGGGTGAATGGGGGGTGGGGGGTGCACATGGGGGGTACCTATGGTACCCCCCTGCATTTGCGTACACAAAGCAGCAGGCACCGTGCGGTGCCTGCCGCTTTGTGCATGTAAATGCAACACATGCATTTTTAACATTGCGGCGGTGCTGCACCCGCCGCAATGTAAAAAATAGAGGATGTGACCACCACCCTGGCGGTCACATCCTAATTGCCATGGAGGGACCGCCGCTGCCCATGCGGACGGTCCCTCCTACTCAGGGGTGGCGGACGGACGCAAGTCCGTCCGCCATCCTAATCGGCCCCCATGTGTCCCATACAAACTCACCCATCTAATCAATAACTAATATACACACTCATGCAGTTAGTGACCAACTGATGCAGCATGTTATACAACAACAGAGACAGTAGTGATGCACACATTCACATAGTTTAGTTACTAATCCATATATTAAGTGAGACACTTTTAATTACTCACTTAAACAGACAGTCAGACAGGTACTAAATCCTCCACCCAGACAGTAATATATCCACTCAATCTTCAATACAGATTGGTATATATATAATAAATATTTACATTTCAAAGTAAACCACATTCACTGGATTTCATTTGAGATGCCATCAGTGATGTCATCAGTGATGTCACTGACCAGGTCATGTATGATGTAATATGTGACATCATCAGCAGTGCATTGCAGGTGCGTGAGTTATAGTTAGCAGAACTAACTATAACAGAGGAATTTCAATGGTTTTGTACGAGTGAAATGTCCAGCTAACCATAACACCCCTGAAACCTATGTTTTTTCTGTGAATATATATATACAAAATATATATACATATATATGTGTGTGTGTGTGTATATATATATATATATTCACCGGAAAAAACAAAGGTTAAAGGGGCATTATAGTTAAGTGCAAATGTCAGTTAAAATGTTTTAAGCTAACAAAACTGCTGAAATATGCCCTAAAGCAACTATGCACAGTGTTGTCAATGATGTGATTTCAGATGTCACAATAATGTTATCAGTGTTGTCAAAGAATATGTCATGATCAATGTAATATATGAGGTAATGAGCAAGCATGGCAAGGACACGAGTTGTGTTTTCTTCTGGGTATGAGTGACAGTTATTACAGTTTGCTACAATTTACTCCATTTAAAATCTCCCAGCCCTTTTAGTGGTACTTAGCTAAGATGAAGTAAAATATTTGCATATAATCTTGGTTTGGGCTTCATTGTTTAAGTATTGCATTTATATTGCTTTCTGAAATGTTGATGTATTTGTTCCCCAGAATCTCCATCAGGGTAAAGTGAGCCAAGGATATGTCAAGGAGACATTGGCATGCCACTGTTGAGGCTTTCAAGGCTGTTGTAGGAGCTGAGGAAATTCACCCTGTGCACATTCCACTCATTTTTGCACCCTTACCTATAGGGAGATGCCTCAAATTAATGGTAGTAGGACAACTCTTTCATTTATCTTTAACAATAAAAATGAAGGATTATACCGACGCCCAGTGGCAACAATTTTTCAACACAGAATGTTTTCTTTTTGCTTGGACTCAAATTGCCAACTCCCTGAGAGCTCTGCAAAGGGAGAGGCTAGGAGACTCCATCATAGCCTTTGGAACATAATTACACAATGGATTATCTCAGATACAACTGCTGTGTTACTCGGTCATTGATCACAAAGATGGTTTAACCATAACAATATTAGAAAGTACTGCATGTTGTGTGGCCCCCTTGTAGACAATGTTTTCTTCGGACCTCAAGAGTTCTGAACTAGCCTTCTTCTCCTATAATGCCAGTCTCTTTTCTTCAAGTGCACGTTTCTTCTCCTCCAGTGCTATGGCTGCCAGTTTGGTCTGCAGCTCCCTTGCTGTTTGCTTGCCACTAAGCTGCAACTGTCCAGTTTGGAAAGGGCTTATGCTCCCAGCCTGGATGGTACACCAGAACATCCTTTTTGGGACAAGTGGTCTACTGCCTCTTTATCCTCTGGGGCTGCATCCATTGCGTCATCCTCTGAGGGGATTTGTGATTGGCGTATTTCTTCCCAAGCTTGAAGGCACTTTGATAATCTGCCTTCCTGGTGTACTGGCCTAACTTCAATTTATTTTCTCTGCACAGAGCACCATCACTGTGAAAGTATGAGAGCTGTCAGGGTTGTCAGATCCAACTCCATGTTGCCTTAGACTCTTAATAGGTGCAAAAACTGAATAATATAGTTTGGCAAATCAAAAATGACCCAATCAAAGACTTTAGGAAAATTAAAAATAAATGTTTTCCTTCTTTAGGGTTTTATTTTCAAACTTGATAGCTGAGTGATATTGCTAAACATGAGTTCTGGAACCCACTGTTCAACGTCAATCTGAGAATGTGAATTATTAGGTGGGGTGGACGGTAGTCTGCCACAAGTAATAAAGGCATCTTTCTTGTTAGGTAAAGGTTTCAGTAATTTAAATCTGAGCTTCGCCCCTGGTAGCTGTGTCACAGAACAGACAGGCTTAACTTAAGAAAATGTGTAAAGCATGTAGAAGTACCAGAACAGTTAAAGAGTCAATATCAAAATACGATAAAAAATAGAGAATAATTGGGGGTCAGATAAACAATAATAGGAATAGCGATTACCAAATTAATTTTTTTTGTGAATTGCAATTAGGAAATCCGTATTCCTAATTTATGAAGTTCTTTTGAGTTTCATTAGTGATTCATAGTGGGTCGCAATTAGACATACCTCATAAATATTAATGAGGTAGGTCGCAATTTGTTACCCATTGGGATTTAATGCCAACACAAGGATGGTGGCCTGCTGAAGTCAGCAGATCACCTTGTCTGTGATTGTTTGTGAGTGTCTGTGATTGCTTTTAAATAAAGCAATCCTTTTTTTAAAAAATGCTGCCAGTTTTCTTTAAAGGAAAATGATATGATTTAAAAAGAAAACAATTACACTTTTAAGACCTAAAAAGAATTCTTCCAACCATTCTCAAAGGGGAATGGGTCACTTGGGGATCCCTTCCCATTTGCAAATGGATTACCACCAACTTTGAGTTGGTGGTAAATTGCCAATCTTATATGAGTATATAGTATTTTTAAATATAAGTGGCACATTCTATGGTATCCCATTCTGTTGTCCGCATGGCCAGACAATACCAGATTGGTATCTGTCTGTGTGACACATGTGATCTCTTTTATTGTAACCTTAGTGTTTGCTATTAAAATGTACTATGTTGTCAGGCTGTATGTACCATATACATGTAGTTAATGGGCCCGGCAGTCACCATGCTGTAGGAGTTGGTGGTCTTCCGCCCCCCAAACTGCGGTCTGACTGCCTACATTGTATGAAGCGGTCCGACCAATGGCCTGTCTATCGGGAAGTCTGCCACTGAAGGCCTGTTGGTGGCGGTCCGTCCGACATCGTAAGAGGGCCCTAAGTCTGGGCATACTAGAGGCATGTTGGACATCTCACTTAGAAAAATGAAAATATGATAGCTGGAATGCTTGCAATGATCTTGGCCACTGGCAATTACTCTAGCCACATTATCATGATAGACAGGGACCATTCTTAAGTAAATGTAGCCTAAATCTGCAACAAGAGGAAATGATTAGTCCAAACTGACGAGCCAGTCCCCTACAAAGGAAAACCTAAGCATTCCCAGAGTGGTTTCAGCCTAGTTCAGCCTCATCATTGAAGTGTAGTTTGAGTTCAAGGACACAGTGGGCACAGGACTCAGTCTAGGCACTGTGAGCATGGGACATATATCTTGCCATACCTAGGACAGTAGAAAAAAAAGTAAAAAAACAAACTAATGGGTGGAATTATTTAAATAATTTCTTCCATGCATGTCTATGTGATGTAACAATATAAAGGGGGTCATTTAAATATTCGGACCTAACTACTTTGTCCAAGGGTCAGAACATCAGAATATAATAAGTGGGCCTAATACTGGCTTCTCATTGATTACTCTTTCATGCTTTATTCAAATTTTTGGGGTGTCTAAGTACCCACCCGGAACTTCCATATCTTTAATTTTTGTAGGGGGCTGCAGAGGGAGCCCCAGGGCCTACACACCCTGCTAGCTCCCAGCAAGCTACCCCATGGGTAACACATTTGTTTTCTTTATTTTAATACTGTGGTGCTCCAGTGCGGTGCCCCAGTGCCCCAGTGCCCACCTGGGGCATCCCACAACATTTTTTTATTTTTTTTTTACTGCAGGGGAACTCCAGGGCTCCAGTTTCTCTGCCAGCTCCCTCAAATGCTGAAGCTAGTATCCTTCGTATTTTTTTTTTTTAAGTTGGGTGCACACACAGTGGAACCCACAGCAATTTCAATGTTGGAGTCTGTAGGGGAAGCCAGTGTGGCCCTTCTGACGTTTGTGCCAGCAGGCATCCTAGTTGCAGTGGAAGGTGGCATTTTCCCCACCTGGTGTGAGAAGCTTTTCTTTTGCTCCAGTTGCGCAGGAATAATTATGTTTCCCTGCACGCAAGAGTGTGGGCAGGGAGAGATATTTGCAGCCCTTCACCCAACTATAACGTCCCTTTAATCTTTGTTTTTTTGTTTATTTAGATGTGTGCGTGCATGTTTGCGTGTGTGCGCGTGTGTTTTGTTTGTATGTTTCTATGTGTACATATATATATATGTGTACCTATATAAAGATACATGGATAGATAGATGGATTGATAGATAGATAGATAGATAGATAGATAGATAGATAGATAGATAGATAGATAGATAGATAGATAGATAGATAGATAGATAGATAGATAGATAGATAGATAGATAGATAGATAGATAGATAGATAGATAGATATTCAATAAATTAGCATAATGCCTTATGACAGATTCGTTCATATAAAAAAATAAAAACAAAATGAAAATTACAAAACATGGAGCTAAATCTATTCTCCTTTTGGAAGGTAAATTGCATAACCCTTTAGAGAATAAAATCAATGCAAGCTACAAGCTGTGGACAACAACGAAACAAATGTAATACATTGTTGAAGTGGCTTAATGCGCACTGCCCTGTAGTCGTAGTCTCAGCGAAGAACAAATGAAAGAGCTCCTTAATGTTCAATCTAAGTTCAGAGAGGTAAATCATGCGACTGTTCAGGAGAGAGCAGACTGTAATCAGTTTCTGTAGCACAGATCGTAGACCTCTGAGCGCGTTCAGGGCCCGTTGGGGAGACTAAGAAGGCAGCAGTAATTACCTGGACCTTGACCTCCAGGGAAAAACACCTGTCTGATCTCTGTTAGTCAGCAAGACCTGAATGATCCTGACAGTGGAGGAGGGATGGTGGGGCGGCACGAAAATGGCAGCCCATAGGAGATCAGGTGTGTGTTTATTTAATGTGCTACATTTTAAAATTAAATATCCCTGCTATCGAAGCGGTCTCAAGTGTCGCCATGAATAGACTTTTGTGGAAAACACCGGTAAAGAGGGCAACATAAAATGTTAAAAGAAGGGCACCTTGGGAGGATGCCTGATGCCATAACACTAACTTTGGAGCGCACTTCCAAATACCATTGCCATATTGTTCTATGTTAGCAGAAGCAGCGAGACACGGATGGCAAGAGCAAAAGAGAATTATTAGTAAGTAAGAGGAGTGGTGTATGAGTCTTGACCAGACGATCGATAATTAATGAAGCACGGTTCATATGCAGTCATAAATCTGGGTCTCCATTGAGCCTTAAATAAGCAATGTAAAAGGAGGGTTGTGGGTAAGACCTCCACACTAGAGGGAGGAATATGTGTTTTCAATGTGTAAAGATCGCACATAGTGCACTATTTAAGCACAAGACATTACATTTTATTACTTTAGCTCAAATTCATAAAAAAGAATCAAAATGAGCCAAACAAAAACCAAGGAAGACTGAAACGGCTAAGAGATATGTTAGAAAGAATCAGGAAAAATCAGTTGGGAATATGTAGTGTTGAACTTTCTTCATCATTTAATTTTTAGTAATGGGTAATAAATAAAATATATTATATAAATAAATAATAGCACAATGCACTCCAGCACTGACCCCAAACCCCTACAGTTTCACATTGTCATCTAGCCGAGCACATTCCAAAGATAATGGATGGCTCAAGCTAGCCGTTCCCTCCCTATCAATGTACAATTATAAGATAATACAGAATAGCGAACCAAAGACTAAACTGTAGTTGTATATTAATACCAACCACAAAGAGAGCAAACAACATAAAGCAAAATAAAAGAAGAAAAAAATTATGCAGCAAGACAAGTAAGGTATGACCTTATTAAATTCAAGTTAATACTACTAAAATGCCCATAATTACAGCTGTACATCTGATAGCTAGTATAAGATGTAAAGTGCACCTCACTTAATTTCGTAAGGATTTTGGAGGGCTCCTGCTAAAAAATAAGATATTCGAAACAATGTCCCTGCATCACATACAAGACAGTCCATCTTCCCAAGTCTGTCTTTCATAAAAACTAAAAATATCTGGAAAGGCACAATAATGTTGCATGTTTCTCAATGCTGCCTTTTTAGACGTTGTTAAGACATACATTAAGGGGAAGGTGGATGGCTGTGGATTAAATGGAAAAATAAAGTTATTACATTTTTTGTCTGCATGTGCCTTTTGCTGATAATGTCTTTGCAGTCCTTTCCCTGCAGTGCTACAAGATTTTATTTCTGATGGGGGAAAGGTGCTCCAGGCAGGACAGGGCAACTTCCTTCTTTGTTCTCCATGACTCTTTCTTTGTTGGTCATGTGACAGTGGTCATTTTGTATCGCCAGCGTGTGTGTTTGCCAAAGACTGCCATGTGTTCTTTGCTGTTCATCTCTCTTCTTTAATGGCCATTCAGAGGTGTTCCTTTTGTGTAGCCAATGCTTGTGTGGTCACAGTAGCAATTTTTTCTTTGTCTTCCATGTCTACTTCTTCAGTGACCACGAGCTGGATGAGCTAGCTTCCACTAACTTGTGCAGCCAGTATGTGCTTCAATCTCTTCACTCCACTTTCCTAGGAACATTGATAGAAGAGGCCTATTGCATTTGTGTAAATTGTATTTCTTTTTTCCTGATATATTTATTTATCCTTGTGGCAGTACAGTGTTGTTTTTATTATTTTATTTTTATGCTTGCATCCCATTGAATTCCCATGGAACCTGGCAGGGCACCAGCAATATTCAATGTATGTTTTACAATTTGTTCCTGCCTCCCATACAGTCCCCATGCGCCCTGGCAGGGCACAAGCAATTATTTAAGGTATTTATTATATTTTTCCCTGAACCCCCTGCCTCCATTAGGGGTTCCATGGCTCGCTCAGGAGGGACGCAAACTAACCTTTCTATGAAATGTTGTCATGTGAAAAAATAGCTTATGCTTATTCTGGGTACACTATTGGTAAGCATTTAGGATGATGAGGATGATTTTCTTGCAGGTGCTACAGAAGACATCACACATGGTACTGATACGGGGAGAAATCTGT
This sequence comes from Lissotriton helveticus, assembly GCF_964261635.1. Lineage (NCBI taxonomy): Eukaryota > Metazoa > Chordata > Amphibia > Caudata > Salamandridae > Lissotriton > Lissotriton helveticus. Next base: position 888,066,147 of record NC_136059.1, read on the forward strand.
GAAGGAATCAACTCAGCTGACAGTGACACCTAAGTCCTCCACTACTAAGAGCTTCTTCCCCTAGCGCTAAGTGCTAACTGCTAGTTCTAAGAAGAGGGCCCCAAAGTGGAAGGATCCTGCCAAGAAAGCGGCCACTGGAGAGGAGAAGAAGCTGGTTGCCACCAATATCATCAAGCCCTCATCCTTTTTCAGGAAATGTGATGTATCTGCTACACACTCTTCTGGGCATAAAGAGGCTAAGACACAAGATTCAAGGAAACCATGGCCTCCAAAACCTAAGGACATGTCTCTATTAGTTCTTTAGTGACTGCAGTCATGGAGACCAGTGAGCCTGAAATGGAATAGTCTCAGCTACAAACCAAATCATCACAGTTCCTGCAGTAAACTACAAATCTTTCAGACTTAGGAGCAGCAGAACAGGAGGTTGATCTTCTTGGTGAGCAAGATATAGTTAAGAAGACTGCTCTTACCCCAACAGCTTCAGAATCTCTTCTAAAGAAAAGAAAGAGTACACCCCAATCTTCTCCAAGCCCCCTACTGATCATCTGGACATGGATTTGACCTCAGCCGAGTATGAGAGACAAGGGAAAAGGAAGTTGCCAGAAGACCTTGCAGGTAAGGAAGGTGGTGAAGATGATTACAAGCCAGTGTTCATCAGTTTGCAGAGTGGAACAGACGAGATACAGATAACCTTTGTCTATCCTGCTCAGAGGGATGTATGACGTTACAACGCATACTTTTACAACGCCTACCTTTACAACACATTTTTTACACCGCAACATCCATCACAACGCACGCCATTACAACGCATGCCATTACAACGAATTCTTTGAAACTACCTTTACAACGCATTCCACTACAACGCATACTACATTTACAACTCATACCATTACAACACATTACATTGCATTGCATATAAGGTAAGTGTTGGATAGTGTAGGGGTTAAAATTACTATTCTAACTCCAGGGGGTGCAGCAGTAGGGTAAGTGTTGGATAGTGTAGGGGTAAAAATTACTATTATAACTCCAGGGGGTGCAGCAGTAGGGTAAGTGTTGGATAGTGTAAGTGTACTATGTGTTGTAATGCTGTGCGTTGTAATGGTATGCGTTGTAATGACTGCGTTGTAATGGCATGCGTTGTATTGGTGTGCGTTGTAGTGTCATGCGTTGTAATGACTGCATTGTAAATGCATGCGTTGTAATGGATGTTGCGTTGTAAAAGTTTCGTTGTAATGGTAGTGCGTTGTAAAAGTTGCGTTGTAAAGGTTGTATACCGCTCAGAGGCATGTGGTTTCAGCTAAACCACTGGTTCCCATATTTCAAAGGCCCCAGAAACTTGTAGCAGCCACCACCCATACCACAGTCACAGCACGCCCTACAGAAAGGCAAACAACAACAAAACATGCTAGCTTTACCTCCAGTTATTCAGATTTTGGCCCAATAAGTAAGCTTTCCCTCTGCGCATTATCCCCATGAGGATAACATTACTATATGCTCCATTTACCACAATAAATTTGGTGTGGTATTGACGTGCAGTTAATAGGATTTGTGCACAAAGACTTTCCTTTTTACATGTTCAAATTTAAAGTTACCATCTTTTTAGACAATGACTTTCTCCGTGCCTGAATTCTAGCACAGCTAAATCTCATCACTATCCTGTGAGAAACTGTGGCTTTTTCTACACCAGGCTGGCTATCAGATCACACCTGCATGAAGGTAAATGGGGTGTTAGACCACTCTGAGGTATCTGGCAGAATCGCATCCAAGCTATCCTCTCTGGAATAGGTAATGCTAGGTCGGAGTACATTTATTTTTATTCATATAATCAATCCAACAATCATAATGGTTGACTGTTTCATCTCATTCACCATTCTTGTAATGCTGTTTACAATGCTAATGATAATACTAACCACTGCAGCACACACATTCTGCACGAGAATCCAGTTACTTCAATTGATACTTTGAATCGCTAAATTGTTCCTTTCTTGTGTCTCCTATGGGCATGCATGAGTTAACAATGAAAGGTTAAATCTGTTTCCTTAATTCCTTGGGGGAATGAGGGTTGCTATGTTCTGAGGTTGCAGACATCATGAGGTACCCTGCGAGGTTTAGGGGTGCAGATGGCACACTTTGAGCTACCCAGGAACACGGTCATCATATTCTGATGGTATGACCAAACTCAGGGCCAGATGTACGACCCTTTTTTGCGGCAGCAAACGGGAGATCCTTCCCTTTGCAACCGCAAAAAAGGGTAATGGCATGTACAAATGCTATTTTGCGAGTCACTGACTCACTAAATAGCATGTGCGACTCCCGCTATTAGGAAGGGGCGGCCCTTCCTAATAGTGAATTACCTTGCCATGTACTTTTGTTTTGCGACCGCATTAACTGCCTCAAAACACTTGCAGTTTACCACCTACCTCAAGTAGGTGGTAAAGCACTTGCAAACAGGGAGGGTTTCCCAGGGGACCCCTTCCCCTTTGTGAGTGGCTCTGAAAATGTTTTTTAAGGGCAGGGACCACTGCCTGCCCTTGAAAAATAAAACTGAGAAGTTTCATTTTTGTTTTTTAAATGCATCCCATTTTCCTTTAAGGAAAAAGGGCTGCATTTATAAAACAAAAACTGCTTTATTTAAAAGCAGTTACGGACATGGTTGTCTGCTGACCCCAGCAGGCCACCATCTGTGGGAGTGCCAGACATTCCCAATGGGGTCGCAAATTGCGACAGCCTCATTAATATGCATAGGGCAAGCAATTTACTACACTTTTGTGCATCCCAATTTGCGAGTCGCAAATACGACACAATTTGCGACTCGCAAATTGGTGGGTCGTACATCTGGCCCCCTGTCTCCCGCAGTTTTGATGCTTATGTGCCCAAACTCATAGTCTCACTGAATTAGTAGGAACCGCACGACATTGCACCACCAAGGTTACAGGTACTTTTTTAATAGGTCTCCTGAGCTGTTTTCTGACATGTTCCCAAAGACACCACTCACCTTTTAACGCAGACATCCAGGGAGTTAGGTAAAAGTCCTCATCAGCTAAATGGGGTACCCAATTTCTTTCTGTGGGCTGTTCAAGCCTGAACCTCCCAAAGGATCACCCCACTATAGTTTACATTCCCTGAATTCAATCTATTTCTATTTATTAAAAAGGAATAATCGAGTATTAGTGGTTATATCACTAAACTGCAGACATGCATGAACGCAGATGTTACAACAAGGGCTCCCTCTTAATAGAGGGGATATTACCATCATGGTAGAGGCCCATGAAGAGTATAATACTGAGGTATTCTATTTATGGGTAGCATTTGCAGCAGCAGACACCAACACAGGAAATGTTCACACTTACACTGAAGCAGCCATACCACAAAAACAAAGAGCATATGAAGATTTAGAAATTGCATTAATATTTCAGGAACACACAAATTGGTTCCAAGGCCCCCTACTACATGCAGTAGAAAATGTCAGACTGCGTCCCCTACGCAATGACAGGGCAACATGACATGTCCTAGCCAGCTATATACCATTCCATGAATAGGAGTTCTCACAGCAGCAGAACTTTGTGCACTTTACACAGGTATATTTAGACTATACAGACAGTTAACACAGTTTGTTATGCAAATAATTCAAGAAACCCCAGCGAAGGCTGTTCACGCTGAACAACTGCATCTGGTAATTCCAGAAAATAGTCCAAGAACTTTTAATTCAATTATAGAGAAGGTTCACACTAGACAGGAGGAGATTCCGTTTTGGAGTGCCGGAAAACAAATCAGCTTGAAGCAATGTTTCTCCATACGGGACATCGAGATAAACATAGAATTCTCTGCCTTCAGGGATGGTCCCTCCAGTAGAATAAAGTGCCACATGGGGCATGGTAATTACTGTAATATGTTCCATCGCACATGGTACATCATCCATAGCTATTTGCCGGATGTGCTAAAACAGATCCAAAATTAATATGGGGCAGCCCCTTCAGGGGACTTTGGAATGGAACTTTTTTGCAAATATGCCATTGCAAATTTAAATAATGTAAGTAATATTAAATGGGAAGCAGCAGCTTTGGCCGTACGTCAATAGCTCGCACTAATTCCATTAGAGGATCAGGGGCGAGAACTACCAATATCTATTGCTGAAACCTCTACAGGTCGCGATAATTTGGGGGTCAGACCTAATAAACCCTATTTTAGGGGTAATTCTAAAAAGTATAACTCAAAACAGGCACCAGAGTCTTCTAACAAATGCTGAAATAATAGGAAAAATAAGGAAAATATTAAGCTTTGTGGTGGATCTCCTCTACAGGAGCACTATGATCTGAGCAACCATGAAACAGTTAAATAGCCTTCTAGGTATCTGTATACACGTCCTTCTAGTTCCTTTCAGGAGTCATCCAAAAAATGCTGGGAGAAGGGAGAGTGATCAGAGCGGAGGCTGGAGGAGTATGTGAAGCCAAAGAAAGACTTACAATGCTCTTCTGGCATCATTTTAAAAAACGAAGATAAACTTACACATAAAAAAACGCAATTTAAAAAGAAGCAAGTGGCTGAGATCTCACTTAAATATGGCACAAATACTGGCAACTCTGCTTCTGAACAAGGAGTGGGCTCTGACTCTGCAAGACAGGGTGGCAGAGGTCATGACAGTTCACCAGAATCTGCAAGAGTTTCTGGTGGCAAAAGCAACAAATGAGTTTCTTCAGGTGGAAACACCAGATCAGAGAGTTAATTCTCCAGGAAGGTTGTAGAACTTAGAACTCCAGATAGGGGCTCATTAGGATAGCGGTTTTTCCGCATCCTCTGGGCCGGCAGAAGCCACCGCCGGCCCAGAGGATGCGGAAAAACCGCAGCGGACCCACCAAAGACCCACCGCCACATTAGGATGGCTGGTGGGTCCTGGGTCCGTCCGCAGCTTTTCCGCCGCGGTTGGCTTACAACCGCGGCGGAAAAGCACTAATATGGTGACAGTGTCTATCAGACACCGTCAGCCACATTAGGATGCACAGAAAGAAATGCTTTTCCACGGTGGATTTTCCGCCATGGAAAAGCATACGGAGCTTCATTGCGGGGGCCCGTTGCGGGCCCCCTGGGTGAAGGGGGGGTGGGGGGTGCACATGGGGGGTACCTATGGTACCCCCCTGCAAATGTATGCAGCAAGCGGCAGGCACCGCGCGGTGCCTGCTGCTTGCTGCATACATTTGCAAGGTATGCATTTTTAACATTGCGGCGGGTGCAGCTTCAAGCTGCACCCGCCGCAATGTTAAAGATTGAGGATGTGACCGCCAGGCAGGCGGTCACATCCTAATTGCACTGGAGGGACCGCCGCTGCCCCTGCGGACGGTCCCTCCTCCTCTAGGATGGCGGACGGACGCAAGTCCGTCCGCCATCCTAATGAGCCCCTAAGGGTGATATACCTCGTATCATGAAAGTTCTCTTTTGGGTGAAGCTAACATTTGGTTATGACATGCACTTGACTGAGAAAGATTGCCACCTGATACTGAGCAAAGAGTTCCACCAGGGGAAAGAATGATAATACCATCCTTCTCCAACCTTGTTTCAGAGTCTGTTAAACATGCTTATGCCAAGGAGTGGGCCCTTGCACTAGTCCCAGCAATATATCACAACCATGTGGGCTGGGATGGAGATGCACCTTACCATATAATACCCATAGGGTCCAGCCCACAAGTGCAACCCCAAAACCCCATCAAGCATGAAGCAAAACATATGGTTATTCTAAAACACCTTGAACATCAAGGTGTAATTGAGTCTTGCACCTCACCTATGAACAATCTCTTCTTCCCGGTAGTGAAACCATACCATTCATACTGCTTAGTCTCAGACTATAGGCAATTAAATCTGCATTACAAAATTCACACAGCGCAGCAGTAATGAAGAACTTAGTGCACTAATGATATAAAACATTCTAAATTTCAAATTGTTTTTTCTGCCAAAAACCTAGCACCTGAAATCCGGTATTTGACAGACTTTACCACCCTCAGGTCACAAAAACGATTTTGCCATTTGCCACAAGGGTGTAGGAGCAGCCCAGGTTTGTTCTCTGACCATGTTATAGGATTGTTAAAAAAAGGATATGACAATGACATATATCTTATGGGTGATGACTTAGAAACACAGAGTAGATCGCATTGTTGTGGGATTTTCTGAAGTTTGCCTTTATCAGGGTCCTGTTCTTAGTGTACGAACTATCAACGAAGACAAACGTTTAGTGCCCCATTTCCTAGAGAAATTTGCACTCTTACAACCACCAAACACAATAAAAAAGATATAATCACTTTCAGGCTTCCCAAATGTTGGTAAAACATACATCCCAGATTACACACAAGTGGTAAAACCATTTCATGAAAGAATCCATCCTGACATCTCAAGCATATTTTGAACACCAGAACATACGCAGATCTTGTGTTCAGTACAGACAGACATGTTAGCATCAAAACACTTACACACTTGTGTTATCATAAAAATGCTGATCCGCGTAATCTTGGGGACCACATACGTCACTTTTAAAGAGGGTGATACTTTACTGATTGCATCTAAATCTCATTTATATTCCAATGGAGAGATGCATTTTGCACCTACATAAAAAATACTTACTGCAGCACAGACAGCTCATGTGAAAGAAAGATCATTGGCCCATGGGAAATGTACAATTGTTATGACTCCCATCCCAGCCTTAGAGGCAGTAACAAAGGCCGGCGTGTCAAACGTGAAAGCCTTACACCCAAGATGGATACTGTGTGATACTTCACTAACAGCTACTGATGTCGACTATTTATTCGGCTCAACATCACAAACACAAGCTTACATATAATACGAACAAGAATACTCTGTGCCCAGTGGAGTTAGGTCTCTGGATCAGTACTACTTCATAGTCTTCAGTGATTGTTCTGCATAGCCCACAGTTGGAACAAAACATCAATACTCTGCAGCTTAAGCAGCAGTAAAGGGTAAAATGAAGGCTGGAATCTTCCAGCCTCTCAAAAATGTATGCGGTCACTAGGTAATTGCACTGCACAACTGGTGAACTGCAAGCTCTAAGAGTGAGAGGGTAGATGAATGTATTATGATAGCTGTCACAACTTCTCACTTTAGGACTCCATTACCAAAGTGAAATTCAGCAGAATACTCCTCCCTATGGAGTGCACAAAACATTCTGTTTGCTCGTAGTCCCAGAGTGGGGGATGGAGTAATTCTAAATTCAGATTGCAGAACATAATTAATCATGGTAGCACATAAGGGGCTAGCATCTGTCTATGCTGGTGTGGTGGCTGTAGTATTATTACTACTTCAATGCCATTTGTGGCCAGGTCTTTATAAACAGAATAAACAATATATCTTCAGTTGTGACATTTGACAAAAAATTTACGTTTTCACCGCAGCACCCCCACTGTAGACACCCCTCTTGATTTTTAACAAGCATCTGTCCTGTGTATATCTAGATCACTGTGGACCACAGTTATGGCTCATTTAAATACATTCTGTTAGGGGCATGGCAAAGATGGTGGCAGGGTAAGACATCTTTTCTCATGTCACCGTGCCTGCCACTGGCCCAGCACACTAGCACTGACCTGCCTGATTTGAGGAAGCAGCACCCGCAGTTGACCTTTGCCTAGAAACCAACGGCACCAGGGCTCAACCGAGAACGACCCCTGCAGCAGAGTAGATGCCCACACACAGGAGCCCAAATGACCGGCGGGCCTAAGAACGTGACCAGCTGTCCCAGCTGGGCATGTAGTGAAGCTTGCTGCAGCCGGCCCAGCCAGGGATTGAGATGAGGAGAGACCTACAGGGAGTTGCTGGTCAGTGCCAGGACACAACAGAGGAGAGAGGGTGATGGCGGGGGCAGGCAGCATTGTCTATAGCCACCTAGGGTGTTGCACACACATTGACACCCCGGCTGGCTGTACTGGCCTTCAGCTTGAGGCCAGCCGCTCTTCTCTGCCATTTGGCGCTGGCCCCCCTGATGATGCCACAGGACTGCTTGGAGGGCCAGAGGGATAAAGAAAGTGAACAGTGGCCCTGAACAGAAGTAATGCACATCCGGTAGTGATCAGCCAGGTTGGGATACTAAGCACAGAAAGGCCTCCCAGGAGTTACCAGGCAGTGGTAGAGAGGGTTGGAGCAGAGGAGCTCTGATGGAGGCTGATGACTTCATCCTGGACCTACTACGGTGGGGTTCAAGTGTGGACACTCACTCAGGCCTGTCAGGACAGCTCCCTGAAGCCTTCCATCCTCGGCCTGTGTGCTGTGCAGAAGCCCAAAGTGGAGTGTCAGGTTCTCCGTTATTGCGCCTGCATTGTCTGAGCACGTATGGGTGTAAGAACTGTGGAGACGAACAGTAGGCTGAAACGGGAGTGTGGACTACAACTCCCAGACTCCCTGGTGAGGGGAAGTACTTGAGCATCGTCTACACGCTTCCTGTTGCGTGTAATTCCTTGGTTTTCTGTGTTCATCTTGGACGGAGGTCGGGAGTCGCTGCATGCCGCGGCTGCTCGGCAAGGAGTTTGGTGGAGGGAAGCCGGAGTTCTTCGGCGTTCTTAGATCCAGGTAGGATCTGTACTTTTGGATTTGCCTAATCTGCGGGAGGTAGCGTCTTGCTTCGCCGCGCGTTTTTCAAGTGTCTGAAGAGCGGAACGCGGTGGTGGTCAGCCACGCGTTCCCGTTCTATCTTCCGGAGTGGAGTGAACTTCGGAAGAGACAGAGAAAACAATCATTGTTTCATTGGCTTCAGGAGGTAAAGACTTCTTTTGTGACTCTATTGCGGGGCGCTGTGGTGGTCGAAACTACGCATCACCGTACACTGCCAATCATCCCATTGACAGCTATACTAGCTGTAAGGCTTTTCGTTTTGTGATTCTGATCAGCAAAGACTGCGTATTTGTAACCCGTTGGCAAGGGTTGCTGACTATGTCCGTTCCTTATGCATCACAGAGCGGAGTGTAGTGGTTCTTGCTTCCCACGCACTGCCGTTTTCTGTTAATAAGGAAACTTTGCACTTCTTTCATCCTTGTGGATATCCTTTTCCTTTTTCATTATCCAGCAGAGTGCTGTGCCTTACTTGAATCCAGTTATAGCGTCTCTCGCCTGTTTTCATGGTATGCAACCTATAGGGATCAGCCAATTTGTGTTTTTGTGTTCTTGGGAGTGTGTTTGTTTCTGACCTACGTTTGTGTTCCAATAGGCTGTTTGAGGTGACTGGAGGCGATAGAGGAGACGTGTTGCCAGAAAAGTTTATCAGTTATACCACAAGGTACACAACAGCTCTTTTAGCGAGATTATATGAGAGTAGCCAGTTATTCTCGAATGCATATCTAAGCACTTTGTTTTTGTCGTTACAGGAATATCCCTTCCCTGCTGGTCCTTCCCTTTCCCTTCCCTGTTCTTTTTATCCCTCACCTAATGACTCAATCCCTCTGTGTGTTTATACAAGAGGTATTGTGACGTTTGGAGGTGGATCATTATAAGCATCAATCGGATCCCGTGGAGCAAAACTGGACATGGAGGGCATGCTGAACCCAATGAGTCAGTGTGGAGTGGGGTGGCAGGGGCCAAGAATGCTCAAGAGTAGCGTACTGGGCAGTCCCACGTGGCTAAGACCTACCATAACAGAATGGAGCTGTGGCGGCACCTATAACAGAAAAACAGTGCGAATATGCTCTACTGAAGAGCAGAGGAAGAAATCTTCTCGCAGCGCCAAGCTATTGTAGCTTTGCTTGCAGGGTCGTATACAGAGACGTGATCGACACTGCCTTTCCCAGTGGCTTGTTTATGGTCTCATACCTCATCCTGAGCTTGCGGGACCTGGGAGACCCTTGAGCGACGTGGGGAGTGAGAACTGTGCTGGGGCCTGCACTGCGGACTGATACTGCAGGACCCTAGGTGCTGGTGAGAGAGTCGGGCCCGTCCAGCCGAGCCTGAACACTGGCTTAACCAGCAGGCACCTCCTGGAGGGTGGATACAGAGAAGGGGCTTGTCTAGAACCGTCGCCCCCACCACTTCCGGAATACTCTTTTCTGGAGCTCTCTAGGTGATGATGGCTCAGTACAGGCTCACGGAGTGAGGGTGCTGGGAAAGGCCTGCAATGCTTGTTACTGAAAAAGGCGACTATTCGCACCAATAATCATCACACCAGGCTCTCTGCAGTAACAGGAAGAAGGCACAATGGAGGAGCCAGTGACACGCTCCTTCTTAAAATCCCTATTCATGTTATTGTGAGATGAACTACAAGCGGCCAAAAGAGACCTCTCCCAGGACATCAAAGAAATCAGAAAGGACATAGACTCTTTGGGGGACCGTTTTGCAGCCCTGGAGGAAGAGGGAGATGGCTGGGAGGATGAAGTCGAACCCCTCTAGCAGGAGATCTTCCCCTCCATGATCAAAATATAGACTTGCAGGCTCATGTGGGGGATCTCGATAACATATCCCACCCGAATCATGTCTGCATATGAGGCATAGCTACTGAAGCAGAGGGGAAGGCATCTTTGGCTATGGTCGGGACCTCTTCTGCCATATCCTCTGTATATCTGGATCATTGCGGACCATTAAACAGTGATGGCTCATTTAATACATGCTTTGAATGAAGGGCAGGAGGCCTTCCCATGCACTTCATTAGCAGAAGCGATGTCTATACTGAGAGGAGGGCACTGCTGGGAGGAGACCTCAACCTGGTATTCAACAAGGATAGGACAACATAGAGGCACAACCAGGGGGGCTGTTGGAGGGAGGACACAGGTGACTAAGAGACCTACAGCTCAGAGATCTATAGAGGGCCTTCCATCCACGAGCAAGTTAATACTCCTTTTTTTCTAATGCACATAAAGGGTATGCCAAGTTGGACTACCTACTAGGCACAACTGACTCACCACGTAGATGTAGATACTCATGTCAATGCTCTCAGACCATGCTGCGGTAACTCTCTCACAGTCCTTCCCCCCGCTGGAGTGCCTGACTTGTCAGTCGAGACTGCGAGAAATCATGCTACAACATCCTGATGTAGTGTCACAGGTTTAACGAGCTGTAACAGAGCATCTTGTGCATAGCGACACCCCAACATACCCATTGCTATATTGTGAGAGACCCTCAAAACAGACATTACGGGGAAAGGAATTGCAATCTCAGCGGCTGAAAATAAAGCATGAAAAGAGAAGAGGGAGACCCTCGTCAAACAAGTCAAAGAGCTAGAATGTGTACACCAATGCACAGGTAGCCCGAGGGTTTGGTCTCAATTGTCAGCCCTACGCTCCCAACTGGCGGGCATTGACTTTGACCGGGTGGAGTATACAGCCCTTTACCTGCTCTTTCTATGTTGGCAGAGACAAATGTAGCTGACTTCTAATGAACAAGCAATGTTATCAGTGACAAGCTCTAGGGGTATCCTCCATATATACGCCGACTGGGGAACTAGAAATAGAGGACAAAACTATAGCAGATGTCTTTAGAGACTGTCCGTTCTCCCAAAGATATTATATCTTTTCCAAACAATCCCACTACCACCGTCAAAGGGTATGAACCCTAAGCTCCAGTCAGAATTGTACCAATTCATCTGGTTTGCGGGAAGACCATGCACAAAGAAAGAACTAAGATTTCTCCCACCCAGGGATGGAGGTTTAGGCGTTCCACACCACCAATTGTACTATCAGGCGGCACAATTGCGCTACCCAGTGAAGTGAAATCGGGATGAATCCGATAAGCACTGGTTGTTTCAAGATAGGGTGGTGGCGAGCACATCACTCTGGAAAGTACCCTTCCTTAAGAAGATGCATAAAGCTTGGAATCTATACCTGTCCCCTATCACGCAGGTGATGATGGTACCATGGGACCGGGCTAGCATTTGGTGTGGACTGACTTCTGTCCCCTCACCCATATCACCACTGTTGGATAACCCCGACTTGACCCCGGGTGTGGGACCGAGGACATTTGTGAGATGGCAGCAATGGGAATGCCCCTCAAATGTCTCATGAATAGGGAGTGATCCCTTTTAGTGAAACAGGGCACCTCCATTCTATGAAACTCCGCCATTGGTAAATACACCTGCACAACAGGTCTGATCACTAAAACATTGGCTAAACGACTCATATCTGAGATATATGTGTTCCTTAACCAGCGTAATAAACTAATGTACAAAGTCAATCAAAACCGAAGGGAAAGGGACATAGGGAAGCAGCACAGCACCATTAGCTCGCTCCTGACCGGCCCGCGCAGCGGATCTTAGCGCTGCCGCGGGAGCATAACAAACAAACTTCTTGCCGCCATTACCAGCGATCCTTGAGGCCACGCCCCTTTTCTGAGGCCCCGCCCCCGCCGAGACCACATAAAAGACGCTGATTGCAAGCGCCTTCTTTAGAATCGCTTATCTCCTGAGGCGGAAGACGGGAGCTCGACCTGTCCAATTTTTAACAATTTGAGTGTCACTTATTGGTGTGTTTTTTAACTCACCTGTTATCCTCTCCTTGCATCATTTCAGGGCATTAGCTCGCTCCTGACCTGCTTGCGCAGCGGATCTTAGCGCTGCGGCAGGAGCATAACAAACGAACTTCTTGCCGCCATTACCGGCGATCCTTGAGGCCACGCCCCGCTACCGCCATCTTCCTTCCCTATAAATCATGTGCACTTTCTGGACACGCAGCAGACGAGCGCAGCGGGCGCGCCGTCTGCGCGCCAAAGGCGCACCTAAGGCAAGCCCGTCTGCGCCCGTCCGCGACCGAACGGGGCTCGGGGCTGGTCCCCTTTGCTCATCTGTACCCATGGACATGATGGAAACAGGAACTCCCAGGCATAGGACATACTATACTAGACAAAAACTACTATCTATACGCCCGACACTTAAAAACAACTGCCACCACGCCTTGCCGGCTGATTCCTTACCTGTCTTCTGCGAGACCTGTAAGTACACCCCCCAACTCTTGAAGAAAGATAAAAGGGAGACAGCAAAATTAAAGATGTTGCTACTAAATTGCAGATCCAGAAACGTAGAGATTGGAAAAAGTTTAAGCAGGAGACATTCAAACTTGCCCTACTTGAGACACCACCGCCCCCCAGCAACACTTTGCAAGAGGCGTGGAATAATTATGAAAGTTGGATGTCCAATGCTTTAGATAAGGTAGCACCCTGGACACTCAAACCTCCCACAAGATAGACCAAAACTGCCCCCTGGTTCTCTCAAGAACTCAAAGAAGCTAAAGCAAAATGCAAAAATCTGGAAAGGCATTGGAGGAAAAGTTACAATCTAGAAAGAAAATCACACTATAGAACAGAACTAAAAAACTATCACAAACTAGTAAGAGCAGCAAAAGGCACCTATTTTAAGGGCAGAATAGAATCTGACGACAACCCCACTAAAGAACTCTTTGCCATCTATAAAGAGTGAACGGTCCCGACCAGACTCGAAGCGCAAGACACCTACTCCAGCGAGCTATGCGACTCCATAGCTTATCATTTTGTCGGCAAGGTCGACAAAATATATGCCACCTTCACAGAAGGGACTGATTCCCCTAGCACACAAATGTCAATCAAAGACAACTCCACTGTCAAACCCCGTCTGACATGCTTTAAAGTACCTGAGAGACAGGAACTGCTGAACATTGTTAAAAGCATACAGTCTGGCTCCCCCCCGTGACGTGTGCCCCCCCAACCGCTGTAAGGGAGTCTTGGAGAGTATGATTGATCAGATCACTCATATCATCACTCTCTCTCTCCAAGAATGCCATGTTCTAGACACATGGAAAATAGCCCAGGTCATCCCTCTGAAAAAAAAACCTAATGTCCACATCTCCCAACTTCAAAATCTCCGTCCCATCTCCCTTCTTCCCTTCTGTGCTAAAATAATGGGAAAAGTGGTGAACGGGCAGCTCATGAAATACCTGGAAGAGAACTCCCTCCTCCACCCTACTCAATCGGGGTTCAGAGCCGGCTACTTGACTGAGTCAGCCGTCCTCTATTCCACTGAGTGCCTCAGACAGATGGCGGACGAAGGACAGACAGCAGCGTTGGTTTTATTAGACCTCAGTGCAGCATTCGACACCGTGCTGCACACAACGCTGGTGTCTCGCCTCTCCAACATGGGAGTGGAGGGATCCGCCCTTGCCTGGTTAAAATCTTTCCTGGCTAACAGAAGCTTCCAGATGTACTGTCCCCCTTTTACATCCTCCCCCCGGAAGCTGAAACATGGGGTTCCACAAGGCTCCAGCTTAAGCCCTACCCTGTTCAACCTTTATATGGAACCCCTGGCTCATATAGTTGAAGCTTTCGGTGTGGATATTGTTACCTATGCCGACGACACCCAACTGATGATCAAGCTGACGCTCGACCATACGGAAGATGCCATTAACTTCTCCAAATGCCTGGCATCAGTGGCATTATGGATGAATAATAACTGTCTACGCCTGAACGGCGAAAAAACTGAACTTTTAGTTGTCGGCAAATCACCCTCTACCTGGTCGCACATGTGGTGGCCGGCGGAACTGGGCAATTGCCCCTCCCCAGCAGACTCTGTCAGAAATCTTGGAGTAATGCTTGACTCAGATCTCTCTTTCAGGTCCCAGGTCAATAAAATCACCGGAAGGTGCTTTAGCACATTAAAAACCCTCCGCAAAGTCCTTGACCTCCTCCCCATCAACGCCAGAAAGACACTTGTCCATGCCCTAGTCACACCCCATCTTGACTACGGCAATGTCCTACTCCTAGGTCTAAGTAAAAAAGGCTTACACCAACTACAGTGCGTGCAAAACGCTGCTGCCCGCCTGGTACTCAACTTGCCTCGTAGAGCATCTGGGAAGAATGCTCTAGCGAAGCTTCACTGGCTCCCGGTCAAGGATCGTATCAAATTTAAAGCCTTATGCTTTACGCACCGCATCGCCCAGGGCAAAGGCCCAGGATATTTGCAAAAGCTTCTCACAATCCACCGCCCCACTAAAAACCTGAGGTCGCCGGAGCTATGCTGTTCAAACTCCCACGCACCCGCAGAGTCAAGATGGGTGGCCGTTCCTTCAGACACTTGGCCCCTAAACACTGGAATGAACTTCCACTTGATCTTCGAATGGAACCTTCAGAAGCTAGATTCCGTGCCAAACTCAAAGCTCATCTGTTTCCAGTCACCTAATTTCTCCCCCCTCCCTCCGACCCCCGCTTCATTCTCCCCCACTTTCTGTCTCTTGAGATGTAGTAGCATGCTAGCGCGGGGACACACTATTTTTAGTGCAGCCAGGCGCTTTAAAAATGGCTTTATTATTTTTATTATTATTAGCACCAGCGAATGGTAGGAGATATATTACAGAGTTAGGCATACAGCCAGTAATGCGGCGCTCACTAAAACACTTACCAAAGTAATTACGTATTGGTTCTACACCCCGTTCTCCTGCATGGAGCCAACCCCGCTCGGAGTGAGGATTGCTGTCAGAGCTGTGGGGCACAGAGGACCCTGATCCATTTACTCTGGTATTATGTGTGGCTACTCCTATACTGGTCGCAAGTGCTCTGCAACATTGACCAGCACCTTAACACACAATTGCCAAGATTCCCCACCTGTGAAATCTTAGGCCTATCCAAACCACTTGCATACCCCTAAAATCCAGATGAGGGAACGAGATCTGCTTGGTGCTAGGGAAAGCTATACAGAATATTCTCTCACACTGGGGAACTTTCCAGATACCCACCCACACTGGATGGCTGCATCAGCTATGACACATTCTAGGCATAGAAAAGATCTCACTAACAGTTGCTAACCAGGGAGCTTTCTTCCGGCACTCATAGAGCCCCTATCTGTCTTTGGTTTCAGAGGACGTTCGGGAATTGACTTCCCTAGATGTCCCTGACTCCTACGACTGCCAGAGACAGACTCAAAGCCCTAACTGGATGACCTATGAATAGTTGTGGTAGTTATTCACTTGTTAAAAGATACAAAGTGAGTGAGGGGGAGAGAGTGAGGGCTGGAGATGAGATTTGTTCATTAAGATACCTGAATGCCAAGACAAGTTTGCTTTGATGAGCAACCTCATGTGATTTCAAGTTGTCTATACTGCTGATATTAGAATTGTTTTGAAAGATAATAAAAATAATTGAACCAGAAATACATTCTGCTCGCAGTGGATTCATGTTCTAGATTCCAATGGATATGGTCACAGCGAATGTCTGATGCTCCAACTGTTTATTTGCAAGTCTTTATTGGGACATTAGCAGTAACTGCATTCCATTCGGGCCCGGGCCCAGCGTTTGCCTCTGAGGCTTACTAGGATACCATGTACCTTGGGTGTGGCTGTGCACTACTCCTCCTCCAAACATCCTGAAATAAATTCAAAAGTGGAAAGGAAAATATGTGACATGAAGCAGTCTTTAACAGCAAGAGTATTAGGTTCAGGTCGTAGTTGGATCCATCACCTGTATGGGGTCCAGGGAGCTGTAAACAATCTGCCTAGATGATCCTTGGTTAGCCGGACTCCCTATAAAGTCCTGTTTAGAGTCCAGATGTGGGTACCAGACTGCATTTTGTGGAAGACGGCAGAGTCTGAGGTGGTGGTGGGTGGGGTTCCCCTGGGGGTGCTGGGGACCTTGTCTGTCTGTGGTGAGGGTGATGTTTTTGCCGGTATACTTTTTGTCTGGTGTTCCTCATCCTCGAGCACCACCAGGCAGTGGTACTCCACCGCAATTGCTTTTATTTTCAAGAGGCGCAACCCAGCGGCTTTGTCTCACTGAGAGTCATTCTCTTGGGCAGGTCCTCCGACAGGAGTAGCTAAAGGATCCAAAGAAAAAAGAAAATAACATGAAGTGTAGTGCTCAACACATTGTACAATACCACAACATTTATATTCCCCTAGGGCAATTGGAATTCTTTTGATGTGTTTCTTTGTCAGAGGGCAGGTTTTTCCCATACATACTTTCGACAATGTCGTAGAAGTGATTGGCATGAATTCATCCATGATCAATCCCACAATCAAAAATAAACAATTTCACTAAAAAGGATGAACATTTAAAATGATTTCCTGTGGTGGCCTCTGCCCAACATCGGCTCCGACTTGCGTTCAGCGGTTCCGACCAAAGGATTACGATGGGACTGAACACTGTTTGGTCGGATTCCCATTGTTTTCTATTGGAGCTCGTGTTATGCCGGAGCACTGGTCATAACACAGGCTCCTATGGGAAAATGGGATGCAAGTGTAAAAGCCTGCATCCTGTTGCAGGAACCCCATGGTACCTGCCACACAGTGCAGGGTTTTACATGGAGGTACCTTAGGTACCCCCTCGGCCAACAACCTTAGGCTGCGGGGGCAAGGAGTCCCTGCTAGGGGCCCCCAAAGTCACTTTCCGACACCCTTTCCGTGTCGGACAGGCTGGCGTGGAAAGGCTGTTCGGACGCAACATTGTAATCCCAACGGCATAAACGCCATCCAAAGGGGGTTAGGGTGTGGTTACGATCAACAGTAATAATCCGCGAGTCGGTCAGAAATGAGTCCGAATGATCGGCTGGTTTATGTTCCGATCACCAACATCGAAGTCGGGCGGTCGGACTGTTAACCGACCGAGTCGGTCGGAAGGGCTCCAACAGGCTTGTGAAGTTTCCGACTGTCGGGCAAAGGCTTTCCGCCTGACATCGTAATGAGCCCCCTAGTGTGTGTTAATTGATAAATTAGCTGCCAAATATTCATTCATATTGCCATTGATGAATATGGCAAATTTAATTAATGCGGCACAATTTACTTGACAATACCGTGCAATTAAGTAACACATCCTGGAGGGGCAGCATGTTTTTTTGGGACAGCCAGTGGAATGTCGTCATAAATTCCACTGACCCTGCTCTTATTCTTCCTACTCCCTCCTGAACCCCACCCTAAATATGACTCCAGACTGAGTTCCACACTACACCCTCCACCCAAAATAATGTCCACAAATCATTTTTCCCATGTCAATTAAGTGGCAGTCTAAGATAAATTTATGTATGTTAAATAGCAGCCTAGGATAGGTTTATGTTTGGCTAGGGACCGATTTGGTTTAATATACCAGTATGCTTAGTTGCATTGTGAATCGGAGGTAGACGATGGAACTGTAATGAAGCCATGAAAGTAGTCACTTAGGTAGAACCCTATGGGAGAAATGTGGCACATGCTGATATGAGATTACAATTTATTAGCTGGGCGGGATAGGAAGAATAGAGTAAATTATAGGTGAGTGAGTCAGGGCGCCACACCTTTTCTTCTAACAATTGAATGTTAGGGGGATGAGACAGAAGCATGGGAGGCAGGATAAGGATGGCTAAGTGGGGTTGGAAGAAAGGGAGGAATACCTGACAACTGCAGTAGTTGTCTTTCAGAAACGAAAGTGACTTACCACCTTTCACAGCAGCCACTCCTTCCCCTCCAATGAATGATGGTCTCTGCCCTTG
The DNA here is from genome assembly GCF_964261635.1 of Lissotriton helveticus. Lineage (NCBI taxonomy): Eukaryota > Metazoa > Chordata > Amphibia > Caudata > Salamandridae > Lissotriton > Lissotriton helveticus. The sequence continues at coordinate 888,084,529 of NC_136059.1, forward strand.
TATGACATAACATCCTGTTGGGGACCATGATAACCATCTCTCTACCTGTTCGATGGACTGTTTGCTCAATAAAGCCTTCTGTCAATTTACATGGTATGAATACTTAGAATTGTGTTCCTATATATACATGTTACCAACAATCTTCTGTTAACACAAGGCATGTAAAAGAGATTTGAGAGAAAAGTTTTTAAAAAAAGGTTGGGTGAGTATAAAAGAAAACACAAGGAGGCAGGCTTGTGTGGTTAAAGTGGACACTAAAGTAGATGAGGAGAGTTAAAGAACGTACAGAAAAGGAGAGTTAAAGAACGTACAGAAAACCCTAATGCATACTGGTTTAAAGGCTGAAAATGTTCAACATGACTTACCAGCAGTACCAGCAGGAATGGCAGAGGTGGAGGCAGCTTCAGTTCTGTGGGGCATGTGGGTGTCAGTGGCGGTGGATTGTCCTGAAATTAGAAAAAATAAAGAGGAGACCGAACAGTACTTATTAGTAGGTATTTTACTTATTAGTGTATTTAATAAAACGACTATGGGACATATGTATCAAACCCTTTTCTAGTTCGCAAACAAGCTGATTCTCTGAATGGGCCCTTTTTCGAACGGGAAAAGGCCTTTTGGGATGCATCATCCCAAAAGTGTATCGCAAATTAGAGAATCGCAAAATTTAAGATTCTCTATTTTGCAATTACATTTAAGGAATCGCAAATTGTGATTCCTTAAATGAAATTTATGAAGCACCTAAGTTGTGCGAATTTGGCATAAGGAATCGCAAATTACCACCAACTGATAATTGGTGGTAATTTAAGAATCTTTGAAAAGCACCTTTTTGCTTTTTTCAAAGGGCCATTTGCCGCACATACATGCCCTTATGCACACATACATATTTCAGAGGCGCAACAGGGTGCCCTTTGGACACCCTGGCACCCTTGAAATTTCATTCTCAATTTGCGATTCTCAAATTGCGAATCGCAAATTGAGAATGTCTTCCCATTCATTCCTATTGGCCTACTAGCCCATAGGTATGAATGGGAAGGTATTCCTTAATTGCAATTCGCAATTTGCTAAGCGCAATTAAGGAATGCCTAGAAATTGCAAAATATTTGCAAATTATTTATTACATCCCGTTTTGCGATTCTCAAATAGCGATTCTCCAAATATCGCTATTTGAGATTCGCAATGATGGAATTTGAAACATATGCCCCTATGTCACTAAGCAATTCGCTACATCCTTTCAGTTCAACCCTAGAAATAAAATAGTAAAATCTCCTCCCTCTTGCTTCATAGAGTTTTGAAATGTGGACTCTCTGAAAGCTATGGACAAAGTCAGCTTTCCTTTGTGTACTGCACCGCACTATAATGAAGCATAGATATGTACTAGAGGAGAGAGGTAAAGGTTTTTGTCACCATAACAGTTAGACTAGATCATCTCCCCAGGGTACACTGTCAAATGCTTAAGCATTTCATTATCCCGCTAAGGTAGTAAGGAGGTTACAACTTCAGGTTAAAAGCTCATCCCAACAATGGGTAGAAATATATTGGTAACATAATCCCTGGGATTCATTTGCGACATAATCTGCAGGCAATGTGGGGGAATTGTGCCAGTAAGTCCTTAGCGAGGACTGAGAGTGTGCAACACAATTTGCATGGAGTGTGCCTTGGGAAGGTACTCCATCTTTAAAGCTCATCCCAGTAAAATGTCGAGATTCATTGGGTCTTGCTTAATTGCCAAACACTTCTATGCAGAACTTCTTTTATCTTCTCAATACAAGGTGGAGACTCATTGGGTCTTGCCTAGTTGCCAAATAATTCTATGCAGAGCTTCTCTTTTCCTTTCAACTACAGCAATCTCTCGTAAGGGACTTATGGTGTACAATACAATTCACAAAGAGTGGGCCTTGGGAATGAAAAGCATTTTAAAACTCATCCCAATAACTGGTGGCAATTTAATTGTGAAGTAATCCAAAGGTAATATGGGGAATGGAATCAGCATATCAGAGTGAGGAATTACGGTGTACAACACAATTAACGGAGTGGACTTGGGGAAGGACACACTGAATGGCCAAATATTTATGTGCAGAGTTTCTCATTTCCTTTTATGCGTCTGCAGTCCTTTGGGCGGACTGGTAGTGTGCAACACAATTATGACGGAGTGGGCCTTGGCATTTTAAAGTGCATCCCAATAATGGGTGGGGATTTATTTGTGGCATAATCCCCCAGGCAATGTGAATAGCTACCAAATCAACCATTCATTAGGGTTGCTTTGGTCAATGGCCACAGTTTTCTTTCCTTTTACGTGTCAACAGTTTTTAGTGAGGGATAATGGTGTGCAACACAATTAAAATTCAGTGGGCAGAGTGCAGAAGTACAGGCCAGTAAAAGTACTGCACAAGAGGGTCTTTTGAAGGACACAAAATATGCAGCATAGCTGAGTCATTTCTACTCACACTGGTGTGCCAGGTTGTTAAGGGGGTATGGCTGATGTCGCCAACTGAGGGTATAGGGAGCCTGGGGGCTGGCTGATGGAAAGTGGATTGTCATATGGGTGGCTTCGGCAGGTTAGACTTAGGGCCACGGCAGTTCTGGAAACAAATAACTTAATAGCTGCTATGCTGGAGGCGCAATTATTGCAGGGGTTAAGGCACTCCACACATGCAGAGTCATGTCTTCAAAGGGTGATTTAAGCACGGGTGGGGTGATGCAGAGGGTGCTTACACAGCTCACGCTTGGGGATGAGCAGCTTCAGAGTGTACAATAACTACAGCTTTCTTGCCGGGGAGCTGCTCATGGGTTAATATAAAATTTATTTTTTACTATGTATTTATAAGTGCACCTTCAAAGGAGTAGATCACCAAACACTGACTGCTTGTTTTCTTTTTTCTCCATATGATGGTGGGAGGTACACTGCGCTGATATGACGGTAACATGATCTCCGGAAGGCAACTGGCAGAACCTCCAGGATACCCAACATTTAATTCCGCACACAAGAGTGGAGGAGTTTGTGTTCGGTGTGGTAGTACTTTAACAGTTGCTATGTGACCTGTCATGGAATATGCCATAGTGCGGCTCATCATCCTAAGGGAGAAAAAGTACAGAGGGTATCGCTTACCATGGAGGGCGTAAGGAATGTGGCAAGGTAATCACTCAGGGCATAGCCGCATGTATGTAGAATTGAGTGGATACGGGACAAAAGTGGAAGCTTCCGGCTGGGCGCTCTCAAACTAACAGTTCGGTGCTGGCTATATTGCGTGGGGAATCTCCCTTGGGGCCCGGAGAGTGCAACATATTCAATTAGCCTGGTATTGGGTGTTGGGAATTACCATGGATAGAGCAGGTACCAGTACTACTTGCACTTCATTGGCAATTTCTATCTCCTTTTAAGCAGTGCATTCTATACTGTAGTGGTAATGATTCAGCTGTGCTAATTTCAAGGCGCATGTGGGCACGTGATGTGGCATGGGCTAGGTACTCTGTCCTGCAGGCCTGATTAAGTTTATTCAGCACCTATTTCAAGCAAAGGTCAGGTATGGGTACAGTGGGCGGAAAGCGCCATACAGGGGGCGAATAGGGTCTGGATCAATTACACACAAGTTGTCTGGTTGAATAATTTTCTAGGGTGATTGTGATGCCACTGCTCAGTTTGATGGGCAAAAAGGTTGTTGATTAGCAAAAGGGGGCAGTTTGGGAGCTGGTGCCTCAACCAAGGGATATAAAATATATGCCTGCCATATTGTAGATGGCACTTGCTGGGGAGGCATTATTTATCTGAGTACATCGCGTAGCAGCAGCTTTAGACTCTTCATAAATCAGCCAACAATAACAGATTGGGGAGAGTACTAACATGGTTATTTGCAGGAGTCTCCTGGTAATCAGGAATGCAGGGTTGAATCATTCATCTACATTATATTGGGGGTCTTAGCGCCAGATCTGGAAGGCGAAGTAGCTATTGGGGGAGGGCGAGAGCGCCAGCTGGCTCCTCGCCCTGTGGCGGGGTTCCGGGCAAATAAAATGGCGGGGACTCCTTTTTTGTCGGGACTGGCTCATCTTGGAACAGGGAGGGCAGTCAATGGGGCTCCGGCTGGAGGGAGAGGGGGTTGGCCTGCTGGTGGTCCTGGACTCTCCGGCCCTACCCGAGATGCCGGTGCTTGGAAGAAGCAATTTGGTGGAAGCGGGTTGAAAGCTGGTGCACAAGGAAAGGCGCAAAGCAGTACCAGGCGGCCGCGACTAGGGCGTAGACGACAGGTAGTTACCTAGAATGGAATGGAAGCAATGGAGATGGGTTGTGGCCTGCTGGTACAACCCACATCCAAGGTAGCTCTGGAGAATCTGTATTGTTAATACAATTGTAACCTGTGGTGCAAACGAATATTGCACAACCCAATGTTTATCAATGTGTGTTGGATTGATTTAATAAAGTTGGTCTAATGTTGACAATGCATCAACTAATAAAGAGGGCATTAGCTGAGAATTAATAAAGAATACGCAGTGAAGACCAGACACTTTGTATGGTGCCTTTTTGTGGTGGGCCAAAAGGGAGGCAAAGTATGTTGGGACAAATCGCTTGTTAAATGCCTACTATGAGAGACCCCCGCGTCTAGGGCTAGGGGCTTTTAATGGCATTTCATGCGAGAGGCGGCTAGAGAGAGGCTGGACCAGTGCACAGGGGAGTGGTCAACAGGAAATACGAGGTGGTAGGGCAAGCTCTTAGTGTGTCACCTAGGTGCGCGGGGAGGCGGGCAACTAGAGCCAAATTTCGGGGGGGGGGGGGGCTGAAAAATATTTCGGGAGGGAGCTAATTCAAACAACCATAGACAGAGTGGCTGTAAGAAGGGGTGAAAACATAACAAAAGCCTAATTTACAAGTAAATGGTCTTAATGGTCTTTTAAAGACCTGTTAAGTGCTCGGGTGCGGCTGCAATTCGATCGTCGCCAGCCCGCAAAGCTGTGTCAGCCCGGGCTGACACACACGACGGGGGGGGCTGAAGTCCCGTTAGCCCAATGGGTGTTGCGCGCCTGTGCGCGGGTAGCTTCCCCCAGGGAAAGGAATAAGAGCACTGAGCACGAGGGAGAAGACATCTTTGTCCTCTTGCCTCGGGCACCGCGGGTCACAGCTAGAAGCAAGTTGCCCACTCACCCATCCCTGTTGTTGAAGGTAGAACTGGCGGGGTCCCGGGCAAGAAAAATGGCGGGTACTCCTTTTTTGGCAGGAACTGGCTCATCCTGGAACAGGGAGGGCAGTCAATGGGGCTCCAGGCTGGCGGGAGAGGGGGCTGTCCTGCTGGTGGTCCTGCACTCTCCGGCCCTACCCGAGATGCCGGTGCTTGGAAGAAGCAATTTGGTGAAAGCGGGTTGAAAGCTGGTGCAAACGAATATTTCACAACCCAATGTTTATCAATGTGTGTTGGATTGGTTTAATAAAGTTGGTCTAATGTTGACAATGCATCAACAAATAAAGAGAGCGTTATCTGAGAATTAATAAAGACTACGCAGTGAAGACCAGACATTTTGTATGGTGCCTTTTTGTGGTGGGCCAAAAGGGAGGCAAAGTATGGTGGGACGAATCGCATGTTATATGCCTACTACAATCTAGTGCTGCCATTTCTACCTTGCTAAAAATGTGGCAGGGAGTGATCCTTTAGCGCTTCTGTCGACCACATCGGGTGCGTCGCTCAGCAGCCCTCCCTGCATCTGCCATAGGATAACCGGGGAACAAAAAATGTAAAATAAACACACTAGGCAGTAGGAAACTAATAAAAATGTGACAATATTTTTTTAAAAGGGTGATGTGTGGAGAAAAATAGGATGGATTCTTGGAAGGTGCGTATGAAGGAGGAAGCATCAGGGGATTGCTAGGCAGAAGCAGGCCTAAGAAGACAAAATGGGGGCACACTTTTTCTGCTTTGAAGTACACAAGATGCATTGTGCAGAATTTCACTTGCTAATTCCTTGTGATTACACTACAGGAAATTGCACATGTTATGCCCATCCATAATTATATGTGTTGTCCTCTCTTTAAGAATAAAATGCTGTGTTCTACGCATCTTGCTATATTACCTGCAATAAGTTTGCATGTATTGTGTATATGATCCTGCCTCTAATTAAATTATTGTGTTGCATAATGCAGTTGTGTAAATTATCCACAACAGTTTCCATTTTGCCAACAATGCCTGCTACTTCGCTACTTCAACCCTGACTTGCAAGTTCCTCCCCCTGTCTCTTAGCTTTTAGCTTTCACAGCACTTGGTTGCACTAACAGCTTATTACAAAATGGCTGGTGGTGCGTGACAATGCATGAGAACATAAGAGCAGCCAACTTAGAAAGGGCTTTTAGTTAAAAAAACAAAAAACATTTCAAGTTGCCCGTTAATGAGTGCTCATGGGTGTGAATATGTGGTGATAAGCTGGCATCCAATTTGGCATTTTTTATTTACCGTTCCATCATAGCCATTGACCATTTCTGAAGAGTAAAATGTTTAACAAATAAAAACATAATGTATACAATGGAATGGCACGAATAGGGAATAACGTACAGGGACACAAATTGACCGGGAGTATTGTACAGGCTCCTGGCCCCTACAGAAATATAAAAAAGAACAAATGCAGGGGCAGGCAGAGAGCACTGAACAGGGAGAAACTGCAGGCCCTTACAGAAATAGTTTAATTATATTTTTTAAGTATCCATAGAAAAGGGAAGGGTAGGGAGCAACAGGTGGGGCAGTGAACAGCCTGGCAATAGTGTGTAACAGCAAGGAGGCCAAGCAATAATTAAAAATATATATATATATTATATTTTTTTCTGAAAAATGACTAAGCAGTGTGTGGTATTCTGCTGTTCTTGCAATATATTTCTTCATTAGTATTCTGTGCCTTACTGCTCAGCCTTCGAGTGCATGATGGTATACAATGTTCATGTGTGCATCGTTGAGTGAATGTCAGTTGGAGTGTGGGCTAAGGAGCTGGGATGCTGGTCCCAGGGGGGCGGTTGCATCTACTACCTTTTTAATTACAATTTCTGCAACCAATTACTCTTACTTGTACTGAAGAATAAACTTGCATCTGGTTTCATCATTAACTCTGCCTACTTTCATTCTTACAATTTTACACAGTGGGTGGGAAGGGGTGCAATGAGAGAGCACGGGGTTGGATGTGGTAGTAAGTAGGGAATGGGACAAAGAGCAAAGTGAAGCACTCTTGTTGAGTGCGAAGCATAACTAAAAGTTTATTTTCCTCATGTCAGCAGTAAAGGGATAACATATTTCAATCAGAATTGATGAAAAGAAGCCATAATCCTGCGAGGGAAAGAGTGAGGGGTTGGAATCAACACATGAACTGGGAAGAGAAGAATTAAGTACAAAGAAGGAATCTGAGCTAGATAAGAAAGCCATCCAATACTGTAATATTTCTCCTGTAGCATGAAAACAATGTACAATAAAAGATAAATAAAAAGCTGAGCAGAAAACAAGAGAAAAGTTTGTGATGTAACTTTATGACAATTATTAAATATAAAAATTTGAAAGAGAATTGTTCCAACAATTTAGAAGTTGACTATCCACTCTGAAATGCATGTGTGATTTTCAAGTCACAGGCTCAAATCTTTGCTGGGCACCTTAATTGTCTAGTTATGAAAGCTGTCAGAACCCCTTTCAAAGAGCCCCAGGGTGCTCCTCCGTACCGCCGGTAAGTTTTCTTCATCCGGGTCGGGCCTTGGGTGCTTCTTGGCTCAGGTAGCTTAAACTTGGTTCCGACTCCATGGGTCACAACCCACTGGTGATTATGGCTGTGTGCTGTTTAGGGCGATGGCCCCCTCCTAGTCTCCGGCACCCTCTTGACATACATGGCCCTTAGTCTTCTGCTAGATCCAATACATACAAACAGAGCTCACTTAGCAGTATTTATAAGGTGACAGCCCTCTTTTGGTCCTAGATCTACAAAGGGCAATGGTCCTCTTTTTATGGCAGTATAGCACTGGAGTTTTGACACTTCATATCAGCAGAGGCCTCCTCCTGGCATCAGGAAGTCGCACAATGCACAGTGTATAGAACATTCCTCTCTGTGGTCCCCACCTAACATATAGGGGTGGGGTCGCACAGTAAGCTCAGGCAGATGACCCAACTGAATGCTGTTCTAGAGGGATCAGAATCTGACACTCCTCTACTGGGATCCTCTGGGTAGTACCCGTACTGAACCTCGATCCCTCCAGGTAATCTCTTTCTTCTCAAGGTGTCCACTGGTCTTGGGCCAGGCAGACGCTGGTGCTCCAGGCACCAGGTAAGTGTTCTTGATTCCCCTCACCCAGCATGGGAGACTGACAGTCTATTATTCTCTTACAGCATGGGACACTGACAGACCCTTAGTTTCAGCCTTTGCATCTATTGATGTACATTGAAGAGCTGGGTTCTTCCTTCCTCCAGTGTGTGTCCCACCCAACTCTTAGGAATGCAACATTCCACAAATCTTTCTTTATGAAAGACATACCTCTCCCAATGCATTCAGCATGCCCTGAGTCTACCAAAACGGAACCCAGTGTCTTCTTTGTAATGTGTCCATTGCAAACACACACACAGACACATGTGCAGCCTCTAATATACTACATCCTCGCATGAGCATCCATTCACCCCAGGATGGTCACACAACACTGCATGCTATCTCTTATATGTGCTACCAGCTTGACAGGCCCACAAATAGTCCTGTGAGTACTTGTAAACACATCATGCATGGCAGCACAGGTAAGAGTGGTGGGGTGGGACAGGGCGGGGTGGGGGAGACGGGTTACTTTGCACTTTTCACTGAGTCAACAATGTGGCGAGTGCAAGGTGTTTTATTTATTTATTTGTTTAATTCTACCCATCCCGTCATCTGTCAGCGTAACCCCCAATCTGCCCTGCCCCGCCTCACTGCTCTGCGCTGGCCATGCCTGAAACATGTGCAATAGTTCCTGATGCACTTCACCTTTGCAGAGGCACACATTTATCCCAACACGCACATGTAACCATGTGCGCTGTTTCTTAATGCACTGTACCTTCTCACAGGCACATACATATCCATCCCAGCATGCACACGCAATTGTGCTTGCTATCTTCTGATGCAATATACCTTTCCTCAGGCACGCAAACATACCAGCACTGCACAAAATCCAATGTAGGCTAAGGGTGAGATGAGGACACAGAGGAGGAACTTTACCAGAGAGGGCCCTTGAGGCCTTACTCATGTCACTCAGGTAAAAGGCCAACACCACAGCCACACTTGTGCTACTTAACTCCTGGTGAAGGCAATAGCTTTCCACCACTTGAGGATAGAGCTTTGGGTACCCCTCCTGGTCTAAACACATTTCAGTTAACAAGACAGGCCTAGGTCTTAGGGCACACACATGATCCGTTTTTGCTCATGTCCGAAAACGTTAACCAAGGATCCGGATATCACTGCAGCTAGGGCACTCGGGGCAACGGCACAGTATATTACACTGCAAGGCAATTTTCTATTCCAACACTAGCTGTTTTAATATGGCCGTATCTATGGTACATATCACATCAGTTTCAGAAGAATAAAAGGCTATGCTGTCAGTGCCTGAATTTGAACGTGGCACCTGCAGTTTGTACACACAACTATAACTCTGTAGTAGGTGCATTAAGCCATTGGGCTATTTTGACGTTACTTAAACTAGAGACCTGCTGATTACAAACGTGTCTTTGCAGGGGCTCTTAACTCCATGATCTACCCTGCTGGGATTGCAACCTGTAACCTCAGGGCACAGTGATATTACGCTCATGCCTCCTGATCAATTAACCTAATCTCTTGAGCCATATTACTGACATAGAGATAGCACAAAGATCTCTGCAGCAGTGTAAATACATCCTTGAGAAAGACACAGACATGCGAACAGAAGGGTGCTTTGTGAACTGCTAGCTTTGGTACAGCGCAGTCACATGTTTGACCACGTATTTAACCTCAGCAGGATAGAAAAGATCATTCAAACATGTTTACATGAGACAGACATGGTGTCAATCCTAGCTACCTATATACGTTTCTGAAACACAAAACACCGATGTATTTGGAATCGCGTGTTGGCCTGTAAATAAAGTGTATGTTTCCACAGGTTGATGGCAGAGCCAGTTAAAGTCAATCAAAGGCGATGAATCTTGGAATAAACCAGGCCAGTACAGATCTATGGAGTTCTCACAATTTCTAAAATTACACAATTCAATGAAGCTCTATTTTTCCACAAAACATGGATGAAATTAGGAATTAACATAGCTCGCATTCAAGCCTGTGACTTCCCCAGTACACACATACCTCTGCAGGAGTCACATCATAGCACAATTAAATTTCTTCTATTGTCTAATTCACCCCTAAGGCGTTTATCACCCTGTTCTACAGCCTCAACATTTGCCTTTTTCACGCTGCACTCTGCCTTTTCCTCATTGAATCAATTGCTCCCTTGAAAGCGTTGCTTTGAAGAAATTGCATTTCTTTTTTGAAACACAAATCTGAATTTTTCCACAAATCACCCTAAACGTGTTTTTGTGATTTGCCGAGATATTCAGGCCAGTTGCAATAAGACTTAACCAGAGTCAGTGTCGAATTTGCAGGTGGTGATACTTGCGGTGTTTTTACAACAGGTTTCTCCAGTGTGTAGCTCGTGAGCTACTGGTAGTTCTCCAGCTATGTAAACAACAGAAGGGGTCGGAAAAAGGACAATATTTATAGGGGTCCAGTGTACCTGTCCTAAGAACATGTAACCAAAAAGTTGTACAAAGTTCCCCTGGAAATAATCTTGTAATAGAGTCTCTCTCTCTGAATTAACTAGTGAGGTCAAAAAACAGGGAACTAGGCAGGTCCCTTGTCGGAACTAAGAAACCTCACACAACTAATAGGCTGGACGACATGTTTCATTCAGCCCTATGGTTGTCTTGTCTCATCATCGGCTTCCTGCTCCAACGTCAAGCTGGCGCTGCAATACCTGATGGGTAACAACGAGTGTTACACTTTTGTGGAGATCTTTTGTTCCATGCCGTGGTTTGAGAGCATGTGAGGGACCTAGAGAAGTGAAGTAGTGAGCAAGGTGTGATTTAAAAAAGGTTGGTTAGTCCACTAGGTATCCTTTATTCGTGTGGTTAGCCACCTTATTAAAAAGTGAGATGAGGGGTATCGAGAACCAAGGTTACATTAGTATGGCCTCATTTCAACCCTCATATGTGGTCAACATGTTTTATGCCCTAAAGGCAATTCTTCAGGACCGGATAGTGCTCATGAACTAATCAGGGGCCCAGGACTGGGCTATGGTGTATACAGTATACAACCTGGTAGGTCTGTGACCAGAGCAGGCTGGTGGTCCTGCGACACCGTCAGACCTAAGGATGAAATGAAGGTATTAATCACAGTATGTTACACGCTAACTTGTTGCATGTCACAACCTTCCCAAGTTTAAACATAGCACCCGGGCATCAGTGATCATCTAAGTGCTCGGAGGTATAGAAGTGAACTCGTGAGGAGAGAGAGACTTTAATTGCTTATTAGGTATATAACAACCAAAACGTTTTTGGATACTAACTCTGAGTAGAGGTCTGTTTCTTTGTAATACCAAGGACCTCTTAGGTTAGTCTAGCGTTTTCTGAGGGGCCAATATCCCCCTGAGTGGGATGGGGGAACTCAAGGATTAGGATAGAAGTAGGCTGACAGATAGCAGGTGTTGTGGCTTACCCTTGTAAACCCTGTGTAAGTCCACGCGGCTTGTTCTTGTGGGACCTGCGCTTAGCGGTGGTTACCTGCAAAGGTTACGAGTAAGGGGACAGGACTTTAGATAGGGGTCATGGAGATAAATTTATATGGACGACCAGCCACCCGTATGGAGTCTTGTCCCACCAGGCTGCACTGCTCGGTAAGGCATACCGCGCGCCCTGACTCGCGACGCCGCCCGCAGGTGCTGCGCGAACACGCCAGGGTCGTGGGGGGGAGGGACCAACGGTGCAAGTGTCCGTAAGTAGCCGGTTCCGTGGTGGTAGCACAAGCCCCCCAGTCGCCAGCGTCAAAGAGTCAGGCGAGGGCAGTCTCCAATGACCACAGGCTGGCTGACGAACGAGACCCATACGGCCTCGCTAGGAGGTCCGTCAGTAGTCAACACGGGAGTCCTGTTACAGACACAGCAGGCTTACCTGAATTGCACGAGGCCAGCGCCATTCTGAACCTACCCCCACACTCCGGTGTGTAACAACACGCAGAACAGCCGGTGGCGTACTGGAGACCCTTCCGCCATTAAATACAGAGCGTACGAGTCCCAGTAGGGGGGCGTGTCCCTGATGACGTTTGTGGCAGGGCGGCCAATCAGGTGCCTCTAGTGTTAGGGAATAGGCGTTGTGTGCCATGTTGGAACGGGATGTAAGATATCTTATTACAAGGAACCGAGGAACCCACTTTCATGTACGTTGGGTTTCTAAGTACGCCAAGTACCGGTCCCTCCCTTCTAGAAGGTATTTATGGAAACCCCGACAGTATAATCGTTCATGAATACAGGAGGGCCAAGGAACGTCTGAAGTTGACGCAGCCACTCTAGAACATCTGATATTTGTGCACACAGCTCGCGTGACTAATGGTGATATTATGCCCACAGTGCGTGCCATGTTTGAAGGGGGATCGGAGACTATAGTACTAGTGGGGGGGAAAAATGGTGACCTAGCCGAGTATGTAGGATATCTCGAAAGTGTACTGTACTAATCACAACCCCATCAGGACCAGGCAGAATGCTTGTGGAGCATCATAGTTGTTATCTGGCTAGCAGATTCCAAGGGACCGAGTCATTGAGCCCACAGGTGTCTAATTGCAGGTGGTGCACCCACCTCTGTTCAATTCTGTGTAGTGCTTGCTGACTAATGGAGGGGTGCCATTCCAAGACCACCCATTTCATGCTCTCGTCTGAATGGCCAGCTTGTTTGCAGTGTTCATATAGCCGTGTGTGTGTCTTAGCACAGCGGATGTTACTGTTATGTTCAATAATGCGCACTTTGACAGTGCGCATCGTCAAACCTATGTAGTTGAGACCGCAGGGGCATGTGAGCATGTAAATGCATCTGCTACTGTTGCAGTTAGTATGCTTGTTTAGGTGCCAAGTAAATGTATCTGATAGCATGATCTCTTTGCTTTGTGTGGACTGGGGACAGACGACGCAGTTGCCACATCGGAAATGACCGACAACTGGTGGTAAGTCCCAACGTGTGTTCTGGGGGAGGGTGCTCGTCTTCTTTGGTCGAGTATGGATCAAGGTATCCTTCAAGTTGGCAGTTCTTTTAAAGGCAAAGCGTGGGCGTGGAATATCTAGTCCAGCTGAATTAATGATCCCCCAGTGGGAATTTACAGTTTTTTTAATGAAAGTGGAATTTTTGGTGTAAGTCGTTACACATGTGATGACATCCTCTGTAGCCTTTGTGTGTGTCTCCAAAAGGGCTTCTCTGTTATTGTTGAGTGCTCTTTTGACTGATTGTTTGAGGAGTCACGTCGGGTAGCCCCTATCCTGGAGCTTATGTTGTAGGGTAGAAGCCTCTCGTTTGTAGTCGATCACTGACGTGCAGTTTCTGCGGATCCGCAGGAATTGCCCGAATGGCAAGTTCTCCCTCAATGCCCTGGTGTGATGGCTATGGTACAGGAGGAGGCTGTTTCTGTCGGTCTCTTTCCTGTAGAGAGTAGTGGTGATCTCTGTGGGGTCCAACCTGATGGTAAGGTCGAGGAAGGGGAGTGATTGTTCGGAAATGGTGCCCGTGAATTTAAGAAATTGGTTCTGGAGGTTAATCCATGTGCAGAAGGCTTCGCAACTGGCCCGGTCCCCCTTCCAGAAGATCAAAATATCGTCGATGTAGCGACGCCATAGGGTCAAGTGTTCAAGGAACGAATTGGTATCAGCGGAGTAGATGAAGTGCTCCTCAAAGGTGGCCATGTATATACATGCCAAGCTCGGCGCAAAAGTTGAACCCATAGACGTGCCACGGATCTGATGGTACAGCTGTGACTCGCATCTGAAAAAATTCTCCGTCAGAGCTATACTTGCTAGAGCCATGATGAATGAGATGGGGGTGGGTGATGTCCATTCCTCCGACCTCAACGCAGACTCTACTGCCTCTAAAGTTGCTTGCTGGGGGATGTTTGTATATAGGGCTTCCACATCCAATGTCAATATAAGATCGACATTTTCCCTACCATCCATATCATCAATCAAGCGCAGGACATCTCTGGTGTCCTGAAGAAAAGATGGAATTTTCTTAACTATAGGTTGTAGAAATACGTCACAAAATTGAGACAGTGGTTCCAGTAAGGAGTCTATTCCGGACACAATGGGCCTGCCTGGCACCGGGGTGACCCCCTTGTGAATTTTTGGTAGTGTGTAGAAATAGGGCGTTACCGGTTCAGTGGTAATGAGGAATTCTGCTTCCTTCTTGGTTAGCCATTCATTTGTTTCACCCTCAATCACGAGACTCATGATGGTAGTTGTCAGACGTTTGGTGGGGTCTATGGTGAGGGGTCTGTAATGGGTACTGTTAGACAGTTGTCGTCAACATTCCCGGTCATATTCATCATAGTCTTGGATGACCGTGGCTCCCCCTTTGTCCGCCTGTTTAATGACGATGGTGTTGTCATTGCCTAAAGCCTGGGAGGCTTGTCTCTCTGCCTTGGTCAGATTATTGAATTGGTTGATATGTGTTTTTTTTTGTAAGGCTGGTTAGAACCGCTCTTTCAAATGCCAGAATCTCCGGGGGGATCATCCCATCCGTAGGGGTGAAAGTGGAGGGTTTCCGTAGTCCTGTATCTGGATTTTCTGGTTCAGATTTGTTATCAAAGAAAGCTTGCAGGCGTATCTTTCTGAAGAGTTGTTTAATTTCAATCATTTCTTGAAAATTGTCTGGAGTAGGAGTAGGGACGAAACCAAGTCCCTTTTCTAAAATTCTATTTTCAGTTGGGGGTCAAAACTCTTTTTGAGAGGTTCACCGTCAAACTCTTCTCCCCCTGGTTCCACTCCTGGTTTCTACCGTGGTCTGTGGTGTTGGCTGGTCTTGCCACTGGACCCCTTTCTGTCCGCCTCGCTTTCGCCCTCTTCCTCTGCCCCAACCTCTGCCTTGAAAAGGTGGCGGGTTCAAAGGGAAAAATTGTGGCGGACCCTGTTGGTAGAAGGGGTACTGCCACGGGGGTGCCATATGTGGGGGCCCTTGGAACACAGGTCCTTGGTGGTAACCTGGTTGCCAGTTGGGGCGTTGTGGGGCCCGGTTGTTCTTTGGGTTATATCCTCCACTGGAATCACTGCTAGTGGAGCCTTGTCTACTATTATTGTCCGAGTTGTCATCCGAGGAGTAGCTTGTCTTTTTACTCTTGAAGCCATCCTTCAAGTACGGGTATACTTTCTCCTTCTCGAACTTTGAGATATCTTTCTGCAGTTTGGCTGTTTTTTGATTCAGGAGATATTCATGATGATCAGCCATTTCTTGATTGATATCAGATAATTTTGTGGTGAAGTTGGCCTTGTTGTTCTTGTTGACCGCACTCCTCATCGTGGCTTCTATGGCTGTGATTTTCTCTAATAGAGCATCAGATAATCGTTTCGCTGTTTGCACAATTAAAAAGAGTAAATCTTTAGTGCATTTCCAGGATACCTGGACCCAGTCGACCTTAAATTGTTTGTCTTCCAAGAAGAGTCTGGGTATAATGTTAACGATTAGGCCCTGTGGGGCAATGTTACTTCTCAGGTATTCAGTCATCATTGTCCCATGTATCGTAATCCTTATCAGTTCTTTCTTCAACTCGGTCAGTATGACCCAATCATCATTGGTAGCGCCAGAGGCAGAGGCAGCCGAGATGGTGAGTAAGCTGGGTGCTGCCCTAAGGGCTTCGGCAATGGCGTCCTCATCAAAGCTGAGACCCGGTACATCTTCCATATTTTCGCGGGGTGTGGCCAGGTTTTGGTGTGTTTGAAGTGGTTAATTAAACCACAATTGTGGAGTTCTGGGAACAAAACCCAGTGAGTGTAGGTCCAGAGAAGTGAAGTAGTGTCACTCTTGGTAGCCTAAGTGTCCTGTGGGGGCAGCCCACGCAATATATGTAAACAACAGAAGAGGACGGAAAAAGGACAATATTTATAGGGGTCCAGTGTACCTGTCCTAAGAACATGTAACCAAAAAGTTGTACAAAGTTCCCCTGGAAATAATCTTGTAATAGAGTCTCTCTCTCTGAATTAACTAGTGAGGTCAAAAAACAGGGAACTAGGTAGGTCCCTTGTCGGAACTAAGAAACCTCACACAACTAATAGGCTGGACGACATGTTTCATTCAGCCCTATGGTTGTCTTGTCTCATCATCGGCTTCCTGCTCCAACGTCAAGCTGGCGCTGCAATGCCTGATGGGTAACAACGAGTGTTACACTTTTGTGGAGATCTTTTGTTCCTTGCCGTGGTTTGAGAGCGTGTGAGGGACCTAGAGAAGTGAAGTAGTGAGCAAGGTGTGATTTAAAAAAGGTTGGTTAGTCCACTAGGTATCCTTTATTCGTGTGGTTAGCCACCTTATTAAAAAGTGAGATGAGGGGTATCGAGAACCAAGGTTACATTCGTATGGCCTCATTTCAACCCTCATATGTGGTCAACATGTTTCATGCCCTAAAGGCAATTCTTCAGGACCGGATAGTGCTCATAAACTAATCAGGGGCCCAGGACTGGGCTATGGTGTATACAGTATACAACCTGGTCGGTCTGTGACCAGAGCAGGCTGGTGGTCCTGCGACACCGTCAGACCCAAGGATGAAATGAAGGTATTAATCACAGTATGTTACACGCTAACTTGTTGCATGTCACAACCTTCCCAAGTTTAAACATAGCACCCGGGCATCAGTGATCATCTAAGTGCTCGGAGGTATAGAAGTGAACTCGTGAGGAGAGAGAGACTTTAATTGCTTATTAAGTATATAACAACCAAAACGTTTTTGGATACTAACTCTGAGTAGAGGTCTGTTTCTTTGTAATACCAAGGACCTCTTAGATTAGTCTAGCGTCTTCTGAGGGGCCAATATCCCCCTGAGTGGGATGGGGGAACTCAAGGATTAGGATAGAAGTAGGCTGACAGATAGCAGGTGTTGTGGCTTACCCTTGTAAACCCTGTGTAAGTCCACGCGGCTTGTTCTTGTGGGACCTGCGCTTAGCGGTGGTTACCTGCAAAGGTTACGAGTAAGGGGACAGGACTTTAGATAGGGGTCATGGAGATAAATTTATATGGACGACCAGCCGCCCGCATGGAGTCTTGTCCCACCAGGCTGCACTGCTCGGTAAGGCATACCGCGCGCCCTGACTCACGATGCCACCCGCAGGTGCTGCGCGAACACACCAGGGTCGTGGGGGGGAGGGACCAACGGTGCAAGTGTCCGTAAGTAGCCGATCCCGTGGTGGTAGCGCAAGCCCCCCAGTCGCCAGCGTCGAAGAGTCAGGCGAGGGCAGTCTCCAATGACCACAGGCTGGCGGACAAACGAGACCCATACGGCCTCGCTAGGAGGTCCGTCAGTAGTCAACACGGGAGTCCTGTTACAGACACAGCAGGCTTACCTGAAGTGCACGATGCCAGCGCCATTCTGAACCTACCCCCACACTTCGGCGTGTAACAACACGCAGAACAGCCGGTGGCGTACTGGAGACCCTTCCGCCATTAAATACAGAGCGTACGAGTCCCAGTAGGGGGGCGTGTCCCTGATGACGTTTGTGGCGGAGCGGCTAATCAGGTGCCTCTAGTGTTAGGGAATAGGCGTTGTGAGCCATGTTGGAACGGGATGTAAGATATCTTTCCAGAAGGCTACAAGATCACCTGCAGGGACCGCACCAGCAGAGCAGGAGGAGGAAACACCACCGTCCACAGGAACACTCTCAGAGTCTCGACCAACACCGACAACATCCTCAGCACCGCCGAACACCAACATGTCCAGATCCACACCAACACCACCCTTAAAGGAACCCTCATCTACAGACCCCCGGACCCTGACCACAGTTCAGTGACTCCATCGCCAACTTCCTCAGCACAAACGCCCTCGTCTCCACAGACTATCTCCTCCTCGGGGACCTGAACTTCCGCCTCGAGAACAACAGCGACACCAACTCACCACCCTGACTGACAACCTAGCCAGCCTCGGACTCAGACAACTCGTCACAACACCCACCCACTCCGCCTGTCACACGCTTGACCCATCTTCCCGCAAGCCTCCACGTCTCCTTCAACCACACCACCGAACTCCACTGGACCGACCATTGCTGCATCCACTGCACTTTCAAGAAACCCACCACTCACCACCACACCCAACAGATGCCTCGCCGCTGCTGGAGCAAAGTCACCGAAAACCAGCTAAACACCACCCTCGGCCAGAGCTCACCCGCTGACCCCACTAACCCTGACACCGCCGCCCGCAACCTCAGACAGTGGATCAACGACTGCACCAACACCCTTGCCCCGATCAAGAAACCCTCTAATAGTCACACCAACAAGAAAGCCAGCTGGTTCACTGAAGACCTCCTGGCCTCCAAGCAAACCTGCCCAAAGCTGGAGAAGATCTGGCTCGGTGATCAAACACCGGACAGCCACGCAGCCCACAAGAACGCCACCCACCGACACCATCACCTCATCAGATCCGCCAAAAGGGACTCCTTCTAAAACCGCATAGACAACAACGTGCACAACAGCAAAGAACTCTTCAACATCGTGAAGGAACTCTCCAACCCCAACTCCAACACCAACAACGTCCCACCCTCCCAAGACCTGTGCGACTCGCTAGCCACCTTCTTCCACCGCAAGATCGCAGACATCCATGATAGCTTCAACGCCACAACTGCCCCTACAACCACTGAGACCTCCCCCCACGACCACCATTCGCACAAACCACCTGCTCTCCTGCACCAACATCAACAACGACGACACCATCAAGATCATGAACACCATCCACTCCAGATCTCTGTCAGACCCATGCCCACACCACATCTTCAACAAATCTAGCACATCCATTGCACCCCATCTCCGGAAAGTCATCAACACCTTCTTCAAGATGTCAACCTTCCCGGAGAGCTGGAAGCACGCCGAGATCAACGCCTTACTCAAGAAACCCAAGGCCGACCCCAAGGACCTCGGGAACTTCCGGCCCATCTCCCTGCTCCCGTTCCCGGCAAAGGTCATCGAGAAGCCCGTCAACAAACAACTGACCCACTACCTTAAGGAGAACAACATCCTGGACTCTTCCCAGTCCAGGTTCCGCAGCAACCACAGCACCGACACTGCCCTCATCGCCTCCACCGATGACATCAGGTCCCTGCTGGACAACGGAGAAATGGCGGCCCTCATCCTCCTGGACCTGTCAGCCGCCTTCAACATGGTATGCCACCACACACTACGAACACGCCTCCACAGCGCCGGGATACAAGAGAAGGCCCTGGACTGAACGTTCTCCTTCCTCTCCGGCAGAACACAGAGCATCCACCTTCCCCTCTTCTGCTCCAAAGCTCTGAGATCATCTGCGGCGTACCCCAGGGCACATTCCTTCAGCCCAACTCTGTTTAACATCTACATGGCACCGCTCGCCCACGTCGCCCGTCCGCACGACCTCAACATTATCTCCTACGCCGATGATACCCAGCTGATCCTCTCCCTCACCAAGGACCCCCACACCGCCAAAACCAACCTTCGCGAAGGAATGAAGGCGTCGCTGAATGGATGAGGAACAGCTGACTGAAGCTGAACTCGGACAAGACCGAGGTCCTCATCCTCGGATCCACCCCTTCGGCCTGGGATGACTCCTGGTGGCCGACCGCACTGGGAACCGCTCCAACACCCACTGACCATGCACGCAACCTAGCGGTCATCCTCGACTCCACCCTCTCCATGACTAAACAGGTCAAAGCCTTCTCCTCCTCCTGCTTCAACACCCTCCGCATGCTCCGCAGGATCTACAAGTGGATCCCCACTGAAACAAGAAGAACGGTCACCCAGGCCCTCGTCAGCAGCAGGTTGGACTATGGCAATGCCTTCTACGCAGGAGCCTCGGCCAAACTCCTCTGCACGCCTGATCCTCGACATCCCTTGCCGCAGCCTTATCACACCCCACCTGAGAGACCTGCACTGGCTCCCGGTCAACATGAGGATAACCTTCAAGCTCCTCACCCATGCACACTAGGCACAACACCGGACCAACTTACCTCAACAGAAGACTCAGCTTCTACAACCCCACCCACCAGCTCTGCTCTGCCGACCTCACCCTGGCCACAGTCCCCCGCTTCTGAAGAGCGACCTCCAGTGGCAGATTGTTCTCCCACCTCGCCGCCAAGACCTGGACCACCCTCCCCATCCACCTATGGCAGACCCAAGACCTGCTGACCTTCAGAAAACTCCTCGAAATTTGGCTTTTCGAGCAGTAGTAGCATTCTCCACCCCAGCGCCTTGAGACCCTCACGGGTGAGTAGTGCGCTTTACAAATGATATGATATGATTGATTGATTGATTGTTTGATTGATTGACTGATTGGACTGTTCCCAAATTTCCCAGAAATTATACTTTTTACTGTGTCTCCCACTTCTATCCCACCTGTTTATCATGTGGAAAGATGCCAGCCATTCCCAATGTGTAGGTGGTGAGGGACTTATCCATTTAACACAAATTTACCTTCTGGCTAATAATATTAACAGAAGGAGGAGGTTTTCTTGTTTCTTATTGAGCTTTTGTACGCCTTCCTCTATTTGACCCACCCCAAATATAACAAGGTCAATACTTACTTCGATTGGTCATTCTAGTAGATTCTCTAATACCTTACCCACTGCATTTCTGAACTTTTCGAGCTGGGGGCACTGCTGAAACATGTGCTAATTGTCTGCTTTCTCCTTTCCACTTTTAGGGCAGTTTTTCATTTTCTGCCCGCTGAACTTGGATAACCTCTTCGGACACCAGTATGCTCTATGTGTGGTAAATAAATGATTTCTCCTTAAAGCAGCAGATTTTACAATGAACCAACATTTTTCAATATATACTTGCCATATTTTTGTAACATCCAGCATTGGCAGTTCTAACCCCCAGGTCGCATCTGGTACTGTGAAGTCCTCCTCCCCAGCTGATATAAGGGCCCAGTGCCATCGTGAGACTTCTTTTTTTAAGTCCCGTTCTCCTGCATTTCCATCTCCAATTTTCTATTTCCTTTTTTCCAATCTACTAGAGTCTTTACCCAACTTGAAAGTTGATAGAATTAAAATTTTGATGAAGTGCCATTCGTCATATTTACAAGTTGGTCCCAAT
Organism: Lissotriton helveticus; assembly: GCF_964261635.1. NCBI lineage: Eukaryota > Metazoa > Chordata > Amphibia > Caudata > Salamandridae > Lissotriton > Lissotriton helveticus. Next base: position 888,105,795 of record NC_136059.1, read on the forward strand.
CGATAATGTTATTGCCTGTTATAAATTGACCCCATTTGATTATTCCTGCTTGCTTAAAGGAATTGCAAGTCTATCCTTCAGACGTTCAGGAGTCCCTGGTGAGTCCCCTATAGGAGCATATTCACTGTGGTATGGTACCTTCAATGTACTTCTTATGTGGTACCATAACTTTGCTGCTGACATGAGAACCTTCTGTTTGATCTTTTTAAAATACTTCGGATGTCCAAATTTGTATAAGTAATTTCCTTCTGCACCAATCATAGCTTGTAAATAGACTGGCTACAGCTCATATTTATCTAATAGAACCCTCATATATTTGAACTGGAATGCTCTATTTAGTATTCTAATATATCTGGGCTTGCTAACCACCATGTTCTTTTTCCTCCTTAACTTTTTCCAAGCTATTCTTGTCCCTTTTGATGACCATATAAAGTTATTTAGTTCCCTTTGTAATTTCTTTATTGACTCCCTTTTAAACTCTAATGGAATTGAACTAGAAATGTAGGTAAATCTAGGTAAAATTGAAATTTTTATTATGTTTTATCTTCCCATGAAGGTCGAAGGAAGACCCCCCCATACTTTAAGTAGTTTTCTAACCTCTCCAAAAATCCTGTCAATATATATTTGGGCTATTCTATCTATAACCTTGACCTATTCCAAACCCAGATATCTTATCTTCTCCTTTACAAGTTGATTATTACTATGGGTGCTGCATTCCATAATTTCAGTTTTTGACTGATTGATCAGATATCCAGAGACTCTCCCATATTGCTCCAGGGTTTTTTCTATAGTATTATGAGACCCTGCCAAATTGTTAGTAAAAATCATTAGGTGATCCACGTAAAGGGTGACTTTTTCCTTGATAGGAGAAAGGGGATATTTCTGGGTTGCTTCTAAGATTTTGTGCTAGAGGTTCGAAGTATAAATCAAAAAAAGCATAGGAGACAAGGGATTCCCCTGTCTCGTGCCTCTCTTTATCTTTATCTTTTCTGTAAGGTTGATGTTAATTAAAATTTTGGCCCTTGGCCCTCTATATAGCCTCTTAACCTTTTCCCCCAAATTGTATTTTTCCAGGACGCTATTCAGGAACGACCAATTTACCCTATTGAATACTTTGGCTGCATTGACAGTAATAATAGATAGGGGCATCTTTTCTTGTATTGCTATGTCTATTGCTCCTATTGCCTCGTGTGTCAATTCCTGGGTCCTTCTTCCTTTCACAAAACCCTTTTGATTTATGTTGATTAGAGATCCCGCAACTTTACCTTGCCTCTTCGCCATAATCTGCCTGAATATCTTGTAGTCGCAGTTTAGGAGGGATTTAGGCCTGTATGATTCGCATTTCCCAGGGTTTTTCACAGGCTTTAGGAGACTGTTAATTATTGTGTCATTCCACAAATCTGGGAAATCTCCTTTATCAACAAAAATATAATTTATCAACTTGTCAGGGGGGACCAAGACATCTCTTAATTTGGTGTATAGCTCATTAGGTTGAGCATTGGGCCAGTGATCTTTCCTCTCTTTAAGCCTCTAACGTCTTCCTCTACTTTGTTGTTTGTAAATATTTCGTTCAGGTCTTCTCTCTGGCCTTGTGTTAGTTAAGGGAGATCTAATTTTTCTAGGTAGCCATGAAGTTGTTCTATTGTTGGAGTAATGTTTTCTGTGTATAGTTCTTCAAAGAATTTCACAAATTCCTGCACAATCACAGTGTCTTCAGAACCTATTTCTACAGAATTCCCAGCCTGGAAGCCTGCTATCCTATTTCTTGTTTGATCTGTTTTTGTTTGCCAAGCCAGCATCTTACCACACCCCTCTCCATACTCATAATGGGACAGTTTACTTGCCTCCCATTTTTCTCTCACTATACTCTCCAGGGTCTCTGTGAATTTTATAGCATCTTCCATTTGACTGATTTTGTGCTTCGTTTTTTTAGATGTATATGTCGTGATTATTAGTATCTTACCTCTGATTACCGCCTTATAGGCATCCCAAGCAACTTGCCTGGAGGGGTCCCTTTTTATTTGGTAGAAAAAATTGCTGTTTCTGTTATAAGAGCTTCTATATTTTGAGGAACCGCTAGAATCGTACGATCGACTGCCCACCTGGGAGGTGTGGTAGCATGTCTCACCTGAAGTTTTAGCAGTACCGCAGAGTGGTCCGATAAATGGGCTGGCTGATGTTCTACTCTTTGTGTGCCATCAATTAAGTTTCTGTCCAACAGGAAATAGTCTATTCTAGAAGAATGCCCTAATTTTTTATTTTGAAAAGAAAAACATTGCACTTTATCTCCTTTCACCATCCAGATGTCAGCTAAACCCAGGACTTTTATTCATTGTCCTAGACACTCTCTAATTTTTATGAGATTTGCCTCTTTTCTGGTTGGAAGTTGGTCCACCTCAGGATCTACAATTATGTTAAAATCTCCCCCCATAATTATTGGGGAAGAGGCCGTTAGTAGTTGTGTATATATCTTTTGTAGTGGTTCTGGGTCGTCAGTATTTGATCCATAATAACCAACAATTATGTAATGCTTATTAAATATTCTTACTCTTGTTATCACCCATCTCCCTTTCCTGTCCACCTCGGATGATTCAATCCTTACCTTAAGAGACTTTTCTAAATAATATAACTACCCCTTTAATGCAACATTCCTAATTTGTACAAGCATATGAGTCCACCCATCTTTGATTCTTTATTATTTCTTCCCATTCCTTTTTCAGATGTGTTTCTTGTAATAATATCATTACACTATCTAACAGTCCAGGAAAGGACATTATCTACTGCTGGGTCTTTCTTCATTTCTTTTTGAAGTTGGGGCCTTCCTGCCTCTTACTGGTCCCTTTTTCCTTCATTTTGCTTTGTGAGGACACCTTTATACTGTTTTCCTATTATGCTCCCCACCCCTGTGCATATATTTTTCTTCTTATCTTTATTGATTCCTCCCTCCCTGGAGAAGCCTCCCTCCTTTCTTCACTGGGCAGTATTAATAGCCCTTTTTGAGCTTCATGCTCTGCGCACGACTATTCTATTCTTACTGTTGCTCTCGCATTTGTTCCAGAAAGCGCTCAACCTCTTTTGGCTCTCCCATGTTCTACATTTTGTTCCTCCACATTATTCTCAGAACGGCAGGGAAACGCATCCGGACTGTTGCGCCTAGGGACCTTAGATGTTGCATCTGCTGGCCAAGCTCTCACTGTCTGTCCTGTGTTGATTTAGAAATGTCTGACCGGATTCTGAATGACCACTCATCTTTGTTGCAGGAGTCTTTTTTTAGGGCTTCACTCAGAATTTTTTCTTTGAGGGTGAAGGTTTTAAAATGTATCAACATTATCTTCTGGGTTTTTCTCATCTTGTTTTTACCAAAAGGGTCGCGGTGCACCCTCTGTATTTCTTCCACTAAAGCAGCTGATTTAGCCCAGGTAAAATGACCCTCTAACAGCGAGATTACATACTTTTTAATGTCGTTCCCTTCTAATCCTTCTGGCGCATTCAAAATTCTTAAATTATTCCTCCTTGCTTGATTTGCCAGGGATTCTAACTGATCTCTAAGACTTCCTCCATTTGACTTGAGTGCTTTAATTTCCCTTTGATGTAATTCAACTTCCTTACTCAATGTTTCTACTGCTGCCTCTACTGTTGTTACTCTCTCCCCTAGGCATTCAATTTAGTATCCAACATTTTGCAAGCCTCTTGTATCTTTATTTGATTTTCCTCGGAGATCGCAAATTTAGCCTTCATTTCTTCAGACATTCTTTCCAACATTTTTTCTGTCGAGTTTTGAGGGGGCTCAGAGAGTTTATTTTGTTGCATGCCATGTTCTGGGTTGTCTCCATTTGCATTTACATTTGGTGTCTGACTCTCTTCAGCTGTATTACCCTCTATTACCTGTGCTTGTGATATATCTTTCTCCATTTCGACCACTTTGTCCTCAGTCTTATTTTCAGAGGAATTATATACAGGGTGTATTTTAATGGAGGGTAGAATTTTGTGGCCTTCTTGACCTTCTTGTGTTTATTATTGTACTTGTATTTTAAAAAATGATCTTAGAGAGGGGGAAACGCTAACCTTGAGCCCTAAGTCTGCGCATGGTCCTCTCCCTTTTTTTGGTTTCCCCCTAGTTCTGAAAGGGAGTGTTGCAGCCGAACACTGTTTTTTCCCCTTCTTTTCAGTACTCAAGCGGGCTATACTGAACTTAAGGGCAGCTATCGGGTTGTTTACAAGAAACTGCCTGTCCCTGAAGCAGTAACTTGTACCGCTATTCGTGTCGCTCCCTGCCTTTGTGACTAACTCCGAGGGACAGATGATATTTATGTTTTCCCCCACTCCCTACCAGACGATAGCAAACTGTCTTCGCCCCGGGCATGAAACTGTTTATTCAGAATGTTGGCCCTGCTGGCTTGCTTACCCTCTTCATGTGCTTTTCTTCTCCTTCTTTTCCTCTGGCTTCGTATTCTGCCACTTTCCCGATTTTTCGCCGGCGCACCATTTGCTTTCATAGGAGAATACGGACGCTGAGAGCCACAAACTCTCTTCCTAGATTGCCCTGGAGGTAGATTCTAGTGGCCGCCCTACGGTAGCTCCATTGCACCTCCGAGGCTTCAGCCCACACTCTGAAGAGGACTCACCGCGCACTGCAGCCAACTGACACAGCCTCCTCCCCCTCTCTGCTCCTTCGAAACTCGGCAGGTTTGTTTTTTAAATCCGGATCAGAAATAAAAGTAAATAAAAGAATAACATAAATGAGGAAGAGCTGGCTGGTAATTTACTAAATTTCACCGTATCAAACACAATCAATGATAACATAGAGGTTGTTAGTCAAAAGTTATTTGACAAATTAAAGAAAGCCATTGACGTCATTGCGCCGGCTAAAAAGGTGAAATTGGTGGACAAAGGGGTGGGGGCACCTTGGTTTAACGATACTTTGAGAATTAGGATGCAGGCTCTACGGAAAGCGGAGAGAGCCTGGCGGAGGGATTATAATATGAATGCACAGAGTTTATATGTGCAGGAGCTTGCACTTTATAAAAAGGCTATTCTGGCTCGAAAATCGGAATTTTTTTAGACCAGAATTGCGACAGCTCGAGATCCGCAAAAATAAATTTTTAAGGTATTCACGGAACTGAGGAATAATAAAGAGCAGAAGCCTGAGTTCTCGCAGGAGGACTGCCAGAACTTCCAGGACTTCTTTACGAGTAAAATTGAAGTTCTCCTTATTGAAATCTCTCGCACCCCAATCCTCGACTGTCCATTACAAACTATGCCAGACATCCCTGAGGTCCTCTATTCCCTGAACACATTGCCCTTGATTACGAAGGAGATGTTAGCTAGCTTAGTGGAGAGAGTGAAGTCAGGCTCTCAGGTGGATCCCTGCCCTCCTAGAGTTTTTAAGCTTGCTATGTCAGGGATAGAGGAGGACGTCCTTGCTCTCCTAAACAGGTCATTGGTGACAGGACAGGTCCCGACTACTTTTAAAGAGGCCCGGCTGATCCCGCTGCTTAAAAAGCCCGGGGCGAATGTCGAAAATTTTAAGAACTTTAGGCCCATCTCCCAACTACCTTTCTTAGCTAAGGTGGTGGAGCAGCATGTTCTGACGCATCTCTCCGAACATCTGGAGACAAATGATCTGTTAGAGTGAAATCAGGCTGGCTTCCGGATACATCACAGCACGGAGCTGGTGATGTTGTCCATTTTGGATGAACTAAGATGCAGAGCTGACAAGAAGATCCCCGGTCCCCTGGTGCTCCTTGATCTCTCCGCCGCCGCTTTTGACACGGTGTGTCATAGTCAACTGTTGAAGCGTCTGAGAGATCTGGGCATCGGGGGGACCGCACTAGGCTGGCTAACTTCATTCCTGCAGGGAAGATCGCAGAGGGTTCAGTCGTCAGACCTAGTATCTACAGCAGCGGCCATAACCTGTGGAGTTCTGCAAGGTTCTGCTCTTTCACCGCTCCTTTTTAACATCTATTTGCAGCCACTGATTTCAGCTCTTAATCAGATGGATTGTCAGATATACAACTATGCTGACGACACACAGATTATCCTCCAAATTGAGGATTCGCAAGGAGCCCAAGCCAGGCTGCATAACATCTTAAAGTATACAATCAACTGGATTGGATGTCCGCCAACTCCTTGAAGATTAATCCAGATAAAACCGAGGTGCTGCCCATCACTATCTCGGGCAACCCTTGGAACGATCGTTTCTGGCCCAAGGAGTTGGGCAGGACTCCAGTACCGGCAGTCGTGGTGAAAAGTCTGGCATCCACATTGATGGTAATTTGTCTATGAAGAAGCAAGTGTCTTCTGTGGTGGGCACATGCGTCGGCCTCCTTAGGCAACTTCGTAAAATCTCCCACCTGTTGTCTTTTTCTACCTTAAGGAGCGTGGTGTCCGCGATTATCCTAGGACGGTTGGATTATGGTAACGCCCTTTATGTCGGGCTTCCCCAGCAACAACTTTCAAGACTGCAAATAGTTATGAATGATGCCGCTAGACTGATTTTTAAAAAACCCAGGAGTACGCATGCTTCGCCTCTCCTGCGCCAATTGCATTGGCTCCCTATTAGGCAGAGAGCAATGTTTAAAGGTCTATGCATCTCGCACAAGGCAGTATATGGCAATGCGCCCAGTTACATCAAAGCCCGACTGTCTCGTTACACTCCTGGGAGGACATTCCGTTCATCAGAGGATACTCTTTTGGTCAGCCCTCGCTTCCGCCTGTCCACCTTGGGCGGACGTGCCTTTTCGACCATTCTTGGAACAGACTGCCATTGCACCTTCAGAAGGAGTCTAATCTACTGCCGTTTCGTCGGATGCTAAAAACGGCGCTTTTTCAAGATGCATGGGGCGTGTTATAAGCTGGTTGCCTGTTTCTGTGATGTCCGGTGTTTCCACGTACAAGCGCTTAGAGACCTATAGGTGATAATGCGCTATATAAATTGAAATAAATAAATAAATAAATAAATAAATAAATAAATAAAAGTACCATTTGTGACCAACATGTCTCCTTAGTTCCATAGTTCTTTTTTAAGTGCAGTATCTCATATAAGTTGAGCGTTTCACAATGTTTTCCGCTTGGAGAGCATGGAGCTCCTGACCGGTCACACTAGCCGGCCGCCATCTTCTTCCCCACATTGTTTTTATCTAGAAACCTTGTTATTAAATACATCCCCCCAACCACAAAATGGCCTAATTCCTTAAAGCACAGCATTTATCCTGAGCTAACACCAAGAAAGATTCAAGTTAGGTGAACAAATCACAAATCGCTGTTTTTCTTCTTTTTCTTTCTTTTATTTCACGTGGTGAATGTTCATAAAATTTCTCTAGCCAATTCTCTAGCCGACACGTGTTTCGTCTGAAATGGTGTTTATCCACAGACTTCTTCAAGGCTTTTCTTCCTCAGTTCAACCTGTGAAACTTCTTTCTTGTCACCCCTACTGCAATGTTTTGGGGGTTGATATATCCAAAAAATCAATTCTCTGCGTTCTTCCAGCCCGTTAATAAAAGTAGTGTCGTTCTATTTTCACCGTTCTATATCACTCGGGTATTTTCCTCCTGTGACGATATCTCGTCTCCATTCAAAAAGTGTCTCTGGCGTTCTGATAAATGCTGTATTTTGACAAAAGGGCATTGATTTGATCATGCCTGTTGGGTTTAGAGAGATGGCCTAAACCGTGTCCTTGGAGCTTTCCAGATTGTTCGTATCTTGATTGATATCACTGTGACCCAGCGCAAGTGTAACCCAGCCATCATTTCTTGTATTTGCTAATTCCTTAAAGCCTTTACTTTCCCAAAATCTTATCTGATTATTTCTGATATACTGGCCCAATATTTTACACTATATTCGCCTTTGTATGATAAAATTAACATATTATTTCCCCGAAACCACTGTAGTGTCTTATAACAAGTCTATTTTTTTTCAAGTTTGCCCGTTTTAATAAAAACTTGAGTCTGTGATTCTGCTTCCTGCACCAACTTATCTATAAAAAAGCTATTCAATGATTCCTCACCATCTAACATTCAAGCCATTAAATGCACAAAAGCTGCTTCATAGTAAGTTTGTATCTCTAGAAGTGCCAACCCCCCTTGTCTGATATCAAGTTGAAGCACTGGAAGTCTCACTTGTGATGCTTTGTTCTTTCAAATAAATTGTAGAATCATAACTTCCAACTGTTTAAAATGTGAGATATTTATTTTATTAGGAACATTCAAAAGATAAATATTAATACCAGTAGGATGGACATTTTTATAAGAGCCACCCTGCCGATTATTGTGAGTGGAAGAAGAGCCCATCTATCTAATAGGTTTCTAATCTTGGTGACCATTGGTAGAAAGTTTAATTTAAAAAGCTCCTCACAACTCTTTGTAACATAGATCTCTAAATAGTGGACAGGAGATTGGGCTTGCTGTTGCAGAGACTCAGGCAGAATTTGACTACTTGCATTGTGTAATAAAGTGTCCATTTTATTATGGTTAATTTTATACCCTCTAATAGCTTCAAACTACATACATTCAGTCAAAGTTGCCCTGATATTTTGTTCCTCTGGCCTAAGGTAAAGAATAATGTCATCTGCAAACAATTTTAGTTTGGGCATTCTTTCCAAAGGTGCTTCTATCTGTAGATTAGCCCTTATCCTAGCAGCAAGAGGTTCTATAAAAAATGCAAACAGAGCAGGGGATAGGGGACATCCCTGGCGGGATCCTCGCCTTATATCCACTCTCCCTGCTAGCTGCAAGTTTATAATGACTTGGGCATGAGCACCCTGATATAAATTTGCCAAAATTTGTGTTATTTGATTTGGGAATCCAACCTTTGTAAGAACTGCAAAAAGAGCTTCCCAATTAACTAGGTCAAATGCTTTTTCGGCATCGACCATCATTATGAGGACAGGTAGTTTGTTTGAGTTTAAAAAATCCAACTCTTGGACTAAAAACCCAGTATTAGATGACATGCATCTGCCTGAGACAAACACTGTCTGATCTTAGGGAGAAACGATTTGCCCAGATGTTCATTAAAATGTTATAATCAACATTCAACAAACTAATTGGTCTATACGAGTTGAAGTTTTTTGGACACTTATCTTTTTTAACAAAATGTACTATTGTTGACTCCTTGAAAATAGAGGGAACTTCACCTCCCGCTCTTACGAAATTAAATAGCTCCAACAAAAAAGGTGTTAATACTTCTGAAAAGGCTTTATAAAATTCTGTGGGTAAGCCATCATTTCCTGAGGCCCTGCCACCTAGCATTGAAGCAAGGGCTCTCTTGATTTCACTTGGGGTGATTTCGGCACTCATTTCATCTCTCTGATCAATTGTCATCAGCAGAAGATTAATGTCTCCCAAATATTGGGATGTCGCTATGTTTGATACCATATACTTAGTTGCATAAAGCTTACTATAATGGTTCAGAAATATTTGCGCAATATTTTCCTTATCAAAAATCAATGCCCCTGACTCTGGTTCTATCAGTTCTGAAATGATCATTGACTCCTTCTTGACTTTGCTTGACCAAGCAAGAAGTTTCCCCGCTAACTGACTCTCCTCGAATATTCGCTGCTGGTACGTCCGGGAGCTCGTTATTTCTTTGAGAGTAAAACATTCCCTTACCTCCTGTTTAGCTCTGATTAGTTGTTGCTCTAGTTTAAAGGGCTCCCCCACCACTATCCCTCTGTATATTGTATCTTAAAAATGTATTTCTCACTGATGGTTGTTAATAATCTTTTTCTAGATAACCCCTGACGAAGGGAGGTCCCGAAATGCATTGGGTGTTTGTCAATAAATCGTGACTTGTGGAAACATTTTTCTCCAGTGTTTTTGTTAAAAAAGAAAACTGAAAAACGAATGAGTAAAATAAATTGAAGAAACCAAAGGATAAAAATAGAAGAATAGAATGGAGAAAACATGGATAAAAGTTGAATATGAATTTAATTTATTGGATTCATTTGTAAGATGGCTGTGCAGCTTGAATGGACTCACGATTGGCTCCTTCCTGTTTTGGTCTAAAATTGCAGCACAATTGGGCGGAGCGCGGAGCAAGCGTGCACGCCGATAAAAGAATGAATTGGCGAAAAGTATACATGGAGCAAATGGAAAATGAGTAATATAGGTGTGCATCTCACCACCAGTGTCTTTGATATGAATAACCCTTCCGTCCCAAAACGGCGAGATTGCACCCAGAATTGAAAGTGGAGTACGGAGAAGAGAGAAAAGCTGAATGTACAATTCTATGGAACACTTAGGAGACATGTTTCCGCGTCATGGATAATGTTGAGTACATACAATATTCAAGAGGAGCTGTGGATTATTTGGACATAAGAAACTGGTTACATTAATATTGATGTTATATGTAGCCTTTGACGCATGGTTTACATTTGACCGCGTTATTTGTTGAGTTAGAAATATGCATATGAAGTCGTAAAAACCAGGACATTGCATAACCGCTCGGGTGGAGAGTGAAAGTCTGTGAGGGGTAATTTCTGAAGGAGTCTGGGAAATGGAGTCTCATGTGGAAAGTAGGGCATACTTACGTTTCAAGTGTGATTACTGAAATTTGCATAAAACAGTAGTACAAGTATTGATATTGAAATTTAGGGCAAGTGGGTTAGCAAAACTCCGGTCCGGTTTTTAGGTAATGCATCTTGACACGTGTTAGAACACATGATAGAACACCTGGGAGAGGCAGGGGTGATATAAGGAAGAGAAGGCTGAAATGGTGTAAAGCAGATGATACTCTCAGCTAGAGATGTACGGGACACACCCAAATTGATCCGTGAAAGGGCAAGAAAAAGCAGATTGTGGAATATGCGTTTAAACAGTTAATGAGCACTTGTCACGGTAAGCGGAGGACGGGTTACAGGAGTTTGAATAAAAATGGTGGGCATTGTACTAACTTGGGGGCCAAAATGTATTTGAAAAGGTTTTTCTGTGCTGTTGATATAAAGATGACATAATAGATTTTTGTGATAAATTAGAAGCACGTAAGCAGCGTGGTATGCCTAGGGTTTATACTAATGTAATGAGGGAGCAACGGGACAGGTTAAAGCAAAGCGGGTGTTATAAACAATATTCGCGGTTACATAATACAAGCGTCGGAGAACTGAATAGTGCTTCACAGTTTTATTGTTAAATGACACTGATTTTAGAAAGGATGCTTTCAGCTTCGTTTAGAAGTTTTGTATATTGTATCTTAAAAATGTGTTTCTCACTGATGGTTGTTAATAATCTTTTTCTAGATAACCCCTGACGAAGGGAGGTCCCGAAATGCATTGGGTGTTTGTGAATAAATCGTGACTTGTGGAAACATTTTTCTCCAGTGTTTATGTTAAAAAAGAAAACTGAAAAACGAATGAGTAAAATAAATTGAAGAAACCAAAGGATAAAAATAGAAGAATATAATGGAGAAAACATGGATAAAAGTTGAATATGAATTTAATTTATTGGATTCATTTGTAAGATGGCTGTGCAGCTTGAATGGAGTCACGATTGGCACCTTCCTGTTTTTGTCTAAAATTGCAGCGCAATTGGAAGGAGCGCGGAGCAAGCTTGCACGCCGATAAAAGAATAAATTGGCGAAAAGTATACATGGAGCAAATGGAAAATGAGTAATATAGGTGTGCATCCACCACCAGTGTCTTTGATATGTAGGCAGGATAGACATCTTCACCAAATTTGTCCTCCCCAAGATGGATAAGTGGAGGTAGGTCCAAGCCTTTAACTGTTTCTGACATTCTTTAAATACACATTCGAGGTTGTGTTCAGCGATTTTACTGACATCCTGGATGATTCTAATTCCAAGATATCGCATGAAGGACGTCACGTCCAGTTGTGTACTAGTGATGTTCCAGGCCATAATTTCCGTTTTGTTGGCGTTTAATTCGTACCCGGAAACCTTGCAGAACTCCTCCGCCCACTTAATAACTGTTTTAAATGCAAGATCTAAGTCAGATGTCAAAATAAGAATGTCGTCTGCATAAAGGGCTACTCGCCTTTACCACCCGCCAAATCTAAAAGATGGAATATTAGACTCCTCTCTGAGAACCTGAGCGAAGGGCTCGATATAAAGGTTAAAGAGGAGGGGGGAAAGCGGGCAGCCCTGCCTTGTACCCCTTGTAATTTTGAAGGCCTCTGTCAGAGAATTATTGACTAACAATCTAGCATTTGGAGCTTTATAAAGAAGTGCAATCATACGACAAAAGTTGTCAGCTAGGTTAAATTTTGTCATAACCGCGGCCAGATAGGCCCAATTGACCCTATCAAAGGCTTTGGTTGCGTCCAAAGTGAGGGTGGCCAAAGAAGGAGAAAAGGTAGAAGCGATGTCTATGGCCCCAACTAGATCGTGCGTGAGGTCTGCTAATTGTCGTCCTTTTATAAAGCTTTTTTGGTCTTAATGAATGATCGAGTTACAACGCCCCCAACCTATTAGCCATAATGGCAGCGAAGATTTTATAATCGCTGTTGAGGAGTGATATTGGGCGATAAGACCCACACTCTGTCGGTTCTTTCCCTGGTTTGGGAATTAAGACTACTGTCACGTCACTCCACGACTTTGGGGGGTCCACACCCTCCAGGAGGATGCTGTTAAAGACAGTAGCCAAGATTAGAATAATCTCCTCACTAAGAGCCCGGTAGAGTTCCCCTTGTAAGCCGTCGGTGCCGGCCGCCTTGCCTTGCTTCACTTGACCTATTACCTTGCTAACTTCTTCCACCAAGATCTCTGCCTCCAAACAACTACTTTGCTCAGATGAGAGACTAGGCATGGAAACTTTGTCGAGCCAGGCATTTCTCGCTACATGATCTTCGCAGATGTCTTTCTTATAGATAGCCTGGAAGAAGTCCTGAAACGCACACCCAATATCCGTGTTTGAGAGCCGGGGAGCTGATTCACCTTCCACCCTTATCTCTCTGATATAGTTCAGCGCTTGGTCAGCTTTTGTTTTCCAAGCAAGAATCTTTCCTGCAGCCTCTCCAAATTCGAAATGGGAAATTGTACTAGCCTCCCATTTTGCGGCGACCCTAGCCTGTAATACATTTTCCAGTTGGTTTATACAATAAGGCTAGCCTTTCTTGATCTTCACTTGATCCAATGTGGGCGCCTACATTTTGTTCAATAGCCTTCATATCCGCCTCAAGATTTTTAATGTTTTCCCTGTACGTCCTTCTTCTATGGGAGGCTCTACTAGTAATGCAGCTCCTCCCGAAGGCTTTCAAACATCCCACACTGTCGAAATGTTTGCAGAGTCTAAATTAGCCTCAAGAAAATGCTGAGTCTCCAATCAAAGGGAAGCAATTTCATCCTACTCTAATAAGATGGTGCGATCAAAGGACCAGGAAGAATGTCTAGACTGCTGGCCAGATTTTAGGCTAAAAGAGATGGCCAAATGGTCAGAGAGATGGGAAGAGAGATATGCTATATCCACCAATGAGTCTTTGAGACTATAACTAAACAAAGCGTAGTCTCTTCTTGACAGATGTTTGTATTTGAAGTTCCGGAATGAGACCCCCAGCTTAACCCCTGCCCTTTCCCTCCAAATATCTGCGAGCCCAAACTGCGCCATTATTGTCACAAGGACTTGCCTGAATTTAGAAAAGACACAGGCTCTATAGTTGGCTGATTTGTCAAGTTTAGGGTTTAGAACAATGTTAAAATCCCCGACCCAAATTACTGGGTCTTGAAAGGCTAGTAAGTGGTCACGAATAGTATCCAAATAAGAAGGATTGTCCTGATTTGGACCGTAGTAACCTACCAAGGAGCACGGCGAGCCATCCAATAAAACCCTTAATAGGAGCCATCTGCCACTATGGTCTTCCATATACTCCACAATTTGAGCCTTTGCCTGGTTCTTAAAAATAAACAAGATCCCTCTGATATTTGCAGATTGGTCTGTGCACACAAAAGTGTCTAGCCATTTCTGTTTCTTTAATAATTCAGTGGTCTCAGATTTGAGGAGATGTGTCTCCTGTATGGCAATGACCTGTGCCGGGGAATCTCTCAAATATTGAAGGATTCTGTCTCTTCTACCCCCGTGCGCAGGCCATTGACATTCCAGGATAAATACTGTATCAGTGTCATTACATCACAACCCCTTCACCGCCCCCTCCAGCTTCCCCGAGAATCCCTTATCACATGTTCCTACTTCCATCCTGGACCTTATTACCAAAGTGTTCTAAGCTCGGTGACTTGAACCCTGGCAGTGGCCAAACCTAAATATTATGGAAAACTGCAAGGACTCTGGCCTATGAGGAATTTTTTAATTTTCACCCCACCACCCCACGTGGCACTACCTCCCCACCCGGAAAACCCCTCCCTACTTACACTGGCCTGATGTATTGCCAGTTTTACACCCTCTAGTCGCCGCCCCCCCATCCTCTACCCACCCTGCTACCTATCTGTGCTAGGAAGTAGTGCATTCTCTTATATTTTGAATTTTCCTCCCTATTTCTTTTTTTTAATTCCTTTTTTTTTTAAGAGCACCATCAGTATCCTTTTAAATTTTGTTTATTTATTTATTGTATCTTTTTTCCCCCCAAATTGTGCGTTTTATAGTTTTATATATATATATATATTTTTTTTTTTACAGATCTCGAGAAACTATACAGATGGCCTATATATCCCTTTTTTTCCCCAGAATTGGTTAGTATCTATATAGGACCTGCCTTTAATCTCAGATGGAGCTGGTACCCTATATGATATAATAAATAAGCTTTGATTTACCTAAACTGGGAAGAGTGGGACATACGCTCTCTAGCCTAGCTTATATCCTCATTGAGTTTCCTCCCCCCTGTGCAAGATCCCTTAGTGATTCCAACATCGCATCCGCCTCGAGAGGGGATCTGATATTATGCATCTTATTATTATGCATGACTAGTAAAAAGGCAGGAATTCTCATTTGCACCGTAGCGCCCAGGGCTCTAAATTTCTCCATCCTTTGGCCGAGTTCCAACTGCCGATCCAAAGTGGTTTTAGACAGATCTGAACGAACTTCAAACGGGAATTCCAGATCTTTTATCGTTTTAGCTTTCAGGGCCAAATTTAGGATCTTTTCCTTTAACGAGTACGTAAGGAAATTAACTAGTATTTTCCTGGGTTTAAACCTGCCAGGATTTAAGCGAAAAGGGTCCCTGTGGACCCTCTGAATGTCTTTCTCCAAGATGTCAGGTGACTCCTCAAGGTTTAATGCTTCCTTTAATAGAACCGCCACAAAGGACTTAATGTCACTCCCTTCTTTCCCCTCTGGGGCCTTCAGAAGCTGGAGATTGTTCCTCCTTGAGTAGTTTTCTAGGGATTCCACCCTCTCTCGAATAGCATCTCCCTCTCTTCGCAGAGATTGCATTTTTAGCTCTGCGGATCCCAGGTTAGCCTTGAGTACCTCCACGGAACCCTCCAAAGACTCTGTCCTTCCATGCAGTCGATCCACTTTTTTCTCAAGGACGTCACACGCTGCCCTGATCTCAGTTTGGTTTTCTGCTGAAACCAAGAACCCTTTTCTTATGTCCGCCTTCATTGATGTAAGCAGGGCCTCGATTGAGGCACAGACGGAACTCTCTGACCCCACAGATGTACCGGCCTCTAACGATGCGGAGGTTACAGGGATTAGATTTTCAGGGGTCTCAGGCAGGGCAGAGGTCGAGGTTGAAGTAAGAGGCTCCATGGCTCGTGGCACACCCTCCCCAGAGCAACCGGTATCAGTGACAGTATCGGTGACAGTATCGGCTAGTATGCTCAGGGGGCTGGCTGACTCGACCATCTGAGCTGTAAGCTCTGTCGTGTTTATAGGAGAGCCCCTAGAAGCCAAGGGTAGGTCCGACGTAAGAGAAACCCTATTAGCGAGGGAGCCGCCCGGGTCTGAATGGCCAGAGGGGTTTGTATGATGGATGTTCAAAACCTGGGGTAATACCTTAAAAAAGGAGCGCAAAGAGGGAGTGATACAGATTGTGTTAATACCGCCGTGGCCTTTTTTAGGTCAGCTCTTTGTGACCTTTTGGAGTCTTTACTACTGCCCTCTTTCACACCCCCACCTCTCCCTTGGGGCGTCTGACCTAAGCTGCCCTTCTCAGTTCCCTTTTCAGTATCCTCTGAGGTGGCCTCAACCCTTCCGTCCGCCACTGGTGAAGCTTGTAGACAGTGGCCGCCCTTGCCCTTCCCCCGTTTTGATTTATTTTTCGGGACTTGCCTCTTGCCTTGCAGCTTGGTAGTTTTTGTAGGGACACTCCCGTTTCCTATCCCCACCAGGCCTGTGCCCCCAACCTCTCCTTGCCAGCACTCCCACTCTCACCCCTCTTGCCGACTGCAATATCCGAACCGTCCAGTGTCTTCCCAACACCAAAAACTCTGACGCCAAGCTCCCCCTCCACCGAAAAAACTGCAGGAGAGGTCACCAAAGAGAAAAAAGCACTAATTGCTGGCCCGCCGGCAGCCTTGTCATGGTTTGAACTGCCTCCACTACTCCCGCTTGTTCTGACACCAACGGCATTGCCCCGGAGGAGACCGTGGGCCGCCGCTTTGCGGCCGCGCCTCAGTTCCACGGCTGCAAGGTCCCAACGTAACAGGAGGGAGGGGTAAGGAGCCTGCACCGCATCTCCAAGGCACATCCACGAGCCGGGCTGCTCACAAACAGGTATATAACAAATCTGGTCCTATTTCGCCGTTTTCTGCCACTTCCGAGCACCTTCTGCGCTAAATTTTACTCATGTGGGGCGAGAGAGTAGGGCTTCTAGCGAGGGCGTGCGCTGTCGCTCAACACGCGGGTGCCATGTTTTCCAAGCTATTGCTGTTTTGTATTACCTACGATAAGGCAATACATTACTGCTTGAAATCCTACCTGATGCCCTCGGGTAATCGCTGTGGATAATTTTACATAAGGTGGCCATTAACATAATCATGTCTGATGTGCTCACTATTACAACACTAATGATATTAGTAGCTCTGGATGATTTTTATTGATCCTTAGTACCTCTTATTACCGAAAAGGTTTGAGACCCCTGTTTTTACGCCTTACTGTGATACTAGTTTTAAAAGGAAAGTATGTATCGTAGGTATGTCCCTGACCAGATCCTTGGTTATATGCAGTAATCTTCCCTTTTACCTAAGACTGTGCCGCCCACCTGCATACGTCATTTCAATTACAGCATGCTTCTATTGGGGTTATTAGGTAAGTTGGGAGTGTTAAAATCATGAATTGCGTGCCCCCAGCCTTATTCGCTAATACATCCTAAAATGTATGTGTATTAACTAGAAGTACCTTTCAGTACGCTGCCTTTTTTGAGCTACCTCTTCCAACCTACAGACTTCCTAATGTACACCATTCAGAACCACTTCAGGCTGTTTCCATGTTTGGGAAATAGTGCTTTTAAAACTTAGCATTTTCCTATTTTGCAAACCACTGTGTGTGGATCCCTGTTACTAACGTATCATCAATCTGCACCTGGCCGAAAATGGTTCGCCTTCGGCTGACTGATCACTTTTGCCATTCACTGTGATATTTCTATGGCTACATTATTTGGTGCTTGGTAGTTTGGATAATACCACCCACCTTTGTAACCACAGCCTTCATGTGCAGCAAAAAAGTAAAAACTCCACCACTCCCTTCCTTTTCTTTTGCCAGGTCAGTTATTTCATTGTTACGTTCATTCAAAGTCATTTTAGCTCACCTAATTCAACTTCGGTGATCAAATATAAACATTTTGGGTCTCATTATGATGTCGGTGTGACTGTCACTGACAGGCCAGCAGTGGTAGTCCCACTGACAGACAGCCCTTCTGTCCAACAGCCGCTGCCACCAGGAACAGTGATCCAAATTGGCAGCAGTTGGATTTGTGATCCCGTGTGGAGGTGCTGCTGAGGCAGGCACCAATATTGGGATTCCGATATCCCTTTTCGAAAGCCTTTTCATGACAGAAAACTACTTTGGGGGCCACAAGCATGGCCCTCGTCCCACGTAGGCCACTGCAAGTGACCCTGGGGTCACATGTAGTGCCCACACACACATCCATGCACTGTGTGCCATGCACCATACGGTGCATGGCACAAGGTGCATGGATGTTCACAACATGCTCCTTCTCTCAGTGGCTTGTGCTTTAGCCTTTTCCTGGGCCGCAGCACAAGCCACAGTGTAAAGAAGAGCTTTCTGACTACCACCACGGTGGTCATATAGTAATTGATGGTCTAAACTGCTGACTGCTTGTTGTGCGGTCGTCTGACCGCCGCACCAGCAGATGGTGGTCCGAGCACTCGATATCATATATGGCAACTTTGTGTTACATTGATTGTGATTGACTGAAAATGACTCTGATTAAGTTTCTCCTTCAAGTAAAGCAAATTGTCTGCAATTGCAAGATTATGGTTAATTGTGGGAATCTGGGTGTGTCAAATGTAGCCACACAAAATGAACATTCACAATCATCCCTATCTTGGAATCAACATTATTCCAATAAAATGTCTGGCTAATGTGTTTCCATGGTGGTGTAGCAAACAGAACACCCATAGTTTAAAATGCTGTCGGTTTTGAGCCGATTTGGTGGGTCAAAATAGACTAAGCTATAAATAAATAAACTTTTTAATTCTGTATTTATCTTGTTACATTTGCTAGCAATCAAACACATAATTGTCAGGCTATGTCTTCTGTTCAGTTCAAGGAAAGAGATGCACACCTGGTCATCTGCATTTCATTAAATCTTTATCATTTCGTTAGTGGTCGCGGCGTGCATACACCTGCTTCGCGCTTTGTCTCAGTGCGCTGTATAACAGACATTACACAAGAAATCTCCAACTCCGATTTCGTCAGGTTGCACTGCCATGTATTACATTGAATCCAGTGAATCAATATTTTCTCCGCTTTTCTCTTGTTACTTCATCATTTTTCAACCATTTAAGTTCATTTCATCTCATGTGTTAATCGATTCATTTTACTCAATTGTGACCGAAACTATTTCAAGGCTCGGGAGTCCAATGTGGGTTCCACATCTCATACTGTTTATTAAAATGGCCCAATGCATTTCGGAAATTACATTTCCTTCTTCAGGGGCATCTATAAATATAAATGTAAAAGCCAATAAATGCTATGGGGCTTATTTACAAGCACCCTGCGCCGCCGTTGCGTCACTTTTTCCCATGTTAAGAGTAACGCAGCAGCGGCGCATGGGGCTTGTAAATAAGCCCCTATGTCTTCTGGCAACTGCTGCCTATGTTTTTTAAAATGGATATTGATGTTTAGAAACTCCTATCACTTTGCTGTCAGTAAAAGAAAAGTAAAGTGAATTATGTGCCAATCATGCTGGGGTATATAGGAAGTGTGAAAGGAAAGACTGTAGGTTATAATTTATTTATAACAAACAACAAAATGTAAATACATGTATATGAACTGTACACATTTTGCAGTTCAAAAAAACAACATTGAAGCACTTTTTTGTAAGTCTCAAACGTGATGGAAACAAAGATTTTAATAGGATCAAAATACATCAAGACACTCTACTTGGTTATCCACAAATGATAAATATTCAGTGAATCCCGATTTCCACACATTATAATTTGTATGCAATATAGTTTTACCAGTAGAACTGAATGTCTGTGCAAACGTAGTGGTAATTCAATGGCAAACGTGCAGCCTGTAGATGACAGTGTCCTACCACAGGATGCGAGAATTCTGCATTTCCGGCGAAGATATATGTACCTGGATATTGCTTTACACCTGGCAGGAATCTATTTGAGAATTCCTAAAAGTTGTAGAAAAGGTACATTTTCCTCTGTGAATAGGCTCTATAACTGTATCAGGTGTTACTGTAATTACAAAGAAACTCGTAAAATCCAAAATCTCAGACCTAATGCAGTTTGAATGTATTACTCACATAAATCGTGTATGTGCCATGATCTGCAGTCAATTGGAGTGTGCTACAAGCAGCCGGGGCTTCAGTGAGATAGGGTGAGATACCCTTTAATTAGCTATCTCATTTACATGGACGCTATACCCTTTTGGGCTCTAGCGACTACTTTCTCACTAGGGTGAAAGTTATCCAGCCGAAAGCACAGAGCCAGCGCCCCTCTTTTTCTGTTCCATCCAATGTCCTCAACAGAATGCCTATCATGTTCAGATGTTACTCTTGCAGTAATAAATGCACCCATTGGTATAGAGTTATAGGAAGATAACACACTCGCAATCGTAATCCTCCACATAGTAGCAGTAGATTTCCTTGCTACAAGGTCTAGAAATGGCAATGTTTGCAAATGGAGTGGAAGTTACGCAGTAGATGTGATCATCTTGCGGAAAGAAGCCCCTGTGGGTTTCTCAGTAGAAGTATTCACATTTTCACACAAGCCATTGTGATTCTAAAACTCTCAAATGCAGCTCAAAGTTGTGTGTGTGTTTGCAAACTTGTCTACTTCACAGCAGCAAGCTATTTTAGTTTATGAAAACACATTAGGTAGTTATGACTTACATATTTCAATCCTTCTTTTTTAATGTGGGCTTGTCTGGAGTTTGAATCCCTTTCCAAAATACTAATCATCAGTCAGCATTGCCCCTTGGTAAGATTCAACTACAACTGCTGGGTTTTCAAAAAACTGTAGGAAAATGTGAAGGACTCATTGTCACGATCTCGATATCAAAACTAAGGAGCATATTAGCAAGAGCCTCGTTAAAATTATCGCCGTTTTAGCGGCAGGAAACTGCAGCTAAAACCACGATAATGGGCTTGCTAATATGCGTTATAGAATTCCAATGGAAGCCCAGGTTAGATGTCCTGGGCGCCTGATCCTGGTTGCGGTCTCCAGGCAAGTCCCCAGCTTTGGCCTAGACTTCTTCACAGCAGCTGAGGCTCTTGAGGTGGTGATCTGCCCGGGCGTGCTGTGGGGTACTGGCTTCCAGCTACTGCCGATGCGGGCGGATGCGCGGCAGAACACAGGTGTTACTGTGCCCGGTATGGAGGGAGGCTTCCTCGGAGATGCCCTGAGCAACTGTGGAGCCGCGCAGCATCACAGATTGGTTGCGGTTTCATGGCGGACCCCTGCTGATTTTGTGTGGCACTGCAGATTGGAGTTGAGGCCGGGAGGGTTGCCGCGGCGGACCCCCCCAGTGCTGGGGTGTGATCCTGGAGAGCGCTCTGGGTAAGCACTGGGCCTTTTATCCTGCGCCCCCCCTTTCCTGTGTAAGGTGGTTCCTGGACTTCCTCCCCAGCCTACTGGTGAAGCTGCGGTGGTGCAGGCTGTTGGGGTTGGTTGGTGTAGCCCCTCTTTATCCTGCCACATAAGCTGGGTCATATGGAAGGACGGTGACTCGATACCTGAGTGAGCCCTATTACACCACGGGGCTGCGACAGTGCCTTGCCCAGATTGGTGGCGCCAGACGCAAAGAGGAAATTAAGGGTGAGCTGGGACTGCCATGTGCCTGCGATTGGTGCCCTGCATTGGTGTATTGACTGGGGGAACACCCGGCGGCACAGAGGCCTGCCTGAGCCCTGAGCAGCTTGGTCTTAGTGGCACGAGAGCTGCATGAAAACCTTCCGGACGCCTTTCTACTATTCTCAATCCGGTGAGCGGGAGGGGCCTGCGTTCACACAGTATAGCGGCTGCCGTAACCTGCCGGGATACCTGTTTGTCCCTTGTGATTGAATGGAGTGGATTCCTTCGTACTGCCTGGTGCTGCTGACTGGTGGTGGTGATCGCCTGCTTTCCGCTGATTGTGGTGTAGTTATCACTTTTTACTTGCGGTTGCTGGGGTCTTGCTACCCGGTCCTACCACTCTGCGGGCAATGAGCAGGGGAAAGCCTAGGGTGCTGACAAGGTCTGGGAGAGCGGGATCTCTCTCTCTGACTTCGGGGCATTCTTCCACCCTGTCCCACCAGACGAAGGGGGCTGTGGAGGCCGATGCATCGGGGGACAAGCTGGACACGATTTTATGAGAGATTTGCGATTACCGGTCTGTATTGGAAGCGCAGCTGGGTATCATCTCAGTGGATCTCAACTTGTTGAAAGATGATCATAAGAAGTTGGCTGAGAAGGCTAGAACAATTGAGCAGAAGGTAGACACCATGGTTCCACAGGTCCAGGCCCATGAGGAGCAATTGTCACCCATGCGTCAACAGATTGACTCCCTCCAGGCGCGAACGGATGATGCAGAAGGCCGGGCACGCTGGAACAACCTCCGAATCGTGGGTCTGCCTGAGGGGACAGAAGGATCTACGCCTACAGAGTATATCGAGAACTGGCTAAAGACTGCTGTGGCTCCCACCAGACTGTCCGCATATTTCACAGTCGAGAGGGCGCATCGGGTCCCCACATGACGTCCGATTCCAGGTGCTAACTCGCGTCCCATTCTGTCCACGATTTTAAATGACAGGGATCGGGATAATCTGCTGCAGGCGGCAAGAGACAATGGTCCTCTACAGGTTGATAATGTCAAGATTTCAATCTTTCCGGATTACACATTAGCAGTCCAACGCAGGAGATTTTCTTCCATGGAGGTGAAGGCACGCACTCGAGCAGCGGGCCTGACGTTTGCCTTATTGTTCCCCGTTAAACTGAAAATCCTCCATGGCCAGTGTTCCCTGTTTTTTTAAACCCCTGATAGCGCATGGGAATGGCTGCACAAGAAGTTCCCTGATGTCCAAACCATGAGACACATGGACTCCACACTGCCCTAGTCGCAACGCCCCTCTCAAAGGCGAAAGAGGGGCCTTCTCACCCAAAGTTCGATCTCCAGTTCCCTGGGTCGCAAGCACGTACTGGAAGGCAGTCGAAGTGCTCTACACGCTGCCTCCACTTTTCACACCTCTTGCCCAGATATTAGCTGTAGCCCGTCTGAAGGATTGAACCCGGACACTAATGGCAGCGTTGCCCTGTTTCCTTCTGTGACCTCGCGACTCAGCAATGATCCTCTTGCCTCAGCAGACTCTTAATTCTTTGTTTTATACTTTGTAAGATATGCTCAGTCTCTTCTTGTGCTCCTGTCCGGATTAAGATCTATGTTTCACTACAAATGCCCTTGCCCGTCTGGCAGAACATTGTAGAAATTGTATACCGTCATGACAGGTGGGAATTAATGAGTGAATTCCCCGGCTTGGCCCACGTTCTGGGCGCTTTCATGAGTGCTTTATAGCTTTTGAGCCACTGTGGATGGTGTTAGCGACCTTCCCCCAAAGGCATTAGCACTGGTTGAATGTGAAGTATGTTCACTTTGTTTGCATGGTTTGGTCGAACGATGTTTGGGCGTTGGACCCAGTATTGGGATTCTGTTGAATTTGTTGTAACTATGCTGCATGGTCTGGGGGTTGTGGGGGGTGGGTGTGGGGGGTGGGCATGGTTGGGATCGGGGGGGTTCTCTGTTGATTTGATGATGCCTGCAGTTAATTCAAATACCTTTGTCTCGTGGAATGTGCGAGGTATGGGTTTCATAGCCAAACGACATAGAATAGCTGCGCAATTACGTCATTGTAAGGCACACATAATTTTTTTTCAGGAGACTATTTTGATCCCTACTGAAACTGTGAAATTACAGAGGCGATGGCGTGGGCAGGTTTTTGTGACGGCATATTCAGCCTTTTACAGGGGGGCTGCTATTTGGGTCCGGGCGGGCATCCCCTTCTCTCTTACTGAGTGCAAGATAGATGATCAGGGACGGTTTGTTCTTCTGTTGGGAACGCTGGATGGAAGACAGGTTGTGCTGGGGTCCCTCTATGCACCGAATGTAGATCAAGAGGCATTCTTTACGCGGGTGTCCCGGGCACTCACTAGCTGGTCCCATGTCCCGTGGCTTCTGGGGGTGCCCTAAATGCAGTGTTAAACATTGACCTGGATCGTTCCCATCCTCCTTTATCTAACAACGCGGCGAGGGCACAGGCCGTAACCTTAACTTGTTGAGCACGAGGTTGGGACTTGTTAGACATTTGGAGGGCAATGCATGAGAACATTAGGGAATATTCCTGGATCATTTTCTCTGTTTCCCGGGTCTCACCTCTTCTGTTACACACTGCGAGATTCTGGGTAAGACTATCTCTGACCATAATCCCATAGAATTGTGGTTGACTTGGGGCCTTTCTCCTGCTCCAATCCCAATGTGGAGGATGAAGCCTTTACACTTAGAAGACCAGGTTTATCGGGCGGCATTGGCCACAGCTATTGACACATTTTTTGTGGAGAATGAGGGTACTGCCTTGTCCAGGGCTATCGAATGGGAGGTCTTCAATGTGACTTTACGTGGGGTTGTCATGGGGACTTTGGCGGGATCCCGTAGGGAAACGATTAAGAACATTACTGACCTAGAGGGTGAACTACAGGCCCTGGAGGTAGCGGCTCAGAGGAGTGTAGATGGTGCAGAACCGCTTCAGTCTGCTAGGATTAAGTATGCGTAGTAATAAGAGTGCTTACGTTTGTTGGATTTTGATGCTTACATGCTGCGAACACGCTCCGAGGCGGATAGGGCGGGTATGCTATTGGCGAGACTGATCCGGCCTACGGTGAGTCCCACCCCAGTTTTGGCTGTGAATATGGTCACTAATGTATTGGTTATGTCTCAGGATGAGATAAATGCTGAGTTTAGTGATTACTATACTCGTTTGTATGCCGCCCCGTGCACAAATGTCTTTGCTCACGCTCTTTCCTTTTTGTCCGAGGTCGAGCTTCCCACAGTTTCTGATTCGATGGCCAAGTAGTTGGCTGCTCCGATTACTGCAGCAGAAATCCAGGTGGCGATAAAGGCGTTGGGCCTCAACAAGACGCCTGGCCTTGATGGTCTCCCTTTGGAGTTTTATTCCACATTCGCCGATAGGTTAATTCTGAGGTTGTTACAACTTTATACTACTTCCCTAGAGCAAGGGATCTTACCTCCCACTACCAGAGAGGCGATAGTAACGACCTTATTGAAACTAGACAAGGTACCCACTGAGCTTCTCTCTTATAGGCCACTTTCTATTCTGAATACAGAATATAAAATACTCAGTAAGTTTTTGGCGTCACGCCTCCTTCCACTCCTTCCCCGTTTGATCCAAACGGACCAATGTGGATTAATTCCCCAACGCAGTACCTCGTTGAATATCCGCCGGCTCCATGCCTTAATACATGCGGCGTCCGACTCTTCCCCTCATGCTGGTTGCCTGTCACTAGACATGCACCAGGCTTTCGATCTCTCAGCCGGCCGTATATGCTAGCGGTGTTGTCTAAATTTGGCCTGCCCCAGTCCTATTGTGCATGGATTAACTTGCTGTATACTAGTCCCACGGCGTGCACTAAGATGGGTAGAACCATCTCTTCTTCTTATTATTTATTTTCCCGGGTACGCGCCAGGGCTGCCCCTTGTCCCCCGTGCTTTTTGTGTTGGCCCTTGAGCTTCTTGCACAGCACCTGCGACAGATTATGGCACCCCGTTACGGGGGGTGGCCCATTCAGTGTCTTTATACGTGGATGACATGATGTAATATTTTCGTGATCTGGATGTTGATAAATGCACAATCGCTGCCGCATTTTCTAGATTTGGGGAAATTTCTGGCTTGGGTCTTAATGCTTCTAAATCAGTCGCTTTCACCTTTTATGATACCTATGCGTCTCCCACTTTACAATTGGTCCAATGAGCTTCAGAGTTGAGCCTGTCACTTTTAAATACCTGGGATTCATATTTATAGATCAATCGCCTATACTATAGACGGCAATGTAGTGCGCACCATTAATTTGCTGTGCTCCCAGGTTGCCTTTTGGAATTTGTTGCCATTGACAGTGGCGGGCTGCGTAGCTGTGTCGAAAATGGTTAAGCTGCCCGCCTCCTTTATCACTTTGTGTATTCACCAGTGGTCTTGCCGGCTTGGAATTTTAAGGTGCTTCATACGCTATTAACATCCTTGGTATGAGGGACAGGCAGACATTGTTTGGCACTGTCTAAGCTACAGCTACCTAGTGCAGCCGGAGGCATGGGGGTGTCTAATTTTAAGATGTATTGTATAGTGGGCCAGTTACAGTGGATGGCATATTGGTTGGCTGGTAAGAATTTATTCAAAAGTGGGTACTCGGTGGAATTTTTAAAGCACGGGCTCCTTCAGTCGCAACTCTGTCCGGGTGCACAGAAGTTGTGGGATCCTCCTTACTTATTGCATGTTGCATTACATTAATGGGCACAGGCGAAGAAGTTGGCTAGGTTGCCAAATCCGTATGCCCCGAATATCCCTTTATGCAGGTTGCCTACTGGGCGTGGGGTATTATCGATAGTCCGGATATGGGTGGACTCAGGAGGGGGTAGGGACAGTCAGTAATTTCTTTTTTGAAGGCCAACTGATGCCCCATGGTGAGTTCATTCGCGCTCACTTGCTGCCTGACACATTTTTCCTCACTCATGCTGCTGTGGCGCGTTTTATTCGGACCTTTTGGTATGCGGATCGAGCAGAACCCTCAACTTTCCAATTGGTGAGATCACTGCACATTATAGGGCATGGTCGACACTTGGTGCACTGGCTTTACCGAGGTTTGAGAGAACATTTGCAGGTTCCACTACTACATCCTAGGCAGAAATGGGACTTGATCTTGGGGTGCGAATTGGAAGAAACACAGTGGACTCAAATGCTAGAACATCCCTGGCGAGTCTTTCGGAATTGCCGTTTGAAAACGATACAGGTATTTATACTACACAAAGCATCCCTTGCCCCAGCAACTATCCGAAAAATGTTTCCCGCGTCGTCTGTGGAGTGTCTGCGGTGCATGACACCTGAAGCAGATTTCCTTCATATAATATGGTACTGTCGGATGTTGTGGGGATTTTGTTCAGAGATTGTCTGGGGGTTAGAGGTGTTGACGGAGAGTACTATGTGGGACACAATTTAGGCCTGCCTTCTGGGATTATACCCCCTCCCTAAGATGGCAAAATTACTACTCAGATTTGCAGGGCTGGCTCTGATGTTGGCAAAATATATGATAACACAACGTTGGAAGTCTACTCTAGTGCCAAGGGTGGGCGCTTGGCTCGAAGAGGTGGGCAGATGGGCGGTTGCTGTAAGGGAGGCTTTACACAGTGAGGAATACAGGGGGCTGCAAAAGCGACTGATTTAGCTGGACTGGGCGCACTTAGTGGAGCACTTTAAAACTATGGAAGAAGCTGAGCCCGGGGTATCACAGTATGGCATGTGGGACAGTGGTTCAGTGGTCTAGGCGCTGGCGGACTCATGTCTGCCCATGCTCTGTCTGGGTGCCCCCCTTTCCCTCCTTTACCCCCGGCTCTGTTGCTTAGTCTCTTCTTTCCCCTGCTTCTCTCCCCGGGTCCTTCCCCATATCTCTCCCCGCCTCTTGGTACACGCCCCCTCCTGGGGGTTCTGAAACCTAACACACTCCGGACGCAGGAACATCAATGCGGTGTGTAGTCAATGTAGCGGCGCTTTAGTTACCTGTTTCGTTGGGGTATTGTTGTGGGAGGGTTATATTGGGGTGGGGATGTAATGGGTACTGCACCGTATGTCACTTACTAGTATTGTTTCTTACCGGACTGAATGTACAGTTTATGCACTTATGCTGTGAGTAATGCAATATTATCTGTGAATTCCTTATACTACTTGTATGCTTTGTTTCAAAATGCGGACGGGATTCCTGCCAAACTACTCCCCTGTGTTGGTTTCAAAATGCTTCTGATTTACTGTGTACTCCTGTACAATACTTGCAGTCCTCAATAAAAACTATTACACAAAAAACCTCTCTATTGGCTTCATTTATTGAGGAACAGGGCGACTTCAGAAGTCATCATAGCATGAAGATGGCTCTTATAATTGCCTAAGAGCAAATTAAACAGACTATGGACTTAGATGAAAATACTGCCCTTATTCTTTTGGAACTATCAGCAGCATTCAACATTGTCAACCATAATATTCTTCTGAATCCTCTTTCTTCTATTGGCATCAAGGATAAACCACTTTCCCTCCTTAAACCTTTTCTCTCTGACCGGAAACAATTTGCCACTTTGGATAATCTGAATTCATCTTCTTTTACTCTTCCTTGTGATGTTGTGGTAAATAAATAAATAATACCTCTATTTTTGAATGAATAAATGAATAACAGATAGCTCAATAAATAAGAGTCAAGATTCGAGGTAGTAGGAGTTTGCAGGTTTATTACAGCATAAAGGACAGGAACAGGACAACCTGCATAGGAATAGGATGGCAGAGCCTGACAGGGGGGCCCCGACAGCTGCCGGGCAGGATCTGGGATGAGCGCGCTAACATTTAATAACAATACACGAACATATATACTAAAACAGTTGCATTACAATACATACGATAGGCGGAGCAGTGGGTGTGGTCAATAGCAGTCGCGAAAGATAAGGGCGAAAGTAGGTGTAACAGAGGCGTATACATAGACATGTGATGCAAACGTAACAGAATATGTCATAAATGGGGCGGAAACATGGAGGGGGCTACCTAAGGAGCCGGGACCTCTGACCTAATGGTGCGCGTAAACTGGCAATGACGTGTTACTAGAAGAAGCTGGGGGCTATGAACTCTGTGCTAGGAGCAGAGACTGAAGTCTGGAGAGTCAGGGCGACATGTACCTAAGCAATATCTAGTATCTAATGTTTAGAGAACATGTTGATATAAACTAAGAGTCAGGAGGGGAGAGGCTAACGGACTCTAAGACTGGAGCATGCATTATTCTACATGTAGTGCGTGATGAAGAATATTAAATGACCATTAAATGCAGTATTTCTCTTACATGGAGACGTAAAGGCTAGACAATGACGGAAACTATTGATGCGATTCAGTAGCTTAGGAATGCAGAGAAGGAGGGCTGAACTGATAACTAGAATCATAACATACTCTTGGCAGACTCAGAGGCAGAGCCAGGCTGGACCGGGCACTGTGAGGCAGGAAGTAAGTGAAGGGTCAGGGATACAGGTGGGGGCTGTATCGCTCCTCAGCGAGGCTCAGGAGACAGAGGCTGAATCTGGTGTCCAGGCCCTTTTGAGGCCTAGAAACGGGCACTTTATAATGAAATAACGTGCACACTGAGAAACGTGGCAACGTAACTTTACATAGGCCTGATATTCGTAGTATTCACGAGAACTGGAAACTGACATACTAGAGATGGACACAACTGTAATTGCGTCCTTAATCGAACATGGGGAATACATATGCATATTAATCATGCACAGATAACATATGATGGATTACTCGCAGTGACACAGAACATGGCAACATTTACTTTTCCACATTCCCTCCTTGTCACTACGTTTCCATCAGGAAACATCAATATTCATGATACCATCTATCATTTCATACAGTATCATTTGCTTGTCTCGAATTTTCTGGGAACGGGTTTTAGAACGGGACTTGGGATTAGGAATACAAGAGGTAGCACAAATGCCGCAAATCGCAGGGCCACATTGTATACAGAGGCAGCAACTGAATATGAACGCTACTGCAATACCTAGAAAGGACAAGACTTTCCATCCCCAAGCGGAAATTATATTCCAGAACCAACCGGACCATGTCCAGGTGCCTGGGTCTTGGTGTAACAGATGGGCAATTTTATGGAGTCTGGTTATAGCTGAATAAACAGACGGTGCGTTATTTGGAATGAAAATGCAGCAACTAGATCCGATGACTCTACAGGCCCCGCCCCTATCGGCCAGTATGACGTCAAGGACGAGACGATTCTGTAAAACGACAAATCTCATAGCAGATTGCTCTTCAGTTAAGTTACCTAGAGCAGAGGCAGTCTCATTAACTACTGCTTCAAGGGTTCTGGTTAACCTACGAATTAGCTTACTATTCTGGATAGGTCCTATAAAGAAGAAGAAACCTCTATTGAAATCTGTATACTGTTCTAGAGCAGTTTCAGTATAATCGACAATGGGGGACTCCCTTCTATGTCTAATGTGTACTAGATGTGTGTTTCTATGATAATCAGATGGGGCTAGGAAAACAGGTGGCAGTAGGAAGGCAATGTAACAGGTTCCCTCCCAATCGAGGGGTAGACGCACATATGCGGTCTGACCACAAATAAAATAAGAATGACGTGAAGCTTTGAAAATAGATTTCCCACTGTCACTATATTTGACAATAGTAGTACAATCGCTATGTCCTACATGTACGGAACCATTATTTCTAACACATAATTCGCCTTTGACTGGTAGTACTGAAATAGCAGGTAAGTCTGGAGTGGAATCAGACTGAACATTCAGGACCATGAAATTCGAAGAATAATTACCTAAATTGTAAACTTCGTTTTCTAGATCTAACCCTGTTCTGTGGGGAAGACCTTGCTTGTCTGGGAAACATGTACTGTTAAGAAAAAACATATCTGTTGAGGATGACGTTAACGTGGACCATGCTCCACACGAACCATTATGTGAAAATGGATAAGGAAAGAGTGGCAGAACTCCCTTCGGGGTCTGGAAAGGGGGGAGTCGACCACACACCCAACAATTAGTGGCATTGCTGGTCTGGTGTGAATAATGTAACATGCGGATAAAAGAATTGTTACGCATAGCGAGGCGGTAAGAGAGTTCATGAGGAGGCAGATCACTAAACGTGTGCTCTACTGTAGCATTAGAGGACTTATTTACATGAGAAACTGGAAAATACAGATAAAATGCATAACTGGTGCAGGAAATCATAATACTGAGAAATAATATGAAACATAGAAAAACGATACATCGGATTGAGTTTTGACTAACTCTCTCACTATGGGGGTCTATTTTATACATGTCAGAAACCGGTCTAACCGTTTCACCTAGGGGAGGACTTAGACAATCAAACTGGCTGACTTATTTTACTAGACCTTAATTTCTTCTTATACTCCTGTTGCGGAGTTGTCTCTAACAGGGAGGGTGCAGTATCATTGTCTTTTGCGGGACAGTCCTTTAAATCCTGGGAAATGTTCTTTGAAACTGGTTTCAATCCATAAAATTTCTTGATGTGCGAAAGATGCACCCAGCCTTTGCGTCCCTCCAACTTCACGGCTGTGCGGGTGGCCAGGAGGACCTGTCGGGGCTCCTTCCAGCGAGGCTCCAGCAGACTTGAACGATCGAAATTTCTCACTAAGACCATGGATCCGGGAACGATTTCATGCGGTGCCACCTCGGTATTGTCTGGAAATGCGGTGGCAACCTGTGAACGACAAGAGTTGAGGGCAGACATCAAGGAAGCTAGGTAATCTGTCAGCATATTACTTGAAACATCGGTAATACTTCGGGGTCTAGGAGTACCCCACATGTTAGGGGGGCGGCCGAAAACGACCTCATACGGGGACAGACCTGATCTGGAATGTGCGACCATGCGCATATAGAACAGGGCAACTGGCAGAGCTATGAGCCAGTCCACACCTTTCTCTTGACAAACTTTTGCAATTCGAATTTTCAGGGTCTGATTATGTCTCTCTACGAGACCGGCTGCTTCAGGATGGCGTACACAATGGAACTTCCACTGGTTACCTAACAAAAGGGAAACATGCTTCATGAGTTCAGATGAGAATGGCTGGCCGTTGTCAGAATACACGACTCTAGGGAGTCCGTAACGGGGGAAGAACTCACGAACCAACTGCTTGGCAGTGGTCGCGGCTGTGTAATCTGGAACTGGATATGCCTCCGTCCACCTGGACAAAGCGCATACAACTACAAGGACATACTTGAAACCTCGACATCGCTCCATCTGAATGTAATCCATCTGGAGGACTTCAAAAGGGTGGTCAGGGGGCTGGAATCCACCTTGTTCCACCGGGACTCTTTTACCTGGATTAAACTGACAACATATCATACAGGTACGGACTTTCTGCTTGGCTGCAGCTCGTAAATGCTTGTTGAACCAAATATTCTGGATACTGTCTAACATGGCTTTTTCTCCTAAATGTGCTGGACTATGTGCGGTATTGATAATGACTTGAACCATAGAGTCGGGGAGAAACCATGTGGCTTTACCCTTTGTTACCCATCCCTGATCTGTCTGGACCCCTCCTTGTTCGGACCATTTCTTGATTTCATCGGGAGTAGCATGTAACTGGATATCTATGACATCTTGAGTAGGGTCTTTGACTGTCATACATGTAGTCGGATCTGGAGTGAGTGTCTGTGTCTTACTTACTGGAACGTCTGGTGTCTGTGCTGTAAGCTTGGCTGTGCGATCTGCTAGATCATTACCTTGAGAAATAGTGTCAGTAACTTTCGTATGTGCTTTGCACTTCATGATAGCAATGGATGTCGGTAAATGTATGGCATCTAACAGAGCCTGAATAAGGAGACCATGCTGAATCTTGGTTCCATGAGAAGTCATGAAACCTCTCTCCTGCCAGAGCACTCCAAAGTCGTGTACGACTCCAAATGCGTAGCGTGAATCTGTGTAAACATTAACTTTCAGGTTCTTAGCGTGTATGCAGGCTTGAGTCAGAGCAACTAGCTCTGCTGCTTGAGCAGACAGGTTGTCAATGCGGTGTGTTTCAATAACGTCAGTGTCAGTAGTCACTGCATACGCGGCTACTAGTTCTCCTGTACTTGTTCTCATACATGAACCATCCACATAAAGTGTCAGGTCGGGATCTGGTAATGGAATATCTGTCAGATCTTGTCTTGGCTTTGTCATGATGTTAACTACTTCCACACAGTCGTGTGTGGCAGAATTCGAAGTAACTGATGGTAACAATGTAGCAGGATTTAAAACGTTGCAGCGTCTGATTTCTATGTGTGGCTGGAACAGTGTCAATTCATAACCTGTTAAACGTGCAATTGTCAAGTGCTGAGTTTGTGTTCGGTTTAAAAGAACTTCCACGGAGTGTGGAACTTGTACTGTCAGGGAGTGTCCTAATACTATGGAATCACTTTGTCTGATAGCAAGTGCTGTGGCTGCAACTGACTTAAGGTACGCAGGCAGAGCCTGGGCTACAGGATCTAATGTGCTCGAAAAATAAGCACAGGGCTTGTACTGTCCTGCTTGATCTTGTGTGAGAACTGATAATGCTGTACCTTCACGTTCAGTGACGAAAAGTGTAAAAGGCTTACTGTAGTTCGGTGTTGCTAGAACTGGGGCTTGACATAGGGCTTTCTTTAATTCATTGAAACTGAGTGTATGTTCAGATGTCCAAGGGAGGACAGTCGATACGGCTGCCTCCTGTGTCGTTAACTGTATCAGTGGCTTGGCTAGAAATGCATACTGAGGAATCCATTGTCTGCAATAAGAAGTAAGGCCAATAAAAGCACGTACCTCCTTCTGGGTCTTGGGCTGAGGAAGACTCGCTATTAACTGGATACGGTCTGGTGTCAACTGCCTACCCCTCTTGGACAGTAAGTGTCCTAAGTAGACCACTTGCTGGACACAGAATTGAAGCTTCGAAGGGGACACCTTGTGTCCCATCTCGGCTAGGAAATACAAGACTGTAAGTGATGCTTGTTCGCAGGCGTGTTCAGAACGGGCTGTGATCAGTAGATCATCGACATACTGGAGCAGGGCA
The DNA here is from genome assembly GCF_964261635.1 of Lissotriton helveticus. Classification (NCBI taxonomy): domain Eukaryota; kingdom Metazoa; phylum Chordata; class Amphibia; order Caudata; family Salamandridae; genus Lissotriton; species Lissotriton helveticus. The sequence goes on from NC_136059.1 coordinate 888,139,182, forward strand.
GTGTCAGTTGGCATTTGAATGTTGTCTAGTTGTCTCTTGAGTGCTTGACTGTAAATACTAGGACTTTCTGTGAAACCTTGAGGAGCTCGTGTGAACATATAGCTCCTTCCATTTAAACAAAATCCGAAAAGAAACTGGCTGTCTGGATGAATGGGAACACTGAAGAACGCGTTCTTGAGGTCTATGACAGTAAAAAATAAGGCTTCGGAATCAATGGCTGTCAGTAGGGAAGAAATATCTGGGACAACTGGGTACTGGGGAATAATACATTTGTTAAGCTCTCGGAGATCAATCACTAATCGATATACTGGGGGTGCATTTGGATCAGTACGTTTCATGACAGGAATGATCGGAGAATTACATACATTGGAGTCAGTTTCTACAACTACTCCTTGAGCGATGAGCTAGTCAATAATTTTGGATAAGGCTGCTACAGCCTCAGGTGGCAGTCTGTACTGTCTGATTCGTGGTAACACTACACCTGGCTTGAGAGTCACACGATGGGGTGTGATTTGCATAAAGCCAACATCAGTTGGACCTTGCGCCCATAGATGCTGCGGAACATTGGACAATCTGGGATCAAAATCTCGTAATACATAGTGACCCTTGAAGTCGCGTAGGAACAATCGTATTCCCTCTGGGGAACAGCATATAACTGCACCTAATTCTTTCAGTGTTTTAATGCCCAACAAATTTTCTGGACAGGACTTAGTAAGTAACAGATCAGTAGTGCGGGACAATGGACCTACTTCTAGAGTAACTGGCTTTGATATTTCATTTACAATAGGTTTTCCTGAAAATCCAAGGGAAACATTTCTAGAGCCTGAGAGCGGAGCCCCTGGAACTTCGGCGTGACTTATAGTGGTCCTACTTGCCCCTGTATCAATCAGAAACTTTCTGTCTTTCCCTAGTACTTGACTATGAACATAGGGACCTTCTTGATCTACAGGTATCTCGATGAGAGGCAAGCCTACCTCCCTCTCTAGGCTGTTTCATGAATATGGCTGATACTCTGGATACTCGGACTGCGCATACTGGTACATCTGCTGTGTAACATGCTGTGTTGCAGTGATAGGCTGCGGTGCTGTAACTGTCTGTGGTGCATTCTGTGACTGCGGAGTCTGTGAAACTTGCTCTTGTCTAGGCGGACGTGGTCTTTCTTTAGTCTTACCGGTAGCTATGTTGTGTTTCAGAACTGCACACTCGTTTATAAAATGACCTGGCTGTTTACAATAATTGCAGTTTCCTTTAACGGGAGCTGCAGGATGACTGGCTTGATTCGGACCCCTCTTCTGACTGTCTTGAGGAACGGATTGTGCAACTAGTACTTTCATTTTGTGTCTTTCATACGTTTCCTTTCATGTTCTTGCTCTTCTCTGATTCTATTCTGGTGATATTGAAGCATCTGTAACATCTGGGACGGGGTATTAGCTTGCCAGGTACTTTCGACTTTCAAAACTCGGTTTTTAATTTGTGGACTTGAATTCTCGACTAATTTAGTAACAAAAAGATGAGGGTATGATTCGCTACTTGTCTTGAGGCCACTGTTTATGGTAAAACATTTCTCAAATCTGGAATAATAATCACTAATATCTTCATCTTGTTTCTGTTTACAGGCTGAGATTGCATCCCAGTCTTCTTTTCTAGTTGTCAATAACCTAGGCAAAACTTGTATTAATAATTCTGGTAATTCTTTACATTTATCTCCAAGACCGGTACCTGGTACTCGTGCCTTATCTTCAGCTTCTAGAACTGCCCAATCGATCTTTTTCTCTCCCACCTCCCATTCTTTTTCCTTGAGTTTCTCATATACCCCCGCGGGCAACAGGACCTTTAACATTTTAATAATATCCGGATACGTGTATTCTCCCATACGGAGCATGTCTTTTAATTCTCGGTGGAACCCTGCTGGATCTTTATCATGACAGGGAATTAACTTTTTCATCTCTAAGAGTTCCATCTTTGTGATAGGGGTGTAAACAAACACTCGTTGCATTTCACCACCCTCTGTCTTAACTGGATGCACTTCTCGTAACGGATTCTGTCTGTCTATGTAAAAGGGTTTACTTTCTGGGGGTGAGACATGAACAAAATGTGGGTTCAAAAACATACTATATTTGTGGCGCTGTTCTAGAATGACACTAATTAAATCGGTACCTAAACCTTTCCATCTATACTGGAGTAACTCGTTCAGGACATCGTGTAACGGACCTGGATCAGAATGTTGACCTTCATACAACGTAATGAGGTGCTGGATCATATACATACCCACCAGTCGTTGCTCGGCTGGGGGCAGTTTCAGAAACATTTGTGCCACTATTTCGTCTGGAAAAGTGGTAGAATCAGTAATCCATCGGACTGCTGATCGGGCTAGTTCTTGTTCATGCATAGTACTTAATTCGCTATAACCGATTCGTGATTTCAGAATGTGATCGGTAGCTTGAAATACTTGTTCTAGAGAACCTTGTTCTGATGCTGGATGATGTAAAACTGACTTGTGTTCTAGGCGCAAATGGCGATCTGGAAATCTAGATTTTCCTACATACGCTATTCTGTCGGGATTCTCGTCCTCTACCTCTTCTGTAGAAGAGTCATTTTCTTTCTCGCTTACTTGTGCTTCTTTACGTTGTTCGTGTACCCTTATTATTTCTTTACGAATCTTCTTGTACATACTCTCTATACTACTGATGGTCTTATGCTTACCCTCGGCTATATTATCACTCCACCTTGTCAGGACTTTCATTTCGGCTCGATCTTTGGTCGGATAATCTTGTTCCCTTATTAGACAATTAATCAGAAACTTTAATATCATGAGCTGGACTTCAACTTTCCTTTGGCACATGACGTCACTAATACTTTCTGGATCATTCCCTGTACGGATGAAACGATATATTCTGTCTAGATCTTCTTTCATATCTGGTAGGGTAACTAGATACTCGGTCACCTTTCTCACACGTAATGAATATAAAACCATACTATCCTCGCCTGGGACTGGATCATAGCCACATTCGGTAAGGGCTTTTCTTATTTCTGCAACAGACTGATACCTGGGCGTACGCTGTGACGCTTGTGCATGTAATTCGGCTAACGTTAAACGCTTGTGTGGCGGCGGGGTTCCTGGAGGACCTCCCCCTGCGGCCCCTAAACTAGAGTCGTCTACTGATGCTCTTCGTCCTGGCAGAGTGGGAAATGGAAATGCAGGCTGGACTTGTATGGCGGGCTGGACCGGGGGTACCGTAACAGGTACTCCGGTGTCTGGAGGAGCGGGAAGTGCCTGATTTACAGGGACTGGCGGTGCAGGAACAGGATTTGCATATTCTGGGACTGTGTCGTCCAAATAGGACGAAATAAAAATATCAGCTGCGGTCGGTTTGTGACGTAGCTTGGTCGGAACTAGTGGTGGCGGAAAATTACTGGATGCCTCCTGGGTTGCTTTTGGCAAGCCCTCGGCAAGAAGAGGATACATACCCTTAATAAGAGCATGCCTCTGTCTGTCTGACTGTTCGGTTTTAACTCGTTCACCAATCTCGATTAATTCCTTTTCTTGGGCTCGTTCTAAGGATTCTCTACTTAATTCTGACTTTCTGATTTCTTTTTCGGTTCTTTTATGAGATTCTTTGCGCCATAACTCGATGGCATCTTTCTGTGACTGTCTGGCTTTCTTTTTCCATAATGCTTCTTCTACTCTCATGATGCACTCGGCATCCCATGTACCCGATACGGGCCATCTATACTTTTCTTCTAACTGTTTGGTATACTCTACCCATAAATCTAGATATAGTATGGCACTTATGCCATGCTTTTGATACATAAAATGACCTGGACTGTCCCTAGGCGGGACAGGAACTGCTGCTTCTAGCAGACCTTTTCTGGTTTTTAACTGACGCAGTTTTGAAAAGAGCGGCATGACTGAACTATAATCTGGACACAACACAATACACAATAAACACGATAATTACTTCACACTCATACCACGACATTAAAATACATGAATAACATTCAGAATAACAGTTCGAACAGAATACTACCTGGAATACGGAAAACAGAATACGTGAATTTTCTCGAGAACAGAACTGACTAGAACAGAAACTAGATGCACTGCTAAAACAGTACGAAACTTACCGGTCTCATAAAGAGACACGTCAGGACCCGCATCCACCGAAGTGGACACTTCGTTTGTGGACCTGTGTACCACCAACCCACGGACCAGAGTCAATTAGATTGACCCTGTCTAGATACTACCCCAGCAACGGTACTCACCGGGCAGCAAGAACGGAAGGCCTCGGACTGGGCTGGACTGCTTCGACGCCGGACGGACGAACTTCGAACTTCTGTTACGGGTGGGCCTCCGGATACCTCGGACCCTGGACTCTCGGCTTGGGCTCTGGTCGGGACTCGCCGCGTTCCTCCACCGCCTCGTCTGGATGCTGGACCGCCTCCTCCGTCTCCTCCGTGGGCCTGAGGGATACTTGAAGCAGAAATATCTGCACGTGCACGGTATGGTTCCGTCACGGCTGCAGAGGCAGGAAGTAAGTGAAGGGTCAGGGATACAGGTGGGGGCTGTATCGCTCCTCAGCGAGGCTCAGGAGACAGAAGCTGAATCTGGTGTCCAGGCCCTTTTGAGGCCTAGAAACGGGGACTTTATAATGAAATAACGTGCACACTGAGAAACGTGGCAACGTAACTTTACATAGGCCTGATATTCGTAGTATTCACGAGAACTGGAAACTGACATACTAGAGATGGACACAACTGTAATTGCGTCCTTAATCGAACATGGGGAATACATATGCATATTAATCATGCACAGATAACATATGATGGATTACTCGTAGTGACACAGAACATGGCAAAATTTACTTTTCCACAATGTCCCCCAGGTCTTGTCATTGAATTTGACCCTTTTTAATATCTACGTGACTCCAGTGGCCAAGCTGATTAGGTAATATGGGTATATACGCCGATGACACCCAGGTTGGTGTCTCTGTGTCCAGTGATCCTTTATATACAGCCATGCACTTCCATAACTGTATGCAGGAGATAGGGAACAGGATATCTTAGAATTGTCTGAATCTAAACTCAGGTCAAATGGAGGTTCTGTTCTTCGGAAGAGATAAGTCCTTTTCGACTCCCAGATGGTGGCCAGTAGAACTCAGCACACTCCCTACCCCAGTTACAGAGGTCAAGAATCTTGGAACTGCCATCCATAATCACTTTACTTTCGAAGGCCACCTAAAATCCATCACCTCAGCCTCCTTCTTCACAATGAAACTCCTCAGGAAAGTTTTCCCCTTCCTTCCTATGCGTTCTAGGATTGATTATTGCAACACAATATTTGTTAACATCAGGAATAAATGCCTTAACAAACTGCAGATTCAGCAAAATTAAGCTGTCTGATTACTCTTAGGCATTCTTAAATGTGAATCTGTCTCTTCTTCCCTTACCCTCCTTCATTGGCTTCCCATAAAGAGAAGTATCCATTTTTTAAGGCCCTCTGCTTTTCTTTCAGGACACTTCATAGAAAAGGGCCAGCATATTTTAGGCAAAGTTTCCACTGGTATCTTCTCCCAGATAACTTCATTCAGCAATATCCTTTAACCTGGTTGTCTCCAAATTATAAAAACTACAGTGGGGATGAATACGTTTTTTAGGTAGCAACGCAATACTCTGGAACTCCCTACCACTTGCATTGAAAAAGGAAACAGATATATTAAACTTCAGGAAAGCCCTTAAAACAAGGCTTTTCAAACAGTAACTCTTCACATTATCAATTTCAGCTTTTAGTCATCTATCTTCTTACTGAGGCTAGCACCAAGACACCTTTGGGTATTAGCGCTCTGTACAAATTTCATTCATTTCATTCATTCACAAGGGTGTCAAATCTAAATTCCAACATGTTTTCTTTGTCAAAGATAACATTGTGTACCTACTGCCTAACCTACCCATTTTTGGATTGGAAGAGGTAACACCATCTATTGCAACAGTGAGGGACTGATTGTGAGTGATGATTGATGATTTATGTGGTGGCAGACACTGAGGGAGGGTGTTCAACGGTAATTTGGGAACTTGATTGAGATGATTTGCAATGTTTGGGGCCTGAATGATGAGTGATCATTTTTCCTGGAGATAATTGGCCTTTACGAGTTAAGTTAGCAAAAATTAACCTGAACGGTCCACTCCTATGATTCTTCTTTTTTCCATCACCTCTAAGGGCTGCCCCAGAAGATAATTTCGATTTACAAGACTGACAAATTTCAATCTTTTGCTTGCATCAAAGACGAGATACAATTGGTACATATCACAGTGCTGGGACCGGAACAGGTAACTATTGCCCCAAATGATATATTATTGAGCGATTGCGAGTGATGATTGATGATTCATGTGGTGGCAGACAGTGAGGGAGGGTGTTCAACTGTAATTTGGGAACTTAAATGAGTTGATTTAAAATGTTTGGGGCCTGAATGATGGGCACCATGTTGTCCTAAAAATGACTGGCTATTTCACACTTAGCCAGATTCACTTACAGTGTCTACTCCTTTTTTCTAGCTCTTCAGAGACCAGACCAGTCACTTTAGTTAACAAACATAAACCTACACAACATTTTGTAATTCTATTTCTCTACTTGTTCTCCAGCAGTAGTGCACTGCACGTTTATCTTGCCAGGGTCATGAATGGGAGGGAGGAGGATGGGAGAACTCAGGGCAGGACTACCTCATAAACAGCTAGAAGTAAAAAGTTATCAACTTCAAAGGAAAACCATCACTCCGAGTCCTAGGACTCAACTATGTGGAATGGAGAGAGTTGCATTGATTTTTGACATGCTATTGAGTGTGCGTGTTGCACTGGTGGCAAAAGTGAAACTCTTGGACCTCTGGTGTTTTGCTCTGCCTCTGAGTTGTCTTGGTACACTCCTCATGAAGCTTCCATTCCTTCTGTCCTTATCCTTCACTCTAAAATACAGTTTCTGTTTTATAATGATCTGGCCTTCTTGTCTCCTGCATGAATGAAAGGCAATAGCTGAACTCAACACTCCTGCTTGCCTGCTAGACCAGTCCATACAGGCACCCAAGATCGATGCACATTGCTGAGGAAAATGCATATACACTACCTAATTTTGCAATACAGTACCATTTTTCTTTTAATAATCATATTTTAGAACTGGGTGGGTTCCCTCTTATAGTTTTATTTTTCAAACCTAAAAAACAGAACGTTTAGCTATCAGATAACTTTGTTTCTTTGGGGCAGAAGGAGTTCTTGCAATGTATTTAACAGTGCTGTGCCATACTCTTCCCTTCACTTCCTTCCACACAGATTGATGATGACGATGTACTGCTCATTGCCCAGATGAATATTGTCCTTGCGTTGTGTTTGTCTTTGTCACACCTTTACTCAAATCCACTTTCTAATCCATTCATCAAACTCATAACCCTCTTCCCCCAGGCTGTGTGATTTATTGAGGTGTGACTTAATTTGCACCATAATTGGATCACACACTTGGTGGGGTGGATGTAGTGAAAGTGGTTCCAACTCTCTGCAGGATCTTCTATAAAATAAGAAACCGTCCACACTGGCCCCATTTACCCCCCCGCATATAAAAGTGATTCATATTTCAGATATAAAAGAACATCAGTCATGATCATTATCTTTCAGGCCTTGTGTTGTACAAATGTTTAACCTTGTCCATCCAGACTTTGAGGCCACTTTTCATGACTCGAGGATTTTGTAAATTTTGTTTTAATTAAAAACTAGCTTCCCTTTGCTAAGAAGAAGTTACTCTTGCTATTTTTTGTCACCACCAGTTATTCTTTTTTATGTATGTCTGGTCTCTATGATATCATTTTTAACCCACCAACTCACTTCTTTTTTATTTCCATTTAGTTGCCTGTCTCCTTCCGATTAATCCTACAGTTGGAACTTTCCTGGATGGGAGTAGGACCTCACTTGTGAAGTTGTGATGCCTTCCCTGTTATTGCTTCATCAATATTCAGGTAAATAAACTATGGAGTAAAGTGAACTAGTTAAGTTAGTAAGTAAGCAAATATCTGCTACTGCATAAGAAATCATTTATTTAGGTTGTAGTAGGCAATATAGGTCATGTCAGCACCCCCCCAATAGTCAAGATAGTGAAAAAAGGTAAATAACTAACTTAAAGTAACCAATATTCTCTTTTATAAGAAGATTAGAAAAAACTGGCTGTGTTAAAAGGCAGAAGTGCAAAGCAAAAGTAAAACACAAATAAACTACTTCTGTCATAAATTGTGAAGAAATACATCAAAACCCAAACTCTACACCCACAACAGGCCCACCCCTCCCCCCACGCAAATTAACAAATTAACCCATCCCCATTCCACAACCAATGTCCAAATTAGAACAAATAACCAAATCCAGTCCCTACTCCCTTCCCACCCTCTGACCTCTCATCAAAACAAATAAAAATTGAAAAAGGGCTAAAAGAGGGCATTTTCCATTTAGAGCCTGAGCTGGTCCAAGCTCCACTCTGTCCTATCCAGCCAGCTCTTCACGTGAGACAGCCGATGCAGCAAAGTCCTGTGAGAGTGAGAGCGGGAGTGGGTGACAGCAGTTCCAGTTAGGGCGCTTGAAATTGACTGCTGGCAGTGGCTCTGGTGATGGAATAACCGAGTGCCTGGAGACTGTGGCTGACTGGCTGCACTGGAGCCCGGGTGACAGGCAGCTTTTCAAACACTTCTTCCGTATTCGCCTGGGCTACCAGCCGCTGATATTCCAGCTGGGTAAGGTCCAGCCGCTGGTGCTGCAGATGTGCCGCTATCTCCTGGTGGGTGCTGCAGATGGCCCAGCAAAAGTAGCTTTATCAAGAAAAACAAAAAGAAAAAAACACATTGTAAATAATGTTCTGTGCAAACAATTATTTACAATTAGCAGATGTCACACTGCCAGTACACTGCTGGTCCCCTAGTGCAATTGGAATTTCATGTGATTATGAGAAGGAGAATCACAAGGCCAATTTTATATTTTACCTACATATGCCTGCGATAAAAAGTACTGACGGTGTGGCAGAAAAGTGTTAATGTAGAAAAACACTGGATTAAAAAACTGTGATTTGATTTTTTTCTTTTAAAGGCTTTTTTAGAAACTAAATAGACACTTTGAGTGGAAAATAATAAATACATTACCTCTCTTTAATGAGTAAGGTATTATGTACTATACAATTTCAATTTCATAAGTCTTTATTTCGATATTTGAATCATAAAAGACATTTACAGCAAAAAAATTTAATTTATTAGAAAAAGGGGACCCTCGATTAACAGCTAGTAGTGACCACTATATGCCGCATTAGTTGCTGGCCATTCATGAAAGATTAGACAAATAAATTACATACATATAAAAAAGTAGTATTGATTAAGTCAAGTTAAAAACATAAATATACAATTCATTTCATTATACAGATATTATTATTTATTTTTTTTAAACCATTTCTATTACAATAAAAAATTTAAACTATAAATTCATCATGAAACACATTCTAAAATTTCAGGTGACATTAGCCCATAGAAAAACATTAAGAAAACCACTAAAATGTCATTTTAGGCTCATTTTACGAGCCCGAATGATCCACATCCAGTGGAGGAACTTAGCCACCGCTATAACCACGGTCTGGGAATTATCAGTTCGGAGGACACTAACGCCTCAGAACCTGTTTTGAGACTTAACTGAACACAAATGTGTTTTAACCAAGATATCCTAAGAACCTTATATTCAGGGCAGGCGAATAATATATGCACAATACCTTCCCGCTGGGTGGGACAGAAGGGGCAGTCAGAGCCTTGTCCCTCGCGCCACCTCGCGGTAAAGGCATTGAGTGTCAGTGTCCCCACCCTGAACTGGTGGAATTTCATCCTGTCCCCTGGAATAGGAATCCAGTTCCAGTAACCCTCGAGGGCAGGAAAATGTTTAAGTCCTAGAAATTTGTCCGTGAATGATGGTTCGATACAACGGCAAAATCTCTTTACCTCAAGTATGTTCCAGTACAGGTCTCTAAATGTTTTTCTTGGTGGAAAGGAATTCCCTATTGGGTCGTTCCACAAAGGGGATAGACCCATAGTCATGTATATTGCTTTTACCTCTCTCAACCATGGTATTTTGTTACCCCTATCAGCATCTCTAACCTCGAGAAAGGCCAGAGCGTACTGGGAGAGTTCTGGTGTGACCCATAATCTCCTCCAATAGGCAGCTGATCTATATCTGGCCTTATCTTCGAGGCAGTGAGATCCCAGATAGTATTGTAAGGGAATCAGTGGGGTAGAAACCGGAAGGCCAGTGATGTTGCGCAAGAATTTGCTTTGCGCACCCGTCAGTTTCTTTAGATTACTAGTTCCCCACAATTCCTCCCCATAGAGGACTACCGCTCCAATTTTGGCATCGTAAATCTTTAAAACCGGGGTAATTGGCCTAGTGTGTGACAAGTAAAATTCCTTTGTAAGTGCTCCCATCAGTTGTGCATGCTTCGTAACCAGCTGGTTAGTGTGATGTCTCCAATCTAGATTAGATGATAGGGTAATGCCCAAATAGGTGAATACTTGGGTCTGTTCCAGTTGAACCCCATCCACAACCACCTTCCCTCTTACATTTTTGTTTTTATGCAAGACCATGAACTTAGTCTTCGCTGTATTGATAACAAGTCCATGGTCATTGCAGAAAACTTCAAAAACATCAATGGCCTTCTGGAGGCCCTGCTGTGTTTTTGAGATTAATAGGGTGTCATCTGCAAACATCAACAGGGGGATCAGCACACCATCCAGCTTCGGGGCATCAGTTGGTTGCTGTTCATAGTAGCTGATCACCCTGTTGATGTAGAGAGAGAAAAGTGTAGGGGCTAGTACGCACCCTTGGCGGACTCCCCTAGCGATAGGAAATTTATCGGTTACACTCCCCTGCTGGTTCCAGCGCACTCGGGCAAAATTGACCTTGTGTAGTCTGATTAAGAGGGACAGAATATCTAAGGGGGATGCCCTGATCTTTTAAGGCTGCCCACAATTTTGCACGTGGCACCAAGTCAAATGCTGATTTAAGATTAACAAAGGCTGCAAAGAGCATGCCCCCCCCTAGTAAGACTACACGGCAATATATTAAAACAAATCTAAAAACTTGGTCAACCGTACTGGTATGGCTGCGAAACTCAGCCTGGAGAGGCGATAAAACATCATTGTCCTCTATCCAAACCTGGATACGCTGCAGTAAGAGCCTCACCACCACCTTTTGTATGCATGCTATAAGGCTTATTGGCCTGTAATTTCCTGGGTCCGAGCACTCCCTCTTCCTAAAAATTGGAATGATCTCGGCACCCTTCCAGGACTCCGGTATGGGTGAGCCCATAGCAATACCGTTGGCTAGCAAGTGGATATAGGAAGCCCAAAGTTCTTTGTCATGCATGAACAAGTCTGCTGGGACTGAGTCTAGGCCTGGAGCTCTAGCTTTTGGGATGTTATTCAAAGTCTTAATGACATCTGTTCTGGTGAAGGAAAGGTGCTCTGTACCTTGTATTGGATTAGAAAAAGCCTCACACTCGTCACCATCTTGATCGGTGAGCGCAAACTGGGATGCATAGTGAGAAACCCATGCATCAGGCGAAACATAGTTGGTAGGTTCGCCCCTTTTAACACCCCTTCTCCATTTGACCATATCCCAAAAGGAGCACATTGATCTTTCTCTACTTGCGCTCAGCAACTCTCTCCAGTATTCTTCATCCCAATCGCGTTTTGCCTTGTATTGTTTTTTTTTATAGATGACTCGGGCAATCTTAATCCTAGCTATATCTTTGGTTTTTACTGCATCTGATAGGGCCTTATACGCTATCCTACAAGACTTCCCATACCATTGGTCTTCCTTTCTCACAGGCCTACTCTGTTTTATAGTCACCTTTTTTTACAAAAAAACATCTTAATTGATTAAAAAATGTATCATGAATTCGGCCAACATTTTATATGACTTCCTCCTCAGTTGAATTATTCTGTAGTTCTACGATGGCCTGGACAGTCAAATCCCTCATTGCAGCAATACTTTCTTCGTTCATTGCACAGTTAGCCCATCTTACTCATCTATAGTCATTTGAAAGGGCTATTTCTACACAATCTTGTTGGCCCTCGCTTTTGAATAACTCAAATAGCCTAAACGATAGGATTAATGGGTCATGATCTCTCTCTACCCATGCCACTATCCGCATATCCTCAATACTAGCCCAATTCTCTTTGTTAGTGAGGATATAATCTATACGGGTATGGGATACACCGTTGCTAAAGGTGGAGGCGCCCTGTTTATCGGACCCCATTCTTCCATTTGTGGCACGTAAACGATGCTCTACACAAAGGACCTTGAGTTGCAGCGCGGCCTCTGTCCATCTTTTATTGGGTGGTATTATCAACTGAGGGATATTCCAGGTGTAATCCTCTTCCACTGTCCGATCTATAGCATGGTTGTCTAGAGGCTCAAAGCAACAATTGAAATCTCCTGCTACAAAAATATTACCCTTTGTGCAGTAGCGCTCCAAAAGAGCGTCTAGTTGATCAACTACTTCACTAGATTTACCACCTGGGAGCCCCCTAGAATAAATGTTAAAAATAAATAAATACTTATGATCTGGACATTTAAGTTTAATCAGCAAAATATCTGGGCTGTTGGTAGTCACCTGAGAAGTATAGAACCTATTATCCTGCTTTACCCATGTGATTAAACCTCCCTTGGGTCTCCCCCGCAAACTGGAGTTGCTGGAATATAAAAGTTTAGGTATCCTTGCTTAAATTCCGGGGTTACCTGCCATGTTTCCTGGAGAAGAATTATGTCCCAGGAATCTAGAAAGGCTAGCCAATCCAGGGATGTTACTTTACTTCTCAGCCCTGCCACATTCCATGAGACCAAGGTGGATACATGGGGGTAGTTGGTACTATTAGGTTGAACGGGAGAACCAGTGCCCGCATTGGCCTCCTTTGGTGTTATACCCCCACCATTACTAGCCTTAACTAACTCATGGATGTGATCAACTCTATTCTTTACTAAGCCATCACTCCCAAAGAGAATGGAATTTTCTGACAACATATTTGCCAGTGTGGAAGGTTCTATATCGTTTCTGAGAGACCATAATTCCTTGTAGTCCTCCCCCTTGGCTAGAGTCAGTCATTACAATCTAAAGAATTAAAGATCTCAAATCTATTGCTTAGTGGAAGAGTGCTACTTGTGGGAACAATCAATGGCAGGCCCTGACCCTTTGTATGTAATCCTGAGTCGGGACGTGGTAGATAGAAATAACCCAGTGGAAGTACATTTACAGAGTCATAGTGAATCCTATACGATCCAGTCTGCCGAAGAATATGTCTAACCAATTCCGGTGAACCAAAATTTACAATAACACAATCCCCCTGCATTCCCTTGTTTGAATGTCCCAACCAAGATACTCTGCGAACCATCTTGAAATTAGCATATAGATGTTCTCCCAGAACTGTTTTAATACTCAGGAAGTGTAGGGCCTTATTTTTCAGTGTTGACCAATGCTCTACCTCACCTTCTGGGAGCTTGGGGACATTGGCCAGGATAACAGTAATGGGGCAGGCCTCCGGGGGTAAATGAAGAGTAACTTTCCTTGATAAATTGTTCGCATTTGAGAATAGTCTCCCCCTCGGGCCCTTAGGGGGGGACTTAACTGGGAGATTATTGGTTAGTGTAACTGGAGGCAGCTCCTGGGCTATAGGGGCTTTGGTACTAATAATCTTCGGACTTCCTCGGTCATTGGGCTTAAGACTTATAGGAGCAGGAATATCGGGAATATCAGCAATTAGTGCTAATTTTTTCTGAGCCCCTTTATCAGGCGGTCATTTCTAAGATGGTTTTCCAAATGTTTCAGCTGCATTCTATCATCTCAAGTTTCTTCATTACAGGATGAAGAAAAGCTCCGAGTAGCTCCACCAAATGCCCAATCAGCTTGGGCATAGTTCCTTCAGTGGGGCCATTTGGGGGAAGGGGCTGTGTATCAACCCTGGGGTTGGACGCTGAACAGAACATATGGGGAATAGAATTTTCTGAATTTTTACCCAACCCAGTTTCGGAGTTTTTATTTTTTGCTACCTTTTCTTGTTGGCGACTACCTTTTGGGGGACCATATGCTTTTCTCTTCACTGATTGATCTTTTTTTCTAGCCCCAAGAGGTAGTCGTGACTGTGTAGTATGTGTAATAGGGGGGGAGGGTGAAGGACTAAATGTGGGTGAGCCGTCTAAATTTGAAATGTGCAGGACTGGCACGCTGTCATCCAGTGAGGGCAGTGCCATCACCTGTAGGGAATCAGGGTTAGGACAGGTATTATCAGAGGCATCTAAGGCCATCGCTAAATCAGGGTTAAGATTTGGGCATTGTAGCGGCTCTAACGAGAGCTTCCTCTCTGCTAGTGCTATCTCCTTGTTAAATTCTACTTTAGCCTGTTTAAGAAAAGCGTCCATTGTCCCACCACCACCCCTTCGATTATTTTTGGTCATTATTACTGGAGGGAAAAAATAAATATTAATATTAGAAACACACCTCCCTTTTTTTCTTCCTTATTTCGTATCTTGACATGTAAAACCCCCTTACCACAATATGGTACAGGCAAGTGGAGCTCTTACATAAGCACGAAGTCCCATTAAGGCATAAGAGTCACAAGGTTAGGGGGGTAGCCCGTCCCGTCCTCCTCCGTCCCCGGACAGCCACAGACGGCCTGCCCTTTGCCCGGTCTTAGCCCGCGAGCGGACCCGCGACGCGGTGCTTGCAGTCAACTTAAAGCACCTCCTGTTGCGTAGTAGAGGGCGGCGGCTTCCTGACACGAGGGCACTTGGTCTTTGTGGTCCCCTCCCGTACTGTGGCCGCGCCGAGATGCTGGAGGCTGCCGAGGCAGGGGGGACCAAAGGAAAAGCAACAGCGGTATTTGGATGGGCAAAGGGTTCCCGGCGTCAGCAACAGTAAGCTGCCACGTAGGTTAGCAAAATAAATGTCCCCAGGGTAAGAGCACGAACACCCACTCCACCGGGCTTGCAGTCAATTTAAAGCGCCTCCTGGCGCGTAGTAGAGGGCGCCGGCTTCCTGCCGTGAGGGCACTTGGTCGTTGTGGTCCCCTCCCGTACTCCGGCCGCGCTGAGATGTGGGAGGCTGCAACGGCAGGGGGGGACCAAAGGAAAAGCAACAGCCGTATCTGGACAGGCAAAGGGTTCCCGGCGTCAGCAACAGTAAGCTGCCACGTAGGTTAGCAAATTAAATGTCCCCAGGGTAAGAGCATGATACAACTATACAAGGTGTGTTGTGTTAAATTAATGGAGGCAAGCCAAACAGCACGTCGGCTACTTTGCTACTATCTGCAACTGGGGCAGCTGCAGATGACAATTATCTATCTTTAATTCCAATAGTTCTGCTCTTCACCAAATGCCTTTCCCTTTCTAATCTGACTTCAAAGAGTCAGATCAAAAATAAATAAGATACTACGTCACACATCTCATGTATAAAAAATGTTGATATTATTATCATGTCTGCTGTAAGTAGACGTTGGGGAAATTGATGCACTGCATACAGGGAAAGGAACTGGCTATATAGATTGTACTTGACACGTCCGTCACAGAGTATCCCATATGCCAAACGTGAAGTTGAAATCATATCTGTCTCTTGATCCCTCTTTACTCACTGGCCTCGCCCAACCACCATAAATTATTTCCAACAACTTAATTTGCTGGGCAGTAAGGAAAGGAAACTTCACTCACTCTACTGCCAGGTAAGGTAAAGGGATTAGGCGGTTAGGAAGAGCTTTTGATATAGAATAGAGTGCGGCCACTGATCATCATTCATTTGGCTTATTCAGACACTGCAATTGACGAAAGTTGAAAGGGAAATCTTTGAACAGGTGTAAAAGAAATCTATATGGGAAACCATAAAATATATTTTGGAATCCTTTCACATGACCATAAAATGTGGCAAATGCCAAGAATAATTTCTTCCAACTTTTTGATGGGTTGGGATGGAACTTAGGAAGGGATAAAGGAGTGAAGGAAGAGGTGACTGAATGGGTGAAGGGATACATGTCTTGTGTGCTCTGTTCGCAATGCTTTGAAAACTTTGTAAATGCTGCGTTAACTGAAGGGGTCTCAGATTGCACATCCAACACTGCAGTCACAAAATTTAACCATACTGCACTTCGGTCATGTGCAGGGACGGGTTTTGAATGATGATGGATGGGATACATATCTGCCTCGCTTAACAAATACAGTGTGTCAGGGGTGTAGAACAAAATTTAAAAAAATACCCCCACTTTGAACCATAGCTTTGATAACCATAAAACAAAGTAAGCAAAGTCATTCATCCTTTCATTGTTTTATATTCACCCATAACCAACACAATTTCAGTTTTACTCTCTCTCATTGAGTCTTCACCAAAATTTCCAATCTATTACTCATCTATTCACTATCCATCTTTTCTTTCAACAATCCTTTCATCCATCTATCCCTTTATCCAATACCCACCCACCCTTTCACCTACCCACGCATCCTTTCACTCACATACCATTTCACTGTTCCTTTCTTTTAACCTGCCATTCTTTCCCGTTTCCCACAAGCCATCATTTTTAGCGTTCATTATGTGAGCTTTTGTTGAGTTACAGATAGAAGAGGCCATAACTCAACCACCGGTACAGCTCATAAAGCGGGGAGTTTGTGATCACGACAATGCCCTTGTAGCTAGTGAGTATAATAGTAATTATCAATAGGCAAGCAATGTAACTTACCAACACGAGACCCTGTTGCCTTGCTCCCCTCCAACTGACTCTCCTCTTCCTGCAGCGACACTTGAGAAGGCAGCGCTGGTGGTCAGTGTGTCTAGAAAAAAACATGGTACCTTTTTTATGCCAGATACGCCTCCCCTTAATTTTATACATCAAAAACATACAACCACAATGCATCACTTCAGTTCGGTTATCACTGTAGTATCTTCTGACACAAATTTCACTTTGGGCAAAGCCATGTTGCGAAGCCAGTCAAAGACTTTTAGTAATAGAGAGGCCGAGAAATAGCCTATGATGATCCTGTTGAGTCTGAGTCATTGAAGCACAATGGAAGGGTGGAATAATGGGTGATGAAAGACATGGCATTGGTTGGTAAATGCAGTAGAGCCTCATACTTTCCAGTCAGGCTGCACTGTCATGGGAACTGCTGGTATACTATAAAAATTGCATTCACTGGAGAGCATGAGCAAGGAAAAAAAGCTTTCTCTAAAACACACATGGTGAATATTATTTATAGTAGTAGCTTACTTGGTCCTGCAATCTTCACAGCAGACTGTAGAGTGTCATAAATCTGTTCCTATTCTTACAGTACCACAAGATACACAGGAGGGAAAGATTACCAAAAAAGCTAAAGATAAGTGAACTAAAGATTAGTACAGACCAGAAAAGTCGGTCAACCCAAAAACAACCTATACAACTAGGGTAGAAAAGATAATGCACGGATTATTATTATTATTATTACATTTCTTAAGCGCTCAGCTACCCGTAGGTTTCCCGGCGCTGGGAGTCTAAAACAGTATACCAGATGAGGAGGGAGTCAAATCAGCGAACTTACATATTAAAAAGCCAGGTCTTGATTCCCTTACGGAAAGTAAGGAAGCACATTTCAGAACGCAGAGGGGGGGGTAAAGAATTCCAAAGAGAGGGAGCCAGCAGAGAAAATGAGCGACCTCCCATCTTTGCTCTCTTGATGCGTGGTATCCTGAACTTATTCTGGGTGGAAGACCTCAGTGTGCGCGGTGGAAGATATTGCTGCACCAGAATAGATAAATAAAGAGGAGCTTTTCCGGTCATGATTTTATGCATGAAACATAGTGCCTTAAATTTGACCCTGCTCTCGATCCGCAGCCAGTGTAGATTACGCATGTGGGAAAAGGCTGAGGATCACAGGAATAGAACAAAAATTGGATAGGGGAGTTGGAAGACAAAGAGATAGTATAATAAAAAATAAGGCAACTTTATTTCTCAACAGCAACACAAGACTCCAGGCTAGCAACTCACAACCTGGAACCAAGCACCAACATTCCAATGCCCAAGGATTCTGCTCTAAGCCCACAATAATCATAAACACCAACATTAGGGAAATATTAATAATACATATTAGGAAACCAGGCTGAGCAGAGCCCTTAATGGTGGCTCTGTTGGTCGGTGCCTCCTCCGTAACTCTTCCCCGATCCTCCTCTGAACTGCCCCCCTTTTTGCCCTTGGATGCTGATGTAAAAAATGAAGAACATATAAAAAATAGATTAGTGGTAGAGTTAATCTCTACAATATTATTATTACAGACAACTACAGTCACATTGTACTTCTCTAAAACAGATCTCCTATAATACTAGATTCAACCCTATCAAATGTTGTTGAGTTGGCCATACTAATACTAAAATCCCTATTCCAAAGTTCCTTAACAAAACCTACATTTGGAGCTAATGCATTGCAATGAATGTTCTTTGATTCCATACTCACTTCTCAACCCCTTGACGGACCAACTCAGTCTCCCTTTTTTGCAATGCATAGATGCATATTTCACATCACTGTGAAGTAGCTTGGGACTGTACAAGCTTCATAAAGAAAGTCACAGAGACCAATATCTCACTTATATCACTGATTCACTATGCTGACAGAAGGGCATAGGAGTCTGCAATGGCTTCTTAATTAATCATCCAAAGGCAGCACCATAGAGTACGATTAGGTAGCGCCGAGCACCTGCCTAACTAAAAAGTAGATCACGTAATAATAATACTCAAATGTAAACTAAAAGTGGCTTAGCTCTGAGTGAGAGTAGCATGCTATTTGGGAACAAATTGTTAGTATTGCAAAACACAAACACAGCAAATTATCAATATTCACTGAGCCCCGGAATCTCAACACCAAGCATGGCGAGGAGGTTCTACTCTCAGTCAAATTTATCCACCTAGCAGCGCATCAGCTGCTGAATGGTGCACCATATCTGGCTGGCGTGCTGCACAAACAGGTGCAACCTCCCGCAGCGCAGCCGATGCTCCTGCAGGGGATACCCACTGCTGGGCCTGTGGCATGATGCCGGCATGGAGGGGAAATGGCGTTGCATGACAAAAACAGTGTTGCCACCTCATTCTCACTGAAGATAGCCTTTGGCTACAACACATACCTTGATATAGCTGCTGTCATCAGGACAGGTGGTTAGTCGGGGCCTGGTGTTGCTGCTCCCATGTTCTGACATCGTACTAGATGTGGGGGGAGATAAACAGGGGAAGGAAGGAAGGAAGGAAGGAAGGAAGGAAGGAAGGAAGGAAGGAAGGAAGGAAGGAAGGAAGGAAGGAAGGAAGGAAGGAAGGAAGGAAGGAAGGAAAATAAATAGAAAGGAAGGAAATAAAAAATAAAAAAGTAAAAAATCACAAAAACTCAAAATTGAAAAAATGCAAAATAGAAAGACACAAAAAGACAATCTAATATAATAAAAAAATAGAGGTAGATTAATTAGTAGTTCGAAGGATTGAAAGGATTAGCATAGGATTCAAAAATAGGCCCAGCACCCTCAACAGAACAGAGAAAACAAGATTGCCGCACACAAGCAAACTGCGTTGTGCCATTTACGTGTGATTTCCAATGTGTGGATGCACTCTGCATTGCGTTTGATGTGAAACACAACATGAACAGATGGTTCAGGAAAGTCCGCTTTGCGCAGCAGAGTTTTTCAGCCACTTCGTGGAGTTCTGTCTAGTTGTACTCCACAAACTCTGTCCAAGCCTAATTTTCTTTGCCTGCTAGGAGGACTCGGCCTTGGTCGTTGAGGGATGGGATTTGTAAATTGTTCAAAAAATAATTCTCTTTACGGACATTGTCCCCTATCTCTGAGCTAAACACCCTGGGGGATATTCTCAAGAACGTGTGATAACCATCGCAAAATTAACTTAACACAACTTCCAACATCACAGTCTATCGCTGTAACATGACTCTGTGTTAACTAAGTATTCACAACACAACGGTACCATGCGATAGTCTCCAAATAACGCGTCAAATAACTGCGTTAAAATCAACGCAATGCCGCAAAAATGCGAAACATGAAGGCAAAAAAAGTTACGAGGAGGCCAATTGTGATACAAAATCAGCTAAAACCAGCAACATGCCTGCAATTCACACACGTCAGGCGGAAAAAATCACAACACGGTGGTACAATGCGATAGTGTCCAAATAATGTGTCAAATTACCGCGTTAAAATCAACGCAACGCCGCAAAAACGCGAAACACGAACGGCAAAAACTTTTTTTGCGTTTGGGTTTCCCATTTTTGCGGCAGTGCATTAATATTAACGCAGTCATGTGACCCGTTATTTAGAGACTCTTGCATGGTACCTCTGTGTTGGGATTTTTCCCGCCTGACGTGTGTGGGTTGCAGCCAACTTGCGATGAGGCTAATCATGATACAAAAATCTGCGACAAACCAGCGACAGGCCTGAAATTCACAGACATCAGGTGGGAAAAATCACCATAAGAGTAGAAAAAAAACAGACATACAAATGCCAAACAACAGCGAAGCACAATGGATGTTGCCGGAGCAAGTACAGAGGACAACACAAACTCTACAAGCCCCCCCCCCGGAGGACCTGCCCGGGACCTCGGGGTCAGGGAAGGCGAAGGAGAAGAAGAGTTGGAAGAAGCAGTTCAGTCCGCAGGAAAACAGGATCCTGATAATGGAGGTGGTAGAACACCATTAACAACTGTTTGTCACCTCCACTGTGTCATTGGCAACCAAAATGGGCTATGGCAGTCCATCGTGAACAAGGTGAATGCAGTCTGTGTGCTGAAGAGGACAATGGAAGAGGTCAAGAGGTGCTGGAATGATGTCAAGCACAAAACCAAGCAGAAACTCACAAAAAACCGGAAAGCAGCAATGCAGACTGGAAGTGGGAGTTCTGCGCCAAGGGAGAAGCTGGACGATATGGAGAAAATTGCGTCCACAGTCATCAGTGGGGAGATGGTGGCAGGAGTTGGGGGACCGGACACTGCTCAACATGACCGGACACACCAGCACCAGTGTGAGTAACGACCAGGGAGTGGGGGGACGGGGAGAGATGGGCACAATGGCATACATGTACAATTAAGTATAGCCCACCTGCGAACAAACCATGCCCCAGACCCCCAACTCCCACCAAGAGACCAATGTACCCAAGTATGCATCATCTTTGCACTGCATGAGCACAGAAGTCAAAGGCACACCGCATGATAGGGACAAGGGGCAGCAAAATCAGAGCTGCAGGGGCAACTCCCCCCAAATGTAGTAGACACACATAACATGCAGAACACATCAACACTGACAACAATGTGGTACAAACCGTAACACGTCCACAACAGAACACAAGATACAACTGGTGCTGCTTGTGTGCAGAAACTGGCAAATCACATTTGGCATAGCAGGGAGATGGGAGTTGATAATGTACAAGTACAAATACACATCCATTACGTTGTTGAAATGTCCACTGCCCCCCATCAAATAGACAGCTACTCCCAAACAGCCACAATGTACACAGTCATGCAGTCTGTATGAAAACATGTACAATGCGAAAACATACATGTGAACACATTGTTAAACTGCATCTTCCCTTCACATTGCAGAGGGAGAATCAACACCTTCTGCAGAGCAGCCTGACCCTCTCTTCTCTGATGGCAAAGAGGACCACTACAGCTTTGATTCCGCCGCCCTCCAAGAGTTCATTGACAGCCTCCGTAACACACCTCCAGGAGCAGGGAAGCCCAGCTGCATGTAAATGTAAATGTAAATGTGGGATACTTGTAAAGCGCACTGTTACTCTACCCGAGTGTCCTGGCGCTGTAAACCGCTGGGGAACCCGTCCTGGTTTTCCCTGTGAGATGGTCCCTTTCTGGGTATCTCCAGGGTGAAACCAGGCATCCCCAGCGTCTGTGGGGGGGCCATTGTAGAGATGAGGCAAGCTTAATGCCCAGAGTTACCGAGTGTGTTCCCTGGTTAGAGTAGGCACTGAGGCGAGAATTATCGAGTCCGTTGACCCTGGTCCAAGACCCTGCCGCGTCAGGAATTGAACCCTGGTCCCGGGCCGTTCTCTGCTTACAGGTCTGCCGCCTCTAACCAGTGAGCCACACCTCTCCACTCAATGCATCAATTAGACCGCACCTCTGTCCAGAACACACAGCAGGCAGCACCCACCACCACGGCTGCCTCCTAGGACCCCCACGAAGAACACATGACCTTCCAATGCTGTGTGTTGGGGTGCCAGGAGAAGCTGGCTGAACAGGTGCGGGTGGGCTTCCACCACATGGCAGCCAGACTAGATGCAACACAATGAGTCTAAGTCCCATCAGGGACTACTCACGGTCCCTAGCGGACACCCACAGTCCGCTCCATGCTCTCCAACAGACCATGGCTGACATTGATGCAGCCCTGACTCAGAGACTAGAACAACTTTCCAGTCATAGTGCTCCAGCGATGTCACACAGGAGTTGGGACACATGCGGAGGTTATGGAGCACATGGAGCGGATGCAGGCAGAAAGAGCGGCTGTCATGGCTGCACACCAGCGAGCGGTAGCCGGGTCCCTCAATGACCTCAAGACCATCCTCATGGCATTGCTGCCTGCCACAAGGCCTGGTGCTGATGCATGCTGCTGCTACCAGTACATCCACCTCTCCGCCCCCTGAAGTGTCAGTGCCACCGAGTGCGGTAGTAATTCCACCGCCGGCCCCTGAGGTGTCACTGCCACACAGTGCTGGAGACAGAACACCACCACTCACA
This sequence comes from Lissotriton helveticus, assembly GCF_964261635.1. Classification (NCBI taxonomy): domain Eukaryota; kingdom Metazoa; phylum Chordata; class Amphibia; order Caudata; family Salamandridae; genus Lissotriton; species Lissotriton helveticus. The sequence goes on from NC_136059.1 coordinate 888,161,962, forward strand.
TGTGAGGCACATGAAACAGCAGAGGACGCAGATGCGGATGATTCTGCCTTAGTGGTAAGAAGGAAGCAGTAGCATTCATCTCTGTTTCTGCTTGGTTCTCTCTAGCTCATCACCTTCCAATGTCCCCCGATGCACTCTGCGACACTCACCTTGGACCTCGACATGGATTGCCATATTCTGTTTGATCTTCCATGACACAGCAGTCAGACTGCGGACTGAACACTTCCTCTTCCTTTGGACTTGTCATTCCCTGAAGGACTCTGGCTGGCCCTCCACTTGCCAATAGTGTAATGTGGGGTTTGCATGGCCCTGTACTGCTCCAGATGCAACACTCCACTGAATGTGCATTAAACATTTATAATCACACATGTGTGTCATGTCTATGGTCTTTCAAGTGTGGAAGTATGGATGAATGTAGGTTCAGTGAATTCCTTTTACGACCATGTGGCTCATGTCGTTGAACTTGGGTCACAGGGTGATACATTGCTGAATGCGGTCTGGGTGGCATAGACACAACAACAGGGACACACACATTAGTTATTTCCTTGTCCAGACAAGTACGGAACCACGCCCAGAGCCCCGGGGTCATTGTTCAAACCCCTACACTGGACTGGCATACGCCAGGCTAGCCCACTCCACTCAATCTCATGGGGGGAGGACACCTTACATGTCCAAGGTCTTCCCTGTAGTGATCTGATGGGCACAGGTCTAGTTGCCAGCATGCCACAGCCACTCCCTCACGGCTGGTGTACACCCACACCCCACCCATCCAGCACACATGTCACAGGACATGTGACCCTGCCAATAAAGAGGGTCAGGCACACGTGCTCGACACCATTTCCACTCTCTTTCTGGGTGTATCGTGTGGTGTTAATGTAGGCATGAGGGCCTAGGGCCCTGCTACATCACATTCATCCTGCACAGAGGTGACATGCTGTCATCCGCACCACGATACTCAATTATACAGGCTCCATTACTTGCAGGGCACAGTCTTGGTGACGGCCGGCACAGGCACACTGCCACGGGACAGTGACTTTTGGCGTACTGAGGTAGAGGCACCTTAAGTGCTGAGCGGGTGTGTAGCCTGTGATGATGCCCCGTCCTGGCATTCCGGACTGCTCAGGTGTTGTGTGTCCTGCTGGACCGCAGTGTAGGGCAGAGCCAGCAGGCAGTGTGGGCCTACCGCCACGTGGCGTCACCTTCCACTACACAGAGTTAGTGGCATCTCAAAGGCTGAGCGGGTGTGCAGCCTGTGATGATGCCGGGTGCACTGGTATGTCCTCTGCCATGGTGAAATCAAGACCCAGAATCAAATGTGAGACCCGGTGGCCCATGGAGCGGGGCTGCATGATGTGGAGGGTACCATGTCCGCGGACCCCGGGCTTGCACTGGCATGTGGTAGGCCCTCATTGCGACATGCTGGTGGCAGAAGGTGAGCAGTGAGGCCTGGGTGCGCAGGGGCGGGCATGCACCGCTGGGCGGCGGGAGGGGCTGGGTTGCAACTGCCTGGGTGCGCAGGGGCGGGCATGCACCGCTGGGCGGCGGGAGGGGCTGGGGTGCAACTGCCTGGGTGCGCAGTGGTAGGCAGGTGAAGATGTTGTGTGGAATTGTATGTACTTTGCCATTCTTGTATTTGGACACTGTTTCAGATGAGGGACCTGGTGAACTGCACTACATACAGGCACGTGGTTGGAGACACACCGGTGGCAGCAGGTGAGCAGTGAGGCCTCGTTCCACAGTGTCGGCACTCTCTCTCCCTGTCCCTCTCTTCTTTTCTCTGTGTCTCTCTCTGCCTCTCTTTCCGTCTTCCTCACCCTCCCCCTCTTTCTGTCTTCCTCTCTCTCCCTCTCTTTCTAACTGTTGGGGCTCCCAGCTGCATGATCAGTGCCTCCTTGGCATCTGTTGCCCTTCAGGTGTGGCTCTGGGCTGGGCTCCCTTTTATGGTGCAGGCTGTCATCCGACTTTACACCAGGTCAGAGCAGGTGTTGATTTCCTGCTGCTAACGCGCCTTATCACATTTTTTGGTATCTTATCGCCTATCTGGCTGGTCATTGAGAATGTTGCGGGGTGGTGTTGTCGCTGCTTTTGGCACAGGAACACCTACTCTGCATCTCATTAGGATAGTTGCTGGGGTCATCTGTGGCAATGTTTTTTGTGGCTGCTATCACAGGTAAACTGGTGAAATGAGCTATTAGCACCAGCTTGTGAATAGGGCGATATATTTATTGCCACTTTGGCTGCAAAAAAGTGCAGTTAACTCAGTGATAGTTCCTTGAGAATATGCCCCATAGTGTAGTAGGCTGAGATGCTAATGGCTTTCTACTATGGGTTAGTGACTAAAAAACCTCCATGCCCACTAATGGCTTGATTTGCTGTCATGACTTCTTGTCGTGTCAATTGGCCAGCCTGTTAGCCCTGTTCATAATGGTGAACATAGAATCAATATACCATATTCTTCTTCAGAGGTGAACAGAGTTCAATTCCATTTGTGATGGGCTCTAGATGGCGTCTCGAGTGTGCAGTTTGGTGTGCAAGGCGAGATCTCATCAAGGATGCAATGTCTCTCTCCAAGGCTACCTGGTTCTCTAGTCTACTCTTATTGACCATTTTAGAATACCTCAGATTATCCCCTGAGAATAGTTTATGCAGTGGGCCACAATTTTTGGGGAGATGTGACTGAGCCTTTGTAGGTGAACAAGTGTGATTTTAAATGTGTTTGCTCTGCATGCATCTTGTATCTCAAAATGTTAAGGTCCCCCATGTTCCTGTGAGGCCAGCGTTAGTCCAAATAATAGTAATAACTATTGGAACATGATCGTAAAGTGCAGGGTCAAAGACAACACTGTCTTTGGTCTGTGCAAACACTTCTTGGCTCACCAGAACGTAGCCTATGCAGGACTGGGTATCACCTGATAGTGAAAAATGTAATCTCTGTCCACCAGGTGCAGTAGGCGCCAAATGTGTGTCAAGGTATGGTTGTCTCGTAGGTCCTTTATTAGAACCCTATCATGGCCATGTGTTATTTCCAGAGTGGCCGAACCTGTCCAAGATCACATCTGAGGCTAAGTTGCAGTCACCCTCCAAGACAGTGTGGGTGTTCCCTAGTTCAGTCAATATGCGATTGGGAGAGAGGAGGATCAGCTCTTTGTTCCCTGCAGTGAATAGATCAATCCCACCCGCGAACTCTGCCACCAATTTGAAGTACGTACACCGGTATTGGTCTCGGAATGCAGGACCTGGCATGGGGTTGACTTCTGCACCAGCATGGCCTCCGGGCATCTCTGGAAGCTAGGATGTGCATTTGACTCCTCTTGTTGTTTCAGGGAGAGCGAATGCTGTATAAAACCTGTCCCACAGAGTCTCTCTTAACTTTGTTGGATTCAATTGTGTCAGGTGAGTCTCCTGAAGGAAGTCTATGTCGGCAAACATTGGAGGAAATGTAGGAAAGTATTTTCTATAGCTTGTCAGGCCATTCACACTAAAGGAAACAATCTGTAAAATTGCAGTGGTAATTGTGATAAAGAAGAGTGTATTGGCGGAACGGCGGGCAGAGAGGGGAAAGTAGACCTACCCCAAACCTGGGGACAGGGTACAAAGAGAAAAGATAGAACTTCTAGGATGGGAGGGATAAGGGGTAAATTATAGCAACGGACTTGCCTTGAGTAAAGTTTAGTCGAAGCCTGGGATGCACCAGGGGATACTTTTGTTGATGGGTCTTAACCTCTGGCTCATGAACGAGCTCCACACGGAGGTGGGAGTGCCCCTCAGGCAGTTGACAGTTGAGGTTTGAATGGGGCGGTTCACAGATGGGAGGGGTAGGGGGGTAGGAGAAGTTAAGAGAGAAAGGCATAGCAATAGCCACTTTGACAAAGGGGTGGCAAGTAGACAAGTATTTCTGGAGTTCCTCCACACAGCGAGCGTCCTGTTACTTAACTGTAGACTTTTCGAAAAGCCTGTCAAGCAATCTCTCAGCACAGTGCATTGTATATCTGTCCTTAAGTGTTGGATGTTCAGGAAAAGTTGAGGGTGGAAGTTAAGTTCATGAATTGATCATCCAAGCTGTCCAGGTGGTGGGTCTGGTCATATGGTTCAATATGGTCTTCATATTTACCATCCACCGTTATCCACATCGTGGGTGGTTTCAGGAGTCCATTGTTTTTTGTCCCATTTAACAAGCAATGGTCTGAGTTGCAGGAAGGTTTTCCATTTGGGATTGGTTTCCGCTGAGAAATCTGCAGCAATCTACACTTTGTGGTCCTCCAAGTCATTTGGGTCATAGGCTCTATCTGCTGATAAGATCTGCCAGACCTGCTCATGGTGAAGGAGGCAAAGATTAATTGTTTGAGACACTGCTCTATAAATTACTTTAAATTAATTATAAAAAACACTTTTAATAATTATTAATACATAATATTAAATATTATTCGAACATTGGAATGTTATGCACTCCATTGAAAACAGTGGAGTGCTCTGGGCTTCTAATGTCAGGTAGATGCCCAGAGAATCAACATTCCAATGTTTAACATAGGCCTCACAGACCCTAAGAGGATTTTAACCCCCTTTGGCTCCTTGAGGCCTTTATTTTACAAATTGGACCAATCTTCCCTCTAGTCGAGGAATGTTCTAACAGCCTAGAGCCCTCCATGATGGGCTCTACCATTCATTAAAGGCCCATTCTCTTGTTAAAATTATAAGGAACTGGTACCCTGGTTCTATGGTTTATATTCTTAGTTGTAGCAATAGGAAATAAGGACAAAGTATCCCCTATTTAGTATTCATATTACTATGACCACAATTTATATATTTTTCATACAATCTCATGTCTCGTCATGAACCACACCACGCCTTAGAATTTCACTAAATGATTTTTTATTTTATCAAATGAAAAGATTTTTTACTTTATATATTTCATTTTCAATTTCAAACACATTTGTATATACATATATTTCTTTATATATACACAAGAAAAGCCCTTCGTTTCTAAATTAGGATGTCTCACTGAAAAAATAAACAAGACATTCCTATAGAGATCTAACAGACTTATGTGAGGGAACAACAGGTATATATTATTCAAACCCAGTATCTTTTTAAATCCCCCAACAAATTATTTAATTTAATCAAGTTTTTTTTATCTGGTGTCTCTTTAAAGTCGACGCGTTTCAGCCAATCAATTCTGGCCTCTTCAGGACTAGGGCTATTCGTAATCCATCTCTACAAGTAAGAAAGAATAAAAAAAAAAAAAGGGGGGACAGACATCATTTATGGATCCCACAAATTAATAACACAGGTGCCTATCTACATATCTACATATCAACATGCTGCCGAATAAATAAACGGTGGCTTAAAGGACACTTACGTTTTTCTGCTTTACACGTGTGTCTCTTCCTTCACAAGCGATGTAATCGTCGTTCTGGCTGCTGTGTTATAAACTAATATTTATAATATAGAATTATAGTTCTGTTCCTTGATGTAACATGCAATGATACTACTAAGATAGAAATGTGAATGTATTATTTAGAATGTGAGGAGCGACTGACTATTGAAGACTGCAAATATGTAATTACAAGGGTTTGGAACTGTTTACACCAAGGGTAAAACACCACTAATAATAAGCACCATTTTAAGGAGGACAACATTTGACAATACATAGTCCCTCCTTTGTGTCGATACCTTCAGCTAGGAAGTACATGGAACATAGAGTCCTTTTTCAATGTTAGCTTAAGCATCCCGGAAAGGGTAGTCCTTTGTTAATGTCTCTAAAATATAGAGGCGGGGAGCGTATAAACACAGCAGCCAGAACAACGATTACATCGCTTGTGAAGGAAGAGACACACGTGTAAAGCAGAAAAACGTAAGTGTCCTTTAAGCCACCGTTTATTTATTCGGCAGCATTTGCCTCCAAGCTGTGAAGCTGACGAGCGTGGGGTGTGTTGTTGTATCTTTACAGACTCCGGGGATAAAGCAAGTCCACACCAGCTGGGTCGAGTGCACGGTTGAATATAAGAGTTGAGTTAAAAAACGAAGAGGCGGTCAGCTAAAAGCAAAGTAAGTTTGTCCCCTTATTGCTTAGAGCGCGAGATATGAACTCCGGACTATTTAGATATCCGTTCGGGAATTCACATAGCAAGCTGACTGAGGCGTTGTTTATGCCCTCTTTTTCAGACGCTGTCGGGGAGAGATTTATATCATCCAAGCACCGGCAGCGCATTAGCAAAATTCACGAACTTGGTAAGGACAAGATCAGCTAAGACTGTGATTGTTTGCAAGTATTAAACATGGAACGAGTTCCTTGAAATAACAATAAATTAAAACATACACTCTTTGCATAGATAAAAACAAAGATTAGTGAAAGAGAGGAAACCTGAATTAACACGAAGATGACTCCCGGCCCCAGATGACCTTTAACCCGGTAATTATGATGCTAATGAGATGACTTAAACTGGATATAAAAAAGATATAGAAATAATGGAAAGAGTTGGTGGTAACAACTGGAGTTCAGAGTATTAGGAAGTGAGAAACGGGTTACCTTGTGAGAAGATGATTTCCTCATGTCCTTGTTTAACAATTATTGGGCACAATGGTCAGTCTGCTCACAGGAGTAATGTACAAAAAAAAGTGTGTACATACAAAATGTTGATATGTAGATATGTAGATAGGTACCTGTGTTATTAATTTGTGGGATCCATAAATGATGTCTGTCCCCCCTTTTTTTAATTCTTTCTTACTTGTAGAGATGGATTACGAATAGCCCTAGTCCTGAAGAGGCCAGAATTGATTGGCTGAAACGCGTCGACTTTAAAGAGACACCAGATAAAAAAAACTTGATTAAATTAAATAATTTGTTGGGGGATTTAAAAAGATACTGGGTTTGAATAATATATACCTGTTGTTCCCTCACATAAGTCTGTTAGATCTCTATAGGAATGTCTTGTTTATTTTTTCAGTGAGACATCCTAATTTAGAAACGAAGGGCTTTTCTTGTGTATATATAAAGAAATATATGTATATACAAATGTGTTTGAAATTGAAAATGAAATATATAAAGTAAAAAATCTTTTCATTTGATAAAATAAAAAATCGTTTAGTGAAATTCTAAGGCGTGGTGTGGTTCATGACGAGACATGAGATTGTATGAAAAATATATAAATTGTGGTCATAGTAATATGAATACTAAATAGGGGATACTTTGTCCTTATTTCCTATTTCTACAACTAAGAATATAAACCATAGAACCAGGGTACCAGTTCCTTATAATTTTAGTCTTCTTTACCCAGGTACCTTTTGGGTTAATGGGTTCCCCCTGTCATTCATAAAGCATTCTCTTGTTAAAGGCCCTTGCTCTCAGGTTTGCCCTTTAACACTCAAGCGGGCCTTAATGGCTGGTAGAGTCCACCAAGGGGGGCTTTAAGGCTATAACAAACATTTCTATATGCCCTAATTATTTATTCACCTAGTTCAGGGGTCTCCAAACCGGTCCTGGAGGGCCAGATCCAGGCCAGATTTTGTGCATTTAAAAAATCTGGCATGGATACGACCCTCCGGGACCGGTTTGGAGAACCCTGATCTAGTTGATGGTTTTCCTGTGTTCAAGGGGAATCCAGTTGAAGGTCTTTCGGAGTAGGCAGAGGTTGTGATAGGCAACAGCGTTGATCTGGCGGTCAATTTTGAGTTCGGAGTTCAGGATGATTCTGAGAATAGGTGCATAGTCTGTGGGGGAGTGAAATTCCCAAGCGTGGGGAAGCACCAGGTGCTGTTCCAGGCATTGGGGTATGGGCCCACGATGAGCACCTTGGTTTTGTTCATGTTGAGTTGTAGGCAGCTGTTCTTCATCCACCTCTTGACTGCTTCCATTCCTTGAATGTTGTGTTTGGCAGCTCTAGAACCCTTTATGCCTTTTATTCCAGGCTTGTCACTTAGCACTAAATAGTAGGCCTTTGAATGAGGGGTCAAGTCTATAAAGAGTGTGTGATGTCACTACCATAACATGTGTCTTTTTGTTAAACTGGCATCCATGTTTGTATGTGTAACATTTTCCAACACAATTAATTTGGAAAAAATGTCTGATAAGACTGCCGCCTCAATCATAAGAGTCTGAGCTGTTTTTTAAGGCAACACACGGTACCGTATCACCTAAAGTGGGCGCTGGAAATGCTGACTTATAACAGGCCTTGTTGGAAGCCCGAGTCCCAGTCCCACCCTACTAGCAACAAGTGCGAGACCCAGAGCTCCCCACTCAACGTTGGCCCAAGAGCAAATGTTATCTGTCACAGCAAGAAGGGTGGTTTCGGTGCTGTGGTTCTTCCTGAAGCCTTATTGGGAGGAGTCGAGGATGTTGTTTCTTTCTAAGAATGAGGTGAGTTGACTGTTAACTGCTTTTTCCATGACTTTAGCCGAATGCAAGAATAAGGAGATTAGTCTGAAGCTCTTGAGGTCAGTGAGATCCGCCATGTGATTTTTCAGGAGAGGTTTGATCTTGGTGTGTTTCCAGGCATCGGGGAAGGAGCACTCTCGAAAGAGAAGTTAATAATTCGTTGAAGCTCGATCGATGATGTCTGCGGCTCTGTGGTAGATGGGGACAGGGGTCTGAGGGGGCCCCAGCGTGGGTGGTCTTCATAGTCTTTACGGTGTCTTCGATGCTGAGGGCGGTCCAGCTGTATAGTGTCGGCTGCGTGGAGCAGGGAACGGTGGGAGTGGGTTCCTCGTGAAGGTTGTTGTAGATGGTCTTGATTTTGTTGTGGAAGAAGGTGCTGAGTCTGTCACAGAGGTCCTTGGGGGGGATATCGGTCGTCTCACTGTTGGGTTGGGCGAACTCTTTGATGATGCCTAAAATTCCTTGCTATTGTGTGCATCGGTGGAGATTCTGTCTGGATAGCCTTCTTCCTTGAGTATCTGCTGAATGTGTTGGGCTGGTGGTGCCTGCTTTGAAATTGTTGATGTCTGCTGGGGTTTGGGAGTTTCTCAATAGCTTTTCAAGGTGTCTGCACGTTCGTCTAGATTCCCGGAGTTCAGTAGAGAACCAGATGGCTTTCTTGCTGTGTGGCTTGGAAGTATTCTTGAGGGGGCGATGGAGTTTGCGCAGTTGATGATCCAGTTGTGTAGGGTACAGGTGACGGTGGTAGGGTTGTCATCTGTGGGGGTGGAAGTGCAGCTACTGACAGAGGCAGCAAGCTGGTCGTCAGAGATCTAGTTCCAATCCCTCTGCTGGAGCTGGTGTGGACGTCTGCGGGAGATGTTTGTTTTGAAGGTGAAGTTGACGCAGCGATGGTCCGTCCATGGCAGTTCGGAGGTGTGGCTGAAGATGATGGAGTTTCCTGCTGTGACGATAGGGTCGAGGGTGTGTCCTGCTGACTAGTTTGGTTCTGGTATGATCTGTTTGAGTCCGATGTTGAGGTTGTCCAGCAGGGAGGTGAAGTTGGTGTCTTGGCAGTTGTCAAGGTGGAAGTTTAGGACTCCCAATAAGGTATAGTCAGGGGAGGTGATGGCATCCGGGGTGGTGATGTTGAAGAAAGGTGTGCACAGTCCGGGGTGTCTGTAGATTAGGGCGCCTCATAGGGTGGTGGATGGTTTGGTCTGTATCTTGAAGTGGAGGTGCTCCATCAGGTCTGTGGGCCCATCGGTGTAGCTGCTCAGACGGAGATTGGGGTGGTCCTTCCATGTGATCATGAAGAAGGCGATATTGGGGGCGGTGCTGTCAAGGAGGTCTCTGATTTCTGCTGCGTGTCTGTGGATGAAGCAGACATTAAGGTGGATGGCGTGCGGTGGAGTTGTTGCTAGAGGGTTGAGGTGGGTCCTGGGTCCTGGGTCCTGGGTCCTGGGTCTCGGCGAAGGAGAAGGAGTGGCGGCAGTACTGGCAGGTGAAAGGTCTGTGGGTGTCGGTAGGTGAGGAAAGCTTGTAGTTGTTGTCCTTGCTGGTGTTGAGTGCGTAGAGAGCCAAGGAGCTATAGCACTGGCTGGTCGGAGGACTAGGGTCCCTGGCGCTGGTCACGGTCGGGTTGCGGAAGGGCACATATGGGCTTGGATTTGGCATGCCTGTGAGGTGCCCGCTGGGTGTGGCCGTACAGTGGCCGCCAATAAATAGGGGTCGGGAGGGTGGGACAGCTGGGAGGTGAGAGCGGGAACACCAGGAGGGGGAGGGGCGTGGGGGCAGCAGCGGCGGGGAAGAGAAAAAAAGCAAAAAACATAAAACAGCAAAAATGCTAAGAAAGAGGCATAAATAAAGGAAAGGGTAAACTGCAGAAAACAGCAAAAGGCTAAGAAAGAGACTGAGATAAAGGAAAAGGCAGAAGGCAGAAAACTGCAAAAGGCTAAGAAAGAGGCTGAAATAAAGGAACGGGCAGAAGGCAGAAAATAGCAAAAGGCTAGGAAAGAGTCTAAAATAAAGGGAAGGGCGGAAGGGATAAAACAACAAAAGGCTACGAAAGAGGCTGAAATAAAGGAAAGGGCAGGAGGACGATGCAAGAGGCAAGAGGAGGCAGAGAAGGTAGACGGCAGGTCTGGAGTGAGGTGAGGCACAGGGGCCTCAAACACCGTTGAGTGGCAGCGCTAGGGGCACAGGCACTTACGACGGAGTTGCGCAATGGGAGAGCAGTTTTCTAACCAGGAGGTCAGAGGTCAGTTGGGTCAAAGAACTCTGCAAAGAAAAAGCCTAGAAAAGCTTAGAAAGAACCCATGTAAGTTTGTGAATAACATTTTGTAGAATGTACAGCAACATGTACTACAAAATGTGGATTGAGGCTAGGCTCCTTGATTTGTACAGTATTGGTTTTCCTAAAGGCTTTTGACATTGTAGGCCAGATACACGACCATTCAGTTTTGTGAGTTGCAAATTTGATTTTGTTGTGACTCGCAATTTGCGACTCACAAAACGCAATATACTAATGTGTCTTAGACACATTTAACAATTCCCAATGGATTCACAAATTACCTGCCTAATTAATATCAATGAGGCAGGTCGCAATTTAATGTAACCCATTGAAAATGGCTACAATCACAGAGACTTCTTTCAGTCTCAGCAATAAAATTAGACAATGTTTTTCAGCAGTCTCGACTCTAGGTGGGACAGCTTTGTCATCTATTAGAGACATGGAGGGGTGGTAGCTGCTACCGATGGCTTGCCCTTTGGAACCCACTGGCACTGCTTTTACGGGAAATAGTCTCAGCAGCGCAACTTTAACATTGCAGTGCCTTTGCCACGCATTTGCTACCCTGCATTTGTTTAGCACATATATACCTTTACCACACATTTAAGGTAAGTATGAGGGGGTTGGGGATCTCCCCCAAAAAGATACATATTAAATATATATATTTAAACTTACCTTAGTAATGCGTGGTAATGGCATGCAAGGTAAAAGCATCTGTGTGCTAAACAATGGTGGGGTAACAAATGCGTTTTAAAGGCATGCAATATATTTACTTGCATTGTATTATCATACAACCTGCTTTTGCTACACTTGAACTTAATGAAGAAGAAGGCTGTGCCAGAAAATGAAAGAAAAACAGCTCTAGAACCCTTTATGCCTTTTATTCCAGGCTTGTCACTTAGCACTAAATAGTAGGCCTTTGAATGAGGGGTCAAGTCTATAAAGAGTGTATGATGTCACTACCATAACATGTGTCTTTTTGTTAAACTGGCATCCATGTTTGTATGTGTAACATTTTCCAACACAATTAATTTGGAACAAATGTCTGATAAGACTGCCGCCTTAATCATAAGAGTCTGAGCTGTTGTTTAAGGCAACACACGGTACTGTATCACCTAAAGTGGGCGCTGGAAATGCTGACTTATAACAGGCCTTGTTGGAAGCCGGAGTCCCAGTCCCACCCTACTAGCAACAAGTGCGAGACCCAGAGCTCCCCACTCAACGTTGGGCCAAGTAAGAACACCGTTTGAGATAGCCCTGCTTACGCCCTTAGTAGCTTGGCATGAGCAGCCTATCTCCAAGGCACAAGTGTTTAGTGTGTGCAACCACACCCACTGCAACCCCCTGGTGACACCACAAATGGACTCCACACAGGTTTCATAAAAACGAGTATAAACTTTATACCAAAAGATATACAATCAGACCACATGATACATAAGCCAACATAAAATAAAAGGTAATTTTTGTTCCAGCTGGCTGGTAGGTTCAAATACCAACCACCCCTTTCAAAATGCTATGCTGGTCGCAATGCCAAAATCACACACGTTGCAATGGACAAACAATAGTGTACTGCGTAAAGATATAATCCTGTGCTGGACAAAGGAGATATAATACAATGCGTAACGATACACCCCGGTACCTGATATGGGAGAAATAATGCAATGCGTACCGCTACATTCATGTACTGCGCAATGAAGGAATATTACAATACGTCACGCCCCAATCACGTTCTTTCCAATGAAGAAATAATGCAATGCTGCCCGCTACAATCCTGTACTTGGCAAGGGATAAATAATGCAATGCAATGCGCTACAATCGTTTACTTCGTTATGCAATAATAATGTCAGGCGTCAAAAGACAGTGTCAGTTCTTTAGCAGCAATATTGGCAATGTGTATTACGACAATCAGCCTCTTTGATAACTGTTGCCCCCTACATGGTTCAACGACGACTCAGAGTACAGCTTCTTACTTTGGACCCTGTACTGCCACTCCTTTCATCAGTACGGGCCCCACTCTGAGCTGAAGCAAAGGCTCACGTCGTCATAAGGACTGAGAGGCAGAGAGAGTGTCCCTCCGAGCCTGCACCCCGCCCAGGTAGTAATCCAAGTTACCTGGGGGTACGTCCCCACACCCCTCTCCTCCTTCCTCGAACTGGGCCTTCCAAGCAGAACTCTCTCAACGGGCCTCAGTGGCTCTGCCTGGCAGATTAGCTCCTCCGGTGCTGCCAGTTCGAGCCGCAACTGTTAGAAAGGTCTCAGGTGGCAGCAGGGAACACGTACCCCACGCCCTGATATTACTTTTACTCCGGGTGCACGTTCACCACCGCACCCTCTGGGTCTCCTCTGACAATGAGTGAATGCTCACCAGGCACTCCTTCTTGCTGTCTCAGTTGGCATCAAGACACGCACACTGTGCTGCAGAGACTCACTTTCTTCCGGTTCACACGATGATCAGCCGATCACCTCCAGGTTGCACCAAAGCACGCAGTCTGTTTCATTGAGACTTACTCCAACTCTGGTGCCCTGATATCCAGGAGCTCTTCACCAACGCCTTCGGCCGCACCTCCACACGCTCACCGTGTCTGAGCCTCACTTCTCCTCTGGCGCACTCGTTGATCAAGCGCTCTTCACCGGCACCTTTGATGCACACCGACATGCACCCTGCATGTCCAAGACTCACTACACTTCCGATGCACATGTTGGTCAGGCGCTCCTCACCAATGCCTCCTCTGCACCACGACACGCACCCTGCGTGTCGAAGACTCACTCCACCTCCGATGCTCATGCCGACCAGGTGCTCCTCACCAGCGCCTAAGGTGCACCACGACATGCACCTTGTGCATCCAAGTCTCACTCCAGCTTCGGTGCACACGCTGACCAGGCACTCTTCACTAATGCCTGCGGTGCACCACGACACGCACAAAGCGCATCCGAGACTCACTTCAGCTTCGGTGCACACGTTGGCCAGGAGCACTTCACTGACGCCTCCTGTGCTCCACGATACGCACCAAGCACGTCTGAGTCTCACTTCTCCGTCTGTCCAAGATAACAGGGCACACCTTCCGAGGGTCTCTCAAGCTGCCACAACACACGCTCACCGCGTCGCTTGAAACTTCTATGGGAAACTTTTATGTTCCTGTGTTTCCAAACAGGGAGTCAGCTCACCTCGGGCCCTTGGGGTTACAAGACACAGCACGAAGCACATTGTTCTTCAAGTAGGGGGAGTTTGGACCCAGCGCCTACAAGCACAGTCCCATCAGCCTCTTCCTTAGTTAGAACAGCAAACTGCAGACCAGCCCCGGATCACGAAGCAAGGATTGGTCTTTCCCCAGCAGTCTCTTCATTTGCTCCTTCCACTTTCTCAAAGAGTGGTTTCTGAACACACAGTGACAAAACCACTTCAATAGAAAGATGTGTTATGACACTGTGAGTTCATACATACTAAACCTCACCTCTCCATTATAAACGTATAGGAAACTAGGCTAACAAAACACACTACCCAGCCTCCCCCATTCTATCCTATGGGCAGAATGGCCTTTCACCAGTGAAAACTAAATGGAATGTTTTCACTGTCAGGACATAGCACACACCTCAGCATATGTCATGCCTTATACCTACACTGCACCCTGCCCAGGGGTTACCCGGGACCTACCACAGTGGTACCCAATGTGTATGCAAAAGGGAAAGTAAGGCCTGACAAGTAGTTGCACTTGTCAGGACAATGTGCTAACGTAGCAAACTGCACGCAGGCCCTACACTGCAGGACTGAGTTCCCTTCTCTGCGCACCTTTGCATTACTAGCCCTGGCACACACAGTGCACATCACTAGGGACTTTACTAGTAAGGCAAACATACCAATCATGGCCAACCAATTACCATTGCACTTTACATAGGGAAGACTTGTACTTTGAAACTTATCAGCAGTGGCAAAGTACCCAAAGCAACTAAAAACAAAGGAGGTAGAGGCAAAAAGTCCAGGTAATCATGCCAAGATATGCCAGGTCCAACAGGCCTCTCAATCGGTTTTTGGGCCTTACATATATGAAGCTCTGGAGTCAGTATTTTTTCCAACATAGACACAGGTAAAACTGTGGCTTGACACAGGAACGTTAAATGAAACTGCTGCTATTCCTGGAACTATACCAGCATTTATTGACATCTCTAAAATAATTACAAAGCATAACATAGCACAAAACAAAAGGCATCAAATAAAAAAACATAGCAGGGCATAAATCAATAAAGCATTTAAAATAGAATGCAAAACACCTGTCAGAAAACTACTCAACAGTAAAGGTTTAACTATGGAGAATACAACCCACCCCCCCGCCCCCCCCCAAAAAAACATAAACTCAGCACATTACCACCACCACTAAATACAAGACTAAAAATAACCACAAACATTTCTGTCAACCTGGGGGGGGGGAGCTCTGGCTGGGAGTGGGGAGAGGGGCAGCAGGGCAGGGAGGGGGAGGGTGGGGAAAAATGGGTAAAAAATAAGAAAATTTTTGAGATGGAAAGGTGTATAACTAATGCTAGGTCTAGAACTATATGTATGGATAACAGACAATGTGGGGAAAAGAAATATGGTTATTATGTCAGACATTAGGATTTGCACTATAAATGTAGGGGGATTAAATGATTGGAAAAAACGACAAAGGATGTCCCATTGGGTTAGATCTAATAATATAGACATTCTTTGTATCCAGGAAACCCATATACCCTGGGATAAAAGGAAGCTTCTGGATATGTATGGGTATACGATGATAGGGTGCTCATCACAAACATCGGTGATTAGAGGTGTGGCTATTTTGGCAAAATGCAATCTGGGGGGGGTGAAACGTAGCAAATCTGATGGGTCTGGTAGATGGGCCATAGTGGAACTCCAGATGGGGATCACGCTTTGTGTAATTTATGGCCCAAACGAAGATGAGCCAACAGTTTATGATAAGCTGGAGGAAGAATTGGCTAATTGGGCAACCCCTATGATAGTGTGTGGTGATATGAACATTACAGCCGACTGGAAACAGGGAAGCAGGTATATAGGGCGTAAACGGAAGGTAAAGAGAGCTCTTGACTCTCTAATACAGTCACATGGTTTGGCTGATGTGTGGGGAGAAAAAATGCCCGGGGATCCAGGATATACATATTTCTCACACCCCGCACAGAAATATTCTAAATTAGACTATTTCTTTGTGACAAAGGGAGAAATCTGTAAGGTTAGAATCGTCAAACTACCTAGAATTATCTCGGATCACAATCCCTTGATATTGACGTATAAGACCCCCAATATCCAAAGAAAAATGTCAAAGTGGACTTTCGAAAAGAAACTTCTAAATGATGAAAGGTTTGTTAAACATATTAAACAGTGGGCAAAAGGGTTCTTCGAAATTAACAGATATAGCGCGTCTAGAAACAGCGTATGGGAATCTTTTAAGGCCTCATTAAGGGGGGAGACTATTAGCTGCGCAGCCAAATTAAGAAAAGAGGATAGAAGTAATATGGAAAAATGCACTCTAGAGTAAGCAGAAGCTGAGAAAAGCCATATAGTGGAGATAGTTTCAGGTCAGGATAGCTCAGGAACAGCTAGAACTATGGCTTTGATCAAGGGGGAGATTTTAAAAATAATTACACAGAAAGAGATCTGCAACTATCAGACATATAGAGCAAGACGATATGAGACAGGCGAGCAAGCTGGTAGGGTCTTAGCCCTTCGCATTAGGCAAGAAACAAATAAAAATAAAATTGCGAAGATCAAATATAATGGAGTGGAACATACAGATCCTAAAGCAATAATGGAGGTATTCCAGAAATTTTATCAAAAATTATATGACCAGGAGACTGGGGTGGTAGCACCCTCATATGACTACGGGCCACCATGTCCAAGGGTGGGAGAGGGGGATAAGATGCAATTGGACCTAGATATAACATCAGAGGAGATTAAGACTGCCTTATACGAATTAGCAGCGGGTAAAGCCGTAGGTCCAGACGGGCTACCACTAGAAGTTTATAGGGCTCTGGAAGAGGAAATCCTCCCTATGCTTGTAGACCTTTTTAATGGAATCATCTGCTCTGGGAAGATCCCCGACACATGGAAACAAACTAACATTGTAATATTCCATAAGAAGGGGAAGCCGGAGGAAAATCCCGGTTCATATCGGCCAATTTCCCTGATAAATTCGGATGCAAAACTTTATTCGAAAGTTTGGGCTAAAAGATTAGGGAGGGTTATTGGTCAACTTGTCTCACCCTGGCAGCATGGGTTTGTTCCGGGAAGGGGTACAACCGAACACACGGCGCGGGCAATCTCGCTATTTGACGCAATTGCTGCTACGGGGAGAGATATGGCCATGATCCTTTTAGATGCCGAAAAGGCCTTTGACCGTGTGGTCTGGGATTTTATGTGGGAGGTTTTGGCTAGAAGGGGCTTTGGAGAGAAATGTAGGAATGCAATTAAAGCTATGTACATGGATCCTGTAGCCAGAATCACGGCAATGGGTTTGCAATCAGAAGAAGTGGTGATCAGGAGAGGAACTCGACAGGGATGTCCCTGCTCCCCAATACTCTTTTCACTCTTTATCGATCCTTTTATTAGAAAAATTCTTGCTTCTGATATCATATCCCCAGTTATAATCAATGGTTATAGTACTAAATTATTGGCATATGCGGATGACCTGGCAATCACTACCACGGATCCGCAAATGGCAATGATTGAACTTGCTCAACTCACGCATGAGTTTGGATTATGTTCTGGTTATAGGCTTAATGCTGAAAAAACAATAATAATCGCCACAAAAAATATTCATAGAAGAGACCCAAGATATGTGGATTCTGCGGTTTACCTTGGGGTAAGAATCAATGCTAATGTGGGGAAAATTGTTCAGGAGAATTATCTCCCTTTACTTGCCTCAATAGATAGAGAACTCAGAAGAATAGATGTCTTACATTTATCTTTGATCGGAAGAGTGAATGTATTGAAAATGTCAATGTTTCCGAAATTGCTGTATCTATTCCGTGCCATACCCTTACTGGTAGAAGAGTGCCTGCTAAAAAAAATGGAAGCTGTTTTTTCACAATTTGTGTGGCAATATGGAAAAATTCGGAGATCCTTGGCTCGACTTTCTGCACCATTAGAGGGAGGAGGGCTGTCTGCACCTAATCTGAGGCTGTACCATTGGGTTTGTTTAATGTTGCAAATGAAATACTTAGTGAAATATGATGTCCAAGAGACTCCACCTGGCTCTTATAGAATTCCGTCAATATATGAACTAATAGTAGGAGAAAGGGCTCGGGGCCTCTTAACACGAGAGATTAACATTTCATATTTCAAAAGGAGTAAAAGCAAAGTAATGCTAAGCGCATGGGGCACGTGGAGGGCAATATTGAAATTTCTGAAAATCCCGAAGATCAATGGTACAACTGACTTATGGAGCTCAAAACCCTTCTCCCATCTTGGACAGAATAGAAATAGCAGCACATGGAAGATGCTGGGTATCAGATGTCTGGGGGACGTCATGTGTAGGGATGAATTACTAGGGTTTGATCTCCTACAACAGAAATTTGGTATTCCTGCCAATCATTGGTTTTTATATAATCAACTCAAGCAAACGATCAATTCATTTAGACCGAGATTAGCAATACAGGAGCTAAATCCTCTTGTGAAGTATGTAATAAATGGTGGCAAGAGGATCAAAATAGGGTATAGCCATCTCCTGAAGGGGCTGGGTGACGATATCGGACAAATAGAATCTGCATGGGCCCAAAGAATAGGGGATCCAAACATAGATGTAGATTATGCTCTTGCATTGAATAAAAGGGTATTAAGAGCAACTAATTTAAAAGCACAGCATTACAAGATGGTCTTTAACCTGTATTATACCCCCGCGAAGTTGTTTCAATGGGGCTTAAGAGACAACGATAAATGCCCCAGGTGTAATCAAGGCCCGGCGGATTTACTGCATATTTTTTATTCCTGTCAGAATCTTACACCTGTTTTAACAGAAATGGAAACATTTTTATCGGGGTTGCTAGAGCACCAAATATCTCTATCCCCAACCACTGTCTTGCTCGGCAGGGATGAAAACTTAGTAATTGAACATGAAGCTGAAGCTTTTATTTTTCTATCAGTAGCTGTTTTTAGAATCTTAATAGCCGCGGCCTGGAAAGACCCGATACCGCCCTCCTTTCAGATGTGGTTAACTAGGCTGATGGGGATCCATAACATAGAGGAATGCCTATACAGCTTTAAGGGTAAAAGGAGGAAAGATTATGGTAAAAAGATCTGGGCTCCCCTTAGGAACTGGAGAGAGCTGAGATGAATAGACTTTTTGAGCAGAAGGGAGAACGATCCTCCTACACTGTCAGGACAGTCACATTTTTGCATATTTCATGATTCTGATGTAGATACAGAAATTGATATATATTAACTGTCTGATTTTATCACATGCTATCTAGTTTAAGTACATATGTGTAAATGTCTGATTGTATCACATGATATCCAGTTTGTATTTGTAACCTTGTTTTATATTCCGATCCATCTCAATAAAAAAAATATATAAATAAAAAAAAAAAAAACATTTCTGTCAACCGGACAATTCAACTGTAGCTAGATGCCCATCTGTCAGAATTTCAGTAGTGTGGTCACCTTGTTCCTTTGACATTTTCTTACTACTAATACTGAAAAAGTGAGCGAATGAGACATTCTCATCCATATTTTAGCTGGAGTAGTAAACAGCAGAATGTTTGTGGCTCACTTTAATCAACTGTGAATATATGCTGCTGGAGCCGACACTATCAGAGAGCCCCGGGTCGGAACGTGTCGCGCACTTTCCAGACGGCGGTAGAAATCAATTTGTAATTATTAATATGCCTAATTTGCATTGCAAATCATTTAGCTGTCCTTGTAACTGCTCAGACTGAAACGTTACCATGCCTGGTTGGATGTTTTCCACCATATGCAGGACTCATGACATTTAGTTAGAAAAACATAAATTAGTTAGATGTTCAGGCAGCACAACTTGTATCACAACTGCAAAATACTTAATAAATTACTAAAAACTGTATCATCAATTTTTATGGCACCAGGACAGTGCCTAATGCTATTAATTAACATGATTTATTTTTATATGAGTGTCGGATTTCCTTTTGGTTTACCGTGAAAAATACAGTTTTTATAATGCAATGAAAATCGTTGTTTGATTTATGGGAAAGTAATTCTAATTAGAAAATTGTAATTACAGCAAATGCAGCTTAATCGACCACATTTAGACTGATGATTCTGAAATACGGCTGATTTCAAAGGTATTCTCCTGATATAAAATTGTGACATCGGCTACTTGTACCCGTGTTGCGATGGCTGTTTTTCAAAAATTGTACACGCGATTTCTTGTCAATCTAATTAGGCTGTATAATGCCTACACTATTTTGATCCTTTTTCCTTATGCCTTACCTTTTTTCCCATATGTAGAGTCAGAATAAGGAAAAAGATGACAGGTGAAATACTAGATAAAATCTTTTTTTCTTTACTACATTTTGATGATGTACTGCATTGTGCATGATGCATTAATAGAGCAGCTATAAACATAGAACAGTGGTGTAAAAGGTTCACACCACACATTTTTAAGTTCATATCATTCTGCACCCGACTCAGTAACTGCTCTCTGGCATCTGTTCTATCTGCCCCCTCTGTCTGTCTAATTTCTACTTTTGCATCCTTTGTTCCTCTTAACTTCCCCTTCTAGCATCCTTTGCTTCTCTTACTACTCCGTCCTGGATCTTGGTCTCTTCTGTCATTTTTTGCCCCCCCCAACTTACTTCTCTCATCTTGTTTTCCCGCGTTCTCTTTGGACTTTCCCTCTCTTGCTGAGTCTGCCCACCACCAGCCATGCTCCTCCCATTCTCCAAGGCTTTATTTATTGGAGGCCGCTGCAGGTTTGTTGCTGGTGCACCGAAGGCAGGCAAAAGGCAAGCCAGTCGGTGATCATCTGTGCGAGGACTGTGCTCAGCAACAAGAACCGTGTTCCGAATGCCTCCCACAGCTACACCACTGATGAAATCCACATGCTCAACCCTGGAAGCCACATGAACTCTCCAGCCAAGCCGCACCTCGCATTTGCCTGCCCATTTGCCTCCTTGCATTGCCACTTCACCTGCCTCCACACACCTGATCTCACTTCCAACACACACATCGCACCCCTCACATAGTCAGGACCCAAGACTCACGCAGTACCACACACCTACCCCACACAGCAACACTCACTCACATGCATGCGCCACAACACATGCCCATTCGGCAAGCACGCCAAGAGATTAGAGACCTCATTGACTCCATAGCACCAGAACTGCTCTTCCTCAGCGAAACCTAGAACAACCCAACATAATGGCTAAACATCACCGCAGCCATTCCCACTGGATACAATATCTTACACCAGACCCGACCCCATAAGCCAGGAGGAGGCTCATCATCATCTACAGAGACACCATTAAATGTACCTTTTGCACTGACTCAGAAGACACTTTTTTGGAACACATGCACTTCAAGCTTTAGATGGACAGTAAAAGCACTATCAAAGGCAACCTCACCTACCAGCAGGACCTCACACGCACTTCATCAACCTCCTAACTGAACTCAATACACCCCTCCCCATTGACTTCATACTCCTAGATGATCTCAACTTTCATCTTGATTACCCCACGGACTCCAACTTCATGGATTTGCACAAAGGTCTACAGGACATCGCCTCACCAAGGTAATACAAGGCCCTACCCACATCACCGGACACACCCTGGACCCCATCATCTCCAGCGAAAAGATTGAAGTCAGCCACATCATTCCACTCACATGGAAGGACCACTCCTTCATCCACTTCCACATAACAGGGCCATCAACAACCCCTACAGAGTGTGGCAGCACTCCAAGCCACTGCTAGAAGACAGAAACAGAATGGCTTAACACCCTCCAACTAAACTACCCAGATGCCACAAACAACCTCATCAACAACACAAACAGCTTTAACACCTGGATCACAAGCTGAGCCAATACAATCTCACCCCTACCAAACTCAAAAGATCCAACAAACAGGCTAGCTGGTACAATGCTGAACTCTAAAGGAAATGGAGTAACATCAGAGGAACCACTGCAAGAAACACCTGCAGTGCCACACTTACAGCTAGATTCATGAAAGGGCCGTTTTGCAAGTCTTTAATAGCGATTCATCAGGAATCGCTATTAAGGACTTGCAAAACGGGATTCATGTAGGAATTGCTAAATAAATTGCGATTCCTACACATTCCTTATTTGCGATTAGCAAATTGCTCATCGCAAATAAGGAATAACTCCCCATTCATTCCTATGGGCCTAAAGGCCCTTTGGCCGCTATTTACCACGAAGTCTGACTTCGTGGTAAATAGCGAAAAATTAGATTAAAGCGCTTTACTGCATTTTTTTCTTTTGCATGTTACACACACACATGTCCTTTGGACATGTGTGTGCGCAACACCTGTGTAAATTTTCATTTCAGGGGTGCTACAGGGTGTCCTTTGGACACCCCTGGCACCCTTGAAATCGCATCCTTATTTGCGATTAGCAAATTGCTACCATAGGAATGAATGGGGAGTTATTACTTATTTGCGATTAGCAATTTGCTAATCGCAAATAAGGATGCGATTTCAAGGGTGCCAGGGGTGTCCAAAGGACACCCTGTAGTACCCCTGAAATGAAAATTTACACAGGTGTTGCGCACACACATGTCCAAAGGACATGTGTGTGTGTAACATGCAAAAGAAAAAAATGCACTAAAGTGCTTTAATCTAATTTTTCGCTATTTACCACGAAGTCAGACTTCGTGGTAAATAGCGGCCGAATATTGCGAATTCGCAATTTAAAATTGGTTGATGAATTGCATTTAAGGAATCTCAAATAGAGATTCCTTAAATGCAATTCCTCGCACAATAGCAAATTCTATATTAGCGATTATTGCATTTGGGATGATGAATCCCAAATGCAATAATTGCGCTCGCAAAGGGCCAGATTCTCAGAATCAGGCCCTTTGCGAGCCGATTTTCGTTTCATGAATCTGGCCGTAAGACACTATCTGCTAGATTCATCAAAGACCCGTTTGCGAGTCTTTAATAGCGATTCATAAGGAATCGCTATTAAGGACTTGCAAAACGGGATTCATGTAGGAATCGCAAAAAATATTGCGATTCCTACATGTTCCTCATTTGCGATTAGCAAATTGCTAATCGCAAATAAGGATGCGATTTCAAGGGTGCAGGGGTGTCCAAAGGACACCCTGTAGCACCCCTGAAATGTGAATTTACACTGATGTTGTGCACACACATGTCCAAAGGACATGTGTGTGTGTAACATGCAACTTAGAAAAATGCATTTAAATGCATTTTTCTAAGTTTTCGCTATTTACCACGAGGTTTGACTTCGTGGTAAATAGCGGTCCTAAATTGCAAATTCACAATTTTTAAATGTTTCATGAATTGCATTTAAGGAGTCTCTAATAGAGATTCCTTAAATGCTAATCCTCGCAAATTTGTGAATTCTTTATTAGCGATTTTTGCATTTGGGATGATGAATCCCAAATGCAAAAATTGCCCTCGCAAAGGGCCAGATTCTCAGAATCTGGCCCTTTTGCGAGCGCATTTCGCTTGATGAATCCGGTTGTATAACCCTCAAGTAAATGAGACCAAGAAAAAGGCCCTGCCCCAGAAAATGTAATAGAGCTTCAATACCTGCAACCTAAACCATCATCCTAACAAAATAACTCTGTAATAACCTCTCCGACTTCTTACATAATTAAATCACCAAGATGTACAGCAACTTCCAACCCCGGGCACCCCCCATCAACCTTCCCAGCCTTAACCTTCTCAACTAAAGACTACCAACTGACAGCATGGAACCCTCTATCCAATATCTATCAAGGACAGAGCAGCAATAATGACAACAGCATACTCTGGGACTCCCACAAAACCCTGCCCCCACCATATATTCAACCTAGGCAGATCCACAGTCAGCACTGCGCTCCCTACCGTCATCAACACCTCCTTCAAGACAGCCACCTTCCCAGACAGCTGGAATCACCACCCTCCTCAAAAAGTCCTTAGCTAACCCGACGTAATCTGCAACTACTGACCCATTTCAACGTTTCCATTCCCAGCCAAAGTCATTACAAAGACCGTCAATAGACAACTTTCTGAGCAGCTAGAAAGCCACAAATTCCTGGATGACTCACCATCAGGATTTCAAAATAACCACAGCACTGAAACAGCCCCCATTGCTGCCACGGATTTTTTTTAACCATATTTTATTGATTTTTCAAGATAGCAGTAATAGGCTCATATATTAATCTTGTCATTGTCATTGCATGTTACAACATAGCATTGTTCTTTGACATGCATGGTTTAACTCCCCTTCTATCAGAACAAACCTCCCTCCCCCCCTTGAGTTGCGCTTTAGTGAATGTATGCTGAGCTCTGAATTCTGTCGGGTTGGTGCAGGATGTAGTTGTGATTCATTGTGTGGCGTGGCGGCTGTCGTCTCTACCCTAGCTATTCATGCCTCTCTCTTCCGCCCTCTCTGGCATCTCCGGCAGTGGGGAGCTCGTCTTGTTGTCATCTTGTTCGCCCGTCATCAGTTCGGTGAGCAGATTTTCCCACGCCACGGCTCTATCTACGTGACCAATCCCTCAGCTTGCTTCCCTGAGGAGCAGTCTGCTTTCTGCCCCTGTCAATTTTTCCAGCTCAGTTCTTCAGGTAGCAATCAGTGGTCTCCCAGGTGCCTTCAAAGTTCCTAGCTATTTCTCTTTTTGCCAGGACACAGGCCAGGTCCTGGAACTTTCCCGTCACCTTATTTTTAGCTGTTAAGGGAAACCATCCCAAGAGAAAGCGTTCTGGGGTGGGCGGAAGCACTTTATCAATGAGATCACCCACCACCCACCTTATCTCCTCCCAGAACAATTGCAGTGTGGGACAACTCCAGAACATGTGGATGATGTGTGCCTCCCTCTCCCTGCAGTGCTGGCATACAGCCGCCTCTGTCCCAAAGAATCTTCTAATGCGGGAAGGAGTGAGGTATGCTCTATGTAGTATGTCGAAGTTGATTAGCTTAAAGCGCGCATTTCGGGACACTTTCAAGGTTCGTACTGTAATCGCAGCC
This sequence comes from Lissotriton helveticus, assembly GCF_964261635.1. NCBI lineage: Eukaryota > Metazoa > Chordata > Amphibia > Caudata > Salamandridae > Lissotriton > Lissotriton helveticus. The sequence continues at coordinate 888,186,766 of NC_136059.1, forward strand.
GCTCTAGTGGTTGTTGCATGTCTTGTCTGATTGCCTTGTAGAGGTAGGAAACTGTCTTAATCCTTCCCACGGACAGCGCAACATATCAACATCCTGCTAGTGCTCGCGGTTCTGTCCCTACCACTCCCCAGAGTTGCCTGATCCTTCTAGTAAGGGCTCATGCTTCAGGAAATTGCCTGCAGGTAGGTCTTACATCGCCTGGAACACTTCAAAGGGAAGAAATGTAGAGTCTTGGTATAAATCCCCTATCACTTTCAGGCCTGCCTCTGCCCAGTCCTCCAACCCCGTCCAGTGCTCTCCCTGTGGCAGTCCACTGAGAGCCGAAATGGGCTGGTCCGGGGAGATGGGGATTTGCGCTCCCACCCATCTCAAGTATCTCGCCCAGCATCGTACCACCACTTTAGTTTCCATTGTGTCCTCCGACCCGTTCTTACGCATCCTCAAAAAGAATCTCATCAGATCCGGGGCATCCGGTGCATACAGATACTGCTCCCTCTCCATGTTGCGCTCCACCGCCAATCATTTAATCAGTCAGTACAGCTGAGCAGCTAAAAAATACCCTTCAAAGTCTGGGGCTGCCAATCCACCCTCTGTCGCAGGGCGCTGCAAAGTGGCTAATGCTACTCATCTGTGTACCGCTCCCCAGATGAATGCCGTGCTTAGTGAGTGGAGGTCTTTAAAAATTGCCCTCCGGATCTACACTGGAAGGGTCCCGAAATAATACAGCAGTCAAGAGACTGCTACCATCTTTAAGACCGCTACTCGCCTGGCCACCGATAACAGCAGCGTTCCCCAAAAGTCGATTGCAGATTTTACAGATTGTATCACTCTTCCCACATTACCGTCGAACAGGTCCATCGGGCTATGGTATATTTTGACTCTGAGGTATGGCAGACAGTTGGGTTCCCACTTTAGATTCTCTAGGTCAGGAGGTGAGTGGTTATTGGGCTCCAGCGGATACAGACTTGATTTCCTACAAACAACTCGAAGGCTGGATGTGGTGCTAAATCTGGCTAGTCTCCTCTCAGCTCTCCCGCTGTATCAATGAGAAATAGTAAGAGGTTGTCCGCGTACAAGGCTATAAAATGCTGCACCGTTCCCTCTCCCAGGCCAGTGTAATGCTGCCCACTCCTTGCCCTGCATGCCAGTGGCTTCATGGCCAATGCAAATAGGAGTGGAGCGAGAGGGCATCCTTGCCTCATACCTCTCTCCACACGCTGTTGGGGTGATATACAGCCTGATTCATGAAGCGAAATAGCGCCCGCAATGGCAGCGAAAACGCAATTGCGGGAGCAAAACATGGAATCGGCATTCATGTACGAAATAGCGAAATCGCTAAAAAATAATAGCGAGCGGAATAGCGATTACGCTGTAAAAGTCGCAGACTCCGGGAAGTCGAGCATTAGCGAAAATGAAATAGCGACCAACCACGGAATCTGCGATTTGAATAGCGAAACGCAATACTGTCTCAATCGGCATTCATGAAAGAAATACATTAGCGAAAAATCGCTAAATCGCACATTAGCGCGGCGCAATTTAAGGACAACTCAAAGCAGGTGGTAACCATAAAAGCCATGATTAACCAAATTTTGAAAAACTGTTAGCCAATCACCAACAGGTCCAGGCCTGACCAATCACACATAAGGACATTCAGCAGCAGCAATAGGCGTTCCACAATGCCTGGGATGTACATGGTGGTGAGGCGGCGAAGGCTACAGCGAGCAGCACGGAGGAGACGCATGAGGCAGGCACGGATTTACCGGCAGCGGGTCACCTTGCTGGGGCAAACCAGAGAACAGATTTATGCCAAATACAGGCTGAATGGGGAAATGATCACCTGGCTGATACAAGAACTCGACCCCATCATGCAGCACCCAACAAGGCGAAACAATTCTGTGCCCACACATGTGCAGGTATTGTGCAGCCTGCACCTCCTGGCATCCGGCAGTTTCCAGGGCATAGTAGCCGCTGCTGGGGGGATTTCCCAGCCCACCATGTCACGCTGCCTCCACACTTTTGTTGACGCCATGCTCACCCAGCTCCACCAGCACATCACATTTCCCACCAGCCAACAGGATTTGGACCTCACAAAACTACAATTTTATAATGTTGCCCATTTTCCCCATGTCCTTGGCTGCATAGACTGTACCCACGTCGCCATCTGCCCACCAGCTGGCACGGAGTATATGTACCGCAACAGGAAGTCCTACCACTCCCTCAACATACAGATGGTCTGCAATGCCAAGACCATCATCACTGACATTGTGGCCCAGTACCCAGGGAGTACCCATGACTCCTTTATCTTCAGGCACAGCGGACTCCACACACGACTGCTCAGGGGAGAGTTTGGGGAAGGACACCTACTTGGTAAGTACACTTTGTCGACAATGTCACATTGCTATGAAGTAACTGCGCTGCACAGGCAATCAACATCTGCTCCTCTCATTCAGGTGACAGTGGCTACGCCCTACGGGAATACCTCCTGACCCCTTACCTCAACCCTGCCACACCTCAGCAACGCCGCTACAATGTTGCGCACATCCGGACAAGGAACTGTATTGAAAGGACATTTGGCCTGCTCAAGAGCAGGTTCCGTATACTGCACAAGACAGGTGGGGCCATGTATTACAGTCCTGCAGCGTGCTGCCGCATTGTGGCTGTCTGTGCAATGCTTCATAACATTGCAACCAAGCGCCGGATACCTGTTGACATCTCAGGCAGTGAATCTGAGGGGGACGACCGGCCACCAGCACATGCGCACCATGCACGCGGGGAGAACCCAGCTGAAGGCCACAGACGTCGCAACCATATCACAGCTAACAATTTCTAGCCCACCCCCTTCCCCCACCCCACATATCACAATTGCATGCAAACTGTAATGATTACACAAGGCGTATGTGTGCACCAAAATAAATGTATTTGTTTGAATCACAAAAAATATAAATGGGTGTTCGTAATAACTATATACAAAAAGCAGTATTCATGCATACTGCATGGGACACTCCATTGCAGGCTTAAGTTCAGCCTGCGTCTGTGTCCCTGTCACAATGTCATTGCCGTCTCCGGCGCACAAGTTGCTGGCGCCTGGGAGCCTCTTCCTCTTCCTGGGCAGCTGGAGGTGGGGCAGCCCTTGCGCTGCGCCTAGGTGGGGGGGCCTGCGCGGCAGAGTGGCTGCTGACACTAGAGGTACCCTCACTAGCATCATCACCCCCCACAATTGCCGGAATCACAGGTGCGTGCAGTGCGGTGACCGCGGTTGTCAAGTGCTCCAGCACCCGGGTGATATCTTCGCAGCACTGGACGAGTTGGTGCTGCTGGGTTAAGGAGCGGCGCGCAAGCAGGGCGGTGGCATTTGCCGAGGAATAATTGGAGCGGCTGTTGGTGGTCAGCCGGCTCAGCAACTGGTGGTGGCGCCTGCCAGCAACACTTCGGTGCTTCACCAGCGCAGCGGTGTTGTCTTCCATTGCCGTCGTCATGCGGTCAATGGCCGCCGTCATGCGGTCCACCCTGTCGCCCACTCCCGCAACATTGCGGCCGATCTTCTGCAGCTGGAGCTGGATGGCTCCCTGCTGCTGCGACTGGCGCTGGTGTAAACGCAGCATGCGCCGCTCCACACTCATGCATGCGTGGAAGTGGCCATTGCCCCTCCTGGTGGTCGGCCGCTGTGTAGCCGATGTGGCTGGCCCAGATGGTGGTGGACGAGCTGCAGGTCTTGCAGCAGCTGGTGTTGCAGGTGCGGCAGGTGTGGTGGGTGGCCTGGCCTTGGCAGCTGGTGGGCCTGAGGCGGATGCGGCAGGTGTGGTGGGTGGCCTGGCCTTGGCAGCCGGTGGGCCTGAGGCGGATGCTGCAGGCAAGGTGGGTGGCCTAGACTTGGCAGCCGGTGGGCCTGAGGCGGATGCTGCAGGCAAGGTGGGTGGCCTAGACTTGGCAGCCGGTGGGCCTGAGGCGGATGCTGCAGGCAAGGTGGGTGGCCTAGACTTGGCAGCCGGTGGGCCTGAGGCGGATGCTGCAGGCAAGGTGGGTGGCCTAGACTTGGCAGCCGGTGGGCCTGAGGCGGATGCGGCAGGTGTGGTGGGTGGCCTGGCTGCTGGTGATGGCGCTGGCGCAGGGGCTGGTGGCTGGGTGGCAGGTAGGGATTCCTCCTCCTGGGCCTCCTCGTCGATCAGCAGCCTCTCACTGTCGCTGCTATCTCCTGCACCTGTGAGGGTAAGTGGATACTCATTAGGTGCATGTGACTGACAGACGTGCAGATGTTACATGCATGCTGGGTGTCATTCCCTGGGTGGCTGTGTATTTGCGCACTTTGGAACCTTTCGGGCCGCATTGTGGTAGTACTACATTGTGGACATACTACGTCTCCCACAATGCTTCAGGGCATTTCCTGATGCACGGCATGACTAAGGGCCAATGAGTGAGCCTATTTGGTCATGGGCGGTCATAGGGACAGGGTCGCAGTCGCATGCCACTTACCTTGGGTGTCTTGGGTGGGGCGGGAGGAGTCCAGAGGGGTGACGCCAACACACGCCTCCCTCTCCAACGTGTCCTCTACCCGGTCCTCCAGGGGGGTGTTGGGTGGGACAGTCGGGCCACCTCCTCCGGTGCCTGATGCCTCACCAAGGCGCTCCGCAACCCTCTCCTTGGCACGCCCTCGGAGGTCGTACCACCGCTTCTTTAATTCCTCAAGGGACCTGTCCGCAACTCCCACAGAGTTCACACTTGCCGCAATCCCCACCCAGATCCTCCTCTTCTCCTGCTCCGGGACCCTCCGGGAGTTTGCACCAAACAGCTGGTCGTGGTTGGCCACCACACCCTCTATGAGGTTCTCCAGCTCCTGTTCCGAAAATTTCAATTTGCGCTTTCGGCCAGCGCTGTTGCTGGGTCCTGCCTGCTGGTCCTCTGCCATAGCGGTCGCTATTTCGGCGGGGTCGGGATGCGCAAACGGCGAGTTGGTGGCAGCTTTCCGTCGTGGACAGTCGACAGTTGGCGTCACTGTGGTGTTTGGGGGTGGGATTTGGCTGCTTCCTGGTTGTGATGTCATCACGGTGCTCGGAATGCGTCTTCCCGTTTTCCTGATCCCGCGAGAATGCGACTCGCAATCCCGTGCAATCGGGATTGCGAGCGCAATCTCGTGCGATCGGGATTGCGAGTCGCAATTCCCGTTCGCAGGTAGCCGGAAATAGCGATTATTCTGCGTTTTTGGTGGGTCGCTAACGGCTTTAGCGCCCGCATGCGAGTCGCTATTTTTTCTCAGATAGGTACATGAATGCCGTTTTGCGTTTCCTCAATAGCGAGTCGCTATTGATCGCTATTAGGGACACGCAAAACGGCCCGTACATGAATCAGGCTGATAGTTCATCCAGTGCAAACCCGAGCCATAGGAGACGCATATAAGAGCTGCACCCATGCCAGAAAGCCTCCTCCTAGACCCATCTTCTCTAGGACCTCATACAGGTAAGGTCATTCCAGGCTATCAAAGGCCTTCTCTATGTCTACCGCGAGTACTGCCGCCTTCAGTTTGTCATACCCACTCACACCCATGATGGCTAGCAGGCGCCTGATGTTTATGGCCATGTTCCATCCTGGAATAAACTTTGCTTGGTCCGCATGAACCAATTCTTTCATATGAGGGAGTAGGTGGGTCGCTAATATCTTGCTCAGGATTTTATAATCCATGTTGAGCATGGATAGTGGCCTGTTGGCTGTAAAGTTGTGTGACTCTTTCCCTGGTTTAGGCACCAGCACTATGAGGGCTTTCCTAGAGCTCTCCGGCAGCCTGCCCACCTCCAGAGCCTTGTGGTACATAGTGACCAGTCTGGGCACTGGCTCCTCCGCATATGTTGCGAAGAACTCCTCCGGCAACCCATCGGTGCCTGGGATCTTATTTAGTGCCATATATTTGATTCTACTCGTACTTGCCGCTGGGTAGTGTCTGCACCTAGCTCTTTGGCTCCCTCAGGGTCCAGCCTCCCCATCTGTAAGTCTGCAAGGTACTCCCTTGCGTCTGCTTGTGTACCTATATGCGACCGCTTATACAGTCTAGCATATCTTTAATATTATAATAATAATCGTTAATCTGCAGCTGCATGTAGTGCCTGACCCCTACCTCATCCTCTATTTCCACTAGTGGCTGAGATCTGCTCGCTGGATTTGCCAACCATGCCAGGAGCTATCTCAACTTGTCCCTCTCTGCATACATGTGCTTAAGGAATTTCTTGTAATCAAAGCATCTGAGTCTCTCTCTGTCTGTTTTGCCACCTCCTCCTTGGCCTCTAAGACCTCTTGTTGGATCTCTGGGTGCTCTGGTCTTCTGTGTTCTAGGGACCTGAGAGTCCCTTCTTCTCCCTCCACTTCCCCCAAGATAACACGCTTGACCCCTGTGGAGTGAGTTATTCACTGAGCCCTCAGAACCACGTTAAAGGCGTCCCATTCAGCGTTCACCAAGGAGGCCGTTTCCGCATTGGCCTCAAAATAGCGCGTTATCTCCCCCCGATCTCCTCTCGGAAAACCTGGTCCTCCAGAGTGTCCAGACGGAGTCTACATGTGGGGATCGGCACCGTCGGCTGCCTCCAGATCAAGGAGAGGAGCAGTGAGTTATGATCTGATATTGTGCACGCAAGATATTGAGCGGTATCGGCCATGCGGGGGATGTCTATCGAGCCTAGAAAGGCACCGAGATGGACATGCACATCATGCATTGGTGAGAAGTAGTCTCTATCGTGAGGATGCAGAACCTTCCAAGTGTCTATTAGTCCTCAACTCTGTCTCCAGGTCGTGAACTCATGTGAGGCTTGTGCCGCTTGGGAGGTGCGCAGCGGGGGATGGGATCTATCAAGAGGTGGGTAGTCTACGCTATTGAAATCTCCACCTACCAGGGTATTGCTAGCTAGGTATTATGGAAGGACGCAGCTCAGCTTCGCAAAAAATTATGGGTTCTCCACATTAGGCGTGTATATGTTAATTATATTTATTTCCCGGCCCTCCAGTCGCCCTCTTATGCCTACAGAGCAAACTTCCGGGTCTATTTTGGAATCCAGTAGCTGGAATGGGACCCCACCTGAATCCAAATTAACACCCAGGCCCGGACTGGCCATAGCGGGCACCGGGCAATCCCCCGGTGCGCCGCAAGGGTGGGGGCCGGTTTTGAGCCCCTGGGGACCGATTTTGTTACAGGGGCCGTTTTTGCAGCATAGCTGCAAAATCGACCCTGCAACAAAATCGGCCGAAAACCGGCCCTAGCAAAGCATTCGGCGGCACCTCCAACCCCCCCGATGGGGTAGGGGGGGCCGGCGAGCACTTTTCCAGGGCCTGTTTTGGTTCCCAGTCTGGCCCTGTTAACACCCCTGCGCATATGACGAGAAGGTGGTGTTGAAGAGCTGGCTCCTCCATCGTCTCTGCAATGCTTGCCCTTCCTTCTGTGTGAGGTGCGTTTTTTGAAGCAGCACTATCTGGACTCCCCTCCGTCAGACATACAATAGAACTTTATGGAGCTTAGTCATTGTGTGCATCCCCTTAAGGTTCCAAGTCATACATTTGTATTTCTGTGTGCGAGCTATTGGGTGGGTTAGCAATACTCCCACCCAATGGCTCTAGAAAATTTCTCTAGAAAAGTAGATAACTTCTTTTCCCTCAACAAACAACAATATAATTAACAATATCACAAAAAGAAAAATAGTTTAAAAACACAACACAGTTCTCTGTAGTCTTGAAAAAGAAGGTTCAACTACACTATACCTTCCAAACACATCGACACCTGTCCACCATAAACTCACCGCTCGGAATTAAGCAATTAACCCTAAATGTTGATTTATTATGGCACATTAGAGTGATTTTGTATAGCCTTTGATAGTGGTTATGGTACTCAAGGACAACGTTTAATGTCTCCATCAACTCTCATGTCGTGTTTTTGAACTATTTTTCTTTTTGTGATATTGTTAATTATATTGTTGTTTGTTGAGGGGAAAAAAATTCTCTACTCTTCTCCCTGTATTATAGATTTTAAAAAATGTTGCATTATATTTTTAATAAAGTGAGCACATCAATGCATAAGTTGTAGGTCTCTGTGCCAATACATGGACTTTTGGTTTTATCAGTGATCCTCCTGGTTCAATGATTAATGCTTGCTGGTCGAAAGAGGACGTTGTTTGTGGTGGAATATTGTGAAGTTAGGATTAAGTTACTCCCAGAGGATGTTCCTTTTAGAGTTTCGGGTTAAATCCAAGTCCTTTGGGTTCCAAAGGGTCCCTTTCTTTTTTAAGAAGTCATACCCTCTTCCGCCAGCTGCAGAAAGACTCCCAGGGTGCGTATACTAGCACCGTCTCACTGCTGCTCTGCAGGCGTCAACCCGGTGCAGACAGCTCTCAATCTCGCTCCCCCGCCTCAGCCGCGCAGCCGGGCGAACACGCCCATTCCAGGTCCCTCTGCTGGATCTTTATCCCGTTGCAGGTCCCTCTGTGGGCAGTCGTGGGGAATTTGCAGGGCTCCCCCGAGTCATTTGCAGGTGTTACCTCTGCTGGGACCCTAGGTTAGTTCCCCCACCAGGGCCCACCTACTTATGGTTCCGTGGCCCGCGGGGTATCCTGGGCTCACTACCCTGGGTTCACCACAGCTTGTGCTGGGATTACACTGCAGCTCTCTCAACCGGGGCAGCAGCCTCCTCCGCCACCGTGCATCAAGGGTCCTCTGGCCTCATTGTTCCTTTCTCACAGGAGGGAGTGGAAGGGGCCTCCTCTGCTATAGTCCTTCCAGCTGCTAGGCAGGGCCTTGCGGGGGGCCCCAGGGTCTGTTCGTCACCTTCTCTATGCTGAAGGTTGCCTCAGGCCGTGATCCAGCCCGCACCCGTGCCCTCCAAATGGAAAGTAAGTTGAGCCACCCCATACTCGTCCCGCAGCGTCCATGAGGAGGCTGGGGGATCAATGTGCAAACCTTTCACTGGCGGCAGAGGAGAGCACCCAGCCCATGCCTCACTGCAATCCACTCCACGCTACAGGTTATAGAGCCTCCTTGTCTCCGCTACTGCCCCCTGAGCACTGCCATTTTAGATCACCACCTTGCGGCTCCCAGTACCTTCAATTTTTCTGGCGCAGCAAGATGGGGCCCCTCCGCCTCAGGGGCACACCACTCTCTTCATGGGAATACGGGGTGCGCCATCGGGGCTCTCATCCCCCTTAGGGTGTAAGGATGGCTCTCCATGGGGCCGTACGACTGGAACGCATGAGATTTGCTGCTCACTCCATCGGCGCAAAGCCACGCCCCTCCTCATTGCTGCCACTGATGACATCTGCCACCAGGGACAGACCACTGCCCTCATACTTCTTTACCTCTCTGCAAATTTTGAAACCGTCTACCACCACACACTCATCACTAGATTACACAAAGTCAGAATTCAAGGATTAGAACTCAAATGGATAGCTTCCTTCCTCTCTGGAATAAGACAATGAGCCAGGCTCTCGTCTTTCACTTCAGAACCCAAGGACCTCATCTGTGGAGTCCCATATGGCTATATGCCTACAGCCTTCAACATGTATATAACTCTTCTGTCAAATGTGATCAGATCCCACTGAATCCACATAATCCCCTACGCAATGACACCTAGCTCACTTTTTCCCTCTCAGATGACACCGTCACCACCAAGACAGACTTCAAACAATCAGGCGTTATGGCTACCCCGATTCCATATGGAAAGCATAATTGCCTCATTTAGGCTTGCCTTGCCTCTGTGCTGTAACGGGGAGCCTACTTTTTGCCTGTTGTGCAGCGTGGGGCACCCACGATATGCCAACAGGGACCCCGTGACCCTCTTGTTGGATATGCAGTGCAACCTGACAACCACACCACCGGTCTAGTGTTTGTGATTGATTACGCCTTGGATTTAATCATTCTCCCATTTGACCCTCTCTTAGGACACAACATTTCTGAGTGTCTTCTCATGCTGGGAGTCGATGGTATGAGCTAGCTACCGCAGTAGGGTGAGTCGGCACTCTTTCCAGCTACCACTGGAGTACGGGCTCCCTAAACTCAGTTTTAACCCTCCTTGCACACATGTTTTATCGCTGTTTTCCTGTACAAACAGTTTCAACACTTATTGTGCACAGAATATGTGGAAGTTTTTGTAGTGGACTAATATAACAACACTATAGTCCACCTCTGCATAACCGTTATGTTTTATTTACCTAGGTTGGCTGATCCGATTTCCAGGTACCACACTAAGGGTGCCGCTCATGGTTTATCTGTTTTACCCACATAGACAACCACAGTTAGTGTAGATCACATGGTCAGATTTGGTCCTGAAGAATTGCCGTCTGCCTTGACACGAGGGCAAGAAACATGTTGATTACCAGATAATGCGCAATATCCTGTAACATAGAGACAGGGGTGCGCTACATCCTTTTCAATCAGAATAGGAGCCCGGTTAATTAAAATTGCTTTGAGTGGACTTCTATTTCCTGTTTTAATCCACACATAGTCAAGTGACCCACTTCACACACATCTACACTTTGTAAGGCCCCTCATGCCCATTGCACCAATATGGCATGGAATAAAAGATCTCTGCCAAGAGCCCCTCTTAGGGTGCCCGTCAGGTATTACAGCGCCGACCTGACGAGGACCATGCCCTATGATGTAGAATAACACCTAGCTGGCTGGGTGTGTGAGGGCACTTATTCTGAAAGGAGGAATTCCCCTTTTCCTCCCTAAATTCAGTAGACATTGTCTGATACCTGGCCAGCCGTTTAACCCCCTCGCCGGTAGAAACTACACACTCATTTTGTTGGATTACTTTTAGGCACGCATGCTGGACCTTTATAAAAGCCCGCAGTCCCCCCTTTTGGACACAAATTTCAAACAATGCATGATCAGCACAGCCAAATGGATCAATCAATCAATCAGCATTTGTAAAGTGCTGCACTTTCACCCTTAGCAGTACCTGGGCGCTGGGGTGCAAGGTCTCCATTGTGTCAGTTCCCTCTGCAACAACTCTTGAGGAAATGGTGGGAGGAGAGAAGAAACAGGCAGAAAAAGGCAAAGCAGAGGATAGAAAAATGAGTGAGCAGAAAAGGCAACACAGAGGGCAGAAAAATTAGCAGATAAGGCAAAACAGAGCAGCAGAGGGCAAAACAGAGGGCAGAAAAGTAGAAACAGAGGGCAGAAAAAAGAGCAGGAAAAGGCAAAACAGAGGGCAGAAAAAACAAGCAGAAAAGGCAAAACAGAGAGCAGAGAAATTTGCAGGAAAGGCAATACAGAGGGCAGAAAATTAGCAGAAAAGGCAAAAAAGAGTGCAAAATGAGGAGAAAAGGTAAAACAAATCAATAAATAAGCACAGGATGCACAAATAGCGGGCAGGAGGTAGACTGGCAACAAAGGGTAGCGGACTGAAGGCAAGCTGGACAGGAGATCCCAGGCTCTCCACACCACTGGAGTCAAGCTATCCAGGCTGAATGAAGGCTGTTAGCCAGAAACCGGTCCTTGGATGCTTGATTCCGGTCTGGGAAAGACATGGCTTGGTAGTTCGGACTGGACTGTTCCCATGAGGCACAGGGTCAGAGCTGATTTGCACATAGCCAGTGTCTAACCCAGGGTGGTGTGGAGTGCAAAAAAACGATGGATTTAGGCCCAGATCCTTGTACTGGGGTGAATGTATGACATTGTTCTACATTCTGTCCATCAACTGTGTTTTTTGCAATTTTCACCCCGAGTGGGCTGGGGATGCTCAGACGTGAGTCCCAGGCTCTCCACACCACTGGAGTCAAGCTATCCAGGCTGAATGAAGGCTGATAGCCAGAAACCGGTCCTTGGATGCTTGATTCCGGTCTGGGAAAGACATGGCTTGGTAGTTCGGACTGGACTGTTCCCATGAGACACAGGGTCAGAGCTGATTTTCATATAGCCAGTGTCTAACCCAGGGTGGTGTGGAGTGCAAAAAAACGATGGATTTAGGCCCAGATACTTGTACTGGGGTGAATGTATGACATTGTTCTACATTCTGTCCATCAACTGTGTTTTTTGCAATTTTCACCCCGAGTGGGCTGGGGATGCTCAGACGTGAGTCCCAGGCTCTCCACACCACTGGAGTCAAGCTATCCAGGCTGAATGAAGGCTGATAGCCAGAAACCGGTCCTTGGATGCTTGATTCCGGTCTGGGAAAGACATGGCTTGGTAGTTCGGACTGGACTGTTCCCATGAGGCACAGGGTCAGAGCTGATTTGCATATAGCCAGTGTCTAACCCAGGGTGGTGTGGAGTGCAAAGAAACGATGGATTTAGGCCCAGATCCTTGTACTGGGGTGAATGTATGACATTGTTCTACATTCTGTCCATCAACTGTGTTTTTTGCAATTTTCACCCCGAGTGGGCTGGGGATGCTCAGACGTGAGTCCCAGGCTCTCCACACCACTGGAGTCAAGCTATGAAGGCTGATAGCCAGAAACCGGTCCTTGGATGCTTGATTCCGGTCTGGGAAAGACATGGCTTGGTAGTTCGGACTGGACTGTTCCCATGAGGCACAGGGTCAGAGCTGATTTGCATATAGCCAGTGTCTAACCCAGGGTGGTGTGGAGTGCAAAAAAACGATGGATTTAGGCCCAGATCCTTGTACTGGGGTGAATGTATGACATTGTTCTACATTCTGTCCATCAACTGTGTTTTTTGCAATTTTCACCCCGAGTGGGCTCGGGATGCTCAGACGTGAGTCCCAGGCTCTCCACACCACTGGAGTCAAGCTATCCAGGCTGAATGAAGGCTGATAGCCAGAAACCGGTCCTTGGATGCTTGATTCCGGTCTGGGAAAGACATGGCTTGGTAGTTCGGACTGGACTGTTCCCATGAGGCACAGGGTCAGAGCTGATTTGCATATAGCCAGTGTCTAACCCAGGGTGGTGTGGAGTGCAAAAAAACGATGGATTTAGGCCCAGATCCTTGTACTGGGGTGAATGTATGACATTGTTCTACATTCTGTCCATCAACTGTGTTTTTTGCAATTTTCACCCCGAGTGGGCTGGGGATGCTCAGACGTGAGTCCCAGGCTCTCCACGCCACTGGAGTCAAGCTATCCAGGCTGAATGAAGGCTGATAGCCAGAAACCGGTCCTTGGATGCTTGATTCCGGTCTGGGAAAGACATGGCTTGGTAGTTCGGACTGGACTGTTCCCATGAGGCACAGGGTCAGAGCTGATTTGCATATAGCCAGTGTCTAACCCAGGGTGGTGTGGAGTGCAAAAAAACGATGGATTTAGGCCCAGATCCTTGTACTGGGGTGAATGTATGACATTGTTCTACATTCTGTCCATCAACTGTGTTTTTTGCAATTTTCACCCCGAGTGGGCTGGGGATGCTCAGACGTGAGTCCCAGGCTCTCCACACCACTGGAGTCAAGCTATCCAGGCTGATTGAAGGCTGATAGCCAGAAACCGGTCCTTGGATGCTTGATTCCGGTCTTGGAAAGACATGGCTTGGTAGTTCGGACTGGACTGTTCCCATGAGGCACAGGGTCAGAGCTGATTTGCATATAGCCAGTGTCTAACCCAGGGTGGTGTGGAGTGCAAAAAACGATGGATTTAGGCCCAGATCCTTGTACTGGGGTGAATGTATGACATTGTTCTACATTCTGTCCATCAACTGTGTTTTTTGCAATTTTCACCCCGAGTGGGCTGGGGATGCTCAGACGTGAGTCCCAGGCTCTCCACACCACTGGAGTCAAGCTATCCAGGCTGAATGAAGGCTGATAGCCAGAAACCGGTCCTTGGATGCTTGATTCCGGTCTGGGAAAGACATGGCTTGGTAGTTCGGACTGGACTGTTCCCATGAGGCACAGGGTCAGAGCTGATTTGCATATAGCCAGTGTCTAACCCAGGGTGGTGTGGAGTGCAAAAAAACGATGGATTTAGGCCCAGATCCTTGTACTGGGGTGAATGTATGACATTGTTCTACATTCTGTCCATCAACTGTGTTTTTTGCAATTTTCACCCCGAGTGGGCTCGGGATGCTCAGACGTGAGTCCCAGGCTCTCCACACCACTGGAGTCAAGCTATCCAGGCTGAATGAAGGCTGATAGCCAGAAACCGGTCCTTGGATGCTTGATTCCGGTCTGGGAAAGACATGGCTTGGTAGTTCGGACTGGACTGTTCCCATGAGGCACAGGGTCAGAGCTGATTTGCATATAGCCAGTGTCTAACCCAGGGTGGTGTGGAGTGCAAAAAAATGATGGATTTAGGCCCAGATCCTTGTACTGGGGTGAATGTATGACATTGTTCTACATTCTGTCCATCAACTGTGTTTTTTGCAATTTTCACCCCGAGTGGGCTGGGGATGCTCAGACGTGAGTCCCAGGCTCTCCACACCACTGGAGTCAAGCTATCCAGGCTGAATGAAGGCTGATAGCCAGAAACCGGTCCTTGGATGCTTGATTCCGGTCTGGGAAAGACATGGCTTGGTAGTTCGGACTGCACTGTTCCCATGAGGCACAGGGTCAGAGCTGATTTGCATATAGCCAGTGTCTAACCCAGGGTGGTGTGGAGTGCAAAAAAACGATGGATTTAGGCCCAGATCCTTGTACTGGGGTGAATGTATGACATTGTTCTACATTCTGTCCATCAACTGTGTTTTTTGCAATTTTCACCCCGAGTGGGCTGGGGATGCTCAGACGTGAGTCCCAGGCTCTCCACACCACTGGAGTCAAGCTATCCAGGCTGAATGAAGGCTGATAGCCAGAAACCGGTCCTTGGATGCTTGATTCCGGTCTGGGAAAGACATGGCTTGGTAGTTCGGACTGGACTGTTCCCATGAGGCACAGGGTCAGAGCTGATTTGCATATAGCCAGTGTCTAACCCAGGGTGGTGTGGAGTGCAAAAAAACGATGGATTTAGGCCCAGATCCTTGTACTGGGGTGAATGTATGACATTGTTCTACATTCTGTCCATCAACTGTGTTTTTTGCAATTTTCACCCCGAGTGGGCTGGGGATGCTCAGACGTGAGTCCCAGGCTCTCCACACCACTGGAGTCAAGCTATCCAGGCTGAATGAAGGCTGATAGCCAGAAACCAGTCCTTGGATGCTTGATTCCGGTCTGGGAAAGACATGGCTTGGTAGTTCGGACTGGACTGTTCCCATGAGGCACAGGGTCAGAGCTGATTTGCATATAGCCAGTGTCTAACCCAGGGTGGTGTGGAGTGCAAAAAAACGATGGATTTAGGCCCAGATCCTTGTACTGGGGTGAATGTATGACATTGTTCTACATTCTGTCCATCAACTGTGTTTTTTGCAATTTTCACCCCGAGTGGGCTGGGGATGCTCAGACGTGAGTCCCAGGCTCTCCACACCACTGGAGTCAAGCTATCCAGGCTGAATGAAGGCTGATAGCCAGAAACCGGTCCTTGGATGCTTGATTCCGGTCTGGGAAAGACATGGCTTGGTAGTTCGGACTGGACTGTTCCCATGAGGCACAGGGTCAGAGCTGATTTGCATATAGCCAGTGTCTAACCCAGGGTGGTGTGGAGTGCAAAAAAACGATGGATTTAGGCCCAGATCCTTGTACTGGGGTGAATGTATGACATTGTTCTACATTCTGTCCATCAACTGTGTTTTTTGCAATTTTCACCCCGAGTGGGCTCGGGATGCTCAGACGTGAGTCCCAGGCTCTCCACACCACTGGAGTCAAGCTATCCAGGCTGAATGAAGGCTGATAGCCAGAAACTGGTCCTTGGATGCTTGATTCCGGTCTGGGAAAGACATGGCTTGGTAGTTCGGACTGGACTGTTCCCATGAGGCACAGGGTCAGAGCTGATTTGCATATAGCCAGTGTCTAACCCAGGGTGGTGTGGAGTGCAAAAAAACGATGGATTTAGGCCCAGATCCTTGTACTGGGGTGAATGTATGACATTGTTCTACATTCTGTCCATCAACTGTGTTTTTTGCAATTTATATCGTTATCAACATATTGTTTGGTCATGAAGTTGTATAGTCACACAGGGCCAACCATTTGAAAGGGGTTTGCTTGCTCCTGCATGAAATGAAGAGGGCTGTCAACATGTTTATTAAAACATTTCCCTCTCTTTCCCACACATTCATATGGAGGAGCAGTTTCACCATGGCCCACTCATTTTGAATTTGTCCTCTCTCTGAAAACATTGTAAATAGAAAAGGCTTCATGGTAAACTAGGTGCCCCTGAACAACATATTCAGTTTTACGTGTCTGACCAACAATCCAATTGGAGCTTTTCTGTGATCTCTGAATCTTCTGTTACAGTTTCATATCAGGAGTCCCAGCACTGAACCTTTCCTCTCTGTCTTCACCACAACATTTCTTTGGATGAATTTTCTGTAGAGGTATGGTTTTTCCATCTCTAACTTCTTCATCCTTTCCAAATCCCAGGTTCCACATTTCAGGTAATTTATGCAATTGAATTCGCAAAACTCAGTAATCAGTATTCATGTGCAGCTCCCAATCACTTTCCCGATCAGCATGTACTAAGTTTTCACTAGAGTTATTATCTTTTAAACATATCCCCAGTACTTGCAAAGTTCAGATTTTTCGTCACATTCTTTGACTAACTCTACAAACTTGTTTTTCAGGTTTTCTGATTATAAGCTAAGTATATTGAACATTGCCTAGCTTTCCACTATGTCGTTTGAATGAAGTGCACTCTGTCCCTTGTTCAATTCTAAGTTAAGATATGTAAAATCTAATTTGTAATCCTTGTTCCAGAAAGCATTCCAACTCAATGTTTCAATAGCCTCAGAAATGATGAGCATCCCTTGTAATGAACAAACATAAAAAGTTCCATTCAATACTGACTGGAAAATTGTGCTTCCAAAGATTTCAGCCTCAGTAAGTGCATTGTCTATGCCATATCCAATAAGATAACTTCCTGCACACTGCAACGCAACTTTTGTCATGTGAAAAATTTGATAACAATCATCAGGTTCTACTGGATCACTGATACAAATGTCAGCTACAATACAGAAAACACATTCATCACAGACAATTGGCAGGATAGGCTAGTCTTCAAGCTGAGAACACACATTTTCAATCAATCAATCAATCATGACATTTGTAGAGCGCACTACTCACCCGTAGGGTCTCAAGGCGCTGGGTGGGGGGGGGGGGGGTGCCGTTACTGCTCGAACAGCCAGGTCTTGAGCTTCTTCCTGAAGGAGAGGTGGTCTTGGGTCAGGCGTAGGTCGGTCGGGAGTGAGTTCCAGGTCTTGGCGGCCAGGTAGGAGAAGGATCTTCCTCCTGTTGTCGTTCTTCGGATGCGGGGGACGGCGGCGAGGGCGTGGCTGGTTGATCTGAGGAGGCGCTTAGGAGTGTAGAAGTTGATCCGGTTGTTGAGGTAGCTCGGGCCTTGGTCGTGTAGGGCTTTGTGTGCGTGGGTGAGGAGACGGAAGGTGATTCTCTTGTTGACCGGGAGCCAATGCAGATCTCTCAGGTGTCCGGAGCTGTGGCTGCGTCGGGGGATGTCGAGGATGAGCCTGGCCGAGGCGTTCTGAATCCGCTGAAGTCTCTTCTGGAGCTTGGCAGTGGTTCCGGCGTAGAGGGCGTTGCCGTAGTCCAGTCGGCTGGTGACGAGGGCCTGGGTGACCGTCTTCCTTGTGTCGGTGGGGATCCACCGGAAGATCTTGCGTAGCATGCGCAGGATGTTGAAGCAAGACGAGGAGACGGCGTTTACTTGTCTGGTCATGGAGAGGGAGGAGTCCAGGATGAAGCCCAGGTTACGTGCGTGGTCCGTTGGTTTGGGTGCGGTGCCCAGGGCGGAGGGCCACCAGGAGTCGTCCCAGGCGGAGGGCGAGGCGCCCAGGATGAGGACCTCCGTCTTGTCCGAGTTCAGTTTCAGGCGGCTGGTCGTCATCCATTCGGCTACCTCTCTCATCCCTTCGTGCAGGTTGGCTCTGGCGGTGGCGGGGTTGTTGGTCAGGGAGAGGATCAGCTGGGTGTCGTCGGCGTAGGAGATTATGTTGAGGTTGTGATGGCGTACGATGGCCGCAAGGGGGCTCATGTAGACGTTGAAGAGGGTGGGGCTCAGTGAGGATCCTTGAGGGACGCCGCAGATGACTTTGGTGGCCTCTGACTTGTACGGTGGTAGGCGGACTCTCTGTGTTCTTCCGTCGAGGAAGGAGATGATCCATTCTAGTGCCTTGTCCTGGATTCCGATGTTGCCAAGGCGCTGTGCTAGTGTGCGGTGGCAGACAGTGTCGAACTCCGCGGAGAGGTCTAGGAGGATGAGGGCCGCTGTTTCTCCGTTGTCCATCTTTAGAGGTGTGTATACTGTTTCATAGTTTGTGACTGGAGAAAATGGTATCACTGGTACAAAAAAAAGAACCTTCTTCTGTGGGATGGTATTCTGGGGGATCAGTGCCACAGTGCAAGTATTCCCTATGGTAAATTGATGTATGGATTAGTGACTCCATGATTGGTTGGTTTGGTTTACTTTCCAGACCCTAGTACAGTGCACTGAGTGTGCACAGGGCTTGTAAATCAAATGCTGCTGTTGGGCTTTCAGCACTGGTTGTGCCACCCACAGAAGCAGGCTGTAAAGTGTGTTTCAGGCCTGCCATTGCAGAGCCTGTGTGTAGTCTGGTACTGCCATGTTGACTGGGCAAGTGCCCCCACTTGACAGTCCCCAACCCTTCCCTTTTCAGCATATTAGTCACACCCATGCTAGGCCCAAGTGCAGGGTGCATTGTAGGTAAAAGGTAGGACATGCCCTGATGTGTGTTGCATGTCTTGATAGTGAATTACAGCCATTTCTGCTTTTCACTATTGCAAGGCTACCTGTTACCCATAGGCAAGAATGGGCAGTTTGATTATAACATCCTATAATCCTAACTGACTCAGGGAACTAGGTAGAAATTCGAGTTTAGTATGCCTGAACTCAAAATGATAAAATACATCTTTTAGTGAAGTTGGTTTTAACATTCTTTTAGAAAGTAGGTATTTTCTTTCCTAACTATCCAAGCCTGCCTCTGCTATGTTGTGTATTCCATGTCTGGAGTTTGAGTGACAGGAGCTTGTGGATTCCAGGAGACAGGGTGAGGCAGCACAGGGCTGAATAGAGCTATCTGCATATAGGTAGGTGGGAGGAGATGCACCTGGGTCTGAAGAGGGCTGTGTCTGCCCTCCATAATGCTGGCTCCCCCTCCTGTGGTGCGTCTGATGTCCCTGGCCCACACTGTCAAAAGAAAGATGGAGTCTTGTCAACAAAGTGCTCCAGGACTGCACAGAACGGGTTTTGACTGGGTACAGGACCCTCTGCCTTCAGAGGACAAAGGATTTGCTAGTACACATATGGGGACTCAGACCCCAGAACTTTAGATCACTTCTGGGAAACAAGAAGAACCTTTGCTGAGGAGAGGAACCAGAGTGAAATTGAAGAAGGAGAGTATCCTTAGGCTTAGCGCTGTTTGGGGGTTTGGCCTGCATTGGTTACCTGACTGCCAATGAAAGGAGAAAGGACTTTGTGCAACTTTCATCATCCTGTAGAAGATCTCCAAGGGCTTGGAAATAGAGCTTGCCTCCTGCTGAAGTCTCATGGACAACAGACTTCACCAACCAGCTCCCCTGAATTCCCTTGCTGTGTATTTGAAGTGCCTACTGTTGTGTTGGGCATACTGAGAGACTGCTTGTCACAGGGAGCTGGAAGCATGACTCACAAAGAAGAAGCATCACTGAACAAGGGTGATGCCACTGCTGCTGTCGTATCGCATCACCCAAGTGTCTCGCATCACCAGAGAAGAGTGTCGCCGTCGCAGCAGACGTTGTCGCATCGCCGGAGAAGCATGTCGCAGGGCCTGTCACGGCTCCGAAGATTCACTGAGTTGCCGCACAGCCGTCGGATGTGCACACATCATTGTCGCATCAAGAAGAAGACGACATTTTGTTTCATTGCATAGGATCTTCATTGCATCACAGCGTTGCTGGTCGCATCGCCACAGAAGTGCAGTAAGAAACCAACACATCACCACCCCAGGCAGAGAAGAACCGACGCGTCACCTTCCCTCTGGCAAGGAACCAACGCATCACCGTCCCATACGCAGCAGTAGGATACCGACGCATGCCCTCCCCCGGTGTAAGGAACTAACGCATTCAGGGTTCTAGCGTGTAAGGAACCCTGCATCACCTTCCCTGCAACTCTTTTGTTTGTATAGCGTTACACTGAACATAAAGTGTTGCATTTACCATCTAATGACTTGACTAAGTGCTGGCTGGCTGTCTTTCTCCTTATCTTGTAGCGCTGAGATGCCCAATGGTGGTCACGCGCTTTATAAATCCCATAAACATAAACATAAACATAATAAGAACTAAGCTATTTCTACCATTCTAAAGTACAGTATTGTGGATTTTTGTTGTTTGTGGTCTTGTATTAAGTCTATATAAAAATACTTATTTTTATTATACATCCTGTGTGGTGTCCATCTGCAGTGTTGTCACTATATTACTGTATGTGTTCACAAATGCTTTACACACTGCCTCTGAGATAAGCCGGCCTGCTTGTGCAGAGCTACGAAGGGGGTGAGCAGGGGTTATTTTAGGAGTGTACCCCCTTACCATGACTAGATGCAAGGGTCCATAATTGGTCAAATGTACCTACCTCCACCAACTAGAGACCCCCAAATCTAACACACACGCTGGCAGTGCAGTTGGGTTATAGGTGTGCAGCTTCATTTGCTTATGCCGACTGCTGAGATAGCTTGTTTTCCAGGAGCTACTTCATTGGTATAGTCTTGAAAAAGCACCTTGACAGTATCATATGTGCTGGATGTTCCAGACAAACAAGAGCTGCCTACAATATCAAAATTATCAAGAACAGCAATTATACATTCTTTCCTGGTAAAGTGACTTGGAAGTGGTGTGCTGTCAGAGTCACAAGATTTTACAGCATGAGCTTTTAACAAGTTCCTGCTCAATACTATGTCATTATAACTTGTTGATAACCCAGTCCTACTCATTGAAGTGATTAGCTCGGTACTTTTGCTCTTGTCATAGATTGTGTGAGCAGTCATCATGTGTAGAAGTGTTTTCTTTTTGCTGTGATATAATTCATAAAAAATTATTTGGAAAAGACAGTATATTTGTACAGTATAAGCCTGTGCGTTCATGGGAATGTCTTCCTCTTCTTCGCTTATATCTTCAAAGACATCATCAATGCTGTAGGCTTCGGTTCCGAACTCAAGAAGTTTACTTTGTAACCGTTTTGCTGATATTAAATTATTAAAAAATGTTAAGATAACATCAGGCATTCTTGTTGACTCCAATGATTTGCGGAGCTCTGGGGCATCACAACATTTGTTATTAAATCCAAAATCTAAATCTTTCAGGATGTTTCCTAAAATGGTTCTTGCTCATTTGACTGCATTCTGTGATCTTATTTTGGCAGCAAGAGCTTCAGGAGTCAAATCAGCTGAGAACACCATAAGTGACTCATTCTTATTGTTAGACTGACAAAAATTAATTCTGTTATTGTACATTCTCACTAGAAATATTGTATTTTCATTATTATGGTTCAACACAGTTTCATCAATGTTGACCATTATTTCTCCGATCTCACTGAATGTGAACCTGTAGCCACTACTCAAGAGTGCCTTTAAAACGTAATTTGCTTTTCTAAAGAGTGCAAACTTAACAGAAGGCTGGGGGTTATGTTACTGTTGGGAGCTCACTGTACATTTATATTTTTAAATGTATGCTTGCATGCAGTTCGGGTGGGCATAGAAATCCGCTGCAAATACATTCAGCTCGCTGTTTAGGTCAGCTACTCAGTTGAAAACTTCTCCTAGGAAGAAACTAGCTGCAGATAAAAACATGTTTGCCCTTTGAGACTCAAATACTTTTTACTTTGTTCTTTCTTCAATCCCTTCGGCCCGTGTCCTGGCTAAACCACAAATAACACATTGAAGATCCACAAAGGTGGACGAGGGGTAGTTATTGATCTTAGTGTATGGGCATTGGGTATGGTTGTCGTCGCTTTCACACAAGACTCGGCTTCTTGTTGTGAATCACTGATTTGTGATATTTTTTGACTACTTTTTTCCAGGCTTTTTTCCATTGTCTATGACTTGTAGCACTTGTTGTTACAATGATAAAATATTTGATGCACTTCACCCATCAGTTTTAATCTTTTGTGAACTTCATTTCAAACTCTCTTCTGTCCAGTTGCATGTTGATGTTAGCATTTCTTTCAGATTAGGTTGGCATATGACACATTTTTCTTTGTTAATAGAGTCTTCAGATTGTGTAGTTTGCAACACTCTATCAGGAGGTAAAGATCCTCTGCTACCACCTGTTTCACTCATGTTTATGAATTTGAATCAACGAAAAACCTGAAACAAAACAATATTAAAATAAATTACCAATATGATAGCTAAAACACATCATTATAGAGCTGCCATTTTGGAAAATGCCAGTAGGGTTGCTCTGAGGACTTATTTTGTGTCTCTATAAGACTACTTGACCACCAAACCTATGTTTTGACATCAAAATGACGTATATAGGTCTCATTGTTTCTGAAATATGACATCATCACTGCAACACATCCACCATTTTTTAAAATGTCTACCACAAAAATTTGGCATGGATTAGAAATGTCAACCCAAGCTGAATTACTTCTTTATTGATCCAAAAACACGGATCAAAAATTGAGGTATATCAAGGGGCCAGGAATATCAATAGAGTGGTAAGCACAGAGACAACAGCAAAAGTGCTATTTATGGCGTCAACATGTCACGCTATTCATTTTACTAATACTTTAATTCATTAATCCATCATAGTCTACCGCCCCCATTTAAACGAATTACATCTTCTACTCCAAACGCCCTTCTAAATGGAAAAGAATGTTCGCACAACATCTCCCAGTCACTAAAACTTCCAAAATAACCCATGGTGACAAACTTTCCACCACTCCCTCTCCAACCTTTTGTGGGGAAATCAACATCTCCATTTTCAAAACTGGTAACATCCTCATCCAAGCGTCCGTACCCCATCTTTACATCTTCGAACTCCATTTCAGATCCTTGGCTATCCAACTTTCCAATTCCACCAACAGCCCCCCATACCCTCCACCTCCTCTCTCCCCACCGACCCCGCCCCACCAGCCCACCTCTCCCGCCCCTGACCTTTCAGCATCCAATGACACTATGCATACGTTGTCACCTATCCCCTCTTTCCTCACTATGACCTCCCCTCTCCCCTTGATCCTCCCCTCACCCCTCACTCCCAATCCCCCTTGCTCCCAACCAGCCCACCCATTCCCCTCCCTATTACTCCACCCTCCTAGCCCTCTTTCACAGTCTCCCCTTCCATTCCTCCTCCAACCCCCTCACTCCTCCTCTCCCAACTCATCCTCACTCACGCCGAATCACAATACTCCTCACCCTGATTCCCCTTCCATTTCTCCTCCATCCCCCCTCATTCCTCCCCTCCCAATTCAGCCTCACACCCTCTGAATCACAATACCCCACACCCTTCTTCTCCCAACTCTTCCTCTCCCTCCCTGAACTATATTCTCCCCATTATCCCCCCTCACTCCTACACCAATCCGCAACTGTACCTCCTTGCTATCTCCAAACTTCTCTTCCACAGAGGTCTCACCTCCCCTCTACCCCGACATGCCACTCCTTCTCCCTTTTAACTCCAGCCCTCCCTGCTCTCCTGCCTGCCTCGGCTCATCCCCTCCTCAGAATAAGCCTCCTGTCTGCATCTGCTCACTGCCTCCTCAGAGCAGACCCCACTCTGCAGCTAACTCCGAACCCCATTTGTCCTCCTCCCCCCACACTCTATTTACCCCCTCACTCTTATCTCAAACTCCCCTCGCAACATCGAACTTAACATCTCCACTCTTACCAGAGATCTCTATTGTCTTAGGAACGATTTCCTCAACCTCAAATCCAGCGATCCCCCTCCCTGAAGAAACACCGCTAGCCCTGGTCTAATAAACCCCACCAACTCCAAACCGTGGAAAACAACTCCCTTGCTTTGCCGGGCTCAAATACCACTCTGCACCATCTGCACCCTCTCTCACCGGGAGATCTCCGACCTTCAAAATTCCTACCCTCCATACCCATCAACCATGAACACGCCTCCCCCCTTCTCAAACATCCCCGTCATATTGGGGACTAGTCGTATTCCCCTTTTACCTGTCTCACCTAGATCCCCTCCTCATCTCACCTCCATCCATGCCCTTCCATCTCCCAAACCCACTCCCAAACCCCTCACCTGCATGCTTGTTAACTGCCGCTCCGCTGCCCGACATGCCATAGAAATCTCTGAAACCATCCTTAGCGAATCCATCGACATTGCGTTCCTTACAGAATCCTGGCTGAATGACCACTCTACTAGCATTCTTGACATACTCTCACCCCCGGGCTACTCCCTCATCAGGAAAGATAGACCCATCCGAAAAGGCGGTGGTGTAGCTATCATCTTTAAAGACGAACTACAGCTCTCCCTTATCAATAACGCTGAATATGCCTCCTTTGAATACCTTGTAGCCGAACTCAAAATACAGGGTTCCCCCCCCCATCCGCCTTCACAATATATATAATCCACCTGGAAATCACTACCAATTCATTGATGAGCTATCCAATCTTCTTACCCAATCCTCAATTTCCAAATCTAAAAACATCTTCCTGGGAGACTTTAACCTCCATTGGAATGATACTAACGATCCCTCAATCTCCCTCCTCTCTGACCTTCTCGAAATTAATGACTTCAAACAAATCTGTCAGTTACCAACCCATTCCAAAGGAGCCACCCTTGACGCTATCATAACCAGCAAAGATCTAGCCCTCCTATCTAACATCATTCCCATTGACTGGTCCGACCATCACCATATCCTGTTCTCCATAACCACCTCTGCCTCCCCCCCTCCTTCCAAAACTATTAAACCCATGAAACTGATCAGAAATCTCAGTCATATCCCTCCCGACTTACTTGAATTCAAACTTCATGCCCAGCTTCTCGCTATCCCTCCCTTTCATAACACGAATGAACTAACCGAACAATATAACAAAGCTGTCACTGCTACCCTTGACCTTCTTGCCCCTCTCAAACTCAAAAAACAAAGAAATATCCCCTCCAAATCATGGTTTAACACAGACCTAAATAATGAAAGACGTAGACTCAGACTGACTGAAAGATTATGGAGACAGCACCCCTCTCCTTCTAACCTGACCCGCCTCAGACTTGCTAGATAGTCCTACAAAAAACACATCTTTAGACAAAAAACTTCCTTCTTCAGGTCACAACTAGATCGAGCTCAGAATAGGCCAAGAGAACTATTCAACATTGTGCGCAATCAAACAGCTTCCGCTCCCCCTGTCCCACTGGCCTCGACGACTAGATGTTAAGAAATAGCTCTCTTTTTTTCAGACAATATTAAACTAATTGAGCCATCCTTCCTCTCTACTGTGATCCCTCCCACCAATCCGAACATCTCTCTTAATATCCCACCCTCCACCATAACTCCCCCTACACCCACTACTGCCCATCAAAACTCTGATCTCCCTCAACCCCCCTTGCCCTCCAATTTCCTTTACTCCAATCATCCCAACTCTCTTACTAAAAATAATGCCACGTGGCTTAACTTCCAGCCAGTCACTGAAAGAGACGTCTTTAACATCATTTCCAAACTCAAGCCTTCCTCCCACACCAAAGACCCTCTCCCCTCCAAACTTGTCCAAAACCTCAAACATATCATCACCCCTTCCTGGACCTCTATTATTAACAGCTCCCTTGCCACCGGCTGTGTCCCCACGTCATTGCAACTAGGCCAAATCACCCCCATTATCAAAAACTCTTTGGCAGACCCAAACGACCTCAATAAGCTTCGTCCCATCTCCAACCTTCCCCTTCTTTCTAAAGCCCTGGAAAAATGTGTCCTTCTCCAACTAGATAGACACATAGAACACTTTAACTTACTAGACCCCTTCCAATCTGGCTTTAGGAAAGGATGCAGCACTGAAACCGCCATGCTAAACATTGTTGACGACATCCACCACTCACTTGACAATGGCGAATCTAGCCTTCTGATCCTCCTTGATCTCTCTGCAGCGTTTGATACTGTTAACCACTCTACTAAATGTTCTTAGAGATCGATTCGGCCTGAATGGTACGACACACAAATGGTTTGTCTCATACCTACAACACCGTTCTCAACAAATCAAAATTCAAAATTGCCTATCTAACCCTACCTCCATCTCCTTAGGAGTTCCGCAAGGATCCATCCTCTCTCCCACTCTCTTTAACCTTTTCATGGAACCCCTCACACTCATTCTTAAACAAGCCGAGATCAACTACCACCTCTATGCTGACAACACCCAACTCTATTATAAGATTAAAACTCATGCTGACATCCTTCACCTCAACAACACACTCATCAAGATTCAATCCTGGTTCCACAGTAACCACCTCAAACTCAACCCTAAAAAAACTGAAATTATTCTTTTTTCCCCTAAAAATAACCAGCTCCCCATTCAGAATTGGATCTCTGACCTTAACACCCTCAACTGCTCCTTATCTTTGTCCTCCTCAGTCAAATCACTAGGGATCTCCCTTGACAACCTCCTAACCCTCAAGGTACACATCAATAATTCTGCCAAAGGAGCCCTCTTCACTCTCCGCCACCTTAAGAAAAATCAAGCCCTTCATCCCTATCGATGATTTCAAACTCGCTGTCCAATCCCTTGTTCTTTCTCGCATCGACTATGGCAATGCTATTCTCACCGGAATTCCCAAGATCCACCTAGCACCTCTTAAATCTGTGCTTAACCTTGCAGCTAGGCTTACCTCAGACTGCAATCGATTCAACCACATATCCCCTGCCCTTAAAACCCTTAAATGGCTCCCCATTGAAGGTAGATCCACTTACAAAACAGCCTGCATTGCACACAAAATTCTCCATCAGAATACACCGACCTACCTCGCTAACAAACTCACTAAAGCTGGTTGCTCCCGTTCCTTGAGAAGTACTAACACCCTCCTTCTTATCCCCCCCTTCTAAAAATGAAAACCACCCAGTCTCGATCCTTTTCCGGCAACACTCCCTGCATTTGGAATGCCCTTCCAACTGACCTTCGATGCAACCCTTCCTACTCTAGTTTCAAAAAAGAACTCAAACTACATCTCCTCAATAAATACTGGGGACCCTAATCCATATCTGTAATATACCACTGGCTACATCTGTCCGACCCTATATGCATTCGCCCTCCCTTTTTTTTTTAGCCTTTCTCGCCCTTCCTCCTCGTCACTTCCCCCTCCCTGTTTACCACCTTCACTCCTCCTTGCTCCCCCCTTCCCTTGTCCACCCTCAGCCCTCATCCCTCCAACACCCCCCCCCACTTCTGCCCCTCCCGCTTCTCTTCCTTACCAACCTAACGGACCACTAACCTCCCTATCCTGACTCCGCAATTTTCCAGCTCTTTTTTCAATTTGTGCCTTTTTGATATTTTTGATTTATCACATCTTACACATTTTGTTGTGCTTATTTCCCATATTTATCATTTTGAAAACTGTCAGACGGAGACCTATATGTTGCTTATATACATTGATGCTATGTATGTCCCCTGTCTTATTGACCTTTCTTGTCTCTAAAATGTAAAGCGCTCTGATACCCCCGGGTCCAGCCAGCGCTATATAAAACCTCTAAAATAAATAAATTAAATAAAATAGTCACTGGGAATAGTTAAAATATAATGTATAGCTTCCTAAGGATGTCGGTCGGAGTTGTCTCCAACTGACACCCTCTCAGATTCGGAACAGACCGACCTCCGGTCAGCAGTCTCAACCTCATGATTATGATGTGACCACACACTGCGTGGTCGCATACTCCCATTTCTCTATGGGAGCTTGTGCTACAGCCGTAAACTGGCCATAGTACAAGCTCCCATAGAGAAATGGGAGTTTGTGTAAATCCCTGCACCCTGTGGCAGACACCTTAAGTTGCCTGCCACATGGTGCAGGGATTTATGGTGCCCCTCAGGGCCACAGCAGGAGGATACGTAGGCAAGGGGGCCCTGCTAGGGGCTCCCAAAGTTGCTTTCCCACAGCCTTTCTGCTTTGAAAAGGCCGGCACAGAAAGGCTGTCAGAAACCGACATCGTAATCTGGATGGCGGAAACGCCGCCCAATTGGGATTACGGGCCGGCCCCTGACATGCTCCTTGAGCCTGTCCAAAGCCAGCTGGAATGACCGGCTGGTTTAAATTCCGACCACCTAGATTGTAATTAGGCCAGCGGAATTGAAACCAATGATGTCGTTCGTAAAGCCTCTGATATCGTAGTCGGCCCCGTAGTTGGACGAGATTATGCATTGATTTTAGACATCTACATTTAACAGCATAATTAAGATTAGTGGTCTAGACTCTAAAGCAGCTGTTTTTATATTTTGACTTATGTGGACCCCCATTTTATCGTTACTGGAACCCAGTGACTTCCACTGAATTATTATTGAAATTCGGGACGACAAAACCAGTTAAGCATTTTTGATGATTTGAACTGCAAAACAATACGCAAATAAATATTGAAACAAGCATTCTTCAAACAAATGATGAAATATTTTACTTAGTTCACACATACATATTTTAAAAAAATCAAAAATGTTGTTTTAGTGAGACGGTTGGAGCTTTTCTAAATTCAATAGAGGCCACATGTTGCCCACATTCTCTTTGAGGACATAGCGTAAAAACAACATTATTTTACATGTTACTTCTTTAGCTATATACGTTTTTTTAACAAGTTAATTTTACTTAATTTTCTAAGCAGTCACAGACTCACTGAGAATGCTTTGCGGACCCCTTGCGGGTTCCTGAACCGCAGATTCAGAAACACTAGTCTAGTGAGAATCCTGAGTTTTATTTTTGCCTCAAACATGTAAACTTTATTCTGCTGTGAAACTGAGTTGATTAGCATTCCAAATGCAGTCGTAGTCTCAGCTCTAGCTTACCAGCATAGATAGCAAGGCAATTAGGTATTATGAGAAAAGAACTACTTCTGAATCTTGCAGTTTTCCAAAGCTATATAGATGCAGTGGAGCATGTAAATTAATTTTATTACTGTATAGAATGTTATAGCCTAGCTATTACTTTATTGAAGGTCAGAAGCAGGGGTGTGGAATTCCTGCCATGACACATTGTTTGGGGTCAGGGACAGCACAATTCCATGTTTATTTTGTCCTTGGCACAAATAGGACCAACCCACTGCAGAACAAGCCCTTTGGCTGTCAGTTTACAGTATCACATTATGGGTCAGGGAAGGGTATCATCTACAGTTAAGGTCATATTTATGTCAATACATTAATGCTGGTCAGACTTGTACATATGGTTCCTTATTACAAAGCCTTTCTTATTAGGGGAGTGCTCTAAGGAAATGTTGTTGGCTCGGAAAACACTACTAGTGCGTCCAGTGTAAAAACATGTACATTTTCAAAGTTTAACAATATGAGGCTAGATACAATGTTACCAGAATGCTCTCTAATTAGATGCAAATATCTTCAGAAGTTTGGAAGCAAGTTTGATGATCTTTGCTTTCAAAATAAAATGTTCATAAAAGAATGCAACTAGGAAGAAAAAAACTGTGGAACTGTAGGTTACATTTCTTTGAAACATCATTTAGTAAAATGTGGGGAAGCATGCTAGTATTTCCAAAAAAGGTTCATAATGGAAAATGAGTGCAAACAGTTTCAACAAGATAATTGGAGACATGTACATAAACAAGCATTGGCAAAGCCATTAGATATGATATTGGTGGTAAGCATTTTGGGTTTTTTCAATGCATGTCTTGTTTTGCTATGGTTTTTGTAAAACATTTTGGGAGCTGCCAGGCCCTCACCACTATAATAAGCATTGGGAAAAAAGGAATAATATTGTTTGGTCTCGAACAGCAACATTGTCACAGTAGTCCCTGGCACTGAACTGGCACTGAACTAAAATACTACTGAAATGTTCCCTGTGAAACAGCGGAAGCCTGTCGATGGATAGATGGATGGATGGATGGCTGGATAGTGGATGGATGGATGGATAGATGGATGGATAGATGAATAGATAGAAAGATAGATAAATATATAGATAGATAGATAGATAGATAGATAGATAGATAGATAGATAGATAGATAGATAGATAAATAATTGTAACACAAATAAAAAGTCACGGTTAACTCTAGACCTAATTAAAGGGTCACTTATTTAAGAAAGTCACAAAATTGCACCAATGGCATATGTTCTTGCATTAGTGCAGATTTATGGCTTTCATGAATTTACAAGAATTTACAGAAGTAGGCCAGGAAATCATACTCCTAGAAAAAATGTGTGAACTGCTTTTTAGCATGAGCAAATATGCGGGTGTAGATTTGCTCATGTGAAAATCCATTGAGCGTTTACAAGTTCACTTTCTCTTCAACCACTTTCTACCAACCCTGGAAGAAGATTTACTTCTGCCATTGTCAGGACTAAATTTCCAACACTTCTCAGTTAGGGTAAAGATGTGTGAAGAGCTGGCAAAAACCCCTAAAACATGCAATTTAGTAGGTCTGCACAGAATTTAGAGAGCATTCCAACCCTGGAACTATTGCTTAATGCTATCTTCAGCCCCGGTATGTTGATCTGTGGAAAGGTGGCAAAAAAGTAATTACTAGGATTCAAACCCTACTGAAGTTTGAGCCCTGGCATTATCAGAAAGCCTACTATCATAGCTTTTATAAAATGAGATTGCTGCTATAATTTATCGCTGCACTACGCAACACCAAAGCGACCAGTGGACTTTTTTACGGGACAAGTAGATTTATGAGGCAAACTGTCCCAAGAATAAGTAGATATTTTATTAGATGCCACACGCCTGAGAAGGCATGTGCTTGTGCTGTAGAACACTAATAATCTGTGTTGATGGAAGCATATTTGCTCTGTGGCCAGA
The DNA here is from genome assembly GCF_964261635.1 of Lissotriton helveticus. NCBI lineage: Eukaryota > Metazoa > Chordata > Amphibia > Caudata > Salamandridae > Lissotriton > Lissotriton helveticus. The sequence continues at coordinate 888,217,645 of NC_136059.1, forward strand.
CATGTTGTTAGTCAGTGAATCTGAGGAATTTATATGCATCTTCAGTGACTTTTCGATATGGGTTTTTACAACCCTTTTAGGGGTACCAAAAGGAATCGAAGATTATAGTGAAGATTCTAATGTCCTCTTCAAGGGGAATCATGTCTTGACTTGACTGGTGGTGAGGGATGTATGACGTTACAATGCATACTTTTACCACGCATACCTTTACAACGCGGTATTTACAACGAATACCGTTACAACGCATAGCGCTTAGAGGTGCTGGATAGTGGTAAGTATAATTTTCTATTCCAACTCCAGTCCCCGTGGACACTAGGGAAGGTGTTGGATAGAACATTAAACTTATTACTTACCCTAGAGCGCCCCCCAGCGCAATGCGTTGTAATGGTATGCGTGGTAATACCTGCGTTGTTATGGTAGTGCGTTGTAAAAATTTCATTGTAAACGTTGCATACCGGTGGTGAGCTAATAAATCAATGGATGAGGGCTATGTGAAAAGATAACAGTTGCTAGGTTGGGATCATCAAAAGTCTGATGGTGTTAGGTAGTGTGTTCCTTATTTTGCCATTTTCAGCTTTAATTATCAGTTCCCAGGACGTTTTCTTCTTAACTGAAGTCTGCATCAATTGATGACAGTTTTTTGTTGACACTTTGGTATTGCATCACGAGCAGCGGGATAAATCATGGCTCCGAAGGGCAGAGGTACAAAAAAAAATGGCAGCAACACTAACACCGATAACGCCGTAAGCTCCAACACGCCAAGTGCGGTACAAGCATCGAACCATCCTGACCCTAAAGCTGGTGTACCTGGGAGTAGTGCCGGAGCGACAATTGGGACCGCAGTGCCTAACAACGCGCCTAACAACAAGGCTATTCAAGGTGAGCCAAGCACAAATATAAATACGAACTTAAATATAAATGAAAGTGAGAAAGGCTCTAAAACCTCCGCTGTGCAATCAATTTTCCTGAGAAAAGGCGCCGCGGTCAGTGTAAAATCCACTACTGGGATGATAGCAAATGGCAACTCTGGCGGCTCTGTTAATACAGGAACTGTGAAAGGCTTGGTCTCCCCGAGTGTAATATCAGTGTTGGGGAAACACAGCGAGCAGGATATGAGGATCGGGCTGATTCGGAGTCCGCAATTTCAGAGGGCAAGTTTTATTCTATGCCAGATCTTTCAGCTGTTTCAGAGGACGAGGGTAACAGTTTGCTAGGTGAATGGGGAGATGAAGAGGCACTTTTCGGGGAAGACGACGATATGGACAAAATGGAGCAGTCACCGATGCAGGCCAGGGGACTGGTTGACTATCAAGATACTGTCAGACGGAACCCCGAGGTAGGGGGACTATCACAAGAAATGACTCCCCTAGCACAACCTGCCTGGGAAGGGAGGGAAAGTGAACAGCAAGAGCGGGCACAAGACCAGAACCAAGGTTTAACGGAGGAGGAAGTTAATGGAGCCACTTTGGATTTAATTTACAAGAGCATTATGGCACATAGGGCAGAGACTAAAGCCGAAAGTAACCGCACTCAGGGAGCAGTCCGGAAACTGCAGAACACCATGCGACGAATGGTTAAATCTATTAATGAACTCACTACGCTCGTTACAGAAACTGAGGAACATATCTCCTGTGACGAAGATTCATTGACAAAACAGCAAGTGGCTATAGAGGCTCTACAGGCGACAAGAGCTGATGTAGAATGGAAACTGACGGACTTAGAAAATCGCACAAGGCGCAATAACCTTCGAGTTTTAGGCATACCGGAATTAAAAGAAGGGAAAGACGCACGTAAATTCATTATTGAGACCTTCTCAGAAGCTTTCCCCGAGCTAAGTGATTGGCAATGGGAAAATGAGGTTATTAGGGCACATCGATTTCCGTTCACCCAGCGCAAAGCTCATGGAGCCTCAAACTCATCTGCGGGTCCTAAAGCACACCCACGGGCGATATTGATTTGCCTAAATAACTTCATCCTGAGAGAAGCTCTATACGATCTAGCTCGCCCGGATAACCGTCTCACAGCTAGTGGGTGCGAATTCTTTGTTCGTCCGGATTTCTGTTCTACAACTGTGACACTAAGATGGCAATTTCAAAAACTATTTACGCCATTTCAAGCCAAGGGTGCACAGATATTCCTTCTGAATCCAGCTAAGCTCAAGGTGATTTACAGGGGACAATCTAAATATTTTACATCGGAGTCCCAGGCACAAGCGTATCTAAAAACCATAGACGCCAATACCGGAGCACCTTAACCTGACTGTGTGTTAACAAAGAAACTGGCAGGGTACTTCAACGTACTTCACAGGGTGTGAATCTGGTATTACAAAGAAGGCTGGTGATTTCAGCCTGCACTAGCAGTAAAAATTAATACTGCTATATGACTTTTTTTTTTCTTGGTTTATGAGCAGATTGATGGGACATTTACAAATCAGACACACGTAGGTTTGGGGTCTTCAATTAAATGGTTAAAGGGATAGAGATGTCTCTCTTTGACTGATCTTTATAGATAATTTCAGTTGACTGATTTTTTTTGGCCGGTTAGAGATAATCTGCTCCGTTAAGGTTGGGTTAAAAGATAGCAGGAAAATGCAGTATAAGGGTGGCGGCCTTGCAGGCTTTTCTGTGGAGGTGGATCTCGCACACTCGCATCACTAAGGACTATGTCCTTTTGCCCTACAGTGGGTGGCAGGAGGGGGAAGGGTGGAAGGGAGGGTGGGGCTGGGTTGGGTCTATATGGGAGGGTGGTGGGGGTTAAACATAAAAATAGATCTCAAGTGCATTTTTTTTGTATTTTGTATGTGAGGTTTGCAGGGCAGTGGTGGAACGGACTTTCGGTTAGTGAGAGATTATGGAATGGCAGCTAGAATGTTGATATTAGGTACGTTGAATGTCAGGGGCCTCAATGCCATAAATAAAAGACAACGAGTGGCTAGGGAATTGCAGTGGCTCAGCTGCGATATCATTTCTCTTCAAGAGACGCATGTAGTATGGTCTAGGCGGAAACTTTTGAGTGAGCTTGGGTATAATGTTTTAGTATGAACTAAGCAAACTTCTACGACCCGTGGGGTGCCTATATTAGCTCGAAAGCATTTTATAGGTTCTGGGCGGGTCTTGGGGGATAGCGGTGGTAGATGGGCAATTACAGAATGTACTATAGGAACCTTTAAATGCACGGTGTGCTCCATCTATGGATCTAACTTTGATGAGTCAGCGGTTCTAGAACATCTTAATACTGAGTTAGCAACATGGCCTTCCTCAGTAATAGTTTGCGGGGACTTAAATATCAACCTTCAACCAGGTTCATTAGGTAATGACAAATATGTGTATGTAGGTAGGAAACCTAAAGTATACAGAGCATTACAAGCACTTGTTACCTCACACGGATTGACTGATGCCTGGTTTCATCTCAGGGGTGGCAACCCTAGATATACTTTCTTCTCGGCACCTCACCAAAATATGGTGCGCCTTGATTATTTCTTAGTGTCACAAAGCTTACTTCATGAAGCACAAATGCAAGTGTATCCCCGAGCTACGTCCGACCATGGTCCTGTAGTCCTCTCTATTCAGATATTTTGTCCTCCTAGTAAGCCCCGTGAATTCCATTTTGATCGCAAGTTGTTGTTGGTCATAACATTTCAAGAGTATATGAGAGAGTGGGTTGCAGGGTTTTTTAATTATAACAGAGGAAGTACTGAGAGCGGGATAGTCTGGGATACGTTCAAAGCTGCTTTTAGGGGGGAGGTGCTTTGCTTCGGGCTATACGCGCATAAACAATCACGTCTCAAGCTGCAAGAGCTATATAATGATTTAGGAAAGGTTGAAGAGTGGCTTGTTCAAGATATATGCTGTAGTAGAGACACCCAAGACTCAGCAGCTGAGGTGGCCCGTTGTAAGGCAAAGGTAAATTATCACTGGAGTAAGGAGGCGGCAAAAACTTATGAGACTAAGCGTCAGTTGCTGTATGAGTACGGGGAGGCAAGTGGCAGGTGCCTGGCCCAGAGAATGAGAACTAGGGAAGTTGCACAACGAATTAAATGTATTAAAAATGAACCTGGACAAACTGTAGAAACCGAGATGGAAATTCTGGCAGCTTTTAGACAATTCTATGTGCGTCTATACACCAGAGAAGAGTATGACAGTAGTAAAGCAATATCTATGCTCGGACAAATATGTGAGCAAAATTTAGATAGGGAAATCGCAGCTAACCTGGAGGCTCCAATAGCGATGTCTGAACTTGAAGCAGCAATCAATGCACTTCCAGCAGGTAAGGCAGCGGGCCCTGACAAACTTCCGCTAGAGATTTATAAATCTTTTTTTCAAGTTTTGAAGCATGACATGTTAGCCACATTTAGGATGGCACAGACTGGGAATTAACCTAAAACGTGGGATGAGGCCAGTATTGTGGTTTTTAGAAAGAAGGGGAAACCTGCAGATCTACCAGCCTCATACCTGCCTATCTCGTTATTAAATACTGACGGGAAAATGTACTCGAAAATATTGGCGACCAGGCTCTCAGAGGTGTTATCCCCACTGGTTTCCGTATATCAGCATGGGTTCATCCCTAAGCGGGGCACAACTGATCACGTTAATCGTGTGATCACTTTAATAGATTATGCGAATGCCTTGCGCATCCCATTGAGCCTTATATTGCTGGACGCAGAGAAGGCCTTCGACCAAGTGTTGTGGGCCTTCTTATGGGACCTGATGAAACTTCAAGGGTTTGGGCCAAAATGTATAAAATCGATAAAGGCGCTGTGTCAACAACCCAGTGCACGGATCCATGTAATGGGGCTACAATCAGCAGTGGTGCCAATACAGAGAGGGACCAGGCAAGGATGCCCATGCTCCCCGCTGTTATTCGCCCTTTACATAGATCCATTTTTAAAAATGATGGAGAAGAGTCCCCGGATCCCCCCAGTCAGGATACAACATCAACAATATCGGGTATTAGCGTATGCTGATGATGTGGCCGTGCTCTCTCCAAGGCCGTCTTTGGCAATGCCCGAGATCGAACATTTAGCGACGGTATATGGCTCGGTATCTGGGTATAAATTAAATACCGCTAAGACCCAGATATTATGTGTCAATATTAAGTCTTTTGCTGCAACCCGGGTCCTAACTGAGGTCACATATTTAGGAGTGCAGATCAAAGCCTTGGCCTCGGCTACGGTAGAATCTAATTGGCAGAAACTGCTCAGTGGGATTCGTAAACAATTGGATCAATTTGAATGTTTACATTTGACGCTGGTAGACAGGTGTAATACTTTAAAAATGATGGTATTACCCAAGATTTTGTATTTTTTTCGCTGTGTACCATTAGAGATTCCTCTTGCATATATCGCACAGCTGCAAGCGATTTGTATGAAATTTTTATGGGCGCAAGGAAAGGAACGGCGCGCTAAAAAGTATATGGTACCCACAAGGGCAGTTGGTGGCTGGTCGGTACCTGACTTCCTTCTATATTATTATGCGTGAATGCTCCAGCGGATGAATATTTTACTTATCGGGGTAGGACCTTCGGAGCCAGCATTACAACCTTCAATATATGGTTTACTCTTAGGGGGCTGAAGCCAGGAATCACCTTTTTCTTAACATAGATTGGAATTACTACAAACGCACCAGATTTAAGGTGTTAGCTGCTGCCTACAAAGTTTGGAAGGCAATAAAAAATTACTACAAAATCGAAAAGACCTCTATCTATACTCCGCTGACTGCCCCGATTTTACATCCCAGTATTTGCTGGGATTGTATCGTGGTGAGCTGGCGTACAAGAGGGTTAATCACTGTGGGGGATCTGTATACCGGGGACGGTTTAAAGCCATTTACTCAGTTGAAGCAAAAATATCAATTACCAACTACACACTTTTATAAATACTTGCAAATGCGTGAGTATTTAACAGAAATGACTATAAGTACTATACCTAACCCTCTTATCGAGGCAAATAAAAAGGGTGCCCGAATTGGAGTACTGTACAATTTAATGCTAGAGGCTATGCCTGATGACTTAGAAGTACAAGTGAGTAAATGGGAGAACAGGCTAGGATGTCCCGGAATACCGCTTGAGAGCTCTATTGAACTTGCTGGACGAATACTTATGTCCGCTAATCTTATAACACAACATTATAAAACCCTGTTTTATATGTACCGCACCCCTGACAAAATCTCAAAGTGGGGGGGAGACCCAGACGGAAAATGCTTTAGATGCAAAAATAATAATTTATAATAAATATTTTATGAAATTTTTATGAAATTAGAGATGATTTAAAAAAAGTTTAACATTGTACAAAGTCTGTTTTTATTGTTATTGCGTATTTCTTTCTGTACCGTGCCTTTTTTTTATATTCATTTATCGAAATAAAGATTTTTGACTGACTGACTGGCTTTAGATGCAGTGCCCATCAGGCGTATTTAAAAAATATCTTTGGTACTTGTGTAAAATTAACAGAATTATTTGGGCATGTAAATAAGTTCTTATCCGAGATTTTGGGTACCCCTTTTCAGCTTTCAACCATGCAGATTTTGCTGGGTATAGATATGGGGTGCGCTCAAGCCGAGCCTAGTAATAATGTCGGTTATTTGATATTTGTGGCTACAGCGGTTCTAAGGCTCTGCATTTCCTCATGTTGGCTACAAAGTGAACCTCCGTCATTTGACGCATGGCGAACTCGGTTCTTATTTACCTATAATATGGAATATAATTTGTATGCTATGAAGGGAAGGCGAAAAATGGCATTGGGGCAGCAAATATGGGGCCCGGTCAGAGCTTACATGGATGCAGAAGATTGAGTAATCCTGATCTTCTTTGTACCACTTTTTATTTTATTCATTTATAACTGATCATCAATCGGATAGCTACGAAATATTCTAGTATGTGATTTATTCTACAATATGTGAAATATTGGACGTAACTTGACTATGCTCAGATTTTAAGGTCTGAATCTGGCTGCAGTGACATATTCCTCATTCCCCTTTTTTTAATTTTTATTTCTTTTCTTGGTGAAAATAATGTTCAGTACACTGCTCTCGCACCACACAATTGATTAATGAAAAACTGTGTATCTCAATCTGTATTCGTGATCTCTACTTAATAAAGATATTAAAAAAAAAAGAGAAGAGGCAGCTTGCAAGACTTCCAAACACTCAGGTAGCAGTCTCTATGCTATAGCGACATCGCACATTTCTTGATCATCTTTCAACAAGGGTGTATACCTCGACACCAGATGATGATGGCCTCTTGTAATGTTTTATGTGCCGGTTATCATTACTCAGCTGTTATGTCATAAGCTTTTGTGATGCTCTTTTCTACATTTTATGCAAATATCATCAAGGTAGCCTACATCCAAAAGGGCTGACTGCTAACTTGCCAGTCTGGTATGTCCAATAGTTAATGAGTAATGCATCTCCTCTCAGCCAAATTAAATATGATTATCAGCTCTAATGAATGCTAGTTGATAAAGATGTTAACAGGTGGCTCATTTACTGCAATTACATAAAGCAAAAACACGACTTAAAACTTACATTTAAATATATTATGTAAACAACTTTCGGCAACAGTTTATTATAATCGCTGTCACTATGAATTTCAAGTGCCATTAACATATTTACATATGTAACAGCCCTTACACAAATGTCAGATTAAGATGGTTCCAATTAGTAAGTTATGTTCTAATTTCGGAACTACTTTATTAGTATGGTGAAAGGTGTTTCTTCTCGCAGCACGGTTTGCATAAAATGCAGACTCATATTTAGCATCATAGTCGTAGTTTTAAAGCTTTATTCGATTTGACAAACAAATCGTAAAAGCACACAATTATCCATTCATTCAATATAATATAACAAGAATAAAAATACATAATTTCATTAAAATATCACTGAATCAGAGAGCAGCAGAGAGTGCAAACAATAGATAAAAAATAGAGATGTTCCAGTGTTAATTTCTCGCTGTTTATATCATAAAGGCAAACAGATCAAGACACTGCCATATAGAATAGATAAAGTGCATGTGCAATTCTACAAATTCATGTTCTTTCTTTTTATTCTAAAAACGAGAAATAGTAACTAAATAGGCTACAGCTTAATACTCATTTATTTATATTGCATTCGTATTTTAAGCACTCTACTTATAAAATTTAAAACGGTGGCACAAATGTCAATGGAGTCAAGTGAATATAAGTAGCTAAGACCTTCTCTATAAGAGCTGGGGCGGCGAGGCCAGAATATGAGGAGCAAAAATTTGGAACTCAGGTTTTTGCAAAGTGCACAGAAAAAAACAAAATTCATGGGTATATTGTTTTGCCACATTGTCACAGGGACAAGATGGGAGATTGTCACACCATCCACCTTAGTTAGGAAAAACTACCAAGAAGTTGATCATGCGCAAGCGAAATCTCGTTAGATAAAATCTATATTGCGACTCCAAAAAAAAGGATAAATAAGGTTGGATCTGGTTTGTGGGAAGATTAGCATTGCCCATACTCAAAGAGCTTTGCTGATTCAATAGCTGTTGATGGTGTATGCTAACTCTTTGGTAATATAAAGACTTAATTAAGGGTTTTGCTTGAGAAGGCATTTTAAGAGGATCATTAAAAAACTCAGGTAAACCCAGTTCACTAATTTCAGGTAACCAAGCCATGGGATCCTCTCAGCATTGTACATAGAAAGACAGTCCATAATAATGGATCTTGGAAAATCTAGCTCCGGTGAAAGGTATTCACCCATAATAGCAAGGGGACAAGTCCAATGCGATCGTCAATGTGTTTGAGTTTGAGTTTGAGTTTGAGTTTGAGTTTGGGCGGCTCATCCAGCCCCTGGTCTCCCCTCTTCTGGCCTCCCTCTCTTGGTTCTCCTCCTGTCCCCTCCCCCTCAGATAAAACACTAGGCATTAAGCTCAATTCCCAACTCACCCTCCACTCCCAGGTTAGCTCTGCGGTATCTTCCTCTTTCCTCTCACTGCGTACTATACGCAAGGTGTCCCGCTTCTTTACCTTTTCTGCTCTCAAACTTATCATTCTGGCCATGGTGGTGTCCCGCCTGGACTACGGGAACGCTCTGTATGCCGGTATTCCTGCATACAGCTTGCGCCGCCTACAACAGATCCAAAACCAGGCGGCCCGCCTAGCCTTCAACCTTCCCAAATTCCACCACTCTACCCCACTTCTGAAATCTCTCCACTGGCTCCCAGTGCGGGCTAGAATTCAATTCAAGCTCACATCCATCACTTTCCTGGCCCGATTGGACCTGGCACCCGCCTTCATCTCCTCTGAGATTGTTCCCTATGTCCCCTCTAGGGAACTACGTTCTTCTTCCCAGTCCCTCCTCTCCATCCCCCGCTTCCGGAGAAAGAAGTGGGGCGGCTCCAGATTTGCCATTCTGGCACCAACCCTTTGGAATTCCCTTCCCCTTCATCTTCGTGCCATCACCCTCTATCCCCAATTCCGCAAAAGTCTTAAAACCTACCTATTCACAAAATACTTTGAATAAATTCCCATTCCTCTCTCCCTGCTCTTAACCCTCAGCCCCCACTAGCTACAGCGCCAAGAAACCGCCGGTATACGTGCGCTTTAAAAGTGCTTTTAAACTCAAACTCAAACTCAAACTCAAACTCATTTAGCTGTGTAGTGTGTAGTCATTTCTTTAACAGGCTTCTGACCCAATTTAGCTGCAAAACAGAAAAGTACCTCAATTGCTGTGGTTGACTGCTGTTCCTTTAGGGTCAACAGATATGATTGTCCTTGACAGCAAAAGATTTAGACTTTCTTGACTTGGGGGCACTCAGCATGACATAAAACTTTTTTGTGATTCACTTTCAAGTCCAGAGATGACATAAAATCTACAAAGGTGTCTAAAGATCGCTGGAGGCTCATAGCTGTTCTTGCAAGAAGGACAGCATCATCTGCATAGAGTAATGTTATAAAGAAAATGTTACCAATCTTTGGGCAATACAAACTCTTTTGCAGTAGATGAGCCTCTAAGCCCATTTGTATAAACAAGAAATAAAAAAGGGTCCAGCATGGAGCCCTGGCAGACCCTTTCCGGTGAAATAATTGAGTTTGTTCTCTCACCATTACTACCACAGCATATTTTAAACGTGGTGTGAGAGTGTAAGCTTTGCAGCAGGACAACAAGGGGTTGCTGCACGCCCATATCTCCCATCATACTCCACAATCTGTCAGATTGACAGTATCAAACACACTGGATATGGTCATGAAGGCCAGATGTAAAGAGCTCTTCATGGACTTAGTGTATTTACTGACAATCGGTGACAGATTCAAACATTGTTCTGTCGCACCCATTCATTGCCTAAAGCCATATTGTGTTTTTGCGATACAAAAGGGGATGATGGACTGGATTCAGCAAACCGGGCTGAAGACGGCTGTAATGCCAGAAACCGGTCCTCGGAAGCTTGTTTCCGGTCCAGGGAAGGCATGGCTTGGCAGTTCGGGCTGGACTGTTCCCATGAGGCACAGGGTCAGACTGATTTGCATATAGCCATGTCTGAACTGGGGTGGCAGAGTGGGCTAAAGAACGGTGATGGATTCAACCCAGATCTTTTGACTGGGTGTGAGTATTTGATTGGTTCAGATGCTCCGTCCATCACCACCTCCTTTCGTAACGATATTGTGTTTTTGACTAAACTTTATTTACAAAAGCCCACTTACCAAGCCAAAAGGACCCTGCCCAAAACTTTTACTGTGGCATCAATGAAAGATATAGACCTATCCAGGTCAGGTCATTCCTGTCTCCTTTCTTGAAGATAGGGACCACAGTAGCCTCTTTCCATGGAGCAGGCAGAGGACATATGTTAGAGGCCCAATAAGTGTTTGTTAACAGAGGCACCCAAAGACAGGTGTTATCCTTATTTAAGTCAAGAGGGACCCCTTTCTGGTCGGGTGCTTTAAGGCAAATACCCTGTGTTAGCACTGATTCCACATCCTTGACAGAGATTGAATGACTAAGCTGCAACGCTTGGTCCATGTTTTCGATAATACCGACATCCTTATCGTCAGGGTTTAAAACTCTATTTGAGGATTTAAATGATGAGTGAATAATGGGATGGCCAGGTATTCTTTGATATCAGGGAATCTATTTTTTGTGCGGGAGCTTCTGAGAAAACCAGGCGATTAATAACTTCCCTGAATTATTTTATATCCTTTAAAGCCCTGGCGGCCAAAAGGTCCGACCAGGCCTCTTTCCTAAGCTCATGCTTCCTCTGGGCTCCATGTAGTTCTTTCTGGATGCCCTAACTAACTCTTTATTGTGGGGAATGATATTCAGGGCTCTTCTCAACTCTTTGTGTGCTTTTGTGAGGTCAGAATTGAACCATGGTTCATGTAGAACGATCTTGGTGGAACATCTATCTAATAAAGCTGATGAAATGACTGAAGAAAGTGCCTCAAAATCTCAAAATCTCAAAAGAGGGCAGCAGGCATGCCACCAAGAGTCAAGCACCTATCGAGGAGGGCAATGTTGTTACTCAAGATTTTAAAGTCAAAGTTCTGAGCGTTTACCCTATCCCATTTCAGCCATAGGCCTTTATTCATGTTGTACTTGATTGGGGGGGGGGGGGGGGTCAGTTGGCTTTGAGGTCCCTACCTGCAAGTTTGGGTGGAGTTGTACTACTACAGGGTTGTGGTCACTAGCACAGTTGGGAAAAATTGTGAAGTCCTGAACAAGGCTGATATAATTAGTAGATAGAAACATACAATTAATTGTACTTTAATTTCCTCCACCCACAAAGACCATGCAGTAAGTGTTACAATCATTGGAACAGTCAAATAAGGGAATTAGATTGTTAGAAATTGAAATGCCATTCAACGTAAGCCTGAATGGGAGAAATGGCTCCTTTGGTGCTCATCCTTGTTTTCGACGCCACAGACACTTAAACAACTAAAATCACACATTCTACAATTAAAATTACCAGCCCACAGAATACATAGCAGCTGTCTAGAGAGGTTTACTTTACTCATTTCCTTGTTTAAATTGTCAACGACTTGTGAGTTGCATTGGTCACAGATATTATAATAGAAGTTGACAATTAAGAAATCCACAGTGCTAAGGCCAGAAAGTAAAAACAATTGATACCGGGGGGGGGGGGGGGGGATCGACATAGTGAATTAACCTTCAACGCACAATATTTTACTGAAATGAGCACTGCCACGCCACCCTTCGCCCTCCCTGAAATGGCAGGGATAGCCCATATACGATAGGAATAAAACCCATTTAGGTAAAAATCATTCACAGACTAAGCCTTTTGTAAACACTTTTTTTTATCATAGCCAGAAAGTAAACACACCCAGTCTTCAATTCTCAACTTCGTGCCAATTCCTGCAAATAAGGAATTAGAATTCAATAACTTCTGAGCACATTCAACAGCCAGTTCAATAGGGGTTGGGTTCAACATGTGGGCCACGGATAGAGCTTCCTCAGAGCCATCATCAGTATTCGTTACAACTTCGAGTGTGTGAGCGTAAAGGTGGCTAGAAATTGCTGAGAGTCAATCAATTTATTCCAGAGTGGTCAAAACATCAAATCAATTGCTCACTGGAAGCCTTGGGGAGAATGTACAAGCCAATGATGCCACCGGAGTCCTTGCAGGAGCCAGCCTTGCAGCCTGCCACGTTAGTGATGGAGGGTAAAAAAACGAAGCTATTTCTCTGATTTGATGTGGTAAATTGGCTAGATGTTGAGGAACAATCAAACGGTGTACTACTCTCCCAAGAGATCTGAAGTTGACCAGCGCTTTACCGCTGCCTGGGGAACATTTACGGAAACCCACTGAAAAAAACTCTTCCATCTGTTATGATTTGTGGGAGAGGGCTGCAGCATGCCCCATGTTTGCCCCAAACCAATGCAGCACCTTCTGCCTTAAATTAACCACTGTTTCTTTTGTGTCTTTCTTCAGAGCTGGGATGCGATCCAAGATGATGAGCATAAGGAGTAACCTGCGGAGGAAGGTTTAGGTGTGATTGTTGGGTGTAGTGTCAGGCTCAACTCGGACAAAACCGAGGTGTTGTTTTTTATTCAAAAAAATCCCCCTCTACCCTTACTTTGGTGGCCACCTGAGTTGAACCCTCCCCCTACACCAGTGAATTCTGCTAGGAATCTTGGTTTCCAATTTGACAACGATTTGTCTTGCAAGGCTCAAATAAATAAGGTTACCTCTGCGTGCTTCAGTAAGCTTTGCATCCATAAAATTCCCCCTTTTCTTCCCGTGGACGCATGTAGGACCATTATTTATGCCCTTATAACATCACACCTGAACTATGCGAACCGCCTGTATGTTGGAGCGCCAGCCTATTTGGTCAAACGTCTGCAGATTGTACAGAATGCGGCGGCAAGGATGATATGTAGCATCCCTTATCGTCACTCAATTTCTCCTAACTTGAAAAAGTTGCACTGGCTGCCCGTGACTAGCCGCATACAGTTCAGATCCCTGGTCTTGGCATTTTGAGCAATGCAGGGTCAAGATCCTGCTGATCTCAGAGCTCGACTTAAGCTTGCCCAGTCCAAAAGATCACTTAGATCGAATCATCTTTGCCTCTTACGTACCCCCCACTTTCGTCGTTCCAGAATGGGGGGCAGAGCTTTCGCAGTTATCACAGCTCAATCATGGAACAGCCTGCCATTGTCCCTTCATATGACAGAATTAGAATGCCTATTTCGATGCAATTGAAAATCTGGCTGTTTTTCAACCGCTCAGAGACACTTACAATTGCCTACCGTCCATAGCGACGGAACACCCCCATTGGGGTAGCTGCGTGCTATATAATTTTCTAAATAAATAAATAAAAATTGTGGAGCGAATAGACTAGAATTAACAGATGTGGGCCCGGGCAAGTGTTAATTCCTGGCTGTAAGTCCCCTGTTGGATGGGCAAGTAAGTTCTTATGTAAAGCCTTAAGCTTTTTCAACTGCTTATCCAATTTGGCTTGGCAGTTCGGGCTGGACTGTTCCCAAGAGGAGCAGGGTCAAGACTGATTTGTATGTGGCTGGGTCTACACTGGAGTGGCATGGTGAACAAAAGAACAATGGATTTAACTCAGCTCTCTTGACTGGGAGTGACTGGGAGTGAATGCTTGATTTGTTCCGCATTACGTCCATCATTTGTGTTTCTTTTGTTTTCTCATCCTAAGTGCGCCGAGAATGCCCAGACGTGGGTCCCAGGTGCCACTGGATTCAAACTAGCAAGGCTGATGAGGGATAATACCTCAAAACCAGTCCCAGGATGATTTTTCTGGTGCAGGAAGGACCTGGCTTGGCAGTTCGCGCTGGACTATTCTCAGGAGCATGAGGGTCAAGGTTGATGGTGGCAGGGTCTAAACTGGGGTGGAATAGTAACAAAAAAAGCAATGGATTTAACTCAGCTCTCTTGACTGGGAGTGAATGTTTGATTTGTTCCACATTACCTTCATCATTTGTGTGTCTCCAACTTACTAAAAGTGTTGGTTTAAGAACTGTTTTAAAATCCGACTTCACCACAAGTAAGGACTTTAAATTACGAATCCAGGAACACCAAAATGATTGGAAATGACACTTGTAAAATGAAATAAGGTGATTCCAATGCTCTCCTATGGGAGAGGTAGGTCTTGCAGTAGTGTAATATGAATTTAAGAGCTTTTCACTACTGGGACATGTAAGACTTAAAAGTACATGTCTCACTTTTTAAATACACTACATCCTGTTCTCTGGGCAGTCCAGGGCCTACCTTAGTGGTGACATATATGTATTAAAAAAGAAGGTTTGGGTGTGGTTAAAGGTTAACTGCACCAGGTTGAAATGGCGGTTTCAAACTGGACACACAGGGTCTGCAATGGCAAGTCTTAGACATGTTTAAAGGGCTACCTAAGTAGGTGGCACAATCAGTGCTGCAGGCCCACTAGTAGCATTTAATATACAGGCCCTAGGCACATGTAGCGCCACCTTTAAAGGAACTTATAGGTAAATTAAGTGTACCATTTCGGGGTTAGGCAATGCTACAATTTTTTTAAGGAGTGGGCACATGCACTTTAGCACCGATTAGCAGTGGTAAAGTAAGGAGAATCCTAAGGAGAGCAAAAACAAGATCAGGAAAAATGGAGGAGGAAGGCAAAAGGTTTGGGAGAAAACCATCCTAGGGCAGACAGGTCTAAGACACTGCTTGTGTGACCCACAGGAAGATATAGCTTCTAACAATGATAAAATACATTGGGGAATGTTATCAAGAACATAGCGCCACTTTAGCGGCCATTTTCAGCCGAAAAGCGGCGATAATTTTATCGCTGCATTATCAAGGACACGCTAACAGGCTTTAGCGCATGTTTCCTTGTACTAGCACCTGTTTTACTTCGGGCTTGCATCGCATCGCTAATGAGATGCAAAGTAGACATTCCTCACAAACATCATGAGAATACATCGCTAACGCAGCTTCACGATATTTACAATGATGCCACGTACCTGCATAGCGACAATTAAAATCGCGCTAAGCCACCATTAACGCTGGAATCTAATGTCTGCAAAATTCCTGACTTAGCTATATTATCCTATGGGATTGTCAGGCTAAGTGCACCATGTCGTATTATCAAGGATTTACCTATCGCTGAGTTTTTTTCGCTGGATTTCATGCGATATTTCCGCATTGCCCCGCTATCGCTGGATTTTTTATCGCCTTGGAGATAAGCATTGATAATAACGTGCTATCTCGGCGATGAAATCCAGCGATGGCTGGTGATAAGAAAAACTGCGCTAAACACGCTTAACGATAATCATCGCTGTTTGTTGATAATAGGCCCCTTAAAGCTATAGCAGCAAGGCAATTAAAAGTGTATGAGGTCTATCTAAAAGCATCTCAGGTGCAATCCAAAGGAAAATGCAACATTAAAAAAATCACCAGCAGAATTAACAGTCTATTAAGTGTCAATAAACCATGAATGAACATACAGGTTTATATAGTGTACCTAGAAGTGGCATAAGTTCAAGCCAAAGGATTACCCAGATTCCACACAGCACTAGAGAAATTAAACATCTATTAGCGTCTATCTACAGGTGGTAACGGCAAAACCCACATGAAGATGCAGCATTGACTAAGCACTGCTGAAATTGAGAGTTTATGAGGTCTCTCTAGTAGTGATGCAGGTCCCACCTAAAGGAAGGCACAGTTTCTAAATCACTCGGGAAATAAACCAGACCACGTTGAAGCTACAAAAAAATCGGTCTACTGCAGACAATATGGGTGGAATTAACCCCATGGGCTCAACCTTGAAGTGGTACAGTGACAAACCACAGGATGACACAGCATCCCAAAAACATCAGGTATATAGGTATATGGGTCACAAGGTAATTAAGCATCTTTATGGTCAACCCAGAAGGAACATTGACAGAAACCATTGGAAAAATCAGATCTGAAATTAATAGGCTATCGCTTTGTGAACTTAGAAGTGGTGCACTCTCAATCCAAAGGAAGATTCCATAAATCACCAGTGACGTGAAGTAATACATTTATTAATGCTCTGCACGGGTGCAAAATCACAAAAAGATACACACTGGCATTTATTTAACTTTCCAGCACAAAATGTTACTTGTGCTGGAAATTAGCCGAAAGTAACCCAAAATAGTGCTTTGAGCTACTTTGCGTCGAGGGTGCATTCCACGAGATTCTTGTTCTGCAAAGCCTAAGCTATTAACAGTAATAGACAGGTCTTTGTGCAAAAAATACCCCACCTCAGAGCAGGTGTTACGTTGGAGAAATCTTTTAATGTCGTCTATCTTTTCAATAAAGCATGTGTGTTGCACTGTAAAGCACCCATCTAATGTGTTAAACAATTTACATTTTGTCTAAGCATAGTACTTCATACTGGAAAGATAAACTTGAGGGATTGACTTGAGCTGATAAACATTGCACAACCACTGAAAGAGTGAAACACATCTTTTATTATTTTCTATCATCTTTTTTGTCACATAGACACACCATTGGAAGCAGACGAAACTGATGAGGACACACCGGGTAGCCGGGCGCCAGAACAGATAGAAGAAGGGCAGGACGTTGGAGAAACAAGTGGGCCCAGGTCTTCTGACGTCCCATCTACTGTGGCTGCAACCACTACAGAGTCAACACCCACTGTCACCTCTGCTGCGCAGCAGGACACAACACCAAGAGGCCCTCTGTCCACGCTTGTGCATCTCTCACAGACAACACAACAGTCCCTGAGTCGGTCCCAAGCTTTTTCCTCCCCTGGATCAATCAGTCAGGCCATGTCTGCTTCAATAGACTGCGAAATGCTGCATATACAGCGCCTGCAAAACAAATTACAAAGACAACGAAATGTCATGTGTCCCCCATGATCACCAACAAACTGGCAGAGAATCTAAACTGGATGCCCTCACCAACACTGTGGCAGACTTAGCAAAAGAGTGGTCTGCAGAAAGAGTCAATCAGAGGTGCATTGAGCGCAACACGGGACAGAAACTTGATAATTTGAGCCGGGCAATAAATAGGCTGGCGCATGCTACAAACATACATAGCCAGCGCACACTTGGCCTGCAAGTAGAGATAGGCCACTACAGGGGAGACGTAGCACATGGCCTGCAAAAAATTACAGCCGCAGTGGAAAAACCGCAGACCAATCAGATCATTGGGGATGCTGGCATTGGTGGCACTGACAGTGAAGTGTCAAGACATAGCAGCATTTCAGCAACGGAGACACCAATGAACCGAAGAAGCAGCAGCTGGCACATTGGGTTGGGTAGTGGCAGCTCTGGCCAGGCTACACGCAGGGTGGTACAGCGTACAAATGATGGACAGAATGCTGATAATGCAAACAAACAATGGATTTAGTCCCAGATCTCTGTACTGGGGTGAATGTATGACATTGTTCTACATTCTGTCCATCAATTGTTCTAGTTGCAGGCTACACGCAGGGGCAGGAAATGAACTTTTTGTTATCACAAAAAAGATTTCCTATGACTTTAACAAATCTGTTTTATTGGCATTTTTAGGTTACATTACATATTACATTGGAAGCATCAGCAATTCAAACACAATGTTATAGGCATATCTGTCATATAAGCACAGTCATAACAAGGTACTATGCTATGTTTACAATGCTCCAGGAGTGTGAGAAGTGAGGCATGAAATGTTCGCCTACGATTGACCAAACCATGATGATCTTGTCCGATTGCGAACCCCGGGACTGTTCATAAGAGCCAGCACGCTGGACTCTCACCCAACCGCAAGAGTCAGGGTAAACCCTAGAGCTTGAGCATACAAACAGATGACATGCGTCATGAAACAGAAAGAGAAAACTTTAACTACAGCGGCAAAATCACAATCACATTTCAATCCTCCTTCCACTCCCCCTTCCTCTCTCTCTCCCATCCCAACCCTGGCCCCCAACTCCCCCACCCCACCACCAGAACATGCGCGCACCCTCTGGCCACTGATATGCCTGCATGACCGCCGTCATGTCTTATTGGAGCAGGCACTATACGTAGCAAGTTAATTCGGCGGGGGAACAGCCTGTGGCATGCTCCCATCCTCATGTGTGTCCCCTGACCCCTCCGTGCCACCCTTATCTCCCTCCCCATCCAGCCGCTGCAATGTAGTAAGCATATGCACCCAGCATTCTGCTATGGGTTCCTCCCGAAGCCCCAGGGTTTCCTCCCGGCGTATGGCGGTCCACTCTGCCCGGACCCACGCCTGGAGGGAGGAAGTCCACGCCCGTACGTGTGGCGGGTCACGTGCTTTCCACCTCCTCGTGAGGAGGCACTTCGCTACCACGAGCCCTAGGTCAAGAAAGCGGGACGACACCTTGTCCTTGGGGGGTCTCTTAAAGTGGTGTAAGATATATTCGGGCCAGTCAAAGGGAATAGTGCGGTGTGTGCATCTTCTCAGCAGCTCACTAATGATGCTCCAGTAAGTGCCCAATCAGGACAGCTCCACAGTGCGTGCAGGAGTCCCGCTCCCAGCTCATTGCACCTGGGGCAGAACGCATCTGTACAACAGAAGTATTTGTTGATCAGCTCAGGTGTGAGGTAAGCCCTGTGGACAATAAAAAGCTGTATCTGGCAGAATCGCATATTTGTGGGGATGCGCACCGGACCTTTAAGGACCCTTTCCCACTCTTTGTCAGTTAGTGGCATTCCCAAATCCAGCTCCCACTTGCCTCTGAGGGGGCCCAAATTAGTTACTGCATGCTCCCACAGTGATGCCGCAAACCAGCGAACCAAGTGCTTGCCCCGTCCCATGACATGGAGATACTGCAGAGTTAAATGCTGTTCAGGTTCTGTCGCCACGTCCCCTCAACTGGCAGACAACTTCGCCATCAGTGAACGGTGCATTAAGAACCCCCCAGGGGGAAGCCCCTCCTCTGTTACCAGCATCTCGTACGTCACGAGTGCCCCATCTCTATAGAGATCACCAAGCGTCTGGATGTCAGCCTCCCGCCACTCCGTGAGCATGCAAGATGTAAGCACCCCCTCGCCACAAGGAGAGCCCTCCAGTGGTATAGCAGGCGCGTAGGGGACCGTGCATATGGGTAAGACGTAAGACTCTTCGGTAGCACTTGTATGCCTCTGACAGCAGAAGCGGGGTAGGGCGCTCTATCGCTGCTATCCGGTGGAAAAGCTTGGTTATACGTGCTAGTGAGTACGGCGGCAGCACTGTAGCTGTATCTTCCCTACCTTTATCCGCTAACCAGCGGGCGACCTATTGCAGCTGCGCAGCTAGGTAGTAGTGCTCAAAACAGGGGACAGCCAATCCCCCTTTATCAGTGGGGAGGAAGAGTTTTGCTAGCGCCAGCCTGTGCCTGGAGGTGCCCCAGATAAAGTTCCGCAACAGCTTATTGAGCATGGAGAAGAAGGAAGCCGGGATAAATAGAGGCAGATTGACGAAGTAGTACAGGAGTCAGGGGAGCATGACCATTTTGGCAAGAGCCACTCTGCCCGTGGTTGTCAGCGAGAGCGTGGTTCAGAAGCGTATCTGAGACCTGAGTGCTACAACCGCCCTCCCTAGGTTCCCATCAAAGAGGTTGGCCGGGCGGTGGTATATCTGGGTCCCTAGATACCGAAAGGTGTCCGCTTTCCATTGGACTTGCGTGCCCTCAAGGTGATATCCCGGGTCTGCGGACCCTTCACCGAATGCGTAAAGGCAGGATTTACCCGCATTTACTCTGAGTCCCGAGACATCCGCGAACGTATGCAGCAGCAGGGCCAGCTGTTCCGCTATGCATTACACATCCTCACAAACACCAGCAGATCGTCTGCATAAAGCGATACCTGGTGGATTGCATCTCCCAGCGGGATGCCATTGCCCAATGTCTGCCAGATGGCCGCGGCCAGGGGTTCGATAGCCAGCGCAAACGGCAGCGGGACAGGGGACGTCCCTGATGGGTGCCCCGGCCCACCACCACCGCCTCTGAAATGTAAGGGCCCAGGCGCACCCTAACTATGGGGTTATTGTATAAAAGATCAATCATTTGCAGAAATTCGAAGTCGAGCCCATAGCGGGTCTGTACTGCCAACAGATAACCCCACTTCAGGCAATTGAACGCCTTTTCCAGGTCTAATGTCAGGCACCCTGCCCTGGGCCATTCCCTCGAGGCCTCAGCTGCCATTCTGAAATATCGCCTAAGGTTCAAGGATGTGGATCTCGCAGGCACAAACCCGTTCTAGGTGAGGGACCACCGGCGCCAACCGCTCCGCAAGTATCTTAGCGAAAACCCAGAGCCCAGAACTGTGGGATCCCTGTCCAGCTTAGGCAGGGAAACCAAAAGCGCTTCCCGCATAGAGGGGGGAAGCAAGCCCTCTTCTATCGCCGTAGCATATACTTTGAGGAGTAATGGAGTCAGGATTTCCCGGTGTGCTTTATAGTATTCGGCAGGCAGGCCATCCGGCTATCTCTTCCAGTGTGAGAGGTACCCCAAGTGCGTCTCTCTGTTCCTCAGAGGCTACGGGTCAGTGGATAGAGCCTAGGAACCCCTCCAGAACATGCCTGGGGCCAACACCCCGCGCCCTATACAGCTGCGTATAGTGCTCAGTCAAATCACGGTGAATTTCGCGCTGCGTATACATCATCTCTCCCCTCGATGTACGTAAGGTACCTATTGGGGCACCCCGCCCTTCCTGCTGTATCAGCCAAGCCAGTAGTCGGCCTGCTCTATCCAACCTGTCATGAGTTCTGGCTGTGTGTGCTGCATAATTGTGACACTTTAACCTCTCCAGGAGCACCGCGTGCCTAGTGTGAAGGTCCCCCAGCTTTACACGCGTGCTCACCCACACCCTCCCCCTCCCGCTCGTACGTCAGGAGTTCCGTTTCCAGGCGCACCAGTGAGGTGGAGAGCATTTTGCGTATATTCCACGTGGCCCCCATGCAATGCCCCCTGACAGCTACTTTGTGTGCATCCCACTCTAACATGGCGCTGCTCGCAGTCCCTTCATTAGTTTTAAAGTAGGCGAGAATGGCCATGCCTGATGAGGAGCGGAATTCCGCGTCCTCCAAACCAGATGGCTGTAGCCGCCACGTGGGGATAGGTGGGCGGTCTGCCTCCCAGATAATCTGAAACCACAGGGGGTTATGATCGGAATGTGTTCTCCCCAGGTATTCTGTTTTTGCAATAAGGGGAAGCAGGGACTGGGTTCCTACCATTCTGTCCAACCTAACATGCAAATCGTGGACTGACAAGTAGTAGGAGTAGACTCTGTATAATGGGTGCTGTCATGTATCTCCCAATGTGACAGCCAGCTCTAGAACGCCTGTGCATTGGACGCCACCGCTGCAGCTCAGAGGGGAGGGAAGGATCGGTCCAGGTGTACATCCAGCACCATATTGAAGTCCCCCCCAATTGGCCAGGGAAGGCCAACGTACAGATGGAGGACCTGGTTCAAGTGTGTTAGGAATGATGGTTTGTCTGTGTTCGGAGCGTAAATTGATCCTAGGAGGACCTCCTGACCGTTCAGTTGCCCCCGCACCAGGGAGTACCTGCCCTCTTGGTCCACCCTTTTCTCCAAATGATGAAGGGGACATCCGCCCTTATCCATATCAGGGTGCCCCGTGCATGCGCAGAAAAGACCGTACCATGCACCTGCCCCCTCCAGCGTCTGCGGAACTTATCGAGTTCTGTTTGGGTCATGTGGGTCTCTTGTAGGAGGGCAATCCCAACCTGGTGCCGCTGCAAGTATGAAAAGATAGAGTAACGTTTCAACGGCATGTGCATACCACGTATGTTCCAAGTCACTATGTTAGTGTGTGCCATGTGTCTGGATGTGTAGCACCAGCATTGGGCAAGGGAACCGTCTCGGGGAGGGGGACCAGAGTTGCCACCCAGGGAGGGAGTGTCTGTACGCTGCAATTTAAACATGACAATATCTGCAACAGTGCAACTAGTGGGGCAAATTCCCAACGGGGCATACGTCCAAACCTCAAGGTGAACCACCATTGATAAAGTGTCAGTCCAGTGTATTGGCTAGTGGGGTGCGTGTAGTGTCAGAGACTATCCTATATAATGCCCCTATCTGAAGCCTCCTTTACTTGCAAGAGGTACCTAATAAAGCACAGGCTGGTCAGTCGTGTAGGCGCAGTGCGGACTACAGCTGGGGAAGCCTGCTGGTGTAGCAATTGCGTAGCGTACCATGCCCTCAGGCCAGCAAGACAAGCCTCAGAAATGCTCATACATTACCTCAGGCAATAGATAACACACTCAGCGCATGACATATTTTAGCAGCGTGCGCGCGGGCATATTAGAAAATACAAAGCGCATAATACTCAGGGGACTGGGACCTGAGAGGACGCCCCACGACACTACTTAGTCACATGAGTTGGTCCGCTGTTTGGGGTGTCACTTCTGGCATGTTCAAGTCTTCAGAGAGCAGAGTGTATGGACTTGTTCCTGGGTCACTGCGTGCCGAGGTCTCCAGTCGGGTGGCGTTACCTGCTGCGCCAAGTGTTGCCACTGCCTCAAGAGCTTCCTGCCATTCCAGTCGTATCTTCTCCAGACTGGGAGCAACAAGGCCAGGAACCGAGTTCCGGCTAGCCCCTCACCGCCTGCGTCGCTGTGAACCCCTGTCCCGCCAGCCACCTACCTCCGGACCTGAGTGTCTCGTTCCTGTCCATTGCCCCGTCTCCTCCAACCAATCCCAAACATCCGTTGGGGCATCAAAGAATCGAGCACCTTCCTTCGAGACCACACGAAGGCAAGAGGGGAACAGCAAGGAGTAAGGCATCTCAAGTTCCCAGAGCTGTCATTTCACCCCCATGTAGGTGCTCTGCCGTCTCTGGACCGCTGTCTGGGAAGAATATTACCCTGGCTATTACTCAACGTGAGGTCTCCCAATTTCCTGGTTTCACAGAGCACCACATCGCGATCTCGGTAGTTAAGGAGTTTGAAAAGGAACGGGCGGGGCCTCGCCCCCGGCCAGGGCTTCTACGCTGGTACTCTGTGCGCCCTTTCCACCGCAAAGTGTTGTGACAGCACCCCCGAAGGCAGGAGTTCACGCAACCAGTTCTCAATATACTGCTCTGAGTTTTTACCCTCTTCATTCTCCGGAAGGCCTACCGCCTGGACATTGTTGCGCCGGGAGCGCCCTTCCGCGTCCTCGATGCAGTCTACAAGCACATGGACCCGGTCAATCATGTCCTGGAGCGCTATGGTGTGATTTTGCACCACGGGCTGGATCTGCTGAAGTGTTTGATTCTGCACGGTGACCCACTCCGCCAGTTTACGATGATCGGCATGAAGGAGAGTGAAATCTAACGTAACTTTATCAATTCTGGCTTCCAGCGATAATTCGGTTTGCTCTAGAGTGGCGGCAATTCGCTCGCCTGCCACTATTACAGAGTCCGTTTTGGCAGCAAGGGCCGCCGCCTGAGGCTCCATGTTGCCACTGTGATGCCCCAGGGAAGGGACAAGGCCTTCCACCTTCTGCTGTCAATTCTGCGATTTGTCCCGCAGCCGGCCCATCACCAGTTGTTGCGCCGTAGACATCCGCGGGTATTTGTAGAGGTGGTCGCGTCTAGTCCAGGCCTCTATCTCAACAGCAGGGGGGTAGGAATCCACCACACCGGTCCACCAGACCAACAGCCGTGCCAACAGCAAATAGGGAAGCCCCCTCCGTGGGGTAGACACTGCTGCTGTCAGGGCCGTGCCACAGATCACCAGATGTCAACTCTGTGGGTGGCTGAGGCGGTAGCCCTCCCTCCCCGTATATCACAGGTATGCTTAGCTGTCCCCGCCAACTCTAGATATCACCCCTCTAGTGCCGCCTCGTCATCGAACGTTTCCCAGCTTCCCGCCGGGGCCCCAGGCCAGCGGGTACCTCAGTGCCACAACAGTAGAAGTCCAACACGGTCAGGGTCTCGTTGTCCGCCCAGTGCCCCCTCTGCACGGAACGTGTCTCTCACACTGTATGCCACTGCCGCATTTTTCAAAATAGCGCTGACTCTGAAATGGCGCTCAGGACCCTGCGCTACAGGCCACAGCCACACAGTCCTCACAAGCCAGCCCCACCTCAGCACCACCAAGCAGCAGTCACATAACAGAGTCCCAAATGCATGTGCCAGCGGACTGCCCTATCATTCTCCTCACTAGGTATAGTGCGGCGCCTCAATGTTGTGCCAGCTAGTCACTGCTACTTTGCAGGGGTGGCCGCCTCAATTCTCCCCTGCCATCCGCTTGACTCCTCACCGTATTCCCTGCTGTGCCATCAATGGGCATCGGGCCGCTCACAGGCTGCACCTTCACCGCATAGTAGGCCTGAATCTGTACTCGGGTTGCCTCCCAGTCGGCCAGCATAGAATGAGCAGCCACGTTCTGTGCCCCCGAGCCCACCGCTGTTGCCCGCTGCTGTGTCCGCCCTAGGTCTCAACACCTTCCCTGTTGGGGTACGCTATGTTCGCTGCACGTGCAGTGGGGCGTCCACCAGGACCCCAACCCCGGTGCCTCAGTGCTTCCGCAGGCCCTCCTCCAGCTGCCCTGTGTCCCGCTCCTCACCGTGGACCACCGACAGCACCGCAGGTGGGACGAACCAGTGAGTCCCGGCCGGCCTCACTCCTCTGGCGGGGTAGGGCCCAGTCTCCGGCGGGCCACAGGGGCCATCGTGGCCGTCGCCAGAACCAATCTGCTCTGCAGCTCAGGCCCCCGGGGCTCCCCTGCAGCGATTCTTACAGTTCGCCCAAGCCTTAGGCCCAGGCCTTGTCAGCAGCGCTCCGTGGCCGTTGCATGCTCGACTCCTGTTCCCGGCCTTGTCCCAGCACCCAGCTATGGCCTCAGTCAGCCCAAGAACACAGGGCCAAAGATCCCTCAAGGGGGCGCTGCCCTTCAGACAATCCGGGGCGCCAGGGTCTGCGGCAGCGCCCGACTTCTTCAGCAATGTTGCGGCCGCGCTACAGGTCTCACCAACGGCCGTCCGGACCCAGCGCCTCTCCCCGTCCGGGTCACTCCACCTCAGTTAGGGCAAAATCTCCACTACCACAGCACCAATCTGGGGGATACTGAGCCCCGCGGGCTCAACGCCACATCCTCTCACCGCCTCCACACAGCAAGGATGCAGGCAGCACCTCGAGAGGATAAGTTACAGGAAAAGTAGGGTATCTGAGAGCGGAGCACTATCGGATCGCGTCCGCCATGATGGCTGGCTGGCCACGCCCCCCCAAAGATTTCATATGACTTTAATTTCATTATTTGTGGTGGCGAAACCCAGAATAATTTTTTTGCGATTATTCCTACAGGTACTGATGGACAAGTTGTCCTAGTTTGACACTGGATGCATGAAAACGAAAGCACCCATTGCTATTCACAATTTGTTCTGTCTTTTGTATAGCTGAGTTTCTAACGGATGTGTACGTACCTTTCAGAAATAGTTGTTGGCAATCTTGTCTCTGAGCCTTCTTCCCTCTGCTGCAGCACTACCATCCCTTTTTATGTATGGCAGGTGGTCGCTGGTCCTCATCCTCAGAATCTGTGTCTGACACATCCATGGGTATTCCACCCCTTCAGGCCATGATGTGTAGCATGGCACATGTTGCCACAATTATACAGACTGTCTCTGATGCATACTACAGAGCTCCACCACACTTATGTAGGCATTTGTATTCAACCTGGCCGGAAACCTGCATACGATTATAAAATGTGCCCTGGGTGCAGGACGAACCTACCGATGTTTATTGCCCAACAGGAGAAACATACACAGTATATACCTAGAGGTAGGAAAGGATGTGTGGGGAGAAAAGACTTTAAGTGTGTATTACTAAATGCAAGATCCTTAGTTAAACACAGTATTGACAGTGCGTCTTTAATTGAGGAAGAAGTATTCCATATCGCCTTTGTTACGGAGTCATGGATGGACGAAGCCTCTGGTCCAGACTTGGTGAAAGCCACGCCTCCGAGCTACTTCTGCTATATTCTAAACAGGCCGGCCAAGAAAGGTGGTGGCTTAGCAGTAATATATCAAAACTCCTTAAACATGACTTTTAACTGCTCATCCAATATGGAATGAAAAGCACTAGACTTCTGTTTCTACATTTCTCACCACTACACTTTTAAAGGCACTCTCGTTTATAGACCACCTTGTCCAAGAAACCGGTTTATAACACAAGCTGGCAGCTGGTTGGAAAATGAACTAAGTGCATGCACCTATACAATATTAGTGGATTTCAACTTCCATCTAGAAGCTGAAAGGGATCCAGATACGTCAAAACTACTAGACCTAATGAGTACCGCTGACCTAAAGCAACTAGTCACTGGTGCCAGGCACAAGGCAGGGCACACATTTGATAATATGTTTTCCAATAATGGGCAGCTAGTATTCACTGACTCGCCTCCGGTGGTCTGGTCGGATCACAGGGCAGTGCTTTTCAAGGTGGCGGCTCCTGACCGAGGTACCAAGAAACCAGTAAAGAAACAGAAAGCCAGTCGAGCATGGACTAGGGTGAAGTCCGAGCAATTACATGACCTGATGACCTCTACCACTTACACTCTTTCGGTGGATCTATATGAGCCCATGTCTGTCTATACAAACTGCCTGGAGCAGCTAGTAACAAGTTAGCTCCTAAAAAAATGCTCTATCATAATAGGGAACAACCTACGTCACCTTGGTATACCCAAGACCTTAGAGAAAAAAAAACTGACCTGTAAACACTTGGAAAATATCTGGAGGAGGGAGGGCAATGAGAGTGAAAAAAACAAATATAAACAAAGCCTAGCACACTATAAGCAGTTACTTCATAAAATGAAACACAAGTTCTTTGCAGATAAAATAACATCTGCAAAAAACTCAATCAAAGAACTATTCAAAACAGCTATGGCTTTAGTACATCCAGCCTCCACTTCCATCACAGCGAGTCAAGAATTGTGTGATAAGATAACTAACCCCTTTTTTGATAAAGCTGATGCTATTTTCTCCACATTCCCAGGCTCTCAAAGAAGACATCTCTGGTAGACACAGCAGACCCTAAGATTGGAAAAAGCACAGTGCTTCAGTTTTACAACTTTACACCAGTTATAGTTTCAGACATCCATACACTTCTAGTGAAACCAAAATCAGGGTCCCCATTGGATCTGTGCCCTACCTCTATAATAAAACTAGCACCTGAACCAGTCACAACAACTTTGACGCCCATCATAAATGCTATGTTTGCAGAAGGCAACTTCCCTAAAGTTTGGACATCAGCATCTATACTTCCTCTGCTGAAAAAAACGAATCTGGATCCAAACGACTCTAACTATTTTATACCCATATCTAGGCTTCCACTCCCTGCTAAATTTCTGAAAAAATAATGAACACCCAACTCAGTTCGTTTTCGGAATAGGGATGAGTGCTGAACCCTACCAAGTATGGCTTCCGGTGGGCACACAGCACAGAGTCTGCTCTCCTTGAATCCACTGAAGAAATCAGGACTACTCTGGATCAGGGAAGAAAAGCTGACATGATTATTCTGGACCTCTCTGCGTCCTTTGATACAGTCCATCATGTTTTACTGATGGACCGGCTACAAGAGATTGGAGTAAAGGGTATGGCTTGGAAACTAATCAAATCATTCCTAATCAACAGAGTACAGATAGTCACACTTGGTGACTTTACTGCTAAATCTTTTCCCCTTCCTTGTGGAGTCCCTTAAGGGTTGTCTATGAGCCCAACTCTTTTCAATATATATGTGTTGCAGCTAGCCCCCGTGATTCAATCCTTTGGGTTCAGTCTGACTTAAAACGCTGATTATACTCAGATTGTAGTATCACTGCTTCCAGATAGAATACAGGAGACACCGTCCCGCTTTGACGACTGCATGACAGCAGTGGGCAGCTGGATGTCCAAAAATTGCCTTAAACTAAACTCCAATAAAACGTAGGTGGTACTGTTCGGCAATGATCCTAATTTTTGGACCCCGGCAGGGTGGCCGGATTTACTCGGTCCTCTTCCAACTCCCACTAGGAAGGTAAAAAATCTAGGAGTTGTAATAGACAAAAACACTTTCTTTTAAGGATCAAGTGAATACAGTGGTCTCAGCCACATCGTATACATAGAAATCATGCAAAAAAAATGTTGCCTTATCTACCTAAAAACAGCCAAAAAACAGTAATTACTGCCTTAGAATTGTCCAGACTGGACTATCATAACAGCCTGTATCTAAATATCCAGGAGGGGCTTTTAAAAAAACTCCAACTCTTGCAGAACGCAGCTGCCAGACTGCTTTCTGGCATCTCAAAATAGGCCTCAGTCTCGGCGGAGATTAATAGGCTCTACTGGCTCCCTGTCAGAAAGTAAGTTTGGTTTAAAGCTCTATGTGTAGTCCTTAAGTCGCTTCATGTAAAGAGACCCTGTCACCTGATTCAGCGATTCCACTGGTATGTACCCAGAAGATCATTGCGCTCCTCAGAAGCAAAATTAGTTTCTGTACCCTTTGTGAAAAAAAGCTAACTGGGGCGGCAGAATCTTTTTTGTTGGTGCAGCCAAAGTTTGGAACGACCTCCCACTGCCTTTCACATCCATGACAAAACTGTTGGACTTTAGGAAGGCGTTGAAAACATGGTTTTTCACTGCCTAATAACTAGTTGCATCCCCTCTGCGCTCCGGCCTCCACAGGACATCAAATACAGCGCCAAGACACCTCTGGGTAGCAGTTGCGTTCTACAAATGTCAATAACATTAACATTAATGATCCAAAAGAAGAAGCAAAAAGCCTTGGTGTGTGGCTTGACAAAGACCTCTCGTTCGCTACGCAAGCAAAGAAGGTAGCTGGGACCTGCTTCGGGCTTCTGAATTCGCTGAGGAAAATCCTGCCCCTCCTGCCCCCCAACTCCCAAAAATTGCTAATTCAAGGGCTAATACTCTCGAGGTTGGATTACAGCAACGTGATCTATCTAGGCGCCCCCGAAGCGACGCTTAACAAGCTCCAGAGAATCCAGAACACGGCGGCGCAGATTCTCACAAACACCCCTGCCAGAGTCTCGGCTAAACCTGCCCTAAAACTCCTCCACTGGCTTCCGATAAGGGAGCGGGTCAAATTCAAAGCCCTGTGCCTGGCCCATAAACTGCTACGAAACCAAGGCCCCCTCGTTCTCAGGAAATTTATCATACCCTACAAACCCACAAGACCCCTCCGTTCGGACACAGAAAACTTCATCACGATTCCCAGATTCAAGAAAGCCCGCTCAGGAGGAAGACGTTTCTCGGTCCATATCGCACGTCTCTGGAACTTGCTTCCCCACGACTTGCGACTGGAACCGCAATATCTTCGCTTCAGGAAGCTGCTCAAGACTCACCTTTTTCCCCAATGATTCACGCCCCCCTGACTGTCTGCCCCATTCCTTACATTTCCCCTCTGGTCCACTGAACTTAGGAGATAGGGTCTACCAGCGCTGGGATACCTCATGGTGACTACGCGCTCTACAAAAATAAATAATAATAATAATAATAATAATTAATATTAACATCTGAAGCGCAATTTCAATATTCCAATAGTACACTCAATAACTGTCCTTATGCACCTGTGTGCAGTGTTGTACCGCCTTCCATGTATGTTGTTGGGAGACACATACTGTGTGGGAGGATCCATGGACGCAGGGCATATGCACTGTCACCTGTTGTGAGATATATGATGTTGATGTTAAATGCTTACAGACATACAAGTGAAAGAACTTAGTCTGGGGACAGGTAATACCATTACCTTAGGAGATACACATCATCAAAGTCACCTCTTTCTAACCTTTGATGTAGACCACTGTGCCTGAAAATAAATGCATCATGGGTGCTTCCAGGGTATTTGGCTACAATATCTGTGATGATGTTTTTAGCGTCACACACTACTTGGATATTGAGGGAATGTGTGGTTTTTCTGTTACGAAAAATGTATTCAATGCGGGATGGTGGACATGTGTGCACATGTGTCCCATCTATGCACCCTACGACCTGTGGGAACCTTGCTATTCTGTAGAAATCTAATTTGGTTTGGTCTAATTCCTCATTATCTCTGGGCATGTACATGTGTTGATGTATATGGTATAGCATGGCGTCTAGGAAATTATGGAAAAAATGCGAAAGCACACTCTGAGACACACCACCAGCCACTGCAATAACATCCTGGTAGTTACCTGTGGCCAAGAGATGGAGGGAGGCCAAGACTTGTGCATGTGTGGGATTTGCATTGCTGCGCATGGTTCTACTCTCAAGTTGTGGCTTCAAGGTGTCCATGAGCTCTAGTATGACCCTACTACTTAACCTGTACTGCTAATAAGTCTCCCTGTCTGTCTTACCCAACATTGTCAGCCTGACTCTGAATATCCTCTCCTGTGTTCTCCTCCTCTGCAATGCCACCATTATCCTCTTCCTCCTTGCTAACACGTACAGGCCAGCCATTGTGGAAATGTTTTTTGATGCATTCTGGGTCTGTTTTTATAGGTTGCTTATGATTACCACTTGCTTCAGCTTAGTGGTAAATTGCATGCGCAAACATACCTTTTTTGCGTGTTGTCGCAATTTGTGACTACTTTGTACATGCAATTTTGCGTGTCGCAATTTGCAACTCGCAATTTTGATAACACAAAAAGCATGCACTAATATTGCGAGTTGGTAATTATTTTGGTAATTGGGAAACAGCCATTTTTGCATGCGCAAATCAACTTGCGAACGATTTTGTGCATGCAAAATTGTCGTACATCTGGCCTTTAATGTATGACCCTTTTCAGGGTGGAAAGGGGAGGGAGAAGGTTTGAGAAGTTTAGCAAAAGTTCATGTTGTTGGGTGTTCCCAAACGTCTATTGCAAACCTCATCTTGAAAGATTTTCTTCTCACCCCTTGAGTGGAACCACAGGAGCACTTGTGGTGCGACCCACGCTTTGGCCAGAGGTCCTGTAGCTACAAGATGTACACATACACATTTGCGAGGACATTCTGCTTCTCAAAAATGTGCTGGCGTTTCTCTGCCAATAGAATCACAGTATGTTCTCTAAATTGCATTGGAATTCCAGCCTCTGCATGAGACAGTTTTCCTCATTGTTATGGTGAACTCTAAAGAGAGTTGTTAACAATGGATATCATGAATGTGGGAAGCACATGACAGTGAGCAGAAAAGAGCAGCAGTAGCCTGTAGTTTGATACAAAGGTGCATTGAAATTGAAATTGAGTCATTTATTTAGTCAAGGTTGAGAATATCTTCACACTGATGTAGCTACCAAATGTCACTTAACTGAGATGTCTGTTCATTGTTGATTAGACTATCTTTCAATGAATTTTACTGTCTATTATTAATCAGTTGTTATATCTACGGGAAAAAATTCTTAAAAAAATGAAAGAAGAATATTACGAACTGAAAACATTCATTCTGTGGAAGTCTGTTTAAGTGAAAATGGTCATCACCCCGTTTTCTTTATTCTTCATCACAATCTTCAGAATATAAAGGGTGAATAATGCCAGAGAAATAAACAAATGTCCAAGCCCTCAAACACAACAATATATTTTAGCATTTTCTTAGCACGAGGCCATAAACATCAGACATTTCTCAGAAACATTCCTTTTCGTCTGTTTCTTTGTTGCACTGTATGCCTTTAATGCGTAATGCTTCTCTATAGTATGCTTAAAGTCCTTTCTTTTTAGGTTTTGCTTCAATCGACTTCTTTATTCATTTCCAACCCATTTGATTTCTTTATTTTCTGTATTTCAGAATTATTTGAATTTGAATTTGAATTTAAACATATTTGTATAGCGCACGTATACCAGGGCGGTTTCATGGCGCTGTGGGATGGCTCAAATTCAAATTACACACTCTAAGCCAGCTCAGGCCGGAAATGCCTGCAGGAAAAGAAACGTTTTAAGTCTCCCTCGAAACTCAATGTAGGAAGCTGAGGAACGAATGGGTAAGGGAAGGGAATTCCAAAAGGATGGGGCAAGGACAGCAAACTTGCATCCTCCCGACCTCTTCCTCCTAAAGCGGGGGACAACCAGAAGAGAGAGGGCGGAGGATCGCAGATGTCTGCTGGGAACATAAGGGTGAATGAGGGAAGTTATGAAAACCGGGGCTGTTCCGGCCAAAGCTTGAAAAGTGAGACAGCCGAGTTTGAACAGAGCTCTCTCCTTAATTGGGAGCCAGTGGAGGGAGCACAGAACGGGGGTAATGTGCTGGGATCTGGGTAAACCAAAGACCAGACGGGCCGCTTGGTTTTGTACAAGCTGGAGTCGGCGCAAAGCATAGTTGGGGACACCATTGTAGAGTGCGTTACCATAATCTAAACGTGAAAGGACCATCGCCATAAGGATAAGTTTGAGGGCTGACGGTGAAAAGAAACGTGAGATTTTGCGGATGGTGCGTAAAATAAAAAAACAGGCCGAAACCACCGTGCTCACATGAGAATGGAAAGTAAGATGTTGATTCAGAGTGATCCCCAAGGTTTTGACAGAGAAAGAAGGAAAAGGGGGGGGCAAACGAGGAGGGCCTGAAAACAGAAGACCAAGGGTTAAGTTTCCCACCAGTCAGGACAAGCTCGGTCTTGTCAGGGTTAAGTTTTAAATGATTAGAATTCATCCAATCCCTGATGAATACCATCACTGACTGGAAGTTAGAAATAGAAAGAGAGGAGTCAGATAGATTAAAGATAAGCTGGAGGTCATCAGCGTAATTGAACACTGTGACCTCCATCTGCTGTAACGCAAAAATAAGAGGAAAGATATAGAGATTGAAGAGGAGAGGGGAGAGAGAAGAGCCCTGGGGAACACCGCATTGTACCTTGTGAGCTGTAGAGGAAAAGTCCGCCAAGTGAACGGCCTGGGTGCGGTCATTGAGAAACGATCTAACCCAGGACAGGGCGGAACCCCTGATGCCTGCCGCCTCGACACGGGAAAGAAGGATGGTGTGGTCAACCGTGTCGAAGGCGGCAGAGAGATCGAGAAGGATCAGCGCCTGTGGGAGATTAGAGTCCAGCCCCTCTCTGAGTGTGTCCATCACGGATACCACCACCTTCTCGGTGGAGTGCAGGGGGCGGAAACCAGCCTGAGAAGGGGCTAAGAACTTGCTAGTCTCAACAAAGGTACTCAATGTTTTGGTGATGTGCCGCTCAAGGACCTTGGCCAGGTAGGGGAGAAGGGAGATGGGGCGATAATTGGATAAAACTGTGGGGTCAGCCCCAGGCTTTTTTAAAATGGGGACAATCATGGCGGATTTATGCGAAGTGGGAACAGTTCCCCTTCTTAAAGAGTCATTGATAAAGGTAAGGGGAGGGAGAGGGCAAGCTTGAAAAATTTTACACAAAATGTGGGCCGGACAGACATCAGCTGGGGATCCAGATTTCACAGTTGGAAGAATGGAAAGAAAAGTGTCTTCAGATAACAGTGTGAATTGATCGAAATGATGGGAATTAGGCAGAGGAGTGATATCAACAAAAGTAGAGGAGGGGGGAGGAATATTAGTTTTGATATCTACAATTTTATTTATAAAAAAATCATTAAGGGAATCGCATAAGGGTTGAGAAGGGACTGGTTTAGCAGAAGTTCTGTCTGAGGTGGCCAGTTCAAATACGGTGGCGAAAATTTCCCTCGATTGGCTCTCCGCCCGAAGGATCTTATCGGAGAAATAGGCGGTCTTGGCCTTAAGGATGGCTCTCTTGTACTCCGCCAGAATGGAGTTGTACGAGAGTTTGGAGGACTCGCTGTAATTACGTCTCCAAGTGCGCTCAGCCTGACGGGCAGCCAACTTTTTCGCCCTAAGTTCAGGGCCGAACCATTTGTTCGCATCGTGGGAGCGCTTCACTTTAACACGCCTGAGGGGGGCCACCAGATCGCATGTTGAGGACAACCAACTGTTGATGGCCACTGCCTGAGACGGGATGGATAAGTTGTCGATGGCAGGGCTCGATGTTAAAAGAGAGGAACACAAAGATGGGATGTCCACTTTTCCCCAATTGCGAGCCCAGGTGTTTTTGAGCGAGGGCAACTTCTTTGCTAAACCCAGATCCAGGGAAAAGGAGATCAAAAAGTGATCGGACCACAGGCAAGGAGTGATGGTGGGAGCAGGAATTGAAATGTTAAGGGACCAAATTTGGTCCAAGGTATGGCCTTGGACATGGGTGGGAGTGTGAATGTGGGAAATGAAATTCAAACTGCCAAGAAAGTCAGTGAAGTCTTTGGAGGGTGCATCCTCAGCTGGGTGAGAGGGCCAAAAATTAAAATCCCCCAGTACCAAGACCGAAGAATGGTTAACGGCGAGGGTGGCTATTAGTTCTTGAAAAGCCGGAAGAAAGTGAGCCATATTTTTTGGTGGTCGATACATGAGAACACAGGTAATAGGAGTTGAAAACAATGTTGAACGGGCAACTAAAAAATCTACATCCAGTATTGAGGGAAATGAGAGTAACTGAAACTGGATGCTGGAGCGGACCAACAGGGCAAACCCCCTTCCCATTTTGCCGGGCCGGTCAGCTCGCAAAGCATAGTACGAAGAGGGCAGAGCTGCCAGTAGGTTAGGCAGTGACTCGGGACGGAACCATGTTTCCGTAAGGAACAATAAATCGGGCTTGTGAGTGTCTAAAAAGATAAACAAGTCCGACTGATGTTGTACAGCCGAGCGAGTGTTCAGCAAAAAAGCAGCGATGGTTGGAGGAGAGGTCCCTGAGGAAGGAGGAGAGAGAATAAGGTCAGTGTGGGGGAAAACCCCAACTGGGCGAGGACTGGGCATAAGGGAGGGTAGACTAGAGGGGAGGGCAAGTGAAGAGGGAGTGCGGGCAATATTCAAATGGCTAATATGCTCCCTAATGGCAGGATCTAGACTCCAGGGGCCTTGAAAGGCACAAAGCTGAGAAGGCAAATAGAAATGAGAGTTGGCATAGTGCCGTGCCCCTGGCCCCGTCAGGCCGCGGACGGGCGCAGACGGGCTTACCTTAGGCGCACCTTCGGCGCGCAAAAGGCGTGCCCGCTGCGCTCGTCCGCTGCGCTTCCGGTTACACATGGGCGTTTTATGGAGGGCAGCCTCGGGCCGCTAGACCGCTGCCTGCGGTGTGCGCGCCCTTCCGGCTACCTCCAATATGGCGCCCACTCTACAGCAGTCCGGCATGAAAGCCGCACTGATAGTGCTGCCCTCCACGCGATCGGCACTGGGAGCCGCGCGGGACCGGGGCAGAGGATGCCTGGACTGAAGGAATCGGTAGGTAAAATATGAGACAGATTTAAAATAAGGCAAAACAACAGAGGCTGATAATTAACTTAGTCAGCATTAGCGTGCGCGCGGTTTAAAAATACTAAACAGTAGTAATCACTGCTAGAGATAAAACAGCACAAAGTCAGCAGAGCTGTAATCCAGCATGGGAGCCCCCAATGAGCCCAGGAGCTGCCACCACCTGAAAGCCCACCAAGAACACCACGCTGTATGCCGCTTTATGGAGGGCAGCCTCGGGCCGCTAGACCGCTGCCTGCGGTGTGCGCGCCCTTCCGGTACCTCCAATATGGCGCCCACTCTACAGCAGTCCGGCACGAAAGCCGCGCTGATAGAGCTGCCCTCCACGCGATCGGCACTGGGAGCCGCGCGGGACCGGGGCAGAGGATGCCTGGACTGAAGGAATCGGTAGGTAAAATATGAGACAGATTTAAAATAAGGCAAAACAACAGAGGCTGATAATTAACTTAGTCAGCATTAGCGTGCGCGCGGTTTAAAAATACTAAACAGTAGTAATCACTGCTAGAGATAAAACAGCGCAAAGTCAGCAGAGCTGTAATCCAGCATGGGAGCCCCCAATGAGCCCAGGAGCTGCCACCACCTGAAAGCCCACCAAATTATCCTTGCGATGTAGGTTTATGTACCTGATGCCTGACATTTGCTTAGTGTGTTTACTGTGCAGTGGCCAGACTACGACTAGTGGGAAATTCGGTACGGACCCTCTGGGCATCCTGAAGGACCAATATGTAGTCTTCTGGGTCACCGCAGGAGACCAGCGGTGATCGTAATGTCAATAGGGGTGTCTACGGGGGACACAAATATTACTTGGGGCCTAACACATTCTTTGCAGCACAAACAGGACACAACCACTTCTGAGTTCTTCTGTGCCGCCAGGTCACGTGCCCATGACGACACCTTAATTTATACTCCTTGGCCCGCACATGGCCCAGGGAGTTGTCTGCTACAAATTGTGGTAGGGGCCGTGTGGCTCACTACATCCCATCCAACCAATGGGCGAACAAAATAATAAACAAAAACAAATAAATAACATAACAAACTAACACAACAGCATCATGAAATGTTCGCAGCGCACCAGCTTCCGCTCCCAGTTTGTTTGCCTTTAGCACACAAAGTCTTTCAGTCGGGTGCTGGGATGAGGGTTACTTCTTAGCTCCTCGAGGCTTAGGGGTCTCTTCCGGTCCCATTTCTGTCCCCTCGGTCACCCCCTCTGTTGCATTTCCTGTTCTTCATCCATCTCCACACCTGATGCTTGCTCAGGTTGCTCTGGAGTTTTTAGGTTGGGCGGGTTTCGGCTCCTCTCTGTTTCTCTAACCTCTTCCAGCTCCGGCACAACCGCTGGTATGGGAACCTTCTTGAACCATGTCGCATTCCGCACTAACTGGTAAGGGCCTCATTTTGCTGTGATCATTGATCTTTTCACGTGGGTCACTTCCCACAGCTCTCATTCAAACGGTGTTTGAAACTGTTATCCTGGATGTCGATCTTTAACAACCACATAATCTCCCCGACTGATCCACATGGGCCTGGCTCTCCGCTTCTGGATTGCCTTGTCATTGGTACGTTGTCTTGTGGATTGAGTCCGAACCGGGTCCATATCTGCAGGTGACCATTCTTCACTGGTGGGAATTACATCCCTCATGGCTCGCTGAATTAGTAGGTTACTAGGTGCGCACCGGGTGGTGCAGTGTGGAGTTTGACGATAGGCTCACAGAAACCGGTGTAAACACCCTTCGAGTTCTTCAGCCTGGTCCAATCCAATTCACAGTGCATTGTTGAGTGTCCTCATGAACCTTTCCACATCCGCATTGGCTTGAGGCCATTGGGGGGTTACTCTGTGGTGTTGGATGTTGTTCAGGATCATTTATTCTCGAAACTCCTGCCCTTGGAATGGAGTGCCATTATCAGTCCGTATTTCTGTGGGCATTCCGAGAAGTGCAAACGTCTTCTCCAGCATTGGTTTACACTGTCCACCATCACCACAGTATGTCTGTCATCCGGAAAACTGCCAAAATCTAGACTTATGTTGTTCCACGGTGTCATGCTGGGTGCCTCCGTGATGACCAGCATGGGGGGTGCCACAGCCCCGGTGATCAGACACGCATGGCATCCTTGGACGTTTTCTTCTACCATGCGATCCATGCCCAGAAACCAAACCTTTGCCCTCAGTCGTGCTTTGGTTTTCTTGACTTCTTGATGGCCTTGGTGGGCCAGATCCACCGTCCTTTTCCACAACTTGGCAGGAATTACCATCTTGGCACCCCAGAGCAGGACAACCTCACATCCTTCACTCAGTTCCTCTCTGCACCTCCACAGCCCTTGAAGGTACTCTTTCTCTGCTTCTGTTAGCCCACTGGACCCTTGAAGGAATAGCTTCCATTGATGGTTGTGAACCGCTAGTGTCAAAGCTTGCAAACACCCATCCTCCTTGGTCGCTCCTTGAATCTCCTCTACTGACAGTGCTCGCAGGCAGGCATCTTCCACTACTTGTTTCACAAATGATTCAGGGCCTTCATCAACTTTGCCCAGGTCCCAGGGCTGATTGCCAGTGGATGTCTTGACAAATATTCGGCCGGGTTGCTGACCCCCGGACTGTATATCATGTCAAAGTTGTAGGGTTGGATTTGCACCGCCCATCATTCAATCCGTGGCGGTCCGCCCGAGCGGTGCCCGCAAACAACGCCACCAATGGCTTGTGGTCCATGACCACGGTGAAGTTATGTCCACTCAAGTCAATATCAAAGTCCTGACAGGCCCACCAAATAGCCGACACGTCAAGTTCAATTCGAGTGTACCGGCTCTATACAACAGTCAATGCTCAACTGGCATTTGCGAAGGGCACCCATTCTTCCTGCTGATCTTTCTGGCGCAGTACAGCCCCCAAATCCACTGGACTGGCATCTACTACGAGCTCTGTGGCTTGTCCTGGCTTGAAATATGCTACTGTGGCTCCGTGCAGCAACGTTTTCTTGATGTCATTGAATACTTTTGCTTCCTCGCTGGACCACTGCCAGCACACATCCTTCTTCGTGAGGTTTCTAAGTGGTTCTGAGAGCGTGGCGTGGTGAAGTATAAATCTGCCACAGTAATTGGCCATTCCCAAGAAGCTCTGAACTTCCGACTGTGTCTGAGGTATGGCTCCCACTCTAATGGCTTCCACCTTGGCTGGATGAACCTGCAAACCTTTTGCCGAGAATTTATATACAAAAAAGTCAACTTTGTTGTCGTAGAATTCGCACCTGGCCTTATGTAATGTCAGTCTTTGCTCCACTAACCTCCTCAATGTAGCTCAGAGTCGAGTGTGGTTGTCTTCCAAGGACTTGGAGAAGATTAGAATGTCATCACTGACATTTAGTACACCAATCCGGATAGGGCCTACCTCACCGCATCTTGGAACCCCTCTGCCACCAAGGAAACTCCAAAACCGAGACGTTTGAATCGTCAGAGCCCCACATGTATTGAAAAGGTTGTTATATATTGACTTTTCTCTGCCAACACCAGCTGATGATATCCCAAATTCAGGTTCACCTTCGAGAACCATTGGGCTCCGTTGATGTCGGCTACGATTTTGTCAATAGTCGGCGTAATGTGTCTTTCTCTTCAGGTGGCTTTATTTGGTTGTCTCATGTCCATGCAGAGGCGGGTCATTCCGGGCTGCTTAGGCTTTGGTGCGATTACCAACGGCAACACCCACGGCATTGGCCCGGATACCTTCTCAATTACTCCATCCTTTTCCAACCGCTCCAACTCAGCCTCGACCAGGTGACACAGATGAAACAGCACTCTCCTATGCTGCAGGGCCACGGGCTTGATGGTGTCATCAATGTGGAGTTATGCCTCAAAATCCTTCAGGCACCCCAAACCTCGAAACAGCTCTGGGAACTCAGCCAGGATTACCTCGGCCTGAGACTGATGCAGGTGTCTTGCAAACATTACTAGTCCGCCGAGTGACAGCCAAATATTGAACCAGCCAGATCACAGGTGACATGGAATCTTGTGCGTGTCGACCAGTTTCTGTGCCTGACCTCCACCTCTATCACGCCTTGAAGAGGTATCGGAACGTCCCCTCCAAAGGTGAATATCTTGGCCTTTGTAGTTAGCAGGGTTGGTTTGGGTACCAAGGCTTCATACTGATCTGCATCGAGGATATTTACAGTTGCGCCTGTAGCGATCAAGGCCTTTACACTGATGTCTCCAGTCCATATCTGGCATACGGGCGGCGGCCTCCTACTGGTGTTAACGCCATAAATTTCGACACCACAAAGACCTCGTCATCTTCCTCAACCTCCGTGATGTGCATTTTCTGGCACCGACTTTCCATATCCTCCACCTCTTGCACCGACTTAACACTATGTTGATGTTTCGTGCCCTGGTTACGTCCCGATCCTGTGTGGGCTGTTCCCATGCACACCTTCGCAAAATGCCCATATCGGTTACATTTCAGGCACTGCCGGCCCTGTGCTGGACATTCTTTCTGGGAGTGGCTTACCATACCACAATTCCTGCAATATGGCTTTCCTTGATGATCACTGCCTCCTCCAGGGCTGACGCGTCAAGGCCTTCTTTATGGCCTTGATGCGTTCCTCCATGATGGGTGTTGGGTAGATCGGTGGTGGGGTGGTGGGATGTTGCTCTAATGCCGATTCCTTCTCCCCAGCCCTCACATCGGCCAACTCATGGGACCTCCCTAGGATGAGGATGTCATCCAATGATATTCCCGATTGTCGCAGTATCAACTTGCGCAGCTCTAATGACTTGCACCCCACGATCAGCTGAGCTCTAGTTTCAAATCGTCGGTCAATCCACACACAGAAACTCGTCAATTTACTCAAACGTGCGAAAAACGTGTCTATAGACTCATCCTCCCTCTGCTTTGCCTGGCGTAACTTGAAATGTTCAAAGTCCGGGTTAACCTGCCGGTCAAAATGCTGATCTAGTGCCCTGCACGGCCTTGTCATAGTCGTTTCCATCCCCCGTGTTGGGCAAATCCTGGAATAGGTTATAGAGTTCATCTCCCCCCATAAGCAGCATGGTCGAACGCTTCACTGCATTGCCAGTTTTCCTGTTGGCCACAAAGTATTTTTCTAACTGGCTAATCCACTTACGCCACCTGGGCGCTGCTGTGGCTGGGTCCGCCAACTGGCTGAATGGCGGAAGTGATTTCACTGCCATGCGGGAACTCGGTGGTCTCGCTGCTGCACCATCATTTTGTGTAGTCGACTGGGCCTGTGGCGTGCTCATGTTGGGAAGACACTGCCCTTTTCCTGCTCTTTGCACCTGCATGCACGTACCCTCGCCTTAGTGTTTCCCTGCAGTGCTCCCTCCTCTTCTGTCTCACTACGTCGACACTCTTGGTGCTCCATGCAGCCTGTGTTCTCTCTACCCAGCTTGCCGCTGGTCTGTCTGCTCTCAGCTCTGTGGATGCACTCACACTGCTGCCCAGTATTTTCTCTGACCCCCCGCCAGGAGCACTGTGTGCCTTTCCCGTCGCTGCAGTCAGGCCTGCTCCAGGGGCCGCTCACGCTTCACACTTACATGC
This sequence comes from Lissotriton helveticus, assembly GCF_964261635.1. NCBI lineage: Eukaryota > Metazoa > Chordata > Amphibia > Caudata > Salamandridae > Lissotriton > Lissotriton helveticus. The sequence continues at coordinate 888,258,800 of NC_136059.1, forward strand.
GGCCTGGCCTTGTATGAAGTTGGGCTTCTTCTGTGCATGCACGCGCCTCACAGACAGGCCTGCACCACTCTGGGCCGCCTGCACCAGTTGGAACCTTGACTCTCGCCGGCCGCATGCTCACAGGTCCTACCGCCCCCGGTTAGCTGCCTTACCGGCGCCACTGCAGGTCGCGGTTAATACCACCATGCCAGCACACACCTCCTCCCGGCTGTGACGCTCGGCCCGCGCTCACTCAACGCCAATCCGCGTTGTGAGGTGCAAGCGTGTAGGACGATCGCCACCCTCGTCGCCAATGTAGTCTTCTGGGTCGCCGCAGGAGACCAGCGGTGAACGTAATTTCAATGGCGGTGTCCAGGGGGGGGGCTCTAATATTAGTGGAGGCCTAACACATTTGGCGCAGCACAAACAGGACACAACCACTTCTGAGTTCTTCTGTGCCGCCAGGTCACGTGCCCCTGACGTCACTTTTATTTATACTCCCTGGTCCGTGCCCGGCCCAAGGAGTAGTCTGCTACAAAGTGTGGTAGGGGGCGTGTTAGAATCTCTGCATAAAATGTCTGCAACTACGAGTTTGACCCTTCTAAATGCATAATAAGTGTGCAGACTCAGATTATCTTCCTGATTTCAAGGATATTTTTATGGCACAAGATGTTATATGTATTTATCCACGCATATTTTGTTTGCTTTTGTGCAAAACCATCCAGATAGAAAATTAAATTGTGTGTCATAAAAAGCGCATTTTCCATTTCACATCTCCAACAGAAAAAATGCTCACAAATATAGCCAAACCCACTTAACAGAATTATTCCAAACATTTCATGAAGCTATAACTTCATTTACAGGAGTACCTTTTCTTTGCTTGATGTTAGTTAACATGTGGATATTTGAGTAACAAAAGGTGGCGAAAAGGCATAAAAGGGTTACTTTTAGAGGTATCTTTACGTTTGTAATATCTTTATTCGGCAATTTATCACCATAAAAGAATACATATACATATACATTTCCAATTTACCAGTAAAAGATTATAAAATACAATAAAAAGCAAGGGCACCTCATTTCAATAATTTACTACACAAAAAGTTCAACATCAGCCTGTAGGACCCCCCAGGAGCAGTTTTAGTAAGCGGGAACGTATCAACCATGCATTTCCCAAAAATTTGGCCACCCCACAGATCATAATGGCAGATGAAGAATCTGTAGAGAGGACACGTAGTGCCTGGCTGTGGCACCTCAACCCTAGTTCCCTACAGACGGGTTTCAACCAGAATTTCCACGCCCCTTTGTAGGCTGGACAAGCGAAAAACAAATGAGCCACCGATTCCTTTGGGGCCGCACAGCCAGGACATGTACGCAAGAGGGCATCAGAATTCGACCATCTCGCCGTAAAATCATGCACCGGGAGCGTCCCATATCGCAATTTTAGGTACAGCGCTCGATCCAACGGTTTAGTTATCAGGTCTAGAAATGGTTCCAATTTTCTCACACACTTAATTGACAAAAATTGGTCAGTGAGAGAGCCCACATTCGTAGCCCTCGTGGCATTACTCTGTACCCAATCCCAGTAAAGTTTTTTAATAACAGCTTTGGGTGGCGGAGATTGCGACTCCCATGCCTCTCTTAGTCCCAAATTAAAGGCCAGTTCTTTCAATTTATTTAGCCATCCTATTTTATTACATGTGTCCAGTAAGAGTAGATCGTCCAGCCCTTCTGCATACTTTGCAAGCTCCTCAGTTCTTCTTAGTCAGGACCAGAAAAGCAACGGGCGTAACCTCACCAAGTCCTTTAGTGTTCTTCTGCCCAGATCTAGTCTTAGAGGGATCATTGGGGTGGAAGCGGGAAGGGCTACCACTTTCCTAAAGAAATTGTTTTCCGCTACCATCAGATCTATAACCCCTTCGAACCCCCACAGTTCGGAGCCATAAAGTGCTGCCGGAAGAATCTGTCCCTCATAGATGGCCATAGCTGGAGAGACCGGTTTACTACTTGATTCCCGGAGCTCCTTCAGCGTCACCCCGGATACTCTACGGTGACTAAGTAGCATTTTGGAAAGATGATCCTTCCAGGTCATACGGCTGTTTATCCGGACTCCTAAATAGTCAAAGGATACGACCAGCTCGAGGGGGGCATTATTGAGCACAAAGTGATTTTTAAATCTTTTTGAGGGGGCAAAAGCCATCAATTTAGTTTTCGATGTATTGATGGTTAAGCCTCGGGAGGTGCAGAAGGAGCTAAACCGATTCAAAAGTTTTTGTAAGCCCACCGGGGATTTAGAAATTAGTAGGGTGTCATCCTCGAAGAGAAGTGTGGGGATTCTCTCCCCCGCCAGGGATGGGGCATCCGTCTCTTCCCCCTTCAGATGGTCCACCACTCCATTTACGAATAGGGAGAAGAGGGTCGGAGCCATGACACAACCCTGACGTACTCCTCTCCGCACAGGGATCCTATCTGTTAGTTGACCCTGGGATTCCCATCTAACCCTCGCATAATTCCCCTCGTGCAGCTTCACGATTAGGTTCAGAAGACTGCTGGGAAAACCCATCTCCCCAAGTATTTGCCAAAGTTTTGCACGAGGGACCAGGTCGAATGCAGTCTTGAGGTCTATGAAGGCCATATACAAACTGCCTTTCTTGATGGTAACCGCCTTCCAATAGATTGCAAAAAAGCGAAAGACCTGGTCCATCGTGCCAACCTTCCTTCTGAACCCCGCTTGTAAGTGGGAGAGGATACTAGCCTCCTCTATCCAGTCGCCAACTCTTGAGATGATGACCCTGCCGACCACTTTCTGGATGATGTCTATCAGACTGATAGGTCTGTAGTTCGCAGGGTCATCTCTTGCCCCCTTCTTATACACGGTGACTACCTCGGCCCCTTTCCAGGAGTTAGGTACCTGGTGTCCCCTCGTGATCAGATTCATTATTCTAGCAATTAGTTTGGCCCAGGCCTCTGGCTCCGCCATCAACAAATCTCCAGGGATCCCATCCTGCCCGGCGGCTTTCTTAGGGGTTAGATGTCTAATCGCCATCATTACTTCTGAGGACGAAAATAACAGAGCATTGTCCTCTAGATGGACCCCTTCACCCATACCGTTCACCCCAAGACTAGGTGTTTCCTCTAAGTCGCCGTATAGGGATGAAAAATGAGTAAACCATTGCTGACTAGTTATATGAGCAGCCAATGGTTGCGATTTTCTCTGCCTTGTTTTATTAATCAAATCCCAAAAAAGGTTTGGGTTCCTACTGCTCACAGCCGTGGAGAGTTCCTGCCAATGCCGTTCCTCCCACTCCCGTTTGGCCAGTGATAATGCTTTCAGATAATCCTTCCTGGCCGCTCTAACCAGTAAAGGGTCCCCTGAAAGCAGGGCTCTTGTCAGATTTTTCCTTGTGCTCTTACAATGATCAGTGTACCATGGTTTACAAAGAGTAGAGGGTATAGCGGTAGCCCTATTACCTTTCCCTTTCGAGATGAAGAATTGGCCAACTTGATCTATTGTCGCTTTGTAGGCAGAGTCAAGTGAGGGGTGTTGGGGGTCGATGATCCGATTATCTCCCTCCCAGATCTCTAAATTAGAAGTCAAATCCTCAATCAGGGATTTAATGATACCTATATCATCCTCCTTGAGGTTAGCCTTATCCCATTTCAATCTACGGTTGTTATTGGATGGGATCACCTCTTTAGTTATTTTTAAGGAGTCGCTCGCCCGCCTGACGTTAGAAACCCCCCAATTGAACTTACAGCACAGGGGGTTGTGGTCACTATCCTGACTTGGAAAGACCTCCATATCAATAAGGTCCGCCCAGAATCCAACGTCCATTAAGATGTAATCTATACGGGACGGCCCTGAGAGTCTATTAAAGGTCAATGCCCCTGACTGGTCGGATATGGTCCTGCCATTAAGGGCTCTTAGATTGTGGTCCCTAGTCAGTGCATTAATTTGAATGACCCTGGGTGACCACTTCTTAATAGGGGGAAGGGAGAGCGTTGGAATGGACCATTTCGAATCCTCCTCTTCAATTCCTAAGGGATCATCTCCAAGGAGGGGTTCGAAAGTACAATTAAAATCACCCCCCACAAGGATTTTAGCCGAACCAGAGCAATTGGCTAAGGCCGAGTCAAGAGCTGTTAGGGTCGAAGAGGTAGAGTCGCCCGGTGTCCCTCTCGCATACACATTAAAAAGGTCAAGCCTGACGGCATCCTCCCGTCCTCTTGCCGAAAGGTGGAGTATATCATTACACTCCACATTGTGGCATGTGACCACCCAGTTCAGATCTATTTTTAACCAAACTATGAGCCCACCCGCTGGTCTACCCTTTCCTTTGCTTACAGCAGGCACAAAGTGGGTGGTGTACCCCGATTTATATAGCGGAACTAAGCTCCATGTTTCCTGAAAGAGGCAAACATCAAACTGCTCATTGAATGTATGCCACTCCGGAATTTCGAGCTTCCTCTTTAACCCAGCAATGTTCCAAGAAAGGAGGTTTATTACCCGCCGTCCTCTAGGCATAGAAGAATTACCCACCACAATCACACTCTCATTAACCACCCTGCTCGTAAGACTCCCCCCCTCCTGGACCAGTGAAGCGGAGGTTGCAGAGCAACCAGCCATAATATTCAAAGGCCCAGCTAGCCTAGAATCTTCAATGAGGTCATTGGTGGTGGCCATATGGGCTGTAGGTAAACTAACTTCTCCTGCGTCTAAATTCCCACAGAGTAGTCCAGGATCCTCTACTCCATGGAGTTCATTATCCCCCCCCCAGGCCCCAAACTTCAATCGCAGTCTTCCAGCCCTGACAGCTGGGAAAACCGATTGTAAGAATCCAACGGGGTAAAAGGTATCAGGTGATTCATCCTTGAGCCCGGGTTCAACGTATGTCTATAAGGAACCATGGACCAAGCGGAGTGTAAATCGGGCATCCTGGTGGACTGATGCCCATACTGGGGATGATTGTTAATATAGGGTAGTGTAAAAGGCGGCCTAGAAGACTGAGGTCTGTTTGCGTATTTAGTGGTAGTGCCTTCTAACCTGGGATAGAAGTATGTTAAAGCCCGTGGGGTGATGCCGGTTTCCCCGTTCCCAGGTGGCCAGTTTAAGATATACTCAACTGCCCGAGGGTCTCTAAAGTTGACCACCACTAGATCCCCCTCTATATTTTTCATAGTACTCCCCAGCCAGTTAATTCTTCTAACATGAACTATGTCCCCATCTATATTTGGCGCTATCGGCCTATGCAACCTCAACCAGTGGATGATTTTATTCTTAAGGTCAGCATATCCCTCCTTCTTGTTTCCTGTTAACTGTGGCACCCCCGTTAGAATCACAACATAGGGCACAGCTTCTGGGGGGATCTCTACTTGTGGGACCCTTTTATGAGATGTTCTACTTTTTTCACCATCCCCATGTGCATTCTGATTGTTGCTAGTCGAGGCCTTTAAGGTTGGTTTGGTGGAGACAGCACCCGATACAGTGGCTGGGGCCTTTAAATGTTTAGGCGGCGATGTATTTTGTGGAGGGGGAGCAACTCTACCCTGAGGCTGGCTAGTTTGCTTAATCTGAACAGGGACAGATGAAATTCCAGATTTCTTTTGAGGTGTAGTGGGAGGGGGCCCTGTCAGGGGTATAGAATGCACCGCCCCACTTCCTTTATTAATGGTAGGAGTGGACATACTAGTTATGGCAGCTTCCAATATGGTTAATCTAATTTCAACCTTTTTAATAGACTCATTGATAGGAAGGAGAAGAGATCTCAACAAAAATTCCAAGTTCCCTGTCACTGAGGAGAGAAGTTGGGGTGTAGTAGCGGATGGGGTGGCTCTATCGTTGTTAACTGGAGCCACATCATGTATGGCTACTACAACAGGGCAATGAACCGGTAGAACCGCACCCTGTGGTATATGATCCTGCTCTGCAGCTGATGGGGTCTCGGTTGTAAGGAGAGTTTTTATCCCTTTACCAAAGTCGGTGTGCGATGTTTTGGCTGTACCTGGTACCATCCTTTGTTTCTTCCTTCTTTTACTAGGGGGAGGGCGGTGGATCTGGGCTACAGGTAAGGACTTAACTTTCTGTTGCTTAGATTTAGAAGTCTCAATAACGCGGCTACAGCTAGGGGTAGGTGAGGCAATTACAATATCATCCGAGGGCAAACAGGGAGTGGCTACAAAGTCACGAAACAGTAAAGGGACTCCGTCTTGGCTTGCGTTATCCTCACTCAAATCAATCAAATCGGTCGAATCTCCCTCCCGGTTCAATACAAGTAAACTATCGGTGAGGGGTCTATATTTCATATTCTCAACTGAGCGGCGCCGCTCTGCCCTACGCTCAGCTAGAATAGCGTCCTTTTCTCCCTCACTCTTCTTAGGAAAGTAATTCTCCAGTGAGCCATTGCGTAATTTAGGATTTTTACCCGGAGTAACCTCTTCTGTTGCCATAACCAACTTGTGATGAGACACTATCCTCCGAACTACAAGATAAAAGGGGTCAGGCCCAGCCCGGCCTCTTCCGGCCCCGGACGGCCACAGACGGTCCCGCCCTTGTCCCGGGCTTCTCCCGGCGCGCTCCCGCGCGCTCCCGCGCTGCGGGAGGAGACTGCTCCTATAAAGAAGAACTAGGAACTTAGGGGGCGTGGCCGGCAGGGAGAGGAGCCCAGCTGACAACGGGCGCGCGGGGACTCCTGGAACTTAGAGTCCACCCGCTCTACCCTCGCAGCCCTGCCGGTGTCCCAACGAAGCCCCAGGCAAATTCCTCACAGCTGCTAAAGCCGCGAAGCGGGACCCGCGCAGCGGGTCCGGCGAGCAGCAGCGGCTTAGCAGACAGGTATCCAAGAACGGAGGTCCGTGGCGTGGTGAACTTTAAAATGAGTGTCCCGAAGATGTGAGGGCTGGAGGTGATGAAATCCGCTGTGTTGGGGGCGTGGCCGGCAGGGAGAGGAGCCCAGCTGACAACGGGCGCGCGGGGACTCCTGGAACTTAGAGTCCACCCGCTCTACCCTCGCAGCCCTGCCGGTGTCCCAACGAAGCCCCAGGCAAATTCCTCACAGCTGCTAAAGCCGCGAAGCGGGACCCGCGCAGCGGGTCCGGCGAGCAGCAGCGGCTTAGCAGACAGGTATCCAAGAACGGAGGTCCGTGGCGTGGTGAACTTTAAAATGAGTGTCCCGAAGATGTGAGGGCTGGAGGTGATGAAATCCGCTGTGTTGGGGGCGTGGCCGGCAGGGAGAGGAGCCCAGCTGACAACGGGCGCGCGGGGACTCCTGGAACTTAGAGTCCACCCGCTCTACCCTCGCAGCCCTGCCGGTGTCCCAACGAAGCCCCAGGCAAATTCCTCACAGCTGCTAAAGCCGCGAAGCGGGACCCGCGCAGCGGGTCCGGCGAGCAGCAGCGGCTTAGCAGACAGGTATCCAAGAACGGAGGTCCGTGGCGTGGTGAACTTTAAAATGAGTGTCCCGAAGATGTGAGGGCTGGAGGTGATGAAATCCGCTGTGTTGGGGGCGTGGCCGGCAGGGAGAGGAGCCCAGCTGACAACGGGCGCGCGGGGACTCCTGGAACTTAGAGTCCACCCGCTCTACCCTCGCAGCCCTGCCGGTGTCCCAACGAAGCCCCAGGCAAATTCCTCACAGCTGCTAAAGCCGCGAAGCGGGACCCGCGCAGCGGGTCCGGCGAGCAGCAGCGGCTTAGCAGACAGGTATCCAAGAACGGAGGTCCGTGGCGTGGTGAACTTTAAAATGAGTGTCCCGAAGATGTGAGGGCTGGAGGTGATGAAATCCGCTGTGTTGGGGGCGTGGCCGGCAGGGAGAGGAGCCCAGCTGACAACGGGCGCGCGGGGACTCCTGGAACTTAGAGTCCACCCGCTCTACCCTCGCAGCCCTGCCGGTGTCCCAACGAAGCCCCAGGCAAATTCCTCACAGCTGCTAAAGCCGCGAAGCGGGACCCGCGCAGCGGGTCCGGCGAGCAGCAGCGGCTTAGCAGACAGGTATCCAAGAACGGAGGTCCGTGGCGTGGTGAACTTTAAAATGAGTGTCCCGAAGATGTGAGGGCTGGAGGTGATGAAATCCGCTGTGTTGGGGGCGTGGCCGGCAGGGAGAGGAGCCCAGCTGACAACGGGCGCGCGGGGACTCCTGGAACTTAGAGTCCACCCGCTCTACCCTCGCAGCCCTGCCGGTGTCCCAACGAAGCCCCAGGCAAATTCCTCACAGCTGCTAAAGCCGCGAAGCGGGACCCGCGCAGCGGGTCCGGCGAGCAGCAGCGGCTTAGCAGACAGGTATCCAAGAACGGAGGTCCGTGGCGTGGTGAACTTTAAAATGAGTATCTTTACTGTTTATTTGCAGATCTTTTGTGGATGCAGATCCTGAAATTATCCAAGCATAATACATTTGAAACGTAAAAAAAAAAACAATGGGTCGCAGGAGTTTTTTTTTCTTCCAATTCAGGATCCATATATACTCAGAGGATTTGCGGATCTGGAAGATAATTGAGCATTTTTGTAGTGGCAGCTATTGCAGGATGCCAGGCATTGAAGCTTGCATTTTGAATAAAGTGAAAGATGAGAGACTGGCAGGGCACCCCCTACATCCCAGAGATGTTTATGGGGTCATCCTTGAAGATGCAGCTGTTCAAAGATAAAATATTTTCCTGTTTTGTCTCGCAGAATGTGTGGATCCAAATTTGAGTACACTGACATGCCTATTCTTAAGTAGATGCACATGTTTAGGAAAAGTTAAACATGTTTTAAGTGCATTAAAAATGTTAGAATAAGTTGAACAGTTGATAAACAAAATGCGCAGTGAGCATTGTGGACTATGGGGATAGCTCCCAAAACCCACTTTGCAGAGCATACCTTGTTTAATGGAACAGAAACCTCCAGGCACATGGGGCTGAAAATCAAATGGAATTGTTTAATTGGTATGGGGCTGATTTAGGACCTACACCCAGGTCCTCTAATGCATGGCTGAATGCATGATTGTTTGCTGCACAGCGCATCAAAGTTTGATGTGTGAGAGGGTGCACATGTGGCTTGTAGCAACAGTGGCTTCTTACAGGCTTCGACTGGCCTCCAAAGGGGATGGTCAATGGCCAGGATCTATCCACAACTACTGGTGTACACAGCCAAATATCATGCACAGTGCAAGTTGGACTTATGTTAGGTTGATCCATTGGCATGCCTCCAGGTCAGACAATAAAGATGAGCCTGGAGGCACAGAGATTGGGCATAGGGCCCGGCCGAATGCAGTGCATCAGGGGATTGCCACTACAGGAAGTAAAAGTAGCATATTATCTGAAGAAATTTAAAAAATATCCTGGAAAATCCTTGTAAATGGTAACATCGATTTTTCTGTTCATAATATATTAACATATGTTTAACAAAAAACAGAAATGGATGTAAAACGCACAGTTAAAGTGAATTTATGGTTATGAAACAAATCTGAAACTCATCGGAAATTGGCCATTTACACTTAGTTAAACAACCAAAACGTGTCCCCCCCAAGGAAACATCATCATGCTCACCAAAATGTAAATCTGCAATAGATCAGGAGAATGCATATCCTCTTACACTGTAAATGTGCAATGAGATTGGCCTCTAGATTTGAAAGCTCTAGATTTGAAAGTTAATACCAAGGGATGCCATAATTGTTACTTCAACATCCCTAATACATGAATAATTTTAACTTCAACATACCTAACACAAGAAATCTTATCACCATATCTATCCACAACTATATCAAATTCTGAATACCCAAAGTTTTAACCACTTCATAATCTAGTTAAACATTCACTTCTCCAATTGTCTTAATTTAGCATTCTAATGTCCAACAAGAATGCTTAAGAGATGCAAAGGAGCAAATCTACTTTTCAAAGTAAGTTTATTACTTAAATTAATTTGTACAATTAAGTGTGTAGAAATATTGGTACTAAAATAATTATTCTGGCCATACATGACACATTTATTAAAATTCGGACATAATCTGATTTAAGACAAACTTTTTTGGTCTGTTGTTTGAGTAAATCAACTATTCCACAGTGCAATTTAAGCAAAGTGACAACCATATTGGTAGGCCCCCATACATCCACGTGGAATTCTTAAAAGACTTACACCACCACGTGTTCTCTAGTCCATGACTCCTGGAAAGGCACATTGTTTAATTATTCTATTTTAGCAGATAGACCTCCAATATTCCAGGATAAAAGACAGTGCGTAATTTAAGCTGGTGGTTTCTGGTGCTTGGCACAGTATGCCATATGATAGCACTATTTGAATAATTTAGAGATGAGAAAACAACAGTGGGTGATTAATTAAATGTACGTTACAATGACTAATATCTGCCCCAACCCATTCCCTTTATAGCTTTGTAGCCTGTAATAATTTGAATTGTCACACATGTAGGAGCATGATGGTTAGTTGTTGTGTTGGCTAGCAAAGGTTGGTGCAAGCTGCAGTGGCCACCTGGGCTAGGGCCCTGGAGCAATTTTCATAACAAATTAAGCACTGGTAACAGAACATATCAGAACTTCATGACATCATAATGAAGCATCCCCATTTGAAGTTGTTGACAGTGCTGGTTTCCACCCTCAGCAAGGTTATAATTTTTCACAAACATCCTAGAAGTAATCCCAATAGATCCAGTGTAAGGGATCATTAGGCTTTCCTGTATTCAGTTTCTATTTTTGGTAGATTCGGTGGGGTTTTGTCAGTGTTTTCCAGTCATTTCAATACCTTTAAAGACAGTGGTTATCAGTGAGTAGTCCTTTTTTGTACCATTAAAACAACAGAAACAATGTTTTTCTAGTGTTTATGGAACATTGTGCTTTTATTATTCCTTGCTTTCTGCACTTATAGTGCATGGTATGTACAGTTACCACAAGAATTATGGCATCTACAGGTAGGAAGCACAATTAGTTTTATTGACTAAAAATAAACATCCGGATAGGGCTGTAACTGATTCCAAATTGTGCACAGTGAACTTGTAAGCAGTTCACAAGCCCACTTTCAGCTCTCTTGGAGCGTCCAGTATAGTGTTACATCATTTGAGTTCATTGTTATGCAATGCAGCTTTTTGCTGAATATAACTTGCTTTAGAAAAGGTGTTGATTTGGATGAAATCCATAAGCACACCCAACCTGTGTCGGTTGCTGTCTTGCCTCCCTTTTAAAATACTACCACCCCCACACAATGGCCCAAACACAACGAGGCAGAAGACATAAAACACAAAAACATCTAGAAAGGGGTTTCACTTTACAAAATGCAAAGACTCTCTTTTTATAATAAGCCTTGGGGTTTTATTTATGCAATGCTCTCTAACAGAAAGGTTTTCCCAGATATCAAATAAGTAACATTCAAATGTGTATATATATATATATATATATTCACTGAAAAAACCATAGGTTAGAGACCATATATAGTTAGGAATTAGCATTTAAAAAACCTTGAAAATTCACTGAAAAAACCATAGGTTATAGACCATATATAGTTAGGAATTAGCATTTAAAAAACCTTATTTTACTCACACAAAACCATTGAAATTCCATATATAGTTAGTTGCACTAACTATATATCGCGCACCCGCAATTCACTGCTGATGATGTCACATATTACATCATTCATGACATGGTCAGTGACATCACTGATGACATCACTGATGACATCTCAAATGACATCACTGATCACATCACTGATGACAACATCCAGTGACTGTATGTTTCTGTAAAGTTAAAATATGTCTTACATATTGAAGAATGAGTAGATGTATAAGTGTCTGGACGAAGGATTTAGTAGGTGCATGACTGAATGTATGAGTGAGTGATTAAATGTGTCTCACTGAGTGCATGGGTTAGTGACTAAACTGTCTTAATTTGTGCATCATTATGTCTTTTGTTCTGTAAACTGCTGCATGTGTTGATCAGTAGCTATATGAGTAACTATATGGGTTATTGATTGATTGCCCAAGTATTTGTATGGGAGACTGAGTGTGTGTGTGGCTGGCTGGGAGGTGTGTGACTCTGTGCAGATCAATGTGTACTTGTATCAATGATTGTATAAGAGAGTAAGTATGTGTTAGTATATGTTTGAAAATGTAAGGTGCTCTATGTTTAACTGTATAGATTAGAAAATGGAAGTGTGATTGATTCTTTACAGGACTGACTAGGTGTGTGAGTAACTCCATGGATGAGTGGCAGAGTGTGAGTGTCTGTATAGGTGTATGAGTGCATATGATAGTGTTGTAAAGATGAGTGATTGTATGTATGAATGATTGTATGGGTGAATGAGTGAGTGTTTGTGTAAACATAGGAATCAGTGAGTGCGTATGTAGTAACTAGTATTGGTGTGTCAATGGTTTAAAAAATTATACTCTGTATTTAACATTGGGTGTAACAGAGGTTATATGAAAGTGTGAGGAGATGCATTGTATTGTCACATGAATGATATCATCAGTGATGTGACCAATGATGTCAAATGAGATGTCATCAGTGATGTCATCAGTGATGTCATTTGAGATGTCATCAGTGATGTCATTTGAGATGTTATCAGTGATGTCATTTGAGATGTCATCAGTGATGTCATTTGAGATGTCATCAGTGATGTCATCAGTGATGTCATTTGAGATGTCATCAGTGATGTCATCAGTGATGTCACTGACCATGTCATGAATGATGTAATATGTGACATCATCAGCAGTGAATTGCGGGTGCGCGATATATAGTTAGTGCAACTAACTATATATGGAATTTCAATGGTTTTGTGTGAGTAAAATAAGGTTTTTTAAATGCTAATTCCTAACTATATATGGTCTATAACCTATGGTTTTTTCAGTGAATTTTCAAGGTTTTTTAAATGCTAATTCCTAACTATATATGGTCTCTAACCTATGGTTTTTTCAGTGAGTTTCAATGGTTTTTTAATAGCAAATATCATAAGCTGTCGAATGTCAAGTACATGGTAAGTAAAAACATTTTCGTGTTTATGCACACTGATCTGCTTTGAATGCTGCCCCCCCTCCCCCTCATTTCTATTAGGAGTACTCTCTCTTTGCAGATAGTGAAGGGTAGTTAACGCAGGCCTTTGCCCCCGTTGCAATCCGTCGTGCCTGCTTCTCTCTCCATTTGATTGATTGTTATCCAAGCATTTACTGTTTTAGAATTGGTTCTCTTTGGTTCATTCTCTATTTACAAACAAGCACAGAGTCGCAATACTCTGTTTAGTCTTTGCAGATAGTGAAAAATCGTGTAAAAAAACAAAAGGAATCGAGCAAAATCAGTAGGCCACTAATGGGATCTCTTTTTGACCTCGCTAAAATAGAAACATTAGGAACAACCCCTCATGAGAAATACGAAACTAGTGAGATGAACTGAGCTCCACACCATGATGGCTGCAAGACAGCTCGGCTCCGCCACCCACCCCGCCCAAAATAACGATAAACTCTATGCAAATATTACAAATATATACAACACACCAGCAAAGTAACAGGGTAAAACATTTTATTAAATAACTATTTACATAACTATTTTATACTTTTTGGTGCCCGATCCGGCTAGCTCAATCGATCGAGCATGAAACTCATGCACTCTGATAGTTCAAAGTTTTGAGGAGTGCTTGTAACACTGTCTGAAGCTTATTTGCACTTGCTACAGCTTCACTATTCTCAATGTAAGTGGGGGCTGTTTGAGGACGTGACTGCATTTGAAAACAATGTGATGCGGTGCCACCCTGAACCGCTTGACGGAGGCCCCCGAGGGACGGTGTGATGGCGCGGACTCGGAGGGGGCGCTTGGCTCCGGCCCCCTCCCCAAGTCGTGTTGCCCTGGTGTGGCCTGAGATCGCCCCCGACATAGGTGGCCGGCTCCCGGGGTCAAGCGGAACTTTTTGCCTTTTGGTGACTCTTCCATTCTTGACCTTGTCCCACAATCCGTTTCACCTAAAGACACGCTGTAGTGGGGCGCCCCTTTACCGTTTCAGTTGACATTCCGCCCGCTTTTGCTACACTGTGCCTCTTCCGCTATTCAGCTGTTTACCGCCCGCTCTTTCGACTACAGCGTCTCGCTCACCATGTAGTTGAGTTGCTCCCGCTCTTGCGGTGCAGCGATAGGCGGCTGCCACAGGCTCTCAAAATGGCGTCCGGCTCTTCAGATTTGGGCGTGGTCCACTAAAATGGCCCTGCGACACCTTGGAACTCGGACGCTTGTCTGCTAGGGCTTGGGCTCCATTCTCGAAAGCGTCCCCTCAGCCTTGAAGATTCTACAAAAGTCTTGGGGGCCCCCGACTCCCGCAGGCTTCTGGTGGGGAGCGGCTGCCATGATTGCTCGTGGAATGGCCACGACGGAGCAACGAGATGGTGGTGCTCTCATGCTGACGCCAGCTTCAGTCTGAAACATCCAAAAACACTGTAGACTACCAATTCGATCAGTTCCGGTAGCGCCCCAACGTGACCCGGTAGAGGAGAACTTGCCCTCCCCTCTTTGACTGATGGTTCTTGTTGCCTGTCCCTTCTGTTGTCATTTAACAGAACTATTTAGCCTGCTGAAAGGGGTTGTGTTCCGACCGCTGGTTGGTTGAGACATTTTGACTATATTCTGGACCTGCGTTGTCGCGTAATGCGTCATATGACGCGCCGCGTTAGCGCATCCGGAAGTGCTCCGGGGCGCGGCGCGCAGCGCGTAACGTAAGCATAACAGGTCATGTGACTTGTTAATAAAACTTTTCACTGGTTCATTTACTTTTCTTATTCTAATGATGAAAGGCTTGGTCATATGACCTAAAAATTACGCTTTTTATTACTTTCGAACATTATTTTTTCTTAAACATATGTTATAATGTTCCAGGCTAATGTACTTTCCCGGAAAATTTACAACTGTTCTGGAAGTACCATGTTTTCTTTTAAAAACCATTATTGTGAAAATGTCAGTATACAAATACGGGCCTATAACCACGTGGGCCGGCCACGGAGCAAACTGTAATCGTATATGATGAGTAGACATTTACACTGTAGAGGAACGTAACGGGCAGGCCATTAGGTTGCAAGAACTAAGGTGTCTAACAGTTGCGGAATCGGTGGACGTACATTTTATAATTAAAATACGACAGGGCCAGTTACAATAAAATTATCTAGATATACATTTGCGGGCAAGTACCATGGGTGACGTTAATTCGAACTTTCAATAGTACAGTAATCAATAACACATCAGAACTTAATATCAATAGGGATGTCGAAATAATCAATCAATTCTCGTCCCCGCCCGCCATGTGCTTCAAAACTGCATACGTATCTCGTGATATCAAGGTTGTGCAACCAGTACACAACAAGGAGTTAAGAGTCCCATTTATTCCGGCGCCATTTTGGGCGAGGACGGGCAGGTCCAGGATATAGTCAAAATGTCTCCACCAACCATCGACTATGATGATGTTCATATGCTGTATTTATTAGAGTAACATTCATTTGTCCACATGAAATAAATTTGCCACAATCTAAACATGTCATTTTAATCTTTCCAAAGTTCTTCTAAATATTTGGGACCGTTTCCCTTGCCTCTGATGCTGTCAGTGCCACTTCTTTGGTGAATGTACTGGCAGATCGGGGGTTCTCCTCCAAATCTCTCTTTTGTGCAGCACTATAATTAATCGGTGCCACCTCTCCATATGACGATGCATGGTATAATTACCATAACTATATTTTTTTTCGGTTCCTCTGGAGAGTACATCGTGGCAGATGAGGCAGGTAACGTACCGGGCATTTACCTTTTTTGCATGTAGAGGAAAGGAAAAAAAATTCGAGCGTCCGAGTTCTAAGGTGTCCCAGGGCCATTTTAGTGGACCAGGCCCAAATCCAAAGAACAGGCCGCCATTTTGAGAGTCCTGTTGCAGCCGCCTGTCGCTGTAGCATCAAGAGCGGCCGAAACTCAGCTGAATGGCAACTGAAACGGTAAAGGGGAGCCCCACTACAGCAGACGAGCCTCCACCTGGGGAGGCCCGTTCACGCCGCCTCCCCCCCCCTTCGGGCACCCCACGCCGTTATTCGGAGCAGCATTGTAGGATGGCCACACCAGTGCGGCAACTTGCTAGACACCACCTCGGTGCCAACCGAATCTCAGCGCCTTGTGGTGTCTTCCATTCCGAAAATATTGTTGTGCTGCCTTCGGCCTATTCGCCGCAAGTGCGCACGCAACTCAGCTGCATAGCGAGTGAAACACCAAGGGGCGCCCCACTGCAGCCGAGGAACCTTCATCTTGGGGGCGACGCACAGCATCACATTGCTTTCCAATGCAGTCAGATCCTCAAACAGCCCCCACTGACTGACGCCGCCTCACAGGCTAACGGGGCGCCCCACGCCGACTTTCGGCGCAGCATTGTAGGATGGCCACACCAGTGCGGCAACTTGCTGGACCCCACCTCGGTGCCATCCGGATCTTGGCGCGTTGCGCTGCCTTTGGCCCTATTCGCACATCGGTCCGCTACTGACGCCACCTCACAGGCCAACGGGCGCCCCACGCCGACTTTCGGCGCAGCATTGTAGGATGGCCACACCAGTGCGGCAACTTGCTGGACCCCACCTCGGTGCCATCCGGATCTTGGCGCGTTGTGCTGCCTTCGGCCTATTCGCACATCGGTCCGCTACTGACGCCGCCTCACAGGCCAACGGGGCACCCCACGCCGACTTTCGGCGCAGCATTGTAGGATGGCCACACCAGTGCGGCAGCTTGGTGGACACCACCTCGGTGCCATCCGGATCTTGGCGCGTTGTGCTGCCTTCGGCCTATTCGCACATCGGTCCGCTACTGACGCCGCCTCACGTGCCAACGGACTTTCTACGCTTTTTATACCCTATGCCGCATAACAGGTCATGTGACTTGTTTATAAAACTTTTCATTGGTTCATTTTACTTTTGGTTTCCTAATGATGGAAGGCTTGATCATATGACCTAAAAATAACACTTTTCATTGGATGAAAACTTTATTTTTTTCCCAAACGATGAAAGCCCCACCTTGTTTCTGGATGTTTCAGACTGAAGCTGGCGTCAGCATGAAAGCACCACCATCTCGCGGCTCCATCGTGGTCATTCCACGAGCAATCATGGCAGCCGCTCCCCACCGGAAGCCTGCAGGAGTCGGGGGCCCCCAAGACTTTTGTAGAATCTTCAAGGCTGAGGGGACGCTTTCGAGAATGGGGTCCAAGACCTAGCAGACAAGCGTCCGATTTCCAAGGTGTCCCAGGGCCATTTCAGTGGACCAGGCCCAAAAAGGAAAGAGCCTGCCGCCATTTTGAGAGTCCTGTGGCAGCCGCCTATCGCTGCACCGCAAGAGTGGGCGCAACTCAGCTGAATGGCGGATTTTGGCACAGTGTACCAAAAGCGGGCGGAATGGCAACTGAAACGGTAAAGGGGCGCCCCACTACAGCAGACGAGCCTCCACCTGGGGAGGCCCGTTCACGCCGCCTCACCCCCCCCCCGGGGCGCCCCACGCCGTTATTCGGAGCAGCATTGTAGGATACCAAAACCAGTGCGGCAACTTACTTGACATCGCCTGGGTGCCATCCACATCTCAGTCCGTTCTGCTGCCTTGGGACTATTCGCACAACAGACCGCTACTGACGAGCCACCCCCCGGGACGCCCCACGCCGTTATTCGGAGCAGCATTGTAGGATACCAAAACCAGTGCGGCAACGTACTGGACATCACCTGGGTGCCATCCACATCTCAGCGCGTTCTGCTGCCTTGGGACTATTTGCACAACAGACCGCTACTGACGAGGCCACCCCCGGGACGCCCCACGCCGTTTTTCGGAGCTGCATTGTAGGATACCCAAAACCAGTGCGGCACCCAGGCAACATCACCTGGGTGCCGTCCAGAACTCAGCACGTTGTGCTGCCTTGGGACTATTCGCACAAAACACAGCTACTGACCATTGTTGCTTCTTTTTTCCTAAAAATGTTTAAATGTTTTTACTGTTTTTGTTGCGTTGTATATATTTATAAGTTATTAAAGTTTTATAATCCTACTACTTTGTTGGAGTGCTATATATTTTTAATGTGACACATAATTGTAAAAACTTTGATGTACAAAGAGGCATCCCTCGAATCTTCCGCTTCAGGCTCGGTCCCCTCCCCAATCACAATACAGGATGGTTTTCAGATAGTAGGAACGCGTGTGGTGTGACGGATCTCATCGGGTGGGGGCCTTGATCTACTGTAACTCCTTTGAAGAGGGGTGATTCTTTACAGCTGGGGCCATAAACTACATCTGCAGGGCTAGGTGATAGCCTGGGACCGGCCTGGACAATCGGACACAGAGGAAGAGGAGTTTCAGAGGGTGCGGTAGTGAATAGGGCGAAAGGGAGGTGTCGGGCGGGCACAGGGTGTGATTCTCAGGGAAGAGCAGCGCAGATGGGGGGAGGTTTATTGCCCATGCATAAGACAGAGAGCGGGGGTGACCAGTGCCTGGGGGAGATGCTTGCGAGGGTGGGGAGCCATGCTAAGGATCGACAGCGTGCAGAGAGTGGGTCTGGTCAAGGCATCTAAAATGGCTGCCGTGCACGACAAAAGTGTGGCATTTGAAAAAAGGCAAGATGGCGCAGACAATGTTTATCAACACTTCCTGATTTCCTTCGAATCGAACGTTAACAGACGTTATCTCTCCCACACTACCGGTCCCCCTCTGCTTAAACGCCGAGATGGTAGGGACTGCATCCCGTGGAGATAGGCCGAGACGTCACTCAGCAGAAAAAAAAGAAAAAAAAAGTCTATAAACATACAATAAGTTAAAAGTCAATCAT
Organism: Lissotriton helveticus; assembly: GCF_964261635.1. Classification (NCBI taxonomy): domain Eukaryota; kingdom Metazoa; phylum Chordata; class Amphibia; order Caudata; family Salamandridae; genus Lissotriton; species Lissotriton helveticus. The sequence goes on from NC_136059.1 coordinate 888,277,541, forward strand.
TCTTGTTTCCTTGTAGTACGCTCCCCAGTCCGCTTCCCGTTACGCGAACCGGGCGCACCCCACGAAAAAAAAACGATTTTTTTTTATTTTTTTTTTTGCCCCGCGGAGCCCTTTTAAAGCCTCCACATCAAACCTAGGGGGTCAGGGAGGATTTACTATGCCCCCTTATGATCATTTGCCCCTTCGCTTTGGCCTCCTCTTGTCTCTCGATCCTACCGAGAGACAAGATGGCGGCCGCTCCGTACTGTTTGGAATGTTTACAGACACCGGAGAGCCAATCAGCTTCGCTTCGCAAAGCTCCGTAACGCGAAAAGTACGCGAAAAGGAGCGCTACCCGGGACGCTGTCACAGATATATATCTTTTTTTAAACGTTAATTTCTCAAAATCCACTGGAGCACATATATTGAGACCCAGCAAAGGCACATCGGGCTACCGGTCCCTACAATTTTGCCAAGTTTCATGCAAATCCATTCAGCCGTTCGATTTTCTTTTTTTTTGTTTTTGCCCCGCGGGGCCCTTTTAAAACCTCCACATCAAACCTAGGGGGTCAGGGAGGATCTACTATGCCCCCTTATGGTCATTTGCCCCTTCGCTTTGGCCTCCTCTTGTCTCTCGATCCTACCGAGAGACAAGATGGCGGCCGCTACGGACTGTTTGGAATGTTTACAGACACCGGAGAGCCAATCAGCTTCGCTTCGCAAAGCTCCGTAACGCGAAAAGTACGCAAAACGGAGCGCTACCCGGGACGCTGTCACAGATATATATCTTTTTTTGAACGTTAATTTCTCAAAATCCACTGGAGCACATATATTGAGACCTAGCAAAGGCACATCGGGCTACCAGTCCCTACAATTTTGCCAAGTTTCGTGCAAATCCATTCAGCCGGGCTAAAAGTGAGGCCAACCGCCCTATGGAAATTAACATCGGAAAAACGCGTTTTGGGACCCCCCTTTTTTCTCGGCCCCCCCTTGACGAACCCCCCCCCAAATTTTCAGGGGCTGCTCAGACACAAAATGTTCCATTTTCCTGAAAATTTCAGCCAATTCCGTCCACAAACGCCAAAGTTATTAGACATAGAATTTTCAAAAATCCCATAGAGAAAAAATCCTAACTATATATACCTACTGGCGACCGCCAGTAGGTAATATATATATATATATATTCACTGAAAAAACCATAGGTTATAGACCATATATAGTTAGGAATTAGCATTTACAAAACCTTGAAAATTCACTGAAAAAACCATAGGTTATAGACCATATATAGTTAGGAATTAGCATTTAAAAAACCTTATTTTACTCACACAAAACCATTGAAATTCCATATATAGTTAGTTGCACTAACTATATATCGCGCACCCGCAATCCACTGCTGATCATGTCACATATTACATCATTCATGACATGGTCAGTGACATCACTGATGACATCACTGATGACATCTCAAATGACATCACTGATGACATCACTGATGACAACATCCAGTGACTATGTTTCTGTAAAGTTAAAATATGTCTTACATATTGAAGAATGAGTGGATGTATAAGTGTCTGGACGAAGGATTTAGTAGGTGCATGACTGAATGTATGAGTGAGTGATTAAATGTGTCTCACTGAGTGCATGGGTTAGTGACTAAACTGTCTTAATTTGTGCATCATTATGTCTGTTGTTCTGTAAACTGCTGCATGTATTGATCAGTAGCTATATGAGTAACTATATGGGTTATTGATTGATTGCCCAAGTATTTGCATGGGAGACTGAGTGTGTGTGTGGCTGGATGGGAGGTGTGTGACTCTGTACAGATCAATGTGTACTTGTATCAATGATTGTATAAGAGAGTAAGTATGTGTTAGTATATGGTTGAAAACGTAAGGTGCTCTATGTTTAACTGTATAGAGTAGAAAATGGAAGTGTGATTGATTCTTTACAGGACTGACTAGGTGTGTGAGTAACTCCATGGATGAGTGGCAGAGTGTGAGTGTCTGTATAGGTGTATGAGTGCATATGATTGTGTTGTAAACATGAGTGATTGTATGTATGAATGATTGTATGGGTGAATGAGTGAATGTGTGTGTAGACGTAGGAATCAGTGAGTACGTATGTAGTAACTAGTATTGGTGTGTCAATGGTTTCAAAAATTATACTCTGTTTTTAACACTGGGTGAAACAGAGGTTATATTAAAATGTGAGGAGATGCATTGTATTGTCACATGAATGATATCATCAGTGATGTGATCATTGATGTCAAGTGAGATGTCATCAGTGATGTCATTTGAGATGTCATCAGTGATGTCATCAGTGATGTCACTGACCATGTCATGAATGATGTAATATGTGACATGATCAGCAGTGGATTGCGGGTGCGCGATATATAGTTAGTGCAACTAACTATATATGGAATTTCAATGGTTTTGTGTGAGTAAAATAAGGTTTTTTAAATGCTAATTCCTAACTATATATGGTCTATAACCTATGGTTTTTTCAGTGAATTTTCAAGGTTTTGTAAATGCTAATTCCTAACTATATATGGTCTATAACCTATGGTTTTTTCAGTGAATTTCAATGGTTTTTTAATAGCAAATATCATAAGCTGTCGAATGTCAAGTACGTGGTAAGTAAAAACATTTTCGTGTTTATGCACACTGATCTGCTTTGAATACTGCCCCCCACCCCTCATTTCTATTAGGAGTACTCTCTCTTTGCAGATAGTGAAGGGTAGTTAACGCAGCCCTTTGCCCCCTTTGTAATACGTCGTGCCTGCTTCTCTCTCCATTTGATTGATTGTTCTCTTTGGTTCATTCTCTATTTACAAACAAGCACAGAGTCGCAATACTCTGTTTAGTCTTTGCAGATAGCGAAAAATCGTGTAAAAAAACAAAAGGAATCGAGCAAAATCAGTAGGCCACTAATGGGATCTCTTTTTGACCTCGCTAAAATAGAAACATTAGGAACAACCTGTTGAAAATAGCAATGCGTATGTACATAAGCGGCGTTCATTTGTGTTCACAGTACCCCTTGTTGATTGTTTCAATCGAGCATTGAATTGTTCGAAGTTAATTCTCTTAAGGATCTTCTCTACCTGCAAACGAGGAAGAATAGGAATATTCTCTCTCCCTTTGCAGATAGTGAAGGGTAGGTAACGCAAGCCTTTAACACGTCGTACCTATTTCATTCCTCATTGATTGATTGATTGTCCGAACATTGACTGTTTGGGAATTAGTTCTTTTTGGAGGTATTCCCTGTTTGCAAATAAACGTAGGAAAATCTTTGCAAGTAGTGAAAGGGTACGTAATGCGGACCTTTCTCCCCCGTTGTAATCTGTCATGCCTATCTACTCCCCACTGATTGATGCACCTTTTTCACCCGGACCATTTACTAGAGATACGTCATCTGGCCCGACCAGAGAGCACCCCTAGTGAAAAGGACATATGCAATAATAACGAAGTGATCACTGTATCCTGTTAACAGAAACTTTACCATGAAACAACCTGGAAAGAAAAAAATAGGAAAACGAAAATCAGTAGGCCACTGATGAACATGAACTTTTATTAAACAACAAACAAAGAAACGATAACATAACGTAATGATAAAACCTATTAATGTCCTAGAAACAAGAAAACGTTAAAGTATGCCAGTGGTGAGAGACCAGAAAAACAGTCCGAGAAACCAAATCACCCCTCGCTGTCCCAACTCATGCACTCTGAAAGTTCAAAGTTTTGAGGAGTGCTTGTAACATTGTCTGAAGCCTATTTGCAATTGCTTCATCTTCACTATTCTTAAAGTAAGTGGGGGCTGTTGTGATGCGGTGCCACCCTGAACCGCTTGACGGAGGCCCCCGAGGGACGGTGTCATGTCGCGGACTCGGAGGGGGCGCTTGGCTCCGGCCCCCTCCCCAAGTCGTGTTGCCCTGGTGTGGCCTGAGATCGCCCCCGACATAGGTGGCCGGCTCCCGGGGTCAAGCGGAACTTTTTTCCTTTTGGTGACTCTTCCATTCTTCACCTTGTCCCACAAACCGTTTCACCTAAAGACACGCTGTAGTGGGGCACCCCTTTTCCGTTTCATTTGCCATTCAGCCCGCTTTTGCTACACTGTGCCTCTTCCGCTATTCAGCTGTTTACCGCCCGCTCTTTCGACTACAGCGTCTCGCTCACCATGTACTTGAGTTGCTCCCGCTCTTGCGGTGCAGCGATAGGCGGCTGCCACAGGACTCTCAAAATGGCGGCCATCTCTTCAGATTTGGGCGTGGTCCACTAAAATGGGCCTGCGACACCTTGGAACTCGGACGCTTGTCTGCTAGAGCTTGGGCTCCATTCTCGAAAGCGTCCCCTCATCCTTGAAGATTCTACAAAAGTCTTGGGGGCCCCCGACTCCCGCAGGCTTCTGGTGGGGAGCGCCTAGCATGATTGCTCGTGGAATGGCCACGACGGAGCTACGAAATGGTGGTGCTCTCATGCTAACGCCAGCTTCAGTCTGAAACATCCAGAAACACTGTAGACTACCAATTCGATCAGTTCCGGTAGCGCTCCAACGTGACCCGGTAGAGAAGAACTTGCCCTCCCCTCTTTGACTGATGGTTCTTGTTGCCTGTCCCTTCTGTTGTCATTTAACAGAACTATTTAGCCTGCTGAAAGGGGTTGTGTGCCGTCCGCTGGTTGGTGGAGACATTTTGACTATATTCTGGACCTGCGTTGTCGCGTAATGCGTCATATGACGTGCCGCGTTAGAAAGTTTAATAAATTATTAAACACAATAAACAATCCTTAAAAAATAAAAAAAAATAAAAAATAATCAACAAAACCAACAATCAATTAACAACAGTATTTGAAAAGTCTATCATTCATTTTTCATTGCAGTACGCTGCCCAGAAAGCTTCCCGGTTCCCGGACCGGGCGCTACCCACGCAAAAAAACAAAAAAAAAATTGTTTTTTTTTTTGCCCCGCGGGGCCGTTTTAAAGCCTCCACATTAAACCTAGGGGGTCAGGGAGGATCTACTATGCCCCCTTATGGTTATTTGCCCCTTTGTTTTGGCCTCCTCTTGTCTCTCGATCCTACCGAGAGACAAGATGGCGGCCGCTACGGACTTTTTGGAATGTTGACAGACGCCAGAGAACCAATCAGCTTCGCTTCACAAAGCTCCGTTGCGCGAAAAGTACGCGTCCTGGAGCGCTGCCCAGAGCGCGCTTACAGATATATATCTTTTTTTAAACGTTAATTTCTCAAAATCCACTGGAGCACATATATTGAGACCTACAAAAGGCACATCGGGCTACCAGTCCCTACAATTTTGCCAAGTTTCGTGCAAATCCATTCAGCCGTTCGGGCTAAAAGTGAGGCCAACCGCCCTATGGAAATTAACATGGGAAAAACGCGTTTTGGGACCCCCCTTTTTTCTCGGCCCCCCCTTGACGAACCCCCCCAAAATTTTCAGGGGCTGCTCAGAAACAAAATGTGCCATTTTCCTGAAAATTTCAGCCAATTCCGTCCACAAACGCCAAAGTTATTAGACATAGAATTTTCAAAAATCCCATAGAGAAAAAATCCTAACTATATATACCTACTGGCGACCGCCAGTAGGTAATATATATATATATATATATATATATATATATACTCAACACAGCAGGTGCTCCTTCGGCTTGCAGAAAAACGAAAGGCGCACACGGAGTCTGATTTAAAGCTTTTGAAATGCTTTATTCGGTGCTTAACCTTCTCCCCCCATCGACAGACGCGTTTCGCCTCACGGCTTTTTCAATGTCAATTAAAATTGTGACGCACAACCATTTTAAACCCACCATGTATCGTCATAGCCATGAAGATAGAAGACGGACATTCCACCAACCCCAATGGTGTAATTTGTTTGGCGGCCATCTTATAGTGGGTAAATATAATATACAAAACTTATGAATTCATAAAAATGGTGTCAATCTGTTAAGTAGTTCCTGAGAAAATCACAGTTAAAAGCATATATATATCTATGGGCGCTGTGAATCCGTGGATTGTGAGCGCACCGCAGCCGCACCAGAAGCGCACCCTTCCGATCACGCACTGAATGCTAATTGGCTGTCAAGTGGTTGTCAACATTCAAAACCAGGAACTGTTGGCAGTCATTTTGTGCCTCGGTAGAAGCGAGGCTGAAGAAGTTAGTGGAACAAGTGTGCAAAACGTAGAAAGGGGGCAGGGTAGAAATACTTTGACCCTCTAGACCTGCTTAGGGTGTCCCAGAAGGACCCCCACGGCCCATAATTTTCTTTAACACGGCAAGTGCGCGTACGGTGCGCGGAGTCAGCCATAAAAAATAAACAAATAAAACAGAGTTTTTTTATAATTAGTCCCCGGGAGGGTCAAATCCCGGGGGCAAAATTATGACATTTTATGGGGGTCCCGAGGGGTCCCCCAGCCCCGGGGACCATCACCTCCTAGGGCAAAAAAAAAATGGTTGGGGGTCCAAGGCCCCCAAAGCCCCGGAGACTACCACCCCGGCGCTTTATGCATTGTGGGAGGGGGACTGCATGGCCCTCCTCCTAGAGCACTCGAGGGCCCTGGGGACCACCACCCCCTAGGGCTGGCTCCTACAGTGTCCCGGGTTGCCCACCCCTGGGACACTGCTGTTTGCTATGAGAGGGCGGCAGTCTCGCTTCTCCCGGTAGGGAGTCTCGCTTCTCCCACCCTCCCATAGCAAACTTGGTTTGGATTTTGAAAGAGAGAGCAGGGAAACCTGCTCAGGGAAACCTGCTCTCTGTTTCAAAATCCAAACTATATTGGTTTTCCACATAGGGAGCTGCATGTTAGCAATTCCCTATGTGGAAAAGCAATGCCGGCTCTCGAAGGACTCGGGGCGCCGGCTGGGACCGTTGGGGCATTGGGGTTCTTCCATGGTCCCTAACGTTCCATATAGGCCCTGGGGGATGAGGTGCATAGGGATAACAGAAATTAGTGATAGGGGCTATTTTTTTATGGTAAAATTAGCGCGGCGCTCAGTGCGGCCCCCCTGGTGTGCATGTTTTGGATGCACGATTCATAATCTGTATGGTGTGTGACTCCCACGCGTTTGGTGCATGACTTCTAAGTGTTTGGTGCACGAGTCTGAGGAGTTGGGTGCGCGACTCCAAGCAAAAAAATTACAAAATTATTTTTAGATATACATCAAGCTTTTGTGTTTAGTTGTTAGGTGGCTCTAAAAAGAGCTCTTGTGTTCATTGATAGATTTTGGTACCTACAAGTAAGTACCTATGCAGAGTCTAAAGTTCAAGAGGAAGACTGTTTCCCACATCTGTAAATGTACACCATCTCTCCTTTAGATGCCTTGCATATTGAAACGCAGATTGTTGTGGTAAATGGACCCCATTCTATAGTCTTGGAGAAAAGCAGAAACAAATGTATTTACATGTTTCCTAGCTTTCTCAATCTGTGGGCAATATTGATTGGACCAGTTCCATTTCTGCCTTTGGCATATGTTTGAATAGACAAGGGCAGTTTGGGGGAAAAGTGTCATCAATTCTCCAAAGGTGTCCTTCATAAGCATTTCCAGACCTACCCCGGTCAAAGTGCCTAGGTCATTGCCACCACAGTGCACAATTATGAGGTCAGGGTGTTGGAGATACAAAAAGGATATAACCAATGGCATCAATTGGTGCCACTTTAACCCTCTTTGTCCAATCCATTTAATGTCTACATTTGGCAAACTTAGATCTTTGTGAATGCCTTTGTTTTCTGCATACCTTTGGCTCCAGAAAATATAGCTGTGTCCCACAATCCACACGCTAAGCATCTTGAAAGGATGTCTGGATGAACTCAGATGGTCTCTGCAAATGAAATGGCAGTTTGAAATGTTGGATAAGATGTAGTTTCGAAAAAAGAGAAGAAATGATTTTTGTTTGAGAACATTCTACACTGAAAACTAGGGTGCATGTTTCTGTTTTTTAAAAGCATGATTCTTATTGGTTAACCAAATATGATTGAAAGGAACATTACATAGGATAAGATGATATGTTGAAAAGTCAAGCACACTTGCTGTTTTGATTAGCAACATTGTGTGGTGAAATTTTGAATTGTGTGCTCAGTTAAGTGTTCCATGAACTGTTTCTATGGTAACAGGTAGAAGGCAGATTGGGGGTAGGGTTGAAATTGATGTCATTTGGGAAGGGCTGAAATGTGTAACCAATAGAAATGTGTGTTTGCTTTTGAATTAATGTGGGAAGCACTGTGATTTGATGATTACATATATATGTGTGCAAAATGAGAGTTTGCTGACAGGTGTCCAGTACAGAGATCCAGTATAAGAAAATCTGGTGTGTGGCTGACATACTTCTCCATCTACAAAACAATTTGAAAGGTGAGTTATTAATGTGTGAGGGGATGTATGTGGTGCATTTTGATTTTAATGAGAATAATGTGTTTCTCCTGCTAAAGTATAGTAAGTACTTTTTTTTCTAGAATCCTATTGTGGGTGTGTGTGAATTTAGAAACCATTCTGAGATAAGCATTTGTGTATTTCATGTGTGTGCAGAGAGATAACTGTTTAAAAATCTGTGCTGTTCTCATGTTTTGATAGAATTAGAAACCAGTCATTGTTTATGTACTTGCAAAATGAGTCAAGTTTCTACACTAAAATGCAGTACTCCTTCTAGATTATGAAATGTTTTGGTAAAATGCAAGGGATAGTGTTGTTTGTCTAGAATCACACAGTGAGTATGTGTGCATTTAGGAATCACTCTGAGAGAAGCATTTTCATACTTCATGTGTTTGCTGACATGTAATTGATTAAAAACCTATTCTGTTCTCATATTTTGGTAGGATTAGAAACCAGTCATTGTTTATATATTTTTTTAATGAGTCAGGCTCCTACACTAATATGGAGTACCCCTTCTAGACTAGTAACTGTGTTTTGGTATTATCCAAGGTATAGTGTTTGTTGTCTAGAATAACAATGTGAATTTGTGTGTATTTAGGAATTATTCTGAGAGAAGCATTTTGGTATTTGACTGCTGTTGCAATCCCATAGTGAGTCTTTCAGTACCATGTAGTAATCCATTCACTAAAGTAAAAGTCAACCAATTATAAATTCACCAGTGTCTCTCCTTATAGTACTGTAATCATTCAGTTAGTAAGCATGTACTTATACAGTGAGCCAGGCTTTAGGGCATGGAGTGCTTCAAAGTGGTATGCATTAAACAGGTTTGCAAAATTGAAAAAGAGCAGATCTTGCCAGAAGATGTCTTCTCCTCAAGAAGTTCTAACAAGAGTGATTGAAATGGGTGGGGTCCTTCAATACTTTCAATAGGAAGTATAATGAACCAATCAAATCTCTTTTTTTTTGGTCACATGATGTCCACGCATGGTACACGCACGGAGCTAGCCCCCAACTCGCACCGAGCCGACTTTGCGAAATTGCATTGAAAAGAAATGTAACTTTATAGAAAGTTAAAGAATATTATTTTTATAGTTAGCTCAGATAATGTGTTCTGTTAATATTGATATTTAATTAATACATATAAGTTTTTAAACATAAAAAATTCCGCGGGGTCGCGCACCCACCGTGTCCGATATGCATATGCCGTCATGCGGAACCGCATAATACGTACATCTCGCATATGCGCCACAAGTCGCGTAGCAGTCGTATACCCTCCGCATTTGGAAAGTTGTACTCGTCGCATACCGTACGCAGACTCTACACATCAATGCTAAAATGGCAGATACATTCCGCACAGTGAACAAGAAGGGTGCGCTTTGGGTGCTCGTCTCCCCCCAAAAAATATATATATATATAAGTATATTTAAAAAAACATTAAATAATAAAAAAATATATATTTATTTTTAAAGAAAAATATGTACAATAATTAAAAAAATCTAAAAATAAGTAGATTACAAAAATTTAGTTAAAGAATATATAAGAATAGAACAAGAAATATATTTAAAAATTATCATTTAAAAAACCTTTGAAATTCACTGAAAAAAACATAGGTTTCAGGCAGGTTATAGTTAGGAATTATCATATAAAAAACCTTAGAAATTCACTGAAAAAACCCATAAGTTTCAGGGGTGTTATAGTGAGCTGGATATTCCACTCATACAAAACCATTGAAATTCTTCCTTTATAGTTAGTTGTACTAACTGTAACTCTCGCGCCCGCAATCCACTGGTGATGATGTCACATATTAAATGATTCATGACCTGGTCAGTGACATCACTAATAACATCACTGATGACATCTCAAATGACATCACTGATGACTTCATCCACGTGACAATCAGATACACCTCATCATACACTAGTATAACCTTTCATCACTCACTGTAAAACACTATGAATTTCTAAGGTTTTTTAAATGATAATTCCTAACTATAACCTGCCTGAAACCTATGGTTTTTTCAGTGAATTTCACAGGTTTTTAAAATGTCAATATCTAACTACAATATCCCTATAACCTATAGTGTTTTTTAAGTACATTTTTAAAACACATGTATACTTTTAATAGTAAAAACAAACTTAACAGTATTGTTTTATAACTTATACTTATACCTCCTGGTTTTATGGTATTTATTTTTTGGACATTTCCATCTGTATTTATACATATTTTTTTTACATAATTGTATCTGTATTTACCCATATATATTTCGGGTTTTGTAAAAAAATTAATCTGAAATTAGTATATTTCCACATTTATTTTCCTGATAAATATGCACTCATGGCTGAAAGACTGACCGTTTTCACTCATGTAAACACTCAGATGATAAACTATTGTGGTACTGAAAATTCTGCACCCATGTTATATAAGTCATCGAATCATGATGATTTTGGTATCAGTAGACCGAAAATTACGAGAGTAAGGTGTGCAAGCATTTTCGTCATATTTGAGTGGCGAGGTCACCATTAAATCAGGGATTCCGTCCTGAACCCTCGGGTTCCATTTTGTGCATGGCAGCCATTTTGTAGTTGCCCTCACATAGGCTGATGACATAAGGCCAAGCGAGTCTTAAGGACACGTACACCTTCAGCTGACTTCTCTGTGACCTGGGCAAGCTGACTCCACTGTCCGAAGCCAAACCTGTTCGACCAGTTCCTTTCCCAGTAGCTGATCAAGATTAAGCATCAAGGCACAGGAGATCATAAACCTTTATTGCCACAACTATGTCTTATCTTACTCACACCTGTCTCTGCTCCTTTCTTTATGGCCTGTTTACGATGGGGATGTGCCCGGTTTTTATTATGGGTTTGTGCAGCTTGTGTAAGAAGGAATGTTGGGTTTTGCATGCTTGCAAAAGCTGGGACTGCCCCTTACTTTTCTACTGAGTCATGTAACGCTAAAAACATATAAAAGGCCTCTGTCCTCTGTGTTCCTCAGACTACCTCATTCACTTGCTACGGCTTCTGGGTGACGTGGCCTCACTATGTTAAATTTAATAAAGATGTATTTTCATATTACAGCTTCTGTGCCAAGTTCTTTGTCATATTAGTAAGAATTCCCTGAGAACGAAAATCTCAGTACTTCAAATGGCGCAGCCAACGCGGGCCTCATCAGAGAAGTGACTTTCTGCGGGAGTGATCGTGTCAGGAGACTGAAATCTACTGAGGAGGACAGAACAGGATTCTACTAAAAAGGTACTCTGTGCACGGGGATTCTGGAGATTCTTTGATTCTGCAGCCCAGTATATTTCTGATCTTCCCGATTTTGATCCTCCACATGATGTCACTCCTGACTGAGAACCTTTTTGGCGTGAGTATTCTTAAAAAGACCATTAGGTCATGTAGAACTTGACAGTTAGAATCTGGATAACATTTTGATTAGTAAAAGTAAGAGTTAAGTATATGTGGGTCGCTCCCAGTCCTTTGTTCTTTGATTCTTTGATTTTGAGTGGTTCTTTGTTTGTTTGGTCCTTAGTTTTATTTGAATATTGCAATTTTCAAAAACCGAGGGTCTTGTATATTTACGAGTGTATCGATAGAGATAGCCCCTTGAAGTTTGAAGCTAGATTAGTGAGCTATAAGATGCCTGATCTTAGCAAATTTGGAGATTTGTGTTGGCCAACTTTGTATACGTTTGGATTAGCCGGCTTCCCCTAAAGGGAATATCTAAATAGGTTTAGATTTAAAAACATATTTCTTCCTTGGTGATTTTGTATCCCCAGGGAATTAAAATATGACATAATACAAAACAAGGATCCTTTGTTCTGTGCAATTTTATGAATGGAGATATGCAGAACGATTTTTGGTGTTCTGCCAGCCAAAGCTAGTGAATTAAGTGTATTGTGGCTTCGTGCACATACAGCAGTCTGTTGGGCTGTGTTTTTTGCAGTCTTTTGGAACCCTATTGAGACGTGTTTCTTGTAAATATGACTTACAGCTAGTATTTACAAATGGCTTAGTTTTCGTCCTGAGTGTCAATTTGTGGGTTCAATGTGTGTTTCAATGTCTATGTGGTTTTTCTCATTAGTGTAACTTCAGTAATAGCTACAGCGCAGTATTGTGTGTCCTGAGTGTTTGAATCCTTTCTCTTTATGTCTGCAATGAGCTCAATATGTGTTTGTAGGTTTCTTGATGTTTTCAGTCTGTTAAGTAAAATGTCAGATTAATTAAAATTAAGTAGAAATTAAATAACACTCCAGCAATTTACTATGTCACATGCTAAAATGGCTATATGTTACTATTTAATTTACAGACTAAGCAAAAACGCATATGTGCAAACTGTTAAATGCTTAAAATAGATAAAGTTAAAAGTCTCATTCACTAGGAATATGAAGGGCCTCAAAAATAATTGTGTGTTTTGTAGCAAAACGAATTTATAGCATTTTTTTTTACTTACATGCATTGTAGTACATGTAAAAGGCAAACACTTCAGCTAAAGTGAATTTTTGCTAGATTTAAATGCATCTTATTGCACGCGCATTTTAAAACTTGAAATGTCTGTTTTCAGTAAGACTGAAAGCGTGCTCAGGTTTCAGCACTGTGCAGGGCCTTTCCTGCCGTTAAGGCAGCAGATGTTGTTTTTCGAAGGCCATGAATAGCGTCGGAATGTTTATTTAGCCCGGACTTAGCCGTTAGTTAATCACAGTTGGCCTTTTCATTTCAGAATAGTGTTTTAGAGGGTTACAAAAATAAGGTTCATCACTTTGTATCACTGAAAGCTCTCTTTAAGCATTTTTTTCAAAGTATATTTTTGGTTCTTTTGCTAAATACTGATTGTCCTTTAAGAAATGGCGCGAAAAATGTCAGGTTTTAAGTTAGGCTTTTGTGCTTAAGGCGCATAAATGAATGCATCTAAAAATGATAGGCAAGGGATGCAGCCTACCTTTATATGTGGAATTATCATAAAAACAGATAATTGGTTTCATTGAACGAAAAATTATTAAATATGGAAAAATTATTTTGAAAAAAAATGTGTTTTTTTTTAAAATCGTTTTTTGATATTTATAAAGCTTAATACTCATACTATGACCTCCCAGTATTACAATTTGATTTAAGTTATGTGTTACTGTATAATTAGGTAATTTGCATGTTGGTTTTCACTTGGCGCAGGCGTAAAAACTCATTTTTCAAAGGAATTAGATGTGATATGCTTAATGTCCAATCTTTGCAATGTGTAAAGCACATTCTGAGGATGATTAATAATGTATGTATATGTATAAACCATTTTATAGCGCGCTCCGTTACTTGAGAGTATCCTGGGGCGGGTACAGGAGAGGCAGACAGTAAGACAAAGAGAAGGCATCTTAGCTTACACTCTTAAACAAATGTGTTTTCAGGTGTTTTTTGAATTCAGCCACTGTAGGCATAGAGCACAGATGGAGAGGGAGAGCATTCCAGGCCTGAGCCCCGATCACGGAGATCGATTGGCCACCGAGTCTTGCTCGTTTAAAACGGGGAAGATACAATTTGAACAGAGTAGAGGATCTGAGGGTGCGTACAGGGACATAGCTGGTGAATCTCTTCCTCAGATACAGGGGGCCTTGATCGTGAGAGGCACGAAACGCAAGCACCAGAGATTTAAACAAAATGCGTTGTGCAACAGGAAGCCAATGGAGCGTGTGTATCTCTGCGCGGACACTCTTCCATCTAGGGATGTTAAATAAAAGACGGACAGCCGCATTCTGGATGATTTGCAGGCGTTTCACCAGATAGGCCGGAATGCCACTAAACAGTGCATTCGCATAATCCAGCCTTGCCAGTATGAGTGCTCTAGCAACCGTCTCCTTAGCATCCCTGGGGAGCAGGGGGAAGAATTTGCGGAGCATTCTCAGAGTGGCAAAGCAGGTGCCTGTAAGTTTCTTAATATGGACCTCGAATCTGAGATCCTCTGAGAACCAGATGCCAAGGTTTTTTGCAGGTCTCCCCGTCTCTTTCGGGCTGGGAATATTAGGAGGCCACAGTGTGTTTTTGAACGAGGGGGGGAAGGAACCATAGAAGAGCACTTCAGATTTTTCCTCGTTGCATTTCAATTGGGCCTGCGTTAGCCGGCGAAATACGGAGGACAAGCACAGATGAACAGCCGACGTATCCAAATTATCGTCCGGCCAAGTAAACAACAGTTGGGTATCATCTGCATACCCTATGATCTTAGCCCCAAACTGTTCCGCCAAAAAAACCAGGGGGGTAATATAGACATTGAACAGCAAGGGGCTAAGAGTAGACCCCTGCGGAACCCCTGTAAGCAGTGGTTTAGGCTCAGAGGCGTGAGGAGGCATCCAGACCTGCTGAGTCCTGTCAGACAGAAAAGAGGACAGCCAGTCTAAAACAACCCCCCCAATACTAATGGCCGACAGCCGGCGGAGGAGGAGCTCATAGGGGACGGTATCGAACGCGGCAGAGAGGTCCAATAAAATAAGGACCGCTCTGCCACCTCCGTCTAGACAGTTCCGAATTGCCTCGGTCATCTCCACCAACACCGTCTCAGTGCTATATGCAGCCCTGAAGCCTGATTGAGCGGGGTGGAGGGCATTGGAGGCTTCAACAAAGCTCTCCAGTTGTTGAAGAACAACCTTCTCGCAGATTTTCGTGAGTGCCGGTAAAAGGGAGATGGGACGGTAGTTACCGGGAGCCGACGCATCCAGTCCAGGTTTCTTCAGAAGCGGCAGCAGCTTGGCCTGTTTCCAAACTGAAGGCAGCTCGCCAGCGGCCAGGGAGAGATTAACTATCTGCGTGATCTCAGCGCTGACTGTTTCCGCCACTTCCGAAAGCACCCGGGCCGGGCACGGATCGGCTGGAGAGCCAGACTTCAGAGACTGGAGGAGAGGGAGAACAGTACACTCCGCAATTTGAGCAAAGTTCGTAAGCTGCAGTCCCGGACATGGACATAGTGAAGGGCCCAAGTCAGCTGCTAGGTAGTCGGCTGGAAGAGCCGCTAGAAGGTCCTGCTGAATCCTCGCTATTTTAGTAATGAAAAAGGTGGACAGCTCCTCGCACCATTGCGCAGAGGACGGGAGGGGAACAGCAGCAGCCACAGGTGACATAAAACTTTTAACAATAGCAAAGATCTCTCTGCTATTGTTGTCCGCCCTGGCGATGCCAGGTAATATAATATAATTGTAGGATTTTTTTTTTTCAGTGCCCCAAAGATAAAAGTCGAAATTGAGTTAAATGGATTTTTAACACAACATTCTTGTCATTTACCATAGCTAGGAAGTGTCCAAGGCTTCAGTAAATGCATACATTTGTGTATAATACAAACTTGCGAGTTGTTATTAAGGTTGTTTTTCATAGCTCAGTGCCCGGTGCAGAGGTTTGTGTTTAATATCAGGGTTGAAGGTTCTAACTTTAGCGGGGCCCATTTAGGCGTTCATCCATGTTAGGTTGCTAAAATAAGTACCATTGTATAGGGTGGTAGCAAACATTTGTTCTAAAAACTGGTATGTGTGAATCATTCACAGTAAATGTAGTAGGCCTTCTGTCTTTGTCAGCCTCGGAA
Source organism: Lissotriton helveticus (assembly GCF_964261635.1). Lineage (NCBI taxonomy): Eukaryota > Metazoa > Chordata > Amphibia > Caudata > Salamandridae > Lissotriton > Lissotriton helveticus. The sequence continues at coordinate 888,293,440 of NC_136059.1, forward strand.
TGACCAGAAACTGTGGGCTAGGAGAACAGGCTGCTCACGTTGCGCTAAGATGCTATCTTTAGTTTTCCTGTAAACAATGGAGGAGGCTGTCATGTTGACATGTGTGACCTTTTAAAATTCGAGCCTTGTCTCTGTGAAATACAGAATAATCTTGCTAAACAGGCCCCTGAAAGGTGGAATTTCTGGTTTCTCCATAAGAACATCAATACAATTACAGAACTTAATTCCAAAAGGGAAATATAAAAAGGTTTCTTTAAAAGTCCCAACATCATGACATTTGTATTTCTGCTCTAAAAAATAATGTCTGCTAGTCACTTTTATTTGACAGAAAACGAAGTGTTGCATTACGTCTTAGACAAAAAAATAAGATGCAGCCTTTTACTAAAATTTTGAAGCCTACATGAATAAGTAAGAACGATTTGCCAATTAAGTTACTTTTGGAAAGTTAAAAGGGCTTCATGTTGCAAGGTGACTGACAAGATGGTAACAGTTAAGTAATGAAAATGTATTTTTGTGTTTGTTAATGTGTATCATGTTTTGTCTTCTGCTTAAAAGTTACAATTGATGTCTGTTTATTATGAGAAATGTCTCTCTTTTGTGTGCTGTGTATTTCTTTTTCTTTTCGCTTCTGCTCACAGATCTTTCATGGATTGCTCTGGGGATTTTAAGCCTAACAAGACACGTGAGTTTGGTGGGTTGAAATGAGATGTTTGTTTTTTTGCGCAACTCCTTTGGAAAGAAATGTCCATGCGTTTTTCATGTTTGTGTATTTGGTTCTATCATGAATTGTTCTTGCGGGTTCTGTGTGTCTCTCAGTTGTATTTGACAGCAGATACCCACTAATATTGGTGATCTACTGTCAAAGAGGAGGGTAAGGATTTTAAACCTGACATGGTATTATGCGTCACCGCTCATTTATATATGCTATTGTTTTACAGCGAGTATATCTGATGGCTTGACGTCCGTTTTGTGCGTTTTTGCATGTTTTATGTTTTATGTTGCCGCTTAAGAAATTATTACAAGTTCACCTGTGTTGTTGTGAGGGGACATGTATGACGATACGTGTCGCTTCGCTGATACTAAAATTCACAGATATGATTTTTTTTCATATTGTTAACCAGACAGACAACACTTCACCAGTGTATGTCAAATTTGGCTATATGTATTGAAGAAAAATAAACAGCAAATTGTGTCATTTGTAGTCACAATACTGCCCTTTCCTGTAAGGAACAGGCAGCCCTAAAATTATATATCCTGATTGGACGTAAGGATAAATTATAGATTTGTGACTCTTGTACATGGTGACCTAATTTCTATATTACATTAGTCAGTTTTATTCTGCTTCCTAAGTAGTGGCTTGTACCATAGAAGAAACCAAGTTTCATTTTTCCCTGAAGAAGGAACTGGAACATTAGCTGAGATTACCGTATATCGTGCAGAGGGCCAGCAGTAGAGTTAAATTTGTAAACTATTGTGATTTTTTTGGTGTATCACCCATACTCTTGGTATTGTGTCACATGCCTGACTATCACCCAAGCACATCATGCCTAGTTATTGGGGATTTTAGCTGTGTCCTAGTCCCATTCCTCCTTTCCGTATTCCTTTCACCAGTATTATTAATGTATTGTTCAGGTTCGCACTTTCAGATTGCAGTAATGTACCATGGACCCCCATTTTATGTATAATTCCCTGTTGCATAACTAGACTGGTTTCTAAGAATGTTCTTTAGGCCTATTCTGATGTTTTTCCAGTCTGACTGTTAGGACTGTTAGGACTGATTAACTGACTCAATACTATAGTAAGATAAGATTTCCACCTCAATAGGAGACACCTTACGTTTTTTTTTTGGATATGACAAATTCAATGCCTATTCTATAAATTAGAATTTGGTTTTTAGTTCCTTTTTCTACTGCTTTAATTTTTGATGGACCAGATGTATTTTATATTTGGACCAGATGTATAATATCCCTGATAATATGTATGTGATCTGGTGATCTGCCTTTTGAGATGTTCTAGATGAGGAATTTAGGAACACCTACATGTAATCGTTGAGATAAAATGTGTTTACCCAATTAGACGATGCCACTATGTGTGAGGACATCCATTCAGATAGAATTCCCATGTCGCTTTGATGATGAAGGATATGCTCTCACACGGAAACCCAATTGAAGAGCCTAGAGGCACTGTTTTGCCTATTGCCTTTGTTTTTGTATTGCCTTTGAGAAGGACAGTGTATTTCAACGCAGAATTGTCCCATGGCGTGTGGCCACTCCTTTGAAGATCGCAGGCCACCTGTTTGCAGTCCCCTTGTTATACAATGAACTGTTCAAAGCATCGCACTTGCTTCATCAGAAGGCGTTCAACATCAGAAAAGAAGGAGGAGCTGGTTTTGCCACAGAACCAGAATTTCAGTGCAAAAGAACGCATGTCATGTGCTGGTTAACCTCTGACAGTGTGCAGTCCCTTGAGATTTCAGTACAAAAAGAGCGCCTGTCATGTGCTGGTTAACCTCTGACAGTGTGCAGTCCCTTGAGCCCCTTGACCTGAGTTTTGGCCACGCACCCCTTTTTTCCTTTGCTTCAACGGAAGTGCAGTGCACCGGAGGATCCAAGAGTGGCAAAAGGCACTCCATTCTGGTGCCCATGAAAGAACGGCCTGAGCGTCCTCTGACACTGAATGATGAGTGTTGGAGTCTGAGAATGGTCCCGGGTCTGCACGAGATGATCTGTGCCAATGACCAATGAGGAGCACAATATCTGTAGTGTCTGCCGCAGAGGAGAGATACGGTACACTGCCTTGAGACATTGAGACTTTTTGAATGAGCTATGAGTATTTGCCAGGAGGGCACTCCAACAGATACTGAGCATCAGAGCAGGGAGGCCTGATTCCAAGGGCCATGCAACGACGGGAGCAGACTTGATTGGACAATAGAAGTCTGCCAGAGAGGCTTTTTGAACAGACTCTGGGCATAGTTGGTTTCACAAGAGGTCTCCGTGTGATTGTATAGACTAAGTGTTAGGAGAATGATTTTATTGTTCTGCTGGCATTATTTTTAACGAGGGTCACCACTGTTTCACTTGAACATATAATAAATTACAGAAATGCATAGGAAGACCTAAAATGTTACAAGATAATTTTAGGATTTACCTTTTGCTTAGGGTTGTGAAAAATGTTGATTTCATTTGTAATAGCGGTCACTACTTTGTCTATATGGTCTTAACAACGTGTTTTCTAGTGCTTTTAAACATGACATTGTCTTTTATGGGTGGGATTGTTTTTGCTGCCAAATTCACATCTGTACCCACCTCCCAACCTATGTCTCTTCCTACTACTACTTCTTTGCATTCTTTCCATATTTTACCTGAACATGGACTAGTTATGAGATCAGAGTTTACTGATAATTCCTTTTGTATAGTTTCTGCATCAACACCAGTTAGTAGTGAACATCACTAATTGTTGGGTGTGTGGTCTTATACCACATACTACAGATAGATGTATTCCCTATTTGGTCCTGCCATATATGGCCTTTGTGCTACTACGTGTGTAAGGAGACCTGTCCCGAGAGAGATGCTAAGCAATAGGATTATGCTTCAGCTGATTTGATGAATTTAGACCTGAACTCACATTAGCGTGAGTGTAGGTTATTGCCTATGTAAGGGCAAAAGGATGGTCTGTGGTACTGAAAATTCTGCACCCATGTTATATAAGTCATCGAATCATGACGATTTTGGTATCAGCAGACCGAAAATGACGAGAGTAAGGTGTGCAAGCATTTTCGTCATATTTGAGTGGCGAGGTCACCATTAAATCAGGGATTCCGTCCTGAACCCTCGGGTTCCATTTTGTGCATGGCAGCCATTTTGTAGTTGCCCTCACATAGGCTGATGACTTAAGGCCAAGCAAGTCTTAAGGACACGTACACCTTCAGCTGACTTCTCTGTGACCTGGGCAATCTGACTCCACTGCCCGAAGCCAAACCTGTTCGACCAATTCCTTTCCCAGTAGCTGATCAAGATTAAGCATCAAGGCACAGGAGATCATAAACCTTTATTGCCACAACTATGTCTTATCTTACTCACACCTGTCTCTGCTCCTTTCTTTATGGCCTGTTTACGATGGGGATGTGCCCGGTTTTTATTATGGGTTTGTGCAGCTTGTGTAAGAAGGAATGTTGGGTTTTGCATGCTTGCAAAAGCTGGGACTGCCCCTTACCTTTCTACTGAGTCATGTAACGCTAAAAACATATAAAAGGCCTCTGTCCTCTGTGTTCCTCAGACTACCTCGTTCACTTGCTACGGCTTCTGGGTGACGTGGCCTCACTATGTTAAATTTAATAACGATGTCTTTTCATATTACAGCTTCTGTGCCAAGTTCTTTGTCATATTAGTAAGTATTCCCTGAGAACGAAAATCTCAGTACTTCACTATACACAACCTTCATATTAAAAATATTAAAATTAAATTAAACGTTTTCTTATACGAGCATATATATTGCTCTTTAAGGCTCTTTACTAAAAGTCTTTTATTGTTTTTACCCTTTTACTTTTAGAACAACAGACCTATTGGCCTAGTACTCATCATTGACAGCATTTACACTTTAAAATAAATACAGAGGAAAATAAATACTTTTCTGTTTGTATTTATCTGTTAAAATCATTAAAAACAGAAAACAAGGATCCATACTTATAATTATGAATTTTTTCAACTTAATTAGCAGTAATTAACATATAAGTGTGCTAGAAGTATGACGCAACACCTATAATACCTGACTTCGAACAACAGCGTTCACAGTTCGATTCCAAAGTCCATCAGCATCTTAGCCCACCACTATCTCACTGTAGGTAACACCTTGCTTAATCTTCCCAACGCCACAAGCACTGCCACACCTTTCCCGGGGTAGCTTTACACTTAATTTACCAGCAAGCATAGTGATAACAAATATGAACACGTTTTTTAATCTTCTATTGCAAACAATATTTTTTTATGTCTTCTATTTAGATGTTTTTAATCATGAGAATACAAAGGACACAGGTAACACTTTTTAAACTCTTGAACTTACGTAGATAATAAGGACCTGATACCTGTTACTATGGAAATCGAAACCTTTACAGCTTCACAGTTTGTATCTTTTCCCAACACGTACACAAGTAAAACAGTTAAAACGTGAGCACGGGTAAACTGTAAAACGTGACATCTACATAGGCGGAGCCAGATCTTCCTTCCATAGACTACTAAACAACCAAAAACTATATAAACCACACCTATTTTGTGATTAGTTTCGTTTTTGCGAGTTTTTTCTGCGTCACCAATCTGTGATGCAGGTTCCCTTTTCTAGCATCAGATTCTTCTTTTGCGTCAACAAACATATTCCAGAGTTGTAAGTTGTTTCATTATGGCATAGTAGATAGTTATAATTTGTGGCTATTTGTCAATATTTAAACATTTTTATCTAGAAAAAAGAGTTATTGCATGCTTTTCCCTTTTTCTCTGTAACGTCAGCAGCTTGTTTTCAAAAACAGATAGATTACAACAAACATTGCTCCTTTTGTGGCTCCTTTCAGCTTATATATTGTGACTTTCTATTTTTTTTTATTAGACAACTTCATTACAATTGAATATATGCTATTCACCACAAAATTAATGCAATCAAATAAAACGCAAAAAGAAACACATAGATGAGGGGTATACTCACAGAAACAAGAACGAAAAGAAAGACATATACATATGACAGAGCATTCCTACTTTAAACCATTCAATTTAAGGTTGCCGAGGCGCTCCAAGCATTGATAGGAGCCCAGATTTTTTCCCCTCGCTTCTTGGACTTCACCCCCCTTGTGGCATGAATTGCTATCTCTTGATTATAAACACCCAAGAATTGAGCTAGCCACATTTGGAAACTAGGAGAATCATCCTCCTTCCATCGTGCAGCAAGTATAATTCGGTATACCGCGGCTCCGATAAAGAGAATAGCTTCCTCTCTATGGTTCAAATTTAATGTGCCATCGTACCCGAGCATACAAATAGCAGAAGATATCGGCAATTCCCTCCCAAAAACCTCTTTACAAAATTCCCATATCATTTTCTTTAATAATGTTAATTTGGTGCAATCATAAAACATATGTAACAGCGTTGCTGGGCCTTGATTACATCTGGGACAGAGGTCATTGATTCTTTTCCCCCATACATAAAGTTTGGCGGGGGTATAGCAAAGGTTGTATAGTGTTTTATACAGCTGCGCTTTTAAGTTGGTGGAAAGTAGTAATTGTGATGCAAGAGCCAGAACCTTATCAATATCCATGTCTGGATTATCCAGTCTTGTTGCCCAGGATACTTCGGTGTGTTCCATGTCATCAGGCGACTTTTCAAGGAGGGTAGAATAAAATGTGCCAATTCTACTAGATGGTCTAAGAATATCTTCGATTAGAGGTATACTATCCCAGCAGGGCAGGCGGGAGTATAAACTTGTTCTTATTTGGTAAAATTTAAGGTAATCTGTCGCAAATATGTTACATTGATTTTGCAGGGTGGCAAAGCTACAATTCTTATCTACACCTAAAAAGTCGAAGAGGGAGACTATCCCCTGTCTTTTCCAGTTAGCTGAAATTCTATCATTGACACTTAGTGGTAGTACCGATGAATGCCAGAGTGGAGTATATTGAGTTATCTTGGGAATTTGCATGTGTTTAGTAGCTTTTGTCCACACTTTCCATGCTCCAATTATTATTTTAAGCTTAACTTTCTTGAAGTAGTTGGGCTCAAGTTGTCTTAGAAGTAATCCCCTGGCTTTATGACCCAGGGCCAATTCATATATTGATGGGATGCCCACTTCTTCAGCGCTACATGCTGCATTGATCATCGGGGCGAATTGTTTCAGGTAGGCTGCCCAAAGATAAAACAGTAATTGCGGTATTGCGAGCCCCCCTCTATCAAATGGCAGGGATAAAAGTTTCAGCGATCTCCTGATCTTGCCATATTGCCACACAAATTTAGAGATCTGGGAGTCAAGAGTTATGATCAAGTTGTCTTCAACTAATAGGGGAATCGCTCGGAATAAATACAATATTTTAGGAAATATAGTCATTTTTATATAGTTTACTCGCCCTATAGTAGATAAGTGTAAACTATTTACTCTTGTTAAGTCTTGTTCAATTAAATTGATAAGAGGTTCGTAGTTATTCATAGTGATATTTTGAATTTCAGCAGATATGCAGATCCCTAGATATGTCGCCTTCTCTGACCATCTAGAGTCGATGCAGTGTATGTTTTCTGTACATAATATGACCCTTTTGTTTTTATTAAGAGAGTAGCCTAAAAAAGGACCCAAAGTGTTGCGTGGTTGCCTCAATCTCTATTATTGCTACGTCAGGATCAGGTGTTAAAATGGCAACATCGTCGGCGTAGGCTAAGACTTTGGTTTCAAACACTCCTGTCACCATAGGCTTAATTCTGGTATTAGCTAAAATTTCCAAAATCAGAGGATTAATATATAGGGCAAATAAGATCGGGGAACACGGGCATCCCTGTCTCATTCCCCTTGAGATGCAAATGCTGCCCGATTCGCGCCCCATAATTTGTAGCCTAGGCCTTAGGATCAACATACATTGCTTTTACAGATTTAATAAAGCCTTGCCCAAATTTGTAGTGTTCTAAAATAGCCCATATAAATTCCAACGACACTCGGTCGAATACCTTCTCGGCATCAAGGAGAATCATTGACATCTGGCCGCCCCTTGCTGACATAATATCAAATAATGCTATTGCTCTGCGGGTGTGGTCGGTGGTACCCTTCCCGGGAATGAAGCCATGTTGCCACGGGCTGACCAGATGCACAATGACTCCCCTTAACCGATTGGCCAACATTTTCAAATAGAGCTTAGAATCAGAGTTTATTAACTGGGGAGAGATGGGCTGGCCTAACGGCTAAGGCGCTCGACCTCGGACCTGGGGATCTGGGTTCGAGTCTCGGTAACGACACCAAAACCTCCTGTGATTCTGGGCAAATCACTTAATCTCCCCGTGCCTAAAAATGAAAGTGTGTCCTCATGTAAAAAAAAAAAAACGTTACTTGTGCTATGTAAAGCGCTCTGATACCTGATTCGGTTCGGGTCTAGTTCGTGCTATATAAAACTCCACAAAAAAAAAAAAAATTAATGATGTCGGGCGGTTGGATGCTGGGGAATCGGTTGCTTTTCCCTTTTTAGCGAATATGATAATATTGGTATCTTTCCAAGAAGTGGGTGTATTTCCATTACATTGTACCCCGAGAAAAAGATCTAGCAACATTGGCAAAATAATTTTACCTAGAATTTGGTATAACTCCAGAAGAATTTTGTCTGGGCCCGCAGCCTTCCCTGGGGCAAGTTCTGCAAGTGCAAGCTCAACTTCGGCCATTGAGATCTCTCTCTCCAGATCATTCTTTGTCGTTTCGTCTAAGCTATTGTCTGAACAGGTTAGAAAACTACTAAGGAAATTCTTTATGTCTTCCCCACTGTGCGTAATTTCGCTTTGATATAGATTTTGATAGTAGTTCTGGAATATCTCCAGTATATCCTCTACTTGCGTGTATTCTTGGTCATCTATTTTAATAGAAGAGATAGCATTGAGGGAGGCCTTTTGTCTTGTTCCTAAGGCTAATTGTCTGCCTACCTTTTCCCCATTCTCATAAAGATTTCTTTGATGCGTTCTAAAGATTTCGGCTGATTTCTGGGTTAATCCCTTATTTAGATTAGATTTGAGGATTAAGATCTGACGGAGTAGGTTTGATCCATCTGTTTTCTCTACAATTGACATTGTGTGAGCAGTTTCCAATCTGGCTAGTTCATCCAGTTTTTCGGAATATTCAGAGGACTGCGCCTTCTTGAGTCTGGCTACATAACTTAGGGTTTCTCCCCTGAGTGCAGCTTTAAAGCTGTCCCATACTATGTTCCTGGGAGCATTATAACGATTAATATCAAAGTAGCCCTGAGCCCAGTGTCTATAGACTCACTATTAACCAATAATTTTCTGTCAAATGTCCAGGTTGAGGGTTTCCGGGTGGAGCTGGTTACATTTATTGTAAGGGCCAGAGCATTGTGATCGGATATTAGCTTAGGGTATTTACTAATAGTTGCGAGACTTGAAATAGCTCTGGTAGTGAATATATAGTCGATTCTGGTGTATTTGCTATGGGGATGAGAACAAAATGTGTAACCTGGATTGTCTTGATGCTTAAGGGACCAGATATTAACAAGGTTATGGCTAGTTATAAGTGAGGAAATTGCTTTGTACACTCTGGGTTTCCGACCGGTATCATTGTGTTTGGTTGAGCTACTACCATGCGTTCCAAGTGCAATATTAAAATCTCCAGCAAAGATTAAAGTACCGGGCCACCCGGCCAGCTCTAGTTCTAAACTCTCAAAGACCGCTGGGTCGTCCAAATTAGGGCCATATACTGAGCACAGGGTTAGTCCTAGAGTTAGCTCTACAATTACCCACCTTCCATATTGGTCTAGGGCCTGGCGTTTAGGCATCCCAATATAGTTCTTACCTAATACGGCTACCCCCGCGTATTTGCCGTATGGTTTGTTGTGGCTAAAACATTATACCCCAGTGTTTTTAGTAAGCTCCGCTTAGCCCAAGGTATGTGCGTCTCTTGCAGACAGATAATGTCTGGTGAGTTAATCATCTCGAACAGCCGCCCCCGTTTATCTCTATCATGCAGCCCAGCCACATTCCAGCTACAAATAGTTATCTTCCCCATGGAACTAGATAAATTGATTCCTTGCTCATATTGTTACTCATATTGTTGTGTATGGTGTTATGTGTATTCGCCTTATAATCATTAGTTTGGTGGCTAAAAGATTCGGTTCGATTTTTTCAGAATGAAGTTGTCTGTATTTTCTGCGTTTCCCCACCCCATTCCCCCCACCTCTCCCCTTCTCCGCCCTCCCACTCCCACCCCCCTTGCTCCCAAATTAAGGCAAAAAGACGCCGTTGGAGTCTAAAGAGTGATGGAGGTGCCCACGCTGTCATGCCCCCGACCATGTGCAAGACTAGAGAGAGAAAGAAAAAAAAGAAAAAAAACATGAGAGACAAAAATAAAAGGGAGCTCAATTACGGAAAAATCATAAAATATATAGATATCAGTCATTTTGGTGAAATGAGTGCCGACTATCAGGCTGTCAGACTGGTTTGCTATATATAACAAAAGAAAAATTAGTACTCCTCGCCTTATGTGGATTCGTTAAAGACCCACACCGGTGCCAATGTATACGTATCCCCCCCCCTCATGCAATACCAACAATGTTACATTACTCAATAAGGCTCAACAGTCAAATGTTTTACTCACTTCCCCCTGAAATCAAGCCCCCATTCTTTATAAGTTTGCTTTAAACTATTTTAAGCTATTTTAAGCTATCAAGGTATTCCTGCGCAATAATCTCGGATGCAAAAAATTTTGTCTGGCCCCCAAAAATAACCTTGAGTTTTGCAGGATTGTTCAGGTAGACAGTTGCGTTTTTGTCCTGAAAGGGTTTTATAAGCTGGCGCAGCCGCCACCTTCTTTCCACTGTGGTATGGCAGAAGTCTGGACGTGTAAAGTATGTAATGTCTCTGCAAGAGCGCTTGGCTTCAGGTCTAGCCTTCTCGAACACCGCCTGTCTAAGTAAAAAATTTCCAAAATAGACTAGGATAGCCCTAGGATACGCACCAGGTTTGGGAAGGGCTCTTTGGGTTAGTGGCATTCGGTGAGTTCGTTGTACTTCAATGTCCCAGTTCCAGCTGGAAAGCTCAGGGAGGGGTCACGAAGAAGGCTAATCACAAAAGTGCGTGCATCCTCTCCCTCAGATTTTTCAGGGACCCCCAAAATGCGCAGATTGTTTCTACGCTGGCAGTTTTCAAAGTCCTCCAGCTTCCACCTGATGTCCCCTATCTGGGCCTCATTGGACTCAACTCACTCCCTGATGGTAACGACTTCCACCTCATTTGCTAGGGTTCTAGACTCTACCTCAGTTAGCCGATCCCCAAAGGCGCTACACATTTTAACGAGCTTTCATACAACTCCTTGGACCTTGTGTAGTGCTGCTTGCGCCCTACGTCCATCCTGAGAAGTCTCTTCGCGGTGCGCTGCTATTGCCTGTAGAACAGCATCTATGTATGCAGGTGTTGGGGTAGTTGTAGAGCTGGATGCTGCGGGAGTCAGCTGTTCAGTATGGGTATGGTCCCAGTCAAGGGCTGCCTCCTGAGATTTATTCCCTCGCTTACTGGTGGCTTTCCGCTTTGGTTTAACAGTAAAGGTGATAGCCTCCTCGCCTGTATCGGTCAGGCTGTCTGACTCATCTGTTACAAAAGATGTATCACCCCATTCATCTTCCACTTCGTCAGAAAAGGAGAAGAATTCAGGGTCTTTTTCTATGATATTTTGCACAGGGCCTGTTTTGTCGGGGTTGCAAGGAGCCTGTAGTGGCGTGCCCTGCTCTGCTTCAGTCTCTTCAGCCTCTTCAGTCTCTTCAGTCTCTTTTTGGCCATTGCGATCATTAATAAGGCAGGGACTTTGATTAATGACTGTAAGACGGCTTGTGAGACTGTCTTGTGCTTGTGCCGGTACGACATTATCACCTTGCTCCAGTGATCGATCCTTAGTTGATCCACCCGTTATACACATGCCTGTACCTATATCAGCACCTGTGTCTGCACTGTCATCCATAATTGCCTCTAAACCAGGGTTTAGCGCCAATGTACCAGCGTTATCATAGTTGGCCACTATATTGCTATGCATACCAAGAATCACAGCAGAGCTCACCTTTACAACTGTAGGTGTTTGTTGTGGATTTGGGCAGCCTGTTTCTATGCCTGCTTCACTGGAGCCATCAATCCCGGCGTTTCCAGTATCGTTACCAGTAAGCGCTGGTTGTACGACATGATTATTCAAGCTGTTTGGTAGTGATGGACTGTTCGTATCATTTGCGCTGCTGCTACGTGTGGACTGATGCTGCTTCCCCTGGCCAGGAAGCATACTCGATCCCCTTCGCATCATCTCCACCACTGTAGGTCCCGCGGCGTCCTTGCATGCTTCTTTCTTCTTCCGGGTCACGGCCGCCGGCTTATTCGGCTCTGTTACTGCCTTGCTCTGAGGTGCCCAAGTGGGTGTCACTGCCTTCTCCTTGTCATGAGCGTCCATCTGTCTTTCACCCCCATGCTCCACCGCTTCCCGTTGTGCCTGTCTCGCAGCCCTTGCACGAGCGGCCGCTGATAGAACTGTTGGAGCTGCCACCTTGGAGGCCATCACCGCCGGATCGAAAGCCGGATTCCGGCTCTGCTCGCCGCTGCTCCCAGAGGTAACTATACGGTGAGTGCAGCAGGCGCTGCACGGTGTCTTAAGGCAGTCTTCGCAGCAAATGTCTTATAGCTACCCAGCCGATAAACGAGTAGCAGACCCAGATTGCATGGCGTGTAGAAGGGCTGAGATCCATTCAGGTTAGAGTTGGACCCCGCGGCTTTATAGGCAGTTGGTAAATTCTCGTATGACTTTGAATTCAGGCGACATCTCCAGTATCAGTAGCGTGATGGCATGGTAGCATGAACGCTTGTAAACCTTGTATTATGTAGTCCATTATACCCAAGGTTTAATCATCATAGTAGCATCCTGTCTTCTGGAGTTCTTTCCGCACATCTGATCGGGAGCCTGCAGCGTGAGCACTGCGATCCGTGTCAGATCGCCATCTTGCCTCCCACCCGAGATATGTTGTGACTTTCTATATTATATTATTGACACTGTACTTCGCTTCAGAGGTGTTGGTGGCCCATCGGCGCACACCCTAAACATTTACAATCAACGTCACCACCTTCCAGTTATTAGTGTGTTTTCCCCCAGGGATCATATACTGTTAATATGTATATTATAATATTAACAGTTATGCTGATCTCAGTGGAGTTCATGACCCGTCGGCAGAAAGAGTAAAGATATATAAGCAACGTCACCAGCTTCTGGTTTTTAGTCTGTTCCCCTCTTTTGATCATATACTGTGAATATATATATTATATAATATTCAAAGTCATGATCTCAGAGGAGTTTATGACCCGTTGCCACGAAGTTCAAACTTTTTGACCTCCCGGAGAAAAGAAGCTCAGAAAAAAATTACCTGTCGAAAGTATTTTGTTATGGATGTTCTGTTAAATAGATAACTTTATTTTCCTTTTCTTTTCACTGTAACAATGGTATCAATCATTATATTGTAATAGATTGTCCTATTGTTACAGAAGAGGAATAGGAGATCAAGTACGTTCTTATGTTTCAGCGCCATCTGTATTACAGATGGCGCCGAAACATTAGAACGTACTTGATCAGATATTTTTTTCAGGGAGCATATTTTACGAAATTGCAGAATAAAAAATATAGCTTTCATACATACTTTGTTACTTTAAATATTTGATAAACCCTACATTTCTGAATTTTCATTTCTAATTTCTATTCTTCTCAGTTACGGTTCCTATTCACCTTCTTCCTTAAGAATATATAGGACCAGTACTGTATCTTATAATAGTACCATCCTACATATTCTCAAGTGAGTATGTGATTTGTTAGCGAAACAGTGTGCGACCCCTAAGCATTACGACAGAACCTTCCTGAATTGTACAAAATACAAATTTGAAAAAAATAATGCATACATTTCTGTGTAATATAAAGTAACTTGTATTTAACAGTTTTTTACTTGTTCTCCTGACCTCAGATAATGTAGTGCGGGAGTGTTTGTTGAAGCACTTCTATTCTACTTTATCTAAAAGTAACTGATGCCCTCTTACATTATCAAGGATATGGGGCAGCACTTTTACAAACTATAGCAGAAAAAAGGAGAGAACGGCCACGCTTAACTGATATTTTATGAAATTCCATTTTTATTTGTCACCCCTTTCATATATACAGCATCAGTTTTTGAAGAAAGTTTATGTGTATTTGCTAAATGAAAACTGTTTCAAACCTAGACTGAAATTTTTGCTGCGCAACCACACCTCCCCATCAGAAAAGTAAACACCTCATTATAAGTAAATAGTGCTCCTGGGAAGTATCCTACCCGCAAACTTGATAAAAAAACACCGCAAGGCACTGTCATTTTTCCGCCGTGATTTGTACACCGCACGGCAAATATATAAATGACCCTTAAAACATATAAAAACATTTTTTACCTTCACAATCCCTGTCCACCACCTTGTAACCACTGTACAGAGTTAATAGTGTTCCTACCCTCCCCACTACTACTTTCTTTTCCCATACTCCTATGGAATTGCGTCACAAAATCACTGACAACTGTGAACCGTTCTGACCCAATAAGGAGCAAACTTGTGCTCGAAACACTTTAGCCAATAAAATGTCCATGTGGTTCCGCAGAGGAGGAAGGAATGACTGCCAAAACTTCAACTTTTAAAGCTTCACAGCCAATGAACATTAAGCTTCGTAAGGTCCTGCTTGGAACACGTTACCCAATGAAATGTCCCTAATACCCTGCGAAGAGGGAAGAAATAGCTGACAACACTTCTACTTTCAACGGTTTACAGCCAATCAACATTAAGCTTGAGAAAGTGCTCCTTGGAACACGTCAGCCAATCAGATGTCCCTCCTACTCCGCAGAGCGGAAGTGAATGTCTGCCAACACTTCTACTTTCAATAGTTCACAACCAATCAATATTAAGCTCTGGAAGCTCCTCCTTAGAACACGTCAGCCAATCAGATGTTCCTCCTACTCCGCGCCCATAGATACAGTCTATAGCTACGACTAACGGTTCCTATGGAAAACATTTACAACTCCAGCACAGTAACTGTTTCGATTAGCAGCATTCTGTAGTAAACTTCTAACCTCTGTGCTCACATAAGTGTTCCATGAACTGTTACTATGGTAACAGGCAGTAAGCAGTTTCGGGATAGGGTTGAAAGGCACTGGCTGTACAGAAACTTTTATATTTACCCAGGATCATCTACAGTACAGAAAGGAAATCAAAGTAACACAGAACACTGTGTAGCAGATTTACAAGCCCCTTGCGCCACTTTCGCGTCACTTTTCCCATCTTAAAACTGATGCAAAAGTAAAGCAAGGAACTTGTAAATCAGACCCTATGCACATTACGGGCAAAAGAAGTACACAACTCTTTCAATTCTTTATCAATCATAATTAGACAGTGTTGCTTCACAATTCAAAATGCACTTCAATAAATATTTCATGCCTATTTAAATGGAAGATGGGATTGTCGACATTACAAAACTAAGGGACATATTTACAAAGACGGCGTTAAAAAATTTGCCGCTTTAACGGCAGCAAACTACAACAAAAACGGTGAAAATAGACTTCAAAATCCTTTATTATCTTACCGGAAGATTTTTTCAACATTGCTGTTTGCTATGCAAGAGTGAGAGCCACCCCCCGGGGCTTAAAAATAAATGGTTGGGGTGGGTCTCCAAGGCCCCCCCCTGCAAAATTAGAGGCCTTAACGACCCTTCCCAAGCCGCAGGGACCATCACCCCCCCCGGGCTGTCTCTATTGTGGCAAAGAGGCTGCGTGGATCCCCGCTTGGAGCCCTCAAGGGCCCTGGGGACTGCAGCCCCCCAGGTCCAGCTCCAACAGTGTCCCGAAGTGCCCACCCCAGGAAGACTGATGTTTGCTATGAGAGGGCGGGAGTCTCGTGGCTCCCACCCTCCCATAGCAAACCTGGTTTGTATTTTGAAAGAGAGAGCAGGGGGAGGTGGCGGTGCCCGGGGCTAGTGGGCCCCTCTGGCCCCCCCATAAATTAAAAAAATTAAAGTCAATCTCCAACTCTGTACAACTTGCCACTTTATTTACTCAACACATAGTTAAGTCTCACGGCATACCCAAAGTGGTTATCTCTGATCAGAGACCCGAATTCATGTCATGCTTTTGGAGGGCCTTTTTGGGGAGATTAGGAGTGGTCTCTTGATTTTCTTCCAGCTTCCATCCAGAGACCGATGCACAGACTGAAAGAGTCAATCAGGAACTGGAACAGTATCTACGCCTATATTTGATGGATCATGAAGGGGATTGGCCCAATTTGATTTGGGCCTCTGAATTTGCATATAATAACGCAGTTCATTCATCCACAGGGTATTCCCCTTTCTTTTTGAATTCGAGTAGGAACCCAAACCCTTTAGTGGATAAGACTGAGAGTGAGGTACCAGCGGTTGAGGAGGTGGTGGGTGGATTACTGAAGGCTTTTCATGCTGCAACACAACATTTTGTAATAGCTAAAGAGGCATATAAGCGGTAAGCAGAAAAGAAGAGGTAATCGAGTGTTTGAACCTGGAGATAAGGTTTGAGTTTCCACTCGGTACATGAGATTAAAAGGTAATCGGTAATTCAAACCTAGATTTCTGGAACCTTACTTGGTTGACAAGATGGTGAATCCAGTTAGTGTTAAGATCAGGCTCCCTTCTAATGTAAGGATACATCTTGTGCTCGATGTTTCTTTAGTCAAAAGAAATACGCCAAATTTAAGGAAGATTCAACCACCTGTCCCTATTCAGTGTCAGTCAGGAGAGGAGTTTGAGGTCAAACGCATAATAGATTCCAAGTTAAAGAAAGGAAAGATTATCTACTTAGTAAATTGGAAATGTTTTGGCCCCGAAGATTGATCCTGGGAACCCGTTTCTAATGTTCATGCCCCTATATTAGTGCGAGAATTCCACAAGACTCATCCTTAGGAACCCAAGGAGGGAGAAGGAGGGGCTTTGGTGGAGGGGTACTATCAGGATTGGCTGATTTAAATGCCCATTTCACCCCCAGTTAGGTCTCAGGTGCAAAAAGATCTTAAACTATCCGTGAAATCTCTCTAGAAGTTTCTCTAATTCCTCTGTGCTCCCAATATGGCAGCAGCTGCGGTGGTTTCATATCATGGGTAGCAGTCTAGTGTTTTTGGGCAGGTTAGGCAGGGGCCAGGTGTTCACGCTCGTGCATAGCACATTTCAACCGTCTTTTTGGTGAGAGAGGTTGTGTTTCTCCACCGCTCATCAAACTTCAGAGAATTTTCATCAAGGGAGTTAGTTATAGCTAATATATCTCTGCCTGCCACCTTTTGGCAGTAAGCTTTGCAGCAGGAGTTCAACGTTCACTGGCTGGTGACCGTTTTCTTCATTGGGATGTCTTCCCGCTGAGTTTCGTGAGTTAGTTACTTGTGGGAGAAGCCTCTCTCACAGAGAAGTAAGTTACATTAATTTCTTCTGCAGTCAGAGCAGTCTACCACTGCTTGGAAATTGCCAACGGCTGAGTCCTGTTTTAATTTCAGCGCGCTTCACGTTTTCTTCATTGGGACGTCTTCCCGCTGAGTTTCGTGAGTTAGTTACTTGTGGGAGAAGCCTCTCTCACAGAGAAGTAAGTTACGTTAATTTCTTCTGCAGTCAGAGCAGTCTACCACTGCTTGGAAATTGCCAACGGCTGAGTCCTGTTTTAATTTCAGCGCGCTTCAATCTTCCAGCAAAAGACTATCAGTGTAGCATTGCCTTTAGTTCTCAAAGCGGGTATTTACTTGACAAGTAACCTTCTCAGAGTTACAGAGTCATATTCCTGTACTGTGAATTTAACCACGCAGCTTAAAGACATTTTGTTGCTGGAACTACAGCAGTAATTTCTTCTTTTTTCTTATGCTCATCATCAGTTGAACTATTTGCATGCTCAGGAACTACAAGTAATAACTCAGCACTATTGTTTTCATTAACGAACTACAAATTCAATAACTCATCATAACTTGAATACTGTAGTCTTGCTAATAAGTCAGTTTCAGACTTCCAATCAAATCTACAAGCAGTATGTATCAATATATATATATATATATATATATATATATATATATATATATATATATAAACAAATGTATGTCTGTCTGTCTGTTTGTCCTTTATGCATCACTACACCATTCATCCGATCGCCATGAAACTTTGGGAAAATGTTGAGTACACTCACACAAAGGTTTATGGCATAACATATTTTTAAATATCAACTCCCCAGGGCCCTCATAATCTTTCAAATACTGATGTACGCACCAGAAGTAAAAACAACAAATCGTGTATCCACAAGCACTCGAATAAATAAATAGAATTAAAACACCGTTCATCCAATCGCCATGAAACTTTTGGAAGTTGTTGAGTACACTCCCGCAAAAGTTTCTGCCATACATTTTATTTTAAATATCGGCCCCCCAGGGCCCTCATAATCTTTCGAATACTGATGTACGCACAAGACGGAAAAACAAAAAAACGTGTATCCACAAGCACTGGAATAAATAAATAGAATTAAAACAGCATTCATCCGATCACCAGGACACTTTGGGAAGTTGTTGAGTACACTCCCGCGAAGGATACTGGCATAATTTTCTTTTAAATATCGGCTCCCCAGGGCCTTCATAATCTTTCGAATACTGATGTACCCACCAGACGGAAAAACTAAAAATCGTGTATCCACAATCACTCGAATAAATAAAGAGAAATAAAACGACACTTTGAAATGTTTTCCATATTAAAATGAATAAGTTTCAATAAAAATGACACATTGTAAATTGAATGTTATCATAACGAGTTTCCTTGAATTTATTTTCTTCGGAGATCGCAGCAACGCGCGACGGGTAAGCTAGTATATATATATATAAAAAGATATAAATATATCTTTCTGATCTCTTTCAGGTATCTTATCTTGTTTATTAATCAGTATTATACATACATTTAATGTGTATTAATCAGTATTATTCATGCATCTAGATTATAGTTTGCTACATATATTTGAATCTTATGCATTTGGCATCTTAGACAGTCTTTTTTTAGAGAATATTATGTAATAAATCCCAAGCCTTATTCGAAAAGAGATAGCGTATTTGCATTACTATCCCAGCAGTGGTAAGACATTCATTACATGCTCAAAAGTGTATATTATTTAAGGGTGCAGTGGTAAAAAGTACCCCACATTGGGTGAGTGCTGAGTCTTGCCTCAGACTAAGGGGGATGTTGTGCTTACGATCAGTCCTTTTTGTGAAAAGCAGATTCAGAACATCTCCTGGGCTGGAGACATCTGTGTGATTATGGAATCAAACATTCCGGCAGGTAATATTAGTCTGTATTTTGGATCAGGATGAAGTAATCCAGAGTACTTGGGAGATGATAGGTTTATTAGAGAATTCCAAACTCAAGATAGCACTGAAGATGGAAGCAAGGCTAGTAGTTGATAAACTGACAAAGCTTCCACATTTCATGATGCAACGCTGAAAATTGAGCTGCAAAGATTAAGAGACATGTGAGTGATTGAACTGGAGGACTTCAATGTGAAGAAACCAGTGGGATTGACACACAAGGATTTTGGCGAAAGCATTAGAATGTTAGGAAATTCCCAACAGCTGACATTTTGTTGCTGGAACTACAGCAGTAATTTCTTCTTTTTCCTTATGTGCATCATCAGTTGAACTATTTGCATGGTATTTATGCTCAGGAATTACAAGTACTAACTCAGCACTATTGTTTTCATTAACCAACTACAAATTCAATACCTCATCATAACTTCAATACTGTAGTCTTGCTAACAAGTCAGTTTCTGACTTCCAATAAAATCTACAAGCAGTATGTAGCAATATATATATATATATATATATATATATATATATATATATATATTATACTTACCGATAGTTCCTTGAAGCTGCATCTGTAAAAGAAAATAAATATCAAATATTCTAATATATTATTGCCTATTACAAGCGAGAAGCTGGCCACTGCTGAAGGTAGGAGATACGTTAGGGCAAGCGCTGGGAGTAGATTGTTGAGGTCCTGGAGAGGTTGGGAATGTATTAATGGTGTATTTTTGTATTTGCAGGTGCTTGACTGAATTTGTTGAGAATTTCTGAGAAGAAGAGACACAGCAGTGGAGTCTCCCTTTTTTCCCATTCCCCTTTCCCCCTCTCTACTGTCGGTGGATATTTACCTCCGCTTCCAGTGGAGTTTAGGATTTGGACAATAGTCATCTGCTCCTGTGGAATTCCAAGTAATCAGGGTGCGTGGTACTTGACACAAAGTCACTAAAACTGTTGTCCAGCCTACTCTCAAGGATATGTTTCCTATCTACACCAATAACGCTGAATACTTGGAAGACATGGGTGGTTTCAGACTCTAGTTTGTTTATTATGTCCACTACAGCAGTCATGTTTTCCTGTAAAACTCTAAGAATGCAGTAGAGTGCCCTTTTTTCACATCACTACAAATATGCGACCGAAGACTCTCACGTTTCTTGTCTTTGGCATCATCACTAAGCAAAAAGCCTCTAGAACTGAGAACCGCTGACTAAATGACACAATTGGGATGACTCTTCTTTGATGCAACACAAAGTTCAAAATGAGAAATATTTGTGTTTTATAGTTTCCGCGTATAATGAAACGGTGCACCAGAATGAATTGCAAAGTCAATAGCACTCTAAATTAACTCTGAGGATTGTAAAGATGCTTTCAGCATTCTATCTAGCAAGTGGCAAGGAACGCTTACAGGGAAGCATTTCAGCTCAGGCATCTACAACTTTTTAATATATGTAGCAGAATCACTGCAAATGCGAACAATATTACTACAATCTTTGTTGAACTTGGTGAGAACATTTTGCAGCAGCATTCCAAGTGACATTGCGTTCCATGTTTTTGAAAAGTCTGGTGTCATGTTATCACTGCTATCCTATCGTTTCTAACAGCACTCTTTTCACATATACCTGTTACTACACCTTGCATTGAATGATTAAAGCCTGGGGTGTTTGACAATTCACCTACTATCAATACTAACTCGCTAGAAAAGGGGGTTGATGTAGTAAAGGGTTTTACCCATTGTCTGTCTGTGAGTAAATGTGATGGTACATATTGGAAATGATTCTTATGAAACCAGGCTTTTTGCCTATCAGTGAAATAATGAAACATAGTCAACATATCAAATATGATTTTGATATTCCCTGATCCTCTACAGTTTATGAAATAATTAAATAAGACCTAAAACCTGCTTCTTAACCCTGCATCTTCAGGCCAAAGACCATTAAACAGAAAACAACAAAGGAAGACATCACTAAACAACAAAACTCAATCAGAGTAATGTTAGCCCAGTCTTTCTTGCTCCTAGCTTGTATAGCAAAGTTACATTGTATTGGCACCTTCAGGAAGAAATAAAAATGACTCCTTCACCCTCTTTTTCCTTTCTTTGAACAGCATTTAGTTTGTGGTTGTGTTGGGGTTTTTTCATCGTTTATATATTTACACTGGTGAGGGCTATATCTCTTTTGTTGGGGTTTTCCTAGTTATTATAGCTTCAAACCTAAAACAAAATAGCGTAGGGAACATATGTTAATCATCCTCCTACACAGTATAGAGAATATAGAGAGGCAATGCATATTATCAGCTTAAACTTGATACTGAATGTTTCCATGAAACACTTTGTCTCTGAACATTGCTGTACTATCTGTGAATCAATCCTTTGTCCAAGAGCCTCGCTGTCAGGCCAAGGTGTCTAGGGTATGTTGCTGATCCGGATGTACGTCATTACGATGCACACTTTTACAACGCGTTCCATTACAACGCGGTTGTAACAACGCAAGTCGTTACAACGACTTGCGTTGGGGGGGCGCAAATTAAAAAAATGTCATTTACTATTCCAACACCAGTCCCCGTGGATAGTAGGGAAGGTGTTGGGATAGTAAATTAAATGATTTACTATCCTTGAGCGCCCCCCAGCGCAATTCGTTGTAACAACTTTCGTTGTTATGACTGCGTCGTAATGGAACGGCGTTGTAAAGATTGCGTCGTAAACGTTGCATACCGCTGATCCACTACCCTAAACATCTTCATTCTAGGATTCACCTATGCACAGGCTAACCCAGTAGGAAGTCATTTGGAAGTAAGTAGAACACGCCACATTTTGACTGTGATAATTACACAGACTGTTTATTTATATATTCTGTATCCTGTGATTCATTGTTGCAGTTATTGCTTTAATAGTTATCATCCATTAATGCTAAATGTTTCTGTCTCTACTGTGCTCTCTCCCAGGAGAGAAACTGGAAGTCAAGGAGCCAAAAATCAGATGTCCTGTGCCACAACACATGGACTTTTCAACCTGACTTCAGCCAAGCCAATAATAGAGACACTATCCACTTGATCTCTGCTGCATGGGTGTGCAGTAACAATATAGTGGAAAAAACACAGGCTGAAAAACATTTGTGTCAAACATATAATCTAACGAACACATTCAATGAAAAAAGTCACTATAAAAAAGTCAAAAATGTTGTGCCTTACAGGATGAAGGCAAGTGTATTTGATGTTGGAGCAAAGGGGCATCCTCATGTTTAAGTAGATTGGAGCATTTACAAAGAAGGGTCGAAGGGGGCGGAGGGCTAAAACTTTTTTTAAGGATTCAGGAAAGCATAGCGTTAATGGGTAGTAAGGAGTTGGAAAGGTGCAGGGATTGGTAGCATTAGGTGTTAGGGGCTTTTAGGGGTTAAGGAAGGATAACGTTAAAGGGCAGTAAGGGTTTCGTAGCATTCAAGAAAGGGTAGCATCAAGGGATGATTCAGAGTTTCTAGTGTGCATGGATGAATCACATAAACAGTTAATAAGGACATTTAGGGCCCAGAAAAGGGTAGCATTAAAGGGTAGCAGGGAGCGTTCAGGGCTAAAAGAAGAGTAGCATTAGGTGATAAGTCTATGTTTTAAGGGTTCTGGGATGGGAAACATTAAGAAGTACAAGAAAGGTTATTATGGTACAGTTAGATAAATTAAAAAATGGTTGTAATTAAATGACTTTAAATAAAAGACTTTTTTGGAATTATCATAAGTAAAAACGAAGGATACATTATTGTCTCCACAATTTGAACTTGACATTATAAAAGTTGACTTTATTACATGCAACAGCTGCATGTTTAATGCCATTGTCCCCTGTAGGCATTATTTTATCCCCAGGGCTTGTAATGGATCACCTATTATTTAGTATGTCCAGCCAAAGAATAGTGCAGCCAAGTAGATTTACTCTGCCCAGGGAAGCCATACTTACCTTTCTAGGATATCAGTCGAAGGGACAGATGTATTTTCTCATCTCTCTACTGACAGAAGGAAATGGTCACAAAGAGTTTCCTCAACTGTGGCGAAACTCACTATGTATGTTCCTTTTCAAATTAGAGATCCTACCCCAGATCTCTGCTTAGAGGATTTGCTACTATCCCCAACATATATGTGGTTACTGTACCAAAAAGAAACATTCATACACCAACGACTGAGCCAACTCCTCAGAAACTGGCAAGGGGACTGTCTCAGGCTTTGAACCTCTGGTCTTGGTGGGATCACTTCCGATTGTGTATTTGGTCTAAATGAACTGTGCAGACGAGCATGTAATACATTGACATAGTGTTCTATGGAAACAGAGCAAGTTGGAATCATTATAGTATCTCATCCTTCTATGTATATTATCCACTTTAAGTATATTTATCTTTTGTGTTTTTATTAGGCCTGGGTAAAGTTATAAGTACGCCACAGTATTTGTCGTGTTCGACGGTCAGTAATCACTCCGGACACAACTTGGGTATGTGCACCGATACTTCTTTATTTAGCGTTATCATTAGTCTTGTCTTGGCACGTCCGTCCTCGTCCTCGTCCTGCAGTACTCTGCCCTTTCCTGTCCCCCGACAGGAAGTGGTGTCCGGTGACCTGGTCACCACCCTGTGACCCACAGGGTCCTAGTGTCCACCTACCGTCATCTGTCCTGGTCATCACATCTCCCCCTTTGTTACAACAAACGCTTTCCCCATGCACAAGTCCTTGTCCAAAGAGAGAGAGAGAGAGAGAGAGAGAGAGAGAGAGAGAGAGAGAGAGAGAGAGAGAGAGAGAGAGAGAGAGATAGAGAGACTCTCTACATTTCTTCTAGCAGTCTCTTTGTCTTTTTGCACTCTCTTCTTGGTCTTTGTTCTCCGCTCTGCTCTGGTCCTTCTTCTTTGCGTGTTGGCACTTCTCCGTTTGTCCCTTGCTCTCTTTCCTCCACTTCTGCTGTTGTTATTGCTCTTTCTTCTTCTTCCATTTTGAGCTCCTTGAAATGTGAGCTATTTCTTGTTATCTTCCTATCCTCTGAGGCCGCGGTCACCATTGACCCCTTTACTCCCGTTACTACGAGCGGCTCTTTTGAAAAAGGGCTGTCTGATTTTCTTTGCTGTGTTTTCTTCACTATTACTAGGTCTCCTTCTTTTAGTTGGTGTTCAGCTGCATGTCTCTTTTTGTCAGCATATTCCTTCATTTTCTTTTTCTCTTTGGTATCTCTTTCTGCGATTTCTTGTCTGTTAGCGTCTGCGGTGGCTTCTCTCTGTGGCAACCTCGTCTTGCTTGTTCTTCCTAGCACCAGTTCTGCTGGGCATTTGCCCGTGGTGCTGTGCGGGGTGTTCCTATAGTCTCGTAGTACTTGACACAGCGCTTGTCCAATGGAGATCTGTGTCAATTTTGCTCGCTGGATGGCCCTTTTGATGGTCCCCATGAATCTTTCTGCCATTCCGTTGGCTTGTGGCCACAGTGGCGTTATTTTCCTGTGTTTGATCCCCAGGTAGTCCATGAACCTGCGGAACTCTTCTCCTGAAAATGGAGGGCCATTGTCTGTTTTCAGTGTTTGTGGTTAGCCCCAGGCAGCAAATATGTCGTCCAGCACTGGTAACGTTGCGTTTGCCGATGTCGATGCCACTTCCCTCACTATTGGAAACCTTGAAAACTCGTCAATGACTACCAACAGGTATTTTCCAGTCTCCAGTGGCCCATAGAAGTCTGCCGCTAGTTCAGTCCATACTGCCACTGGCAGTTCCGACATCCTCAGCGGGGTGGGCTTGCTGGATGGTCCTGTTACTTGACAGGTGTGACATTGTGACACTTCTTCCTCTACCATGCTGTCTAGTCCTGGGAACCACACTCTTTCTCTCAGCATCTTCTTTGTCGCTACTATTCCTCTATGCGACTCGTGTGCTATCTTAACTGTTCTTTTCCGTAGTCGGAGTGGTATTACAATCCTTGAACCTCTCATCAGAACTCCGTTCTCCGTCTCCGACAGTTCTTCGCCTATCTTTTTGAACGCCAATAGTTCTTCTTTGTCAACTCCTTCTTCTGTGATGGTGTTGTTATTAATGTGTCTCCACCTCTGTAGCCTCACTATCGTTCTTATTGTCGTCATTGTTGGATCTCTTTTTGTCTCTTGTTCCAGTTCTTCACTTGTTATTGACGCTGGAGTGTTTTGTTTCAATATGAAGTTGAGGTATTCTTCTGCCATAGTGGTACTATTACTCCGGTGCGGGAGCGGGTGTCGCGACATGTAGTCGGCTGGATTTTGATCTTTGCCTGGTTTGTGGATTATCTGGAAGTTATAGTCCATCAACCTTATTCCCCACCTTTCTATTCTCGGTGGTATTTTCGCCTTTGGGTTGCCATAGATGGTCACTAACGCTTGGTGGTCTGTCACTATTGTGAACGGTTTTCCATATATGAACATGTGGTAGTGCTCACATGCCCATACCACCGCCAAGCTCTCTTTTTCTGGTTGAGAGTAGGCTCTCTCAACATCCGATAGACTTTTGCTTCCGTAGGCTACTATTTGTCGAGGTGAGTCTTTTCCAGGTTTGTGTTGTGCTAGTATTGCACCCAGGCCTACCGGGCTGGCGTCTACTGTTAGTTCTGTGCATAGGTTCGGGTCGAAGTATGCTAGGTGGTCGACTGCTGTCACTGAGGCTCTTATCTCTTCAAACGCTTTTGTGCACTCTGTTGTCCATTCAAATGGCTGCCCCTGTTTTGTCAGTTCTCTCAGGGGTGTGCTCACTGTCGCGAAGTCTTTTATGTACCTCGCGCAGTAGCTGGCAAGGCCGAGAAACGAGCGCACGTCGGCGGCGTTTTTAGGTTCACTCGCTTTTTCGAGCGTATCTATCTTACTCTTGTCCGGCCTCATTCCTTTCCGTGAGAATATGTGTCCAAAAAACACTAGTTCTTCTCTCCCCAGCTCGCATTTCTTCTCGTTTACTGTCAGGCCCACCTCTACTAGTCGTGAGCATACTTCCCTCAGTGCCGTGTCATGCTCCCCGTCTGATTTCCCAAAGACCAGGATGTCATCACTGTAGTTTAGACTGTTCGTTATCGGTCTTATTATCTGCCTGATCGTTTCTTGGAATATTTCTGCTGCTGATGATATTCCAAAGCTCAGCCTTTTGTAGCGAAACAGTCCAAGGTGCGTTGAGAAGGTCGTTATGTATCTGGATTGTTCGTCTAGCTCCAACTGATGATATCCCTTGCACAGGTCTAATTTGGAAAATTTTCTCATTCCTGTCAGGCAACTTATCATGTCATCCAGATGTGGCCCTGGGTGCCTTTCTCTCTCGATGGCTGTGTTCGGTATTCTCATGTCCACGCAGATCCTTATCTGTGTAGTGTCTTTCTTTGGTACAGCCACTATGGGGGACACCCATGGCGTTGGTCCTTCTGCAGGTTCAATGATGTCCTGGGCCAGTAACGCCTTTATTTCTTCCTCTACTTGAGGTTGTAGATGTATTGGTACCCTTCGGTGGTGCTGTGCAACTGGCCTGATAGCCTCATTTATGTGTAATGTTATTTGTTTTCCTTTGAGCTTTCCTAGGCCTTCCGTCAGCTTCGGGAACTCTTGTAGTATGCTCTCTTTTTCTGACACATGATACATCATTTTCAGCAGTCCCATTACCTTTGCTGTTACGTTGCTTAGTAGACATGGTGCTGGAATGTCCCCTCTTAACACATGTATTTCTTCTACGACAGGTTTGCCGTTGTGCGTCATGGTGTCCGTGAACTTTCCCATGTTAGTTACAGGAGTTTGCGCACCCCATGTAAATACTCTTACACTTGATGGTTGTAGTGGCGGCTTCTTCTTCATTTTGTCGTATTCAGTGGCACACATGATGTTGCACGTGGCTCCGCTGTCCAGTACAAATTTTGTTTGATGTGACCCTACTTCGATTGTCACCCAGTCTGTCTTCTTTATCGACTGCCTGTCTATTAGCCTGATATGTTCTTCTTCATGCCCTTCATCCGTGGTTATGAGATATAGTCGTTCTACTTTTCTTGTTATTTCTTCCTCTTCTTCTTCTGATTCCCCCGACGAGCTCCTCTCCGTCGCGTCCATGTGCCTTACATGTTTAGTTGTTGTTGTTCTTTGTTTTCATGGCCTGCCACGTTCACTTTTGAATTGTCCACCTTGGCACATAGTGGCAAAGTGGTTGCTTCTGTTGCATTTTCTGCACGTTTGGCCAAATGCTGGGCATGGACCTCGGTGAGGGAAATCCAGGCCGCATCTGTAGCATTGGGAACTTTGTTTCTTCGCCGCTTGTTCCTTGTGTCCTCCTTTCCAGTTTCCTTTCCTGCCGGTGTCTGTCATTCTATGTATTTGTTCTCCCTTTCGATCCATCTGCTTCGCTTGTGTCATCGCTCTTGCTTCTGCCCTCGCAAGGTCGAGAATTTTCTCCAAGGTGATCGGTTCTTTTAGTAGTCTCGTGCGAAATTCCGTGTCTCGGCAGCCTTCTATCAGTTTGAGACGAAGTGCCTGGTCGTTGTTGTACTTTTCAAATTCGCAATATGCTACTAGCTTTCTCAGCCTCGTTGCGAAGTCATCCATTGACTCTTCTGGCTGTTGGTACGCTATGTGGAAAGAATATCTCTCAAAATCAACGTTTCTTTGCGGGTCAAACTTGGCCGTCAGACACTTTTTTAGTTTGTCATAGGTTTCTAATTCACTCGGTGGTAGTGTTATGAGGAGGTCTTCCACCTCATCCCCCACTAAGTTTAACAGTAAGTCCAACTTCTTCTCATTTACAACGTCAGTCGCCTTCAGGTATCATTCAAATTTAATGATCCACTTTTCCCACCGGATGCCCACTTGTGGCTCCGATACGACGAAAGGCACTGGTCTGCGGAATAGTCCACTCTGCGATTTTGTGTCTGGCATGTTCTTTTAGACTCTTTTGTTTCTTGGTATTCCTTTGATACCTCCTGTATTCCGTCTTTATTTTTCTCCTTTGTGTGGTGACACTTTTGTCCCCTCCTTTTTGTTTTTATTACTTTTTTTTTTTTTGGATTTCTTACAGTCTTTCTTTTATTTTCCTTCTTTCTTTGCTCTTTATTTTCTGTACTTTGTCTTTGTCTGCGCTTTCCGTTCCTTTTTCCTTTTAAATCGGCGCTTTTTCCTCGTTTTTCGATCTTTTCCTGACTTCAAGATGGCCGCCCAACTTTCCTGCTTCCTTATTGGCCCTCGCGCCTGACTTTAAGGTGGCCGCCGAGTCTCGCGAGACTTCCTGGCCAATCCGGGCGCTGCCTGACTTCAAGATGGCCGCCGCGCTTATTCTTCTTTTTGATTGGCTCCCACGCCTGGCCCCAATATGGCCGCCGAGACTCTCGCGAGAGCTCGCGCTGGCTTCGGCTCTTCAAACTTCGCGCTCTTCGCGCTAGCGCTTACCGGCTTTCCTGTTCTTGTCTTTTGCGGCGGTCGGGGTGGGCTCCCACGTCGCTGCTGATGGCTGGACGGCGCTTCACTCCTCCCTCTTTTTCTTGGCCGCAACGCGATCCAGGGTGGGCTCCTGGTTGTAAATCGCTATTTCTGTATTCCTGCACGCAGGGACCGGATCCCACCTTCGTGTCGCCAGATGTCGTGTTCGACGGTCAGTAATCACTCCGGACACAACTTGGGTATGTGCACCGATACTTCTTTATTTAGCGTTATCATTAGTCTTGTCTTGGCACGTCCGTCCTCGTCCTCGTCCTCGTCCTGCAGTACTCTGCCCTTTCCTGTCCCCCGACAGGAAGTGGTGTCCGGTGACCTGGTCACCACCCTGTGACCCACAGGGTCCTAGTGTCCACCTACCGTCATCTGTCCTGGTCATCACATCATTCAGATACATTTTTCTGTAATTTTGCATTACTTTTTAAAGAAATTATGCAAATATGCCTGCTAGAATAGTTAAGAATAATTTGGGGCAAAAATCCTACTGCCGGACACAAAAACAAGAAACTTAAAGAGAGTGAGGGGCTGCTGGCTACTGCTATTCATGTTGTGTACCATTTTTCCCCCGTAAATCTGTTTATACGTTTTTCAAATGAGAAAGCAAGAGATAACAGTAGTGTGCACAGTATAACGACATGAATGGCCGCAGGTGGGTGGGGTAGTCTAAATCAGCAAGGTTATTTTATGTGATATGGAGGATAAGCAAAATAGTCATACACAAGAACTAGGTCCGGACACCAACTAAGGCAGACGTACCACCGTGCAACACATGTTAACACATGTTAACGCATACAATGTGAACAGAGATCACAAATTGAACAAGGGGCGTGGGGCATAATCAAAATGAGGACAAAGTAAATAGAAAGAAGGGGGAGAGTAACTGTTAGGGGTATGTTGCCGTGTTGCCCCTCAATCAGTGACACTTATAAAGCGCGCTACATACCCGTAGGGTCTCAAGGCGCTGGGGGGGGGGGGGGTGCCGCTACTGCTCGAACAGCCAGGTCTTCAGCTTCTTCCTGAAGGAGAGGTGGTCTTGGGTCAGGCGCAGGTCGGTCGGGAGGGAGTTCCAGGTCTTGGCGGCCAGGTAGGAGAAGGACCTTCCTCCTGTAGTCGCTCTTCGGATGCGGGGGACGGCGGCGAGGGCGTGGTTGGCTGATCGGAGGTGGCGTGTGGGAGCGTAGAAGTTGACTCGGCTGTTGAGATAGCTCGGGCCTTGGTCGTGTAGGGCTTTGTGTGCGTGGGTGAGGAGGCGGAAGGTGATTCTTTTGTTGACGGGGAGCCAGTGAAGGTCTCTCAGATGTCCGGAGATGTGGCTGGTTCGTGGGATGTCGAGGATGAGTCTGGCTGAGGCGTTCTGGATCCGCTGGAGTCTCTTCTGGAGCTTGGCGGTGGTGCCGGCGTAGAGGGCGTTGCCGTAGTCCAGCCGGCTGGTGACGAGGGCCTGGGTGACGGTCTTTCTGGTCTCGGTGGGGATCCACCAGAAGATCTTCCGTAGCATGCGTAGGATGTTGAAGCATGACGAGGAGACGGCGTTGACTTGTCTGGTCATGGAGAGGGAGGAGTCCAGGATGACGCCCAGGTTTCGTGCGTGGTCTGTCGGTTTGGGTGCGGTGCCCAGGGCGGGAGGCCACCAGGAGTCGTCCCAGGCGGAGGGTGAGGAGCCCAGGATGAGGACCTCCGTCTTGTCCGAGTTCAGCTTCAGGCGGCTGGTCGTCATCCACTCGGCTACCTCTTTCATCCCTTCGTGCAGGTTGGCTCTGGCGGCGGCGGGGTCGTTGGTCAGGGAGAGGATCAGCTGGGTGTCGTCGGCGTAGGAGATTATGCTGAGGTTGTGTTTGCGTACGATGGCCGCGAGGGGGCTCATGTAGACGTTGAAGAGGGTGGGGCTCAGAGATGATCCTTGGGGGACGCCGCAGATGACTTCGGAGGCCTCTGACTTGTACGGTGGTAGGCGGACTCTCTGTGTTCTTCCGTCGAGGAAGGAGGTGATCCATTCCAGCGCCTTGTCCTGGATGCCGATGTTGCTGAGGCGCCGTACCAGGGTGCGGTGGCAGACCGTGTCGAATGCCGCGGAGAGGTCTAGGAGGATGAGGGCCGCTGTTTCTCCATTGTCCATCAGGGCTCGGATGTCATCGGTGGCGGCGATGAGGGCGGTCTCGGTGCTGTGGTTGGCTCGGAAGCCGGACTGTGAGGGGTCGAGGGATCCGTTCGTCTCGAGGAAGGCGGCCATCTGCTTGTTGACGGTCTTCTCGATGACTTTGGCTGGAAACGGGAGGAGCGAGATGGGGCGGTAATTCTTGAGTTCGGTGGGGTCCGCTGTGGGTTTCTTGAGTAGAGCGCTGAGTTCGGCGTGCTTCCAGCTCTCGGGGAAGGTGGCGGTGTCGAAGGATGTGTTGATGATGTCTCGCAGGTGGGGTGCGATGACAGCGTCGGCCTTGTTGAAGACGTGGTGAGGGCAGGGGTCGGTCGGTGATCCGGAGTGGATGGAGTTCATCGTGCGGATGGTGTCTTCGGTGCTGATCGGGGTCCAGGCGTGGAGGGTGGTGGTGGGGGGTGGTTGTTCGGTCGTGGTGTGCGTAGGTTGGTTGTTGAAGCTGTTGTGTATGTCCGCGATCTTGTTGTGGAAGTATGAAGCGAGGGAGTTGCAGAGGTCTTGCGATGGGATGATGTCGTTGTTTCCTGCGCTGGGGTTGGAAAGCTCTTTCACGATGTTGAAGAGTTCCTT
This sequence comes from Lissotriton helveticus, assembly GCF_964261635.1. NCBI lineage: Eukaryota > Metazoa > Chordata > Amphibia > Caudata > Salamandridae > Lissotriton > Lissotriton helveticus. Next base: position 888,324,671 of record NC_136059.1, read on the forward strand.
GCAGTTGTGTGCGTTGTTGTCCAACCGGTCCTTGAAAGCTGTTTTCTTGGCGGCGCGGATCAGCTGGTGGTGTTTCCGGGTGGCAAGTTTGAAGGAGGTCCTGTTGTCCGGTGTCGGTTCCCTTCTCCAGACTTTCTCGAGGGCTCGGCAGTTCTTCTTGGAGCTCTTGAGTTCGTCGGTGAACCATGGGGCCTTCTTGCTGCCGGGTCTGCTAGGCGGGGTCCTCAGTAGGGCGAGCTCGTCCGCGCAGTTGCTGATCCACTTCGTGAGGTTGTCGGCGGCTTGGCTGGGGTTCGCTGAGCTGGCAGGAGGGTGCTGGCTCAGGGAGGTGGCGAGCTGGTCTGCTGTGATCTTGTTCCAGCTTCTGCGGGCGGTCTGTTTCTGGTGGTGGTGGGTCGTCGTTCTCTTGAAGGTGAAGTGGACGCAGCTGTGGTCCGTCCATTGAAGCTCAGTGGTGTGGCTGAAGTTGATGTCTGTGCTGGAGGAGAAGACTGCGTCGAGTGTGTGTCCGGCGAGGTGGGTGGGGGTGGACACCAGTTGCTTGAGTCCCAGGTTGGCGAGGTTGTCGAGCAGGGTGCTGGTGTTGCGGTCGTTGTTGTTCTCCAGGTGGAAGTTGAGGTCTCCCAGGAGGATGTAGTCAGCGGAGGGGAGGGCATGCGGGCCCCTCTGCATGAGCACTGCCTCTGCTTTGTTTCTAAGGCAAGTAAGGATTGCGTGCATAAGTATGACTTCGCTGACTGGTTAAAGAAGTGATCTACAGGTATATTTCCTGACCATGTAGGGATGGAAGGATGTTACTGTTCATGGATCTACAACCGACAGGTCCCCTTTCATGGGAGAGTCTACTGACTCTGTGTTGTTGTTTCTCTGCAGGTCCGCTAGAATAACGTCCCAGCTGGCGGCAAGTGAGAGTCTGCGGAGCCCCAGTAAGTCTTCCATGTGTAGGGTGATACTCTCTGCTTTCACCCATGTCAGTAACGAGCAAATCCATGCTACAATGTGGGGGGCTGCAGTAGATTTCCACCTCCTAGTAATTAATCATTTAGCAGTTGCCATGCCCAGATCTAGAAAGCGGAGTGACCTTATATCTTTTACCACTTTGGAACAGAAGCAGAATATAAACTTCCCACCAGAAAGGGACGTTGCGTTCAGTGCAGTGAGCAAGGGTGTCAGCCACAGTGGTCTAGTACCCAGTGAGAGTCAGGCAGCGCAAGAGCATGTGTAAGAAAGCCTACATCAATCAGGTGACATCTGGGACAAGTAGAGTCCAAGGAGTTGAAAGACTTGTTAATCTTTGCTGGAGTAAGGTATGCTCAGTGTAAGATAAAGAATTGGATCTGGCGGAAGCATTGATTACGTGGTATTGATATGTGGCTTTCCAGGGCAGCAGCTCATAATGGGTTGGTGAAGGGGTGCGAAAAAGTCCTCTTCCCAGTGAAGCTTTAAGGAGTCTGGCACGATCGCAGTATGTTGCTGGAGAGAGGTGGTGAACCATCGAGTTAGGTGGCCACTGTTGCCCATCATGTGCAAGTATTGAATCATATGAGGATGGGAGGCTCTGTGAATAGATCGCCCCAGCGGGCTGAAAGGGTTGCAATAAAGAAACGATGCAGTAAAAAACTACCTGGATGTAGGCCCTCCTCCGAGACAAGCTTGGTGTATGGGATGAGGGTACCATCTCAAAAGAGGTCTCCAGTGTGGTGTTTGTCAGCCATTCCCTAATTGTGCAATTCGGCAACCGTGGTGATCCTCAGTCCCCTGGCGTTCCTAGGAGATAGATAGCAGGAGCATATAGTATTGTAGAGCGGGTGATGAATAGGCTTCTACGGTAGCATTTGTGTACTACCGTGAGCAGTAGGGAGTCTATGACTGTGGGTTTCACACAAGGATGAAACAAGTGTGAGAGGGAGAGGTGCGACATGGGCGGATGTAGAGTGGCCGTGTCAACAAGCTTTCGAGAGGTCAGACATCTGGCAATCCATTGTAACTGTGCGACTAGGTAATAATGTTTAAAAATAGGGGTGGCAAGGCCTCCCCAATCTGCGGCTAGGTAAAGTTTTTGGATGGAAACTCAGTGTCTGGAGGTACCCCAGATGAGATCTCTAATCGTTCTCTCAAATTTATTGAAGAAGGAGGGAGAATATAGAGAGACAGATTTGTGAAGTAGTAAAAAAAGCCAGGGGAAATTATTTGGTGAGGGTGATCCTGCTGGTGACAGACAGCAGCAGAGTCCCCCTTAAGCTAGCTGTGTATCGATTGAAGTTGTAGCTTTACTTATGTTACAGTCAAAAAAGTCGGATTTTAGCCAATAAATGTGAATGCCTAATTAATGCAAGGAATCGCCACACCATAATACTAGGTCCCATTCAGGGAGTACCCAGGGTCCTGGGTGGATGAAGAATAGGCAAAGATGGAGGACTTCAAAGCATTGGAACGAAATCCCGGCATATTAGCAAATGATGATAGAATAAGAGCTAGTTAGGAGGGAATGGAATGAGTATCCCGCACATATAGCAGAATGTCATCTGCATACAGAGAGATTGTGTGTCTAATCCCCCAAGGGACATCAACTTGGGTATAGACACATTCAGCTAGTGGCTCCACAGCAAAGGAGAAGAGAAGAGGGAATACGGGGAAGCCCTGCCGAGCTCCCCAATCCACCACAATGGGATCAGATATTGACCGGTTATAACGCAAACCTAGGGGGAAAGCATAATTTTGATAGTGTCTAATCTGCCCCACCACGTGAGATATAAAGGATGCCATTTTGTAGTAAGGTCCGTCAATTTTTTAAGGCACTCTTCTATGCAACGCGAAACTGTACCTGCGAGAGTGGGAGTAAAATGAAGACCTAAATATTTGATACAATTAGGGTTCCACGTGAAATTTTTTCTTTGTTACCCGCTCCAGCATCACCACACACAAATACTAAGATAGAAGAAGCATGGGAAGTGGACATGGCTCTTTCGTGGTCTGTTGAATTTTGGGATAAGCTATGGGTAATGATACGGAAATCCTCCAGGGCTGCAAATACTGTTCAGAATTTGTTTTTCATCTATAATCGACTCCTGCTTACCCCTTTAACTCTTATTAAAAGATATCCTGACTTGCCACATACGCGTTGGACTTGTTCTGCACCTTATGCAGATTTCAAATGCACTCCGGTTCACATGTCTTGGACTAAGGTATGGTCTCAAATCAAACATATTTTTTCCACTAAACACCCGTTTCATATATCTCATATTTTTCTAGGTAGTATATCCCCCATTTGGAATCATTACACTTTCAGCATAAAAATAATCGATCTGCTTCTTGCAGTGGCTTTTCAGCAAATTACCAAGGCTTGGAAGGATCTCACTTATCTCTCGTATCAGGCTTGGTGGTATGCTGTATGTTACAACCATAGGCTAGACACAAAATATGTTTATCCACTTACTTTGGCTCCTAAACGGAAGCAGTTGTGGGATCAGTTGCTTAATTTTTTGATACATGTGCTCTCCGCTCTCTGCCTCTATCCCCCTTTCAACAAGAAGTCGCTAAACCTCCTTGAGTTCCCTTTACTGTTTTATCTCATTTTCATAAGCAAATATCTTATCATCCTTTTGTACGTTAATATATTAACAATTGTTGCATATTTCATCATAGTTGGTTATATATGCAGTTTATCATCTTTAAATTGTTTCCTTCATTTATTTTGTTGTATACTTTCTTTTTCGATTGATCTCTTTCATTTGTATAAGTGATCTTTTATGACTGTTAATAAACTATTTTCTGAACTGAAAAAAATAAATAAATAATGCAAACCTAGGGCTATTTGTAGAGAAGCTTGACCATATCAATGAAGGTGGCCCCGAAACCAAATTTAGATAATACTGTAAAAAGGTAGTCCCACTCGAGGGAATCGAAGGCCCTCTCAAGGTCCAGAACTAGGCACCCCGATCGAGGCCAAAGCAGCTGTGAATACTCAAAAAACGACGGAGATTGAGAAAAGTGCTTCAGGAGGGGCAGATCCATTCTGGTCTAAGGGAACAATGCAGGAATAAGGGGTGCTAGATGATTAGCAAGAATTTTCACCAGTATTTTGTAATCAGTATTTAAAATTGCTAGGGGTCTGTAGGAACCTAGGGCTGTGGGATCCTTACTCGGTTTCAATAAGGAGATCACAGTGGCCATACATAATGAGGGTGGCAGTAAGGAATTTTCTATCACAGATCTGTAAAGGGAATGTAGATGTGAGATAAGTGAATCAGCATATGTCATAACGAACTCTGTTGGGAGGCCATCCGGTCCTGGAGCCTTTATAGCAATCAATGTTGATAACGCCTCATGTACCTTATTGGTTGCTATAGGAGAATCCAATGGAAGATGTTGGTCAAGGGATAGCATGGGCAGATCTAGCGAGCTCAAGAAGGTGTAAATCTGCAGGTGGTTCCTGTGAGTAGTGGATTTTTGCAGGGTAGAATAGTGACTAGTCATGGCTGTGTGGAAGTCAAGTTGTGTGCAGCTCATGTGGCATGAGTCATCGCGTATAGTGTGAATTGGACAGTGAGGGTGATCCTGCTGCACTAAGTAAGCAAGCAGCTTGCCTGCCTTGTCTGATGAGACATATGTGAGTGCCGAGTGGGCTAAATATATGGGACAATGCAATCTGTCTAAGAGTCCCGCGTGGTCATTCCGTAGTGCATCTAAATGGGCCTTGGCTTCAGGTTGTGTGATCGAAGTGATTTCGTAAAGAAGGAGCTTGCATTCAATGACAGCGAGGGAGGTATCTAGTTGTTTATGGATGTTCCATGTGAGGCCTAGGCAGTGCCCTCTGGTCGTGACTTTGAAAGCCTCCCATTACAGTGATGAAGAACAAGTGGAGGCAACATTAAGGGTGAAATATTCTGAGATCGCTGCACCTGGGGTCCTCTAGCACCACCAACTGAAGACACCAGTTTGGGACCAGAGGGTCCTATGGTCCCAGCTGAGCTTCATGAATTGGGGATTATGATCAGAATGTATGCGTCCCAAGTACTCAGTGGCAAGTACTAGGGAAAGCAATGAAGAAGATGCCAATATGCAGTCTAGTCGCACATGAAACTTGTGGACAGGTGGGAAGAAGAAATAAATATGGGTGTCAGGATTGCTGCACGCCAAACATCAGATAGGGACCAATGGTGAAGCTAATTGCACAGAGCCTGTGTGTTAGATGACGCAGTGCTGTGTTTAAGGGGCAGGAAAGAGGGATCCAGTGAAACATCGGGGACAGAGTTAAAGTCAACCCCTAAGAGCCATGGGATATCACTCCAGCAGATTAATGCCCTAGAGAGGCCGCAACAGAAGGATCACTGCTCAACATTTGGGGCAAAAACTGAAACAAATAAGAGGGGTTGGCCATTAAGTTTACCTTTAAGGAATGCATATCTGTCCTCAGTGTCAACTCCAACCTCTTGCACCAACCAGGGGACCCCAGCATTCACCCATATCAGCTTGGCCCTTGTTAGGGAGGAAAAGTTAGTACTGTATACCTGGCCTTGCCAGCGGTGACATAGCTGATCTTTCTCTACACTAGTTAGGTGACTTCTCTGGAGTAAGGCAATGCCAGTGCACCTATGCTGCAAGAAGGAGTAGATGGAGTATCTACGTGAAGGGGAAGGTATCCCCCTCACATTTCAGGTGAGAACATTAATGTGTGCCATGTGGGATGATGGTAGTAACTGAACCCAGTCAGCGGGGCAGTCATGTGGGACAAGGTGTGTGGAAGGGTGACGTATCACTAGGAATAACAAAGGGTATTTGGGGAGAAACAAGGAAATTACTTCTGAGTTGTGAACAGCTGAGGTCTGTGCAGGTAACACCAGTGGGGCTGTGTAAGGGGGGATTTCGAGGGATGATGCCAAGGGAAAATTAATTATTTATTTAATTTTCCCTCTACATCGTCACTTGAAATCCCCCCTTACCCGGCCCTACCGCCCCACCGCTGTTACCTGCATGGACCGCGGCTGGTTGTGAAACTTCATGAGAGCAAACGCACAATGGGAGTTGGCCCAAACAGGTATGCCTAACCATGGCAAACTAGAGATCAAGAGGGGGTGGATATATGTTGGGCAATGACATCTTGCCAACCCCTTTGTGTGTGTGGTATGAGAAAAAAGAAAAGAAAGATCGTACCTGGTGAATGCATTGCAGACCGACGCTCCGCACCGCTGATCCACAGGCCAGCTAAATGCCAAAATCGGTCCCATTCTTGGGGTATCTCCACCCGACCCCTGCAGCGTCCAATTATGTATATAGAGAGAGAAACATAGAATGGAGAAAAAAAGAGTTGGCAGGGTATGCTCAGACGTGAGTCCCTTGCCCACTTTGACACTGGATTCAAGCAAGCCTGGCTGAAGACGGCTGAAATGCCAGAAACCGGTCCTAGGAAGCCTGTTTCCGGTCCAGTCATGGCTTGGTAGTGCGGGCTGGACTGTGCCCATGAGTATGGGAAAAATAAACAGTGAAAATATATATGGGTCAGAATACAGGTATCCAGACCACATAGGACACAAGAAGGGATCCCTGAGCGACCCCTCATGGGCAAGAAATTGAGTCCCAATGGAAAAAACCTCACACACACACAATTTCCCCTCAGAACATGGCTAAAGGCCTGCTCAGCATGGGGTTGGATGCATGCAATGAGGGGTTGATTGTAGGCCCTGCGGCCGACACCTGCTGTGCACAGCCAAAGACTGGTTGTGGCAGTTGTTGAATTAATGTGTAAACAGTCTATATTGCTTTAATGTATGTTTAAGGCAGAAAATATTTCTATTTACACCTGCCAGAAATTCATGAAAGTGTTTCTAGTCTTGCTAAATTATTTTATTACTGTGAATTTCTTTGCCACAAGTACAGAGAAATCTGCTGTAGTAAATTCTACACAAGGGATGGGAATAGGGTTGTCACCTTTTCAATAGAAAAACAAAATCCATTTTGTTGGTATTTTAAGAGTCTGCATAGGCCTGGACCTGATAATAAATAAGACTATAAATAAATGTGTACCTATTTATTTGTAACATGACCTTTCTGTCTTTGTTTAATTTAATTATTAGTCAATCATGATTCTGGTGGCTCTTTAGCACATTTACAAGTGCCTTCTATTTATATTTGCTGCTTAAAGTATAAACAGATGAAGGTTACAATTACTGACTTGAAGTGACTTTGCTTATTTTTGTATAGGCTGTGACATTAAAATACAGGTGGTGTGGTAGAAAACTGATCAGGTGGCTACCTTAGGTGAGAAAAGAGCAGCATGAAACATGGTTATCATTGTAGGTTTGAGACTGTCAGAAACCCATACATTTGTGTCCACTCCCAAATTCTGAAATGGCACTTTCCCATCCTGGAAATTGTTGCATATTGTAAGAAATCATGTTATTGGTTGAGGGGGTGGAAGCCTGAGCATAATACTTGTCAGAGTCAGCTACAAAAGCCACTCAATTAACCTGTGCTTAACTGTCTGGTCGCTAGGCACAAAGCAGTCAGGTTTGACTAAGAGGCAAAGTGTAAAGTATTTATGCAAGACACAAACAGCAATAAAGTGAAAGTGCAACACAAGAGAATTCCTAAACCAATTTAGAAAAATCTACAGAATTTTAATAAATAAAATGCGCCCAGGGTAACAAAAATTCAATATGTTGAATGGTAGATATTCAATGATGAATTTTTAGGTAAATATAGCACCTAAAAAGTGCCACTCAACATTGTCTGGTCATCTAGACTGGGGGAAAGACACAAATTCAGGTCGATAATGAAGGAGCATGGTGCTCCTAAAAAGTTTCCAAGACATAAATATCTCCAATAATTTATCTACAATGAATAGGGAAGAGCCCTTTCTTATGTATGATAACGCTAATAACAAATGATAACTAATAAGCTATGCAACAGAAATTAACCTAAGATTGGCACAAACAAAAATGTGAATGATGGAGGGCATATTTAAATTGTGCACACACTTCTGCCTAAAAAACTGCTACATTATTTGAACTACAAAGTAAAAAAAAAAGACAAAACTAACAATTGCTATTCCCGAAAATGTTTTGTTGACTACAAACAAGTAATGATTCGTTTCATATTAAAAACATCCTCTCATTTTGCTATGCAGCGCTGTTACTACCATGCAACCTGAGTATTTGAAGACACCTCTGAAAATCTACACTAAGTGTCGAAGTTGCCGGACTTGGAGTTGCGGGAACTCCTAAGATGGCCGCCACACCGGGACACGCAGGCACTGCAGCAAGCCAGCCAAGTTAAAGTGCAGCCGTCTCCGAGCAGCAATGCTTAGCATTCTAGCTTCTGGAGTTAGGGGCTTACCTTCCGGCTTTCTGCGTCACATCCGGGGCATCGGGAATCCCTTGGTGTCCTGCTGTCGTGTGGAGTTGTCCTTTGTTCCAGCACACTCTCCCCTGGGTGATTCTGTCTTCAGTGCCTTCAGATTCCTATGTCCACGGTGTGTTGCTACTTGTCCTGACGCTCTATGTCCCCTCCGGCGTTCCGAGTCGGTGCCCTGTGTCTGCGGTGCACTGCTCCTCATCCTGGCACTCTCTGTCCTCTCCAGTGTTCCTGAGTCCAGCACGCCGGCTTTCCCTCGCCTCAGAACACTCCTAATGAAAGAAAAGCCATAAAGCCGCTTTACTGCCTCATCTCACGGTAAAAAACAACAAGTGATGGAGTGAATGTGGATCAATGTCACACACTCCCCCAGTCAAAAGATCTGGGCCCAAATCCATAGTTTTGTTGCACTCCACACCACCCTGGGTCAGATAATGGCTTTATGCAAATCAGCTCTGACCCTGTTGCCCCATGGGAACAGTCCAGTCCGAACTACAACAGCCATATCTTTCCCAGACCGGAATCAAGCATCCGAGGACCGGACCGGTTTCGAGGTAACACCTCTCTTCAGCCCGGCTAGCTTGACTCCAAGTGGTGTGGAGTGCCTGGGACCCACGTCTGGGCATCCCCAGCGCACTTAGGGCGGCAATTGCAAAAAACAACAAGTGATGGACTGAATGTGGATCAATGTCACACACTCCCCCAGTCAAAATATCTGGGCCCAAATCCATCGTTTTTTTGCACTCCACACCCCTCACGGTACCAGCGCATGGCGCTGCTTTAGTTCCACATTTTTGTTTATATATCCAATCTGCACTCTACTCCGCTGATTGTAAGCTCATTTCCCACTCTCTCGCACCCTGGGCGGGTCGCAGCTGATTTAAGGGCCAAGGCTCCCGGGCTGCGCAAATCGGCAGCGGCCATATTAGGTTGGGCACTCCTGGCTCGGCGCTCTAGTCGCTAGTACTTCAACAACTAGCTATGACTCCGCACAGCGCACGCAATCAGCGGTCGCGCCGCACTCGCGCCTGAGTCGAGCCAGAGTCCAGCCCGTCTGCGCCCGTCAGCGACAAGGAGGCACCAGGGGCCAGGCATGCTGTTTTAGGTGAACCCTTATATTCCTCTTCTGCCCTGCGTGCATTGAAACCCTCCAAATTGCCTTGCCATTATTCCCTCACCCCTGAAACTCTTGCAAATACCCCTGTATGTGGATGTTACGACACAGGTATTATGCATAATACCCTGGATTCGGCCAACTTCTGCCCTCCCCTTACTAAGGCACCTTTGTCGCCCACTGCTGTCAACGCAGGTTTCCTTATCAATTCCCGCTCACTGGTCAAAAACAACATCTCCTTCAGGGATTTCATCTCACAGAGAAAGCCCACCTGGGCTTTCATTACCGAAACATGGGCTAAGGACTCATCCGAACCGGATCTGCTAGATGCTATCCCTGATGGGTACTCGCTGGCCAGGATGGATAGAGTGGGTCGAGTGGGGGGAGGCCTGCGTATATTGTACCGCAGCTCCATAAAATGTCGGACTGTCCATCTGTCCTCCCCGCTCGAACGCCTCCAGGCTATGCATTTCATTCTCAATCCCTCCCCCACGATTTCCTTCTCAGGAATACTGATCTATAGACCTCCAGGTCTCAGGTCCGCGTTCAGTTCAGAACTTCTTAAGATTATTGAGCCCTATATTTATGGGCCTAGTCTTACCATCTTAGGAGACTTTAATTTCCATTTGGAAAACCATAACTCCCCTGACACAGCCCATCTGTTGGACTTTTTATCCTCCTATGGTTTGCTGCTGCTAGTGACTGGGCCCACCCACTTAGCTGGGCACACCCTGGATGGGGTTTTTAGCAACGACTCCCGCCTCCTAACTGGTACCCCTCTCCCCCTGTCATGGTCGGACCACTTTGCTGTTCCCTTTGATTTTTCCTTTTCTCCTCCTAGCAGCCCCCGGTCTGATCACACTAAGTGGGTATTGAGAAGGAATTTTGGGGAGATTACTAACAACTCCCTTTCTCCCTTTTTGGCCTCATTTAAACCCCATTCCACCGGGGATGTCCACATTGCGGCTCTAGACCTCTCCAATACCCTGACGGAGGCCGTCAACTCGCTTGCCCCAGCCCGGAAAATCTATTCTGCCAGGAAACGACCCTCCGCCCCTTGGTACTCTGAGTCCCTTAGGACTCTCAGACAAGGATGTAGGAGGCAGGAAAGACTTTGGAGGACAACCTTGGAGCCCCTAGAGAGGATAAACATAAATCCCTTCTCAGGGGCTGTAAGGCTGCGGTGCTGACAGAAAAACAGGCCTACTACTCCAAACTCACGTCCTCGCTCAAATCTCCCAGTGACCTGTTTCAGATAGTTGACAACCTCTCCCTTATTCAGACTCCCGACCCCATAACAGCCTCCCAGGCTCTGTGCGACAAGATCTCCACATTTTTCCATGAGAAGATCTCGGACATTTACACAGACCAGGAAACACTTAATCTCAGTTCCCCACCTGCTACTTCTCCGACCTTGAGTTCCGAAACTCAAGCTCCTGTCTCTTCACATTCCCTCTCCCAGTTCCCCCCCATTAGTCTTACTCATCTCAGCACGTTGTTGGACAAGTTAAAGTCCGGGTCACCATTTGATCCATGCCCCTTAAAAGTCCTCAAAGATTGTAGACAGATTATTCTACCCCCCTTTGTTGGAGGTTATGAATCTGGCCATTTCTGAGGGGGTATATCCCCTCTCTTGGAAATTGCCCACTGTCAAGCCACTATTGAAAAAACCTACCCTGGACCCAGGGATATTAAAGAACTTCCGTCCCATTTCCCTTCTCCCTGCCCCTGCTAAACTCTTGGAGGCACATCTTAACCTTCATCTGGGTGCCTTCCTTGACAATACCATCTCCCTCGATCCTTCACAGCATGGCTTTCGTAGGACTCACAGCACTGAGTCGGCGCTCACAGTGGTTGTCGACAGCATCCGGTCCAGGGTCGACACAGGTCACACCACTCTACTGGTATTACTCGACCTCACAGCGGCTTTCAACACCCTGTCCCCTACCATTCTGGTTAGCCGACTCAGTGAGCTGGGTATCAAGGGTTCTGCACTCAGCCTCCTAACATCCTTCCTAGACCAACGGAAGCAAAGGGTTAAGCTAGGCGAGTATATGTCACCGATCAATCCCGTGAAGTGTGGGGTTCCTCAGGGCTCCTCGTTGAGCACGACGCTTTTTAATATCTACATTGCTCCACTCGCCAGGCTCATAAGATCTTTTGGGCTGGAAGTTCTTTCCTACGCCGACGACACGCAGATTATGGCCTCCATATCTCAATCCGTTAGCATAACTGCTCTCAATTTTAAAAACTGTATGGAGGCGGTCGCCGGATGGATGGTTAAGAACTTCCTTAAGTTGAATGGGGAAAAAACGGAGGTCCTCATTTTGGGGGGCAAAAGTGAGACCTGGTCTATGGAATGGTGGCCTTCTGTCCTTGGCGCCTGCCCCTTGCCGTCCCTTTTCGCCCGCAACCTTGGGGTTATTCTGGACACTACTCTCTTGCTAGACAAGCAGATCAGCAGGACTGTGTCCACCTGTTGCAATGCCCTTAGGATTTTAAGAAAAATCATGCATTATCTTTCTCCTGAGGCTCGCAAACAGGTAGTAATGGCGCTCATTACATCCAGACTGGACTATTGCAATGCACTTTACTTCGGCATTAGCAATGGTCTGGTCCAGCGCCTACAGAATGCGGCTGCCTGGTTTGTTGTGGGTGCCCCAAAAACACTCTTCGGGTACAGCCATCAGGAAAAATCTGCACTGGCTCCCCATGCAGGCGAGGATTAATTTTAAGGCCCTATGCCTACACACCGTGCCCTTAATGAGTCCGGCCCGGAGGCTATTCGCGCTCTTGTGACCTACTATACCCCTGGCAGAGCACTTCGCTCTTCCAGTAAAAGCTTACTAGCCGTTCCTCGTATATCCAAGGTCAGATGGGGTGGAAGGTCCTTTCGCTTTCTTGCACCCAGACTCTGGAATACGCTCCCCAACAACCTGAAGATGATCTCCTCCCACACGCTGTTCCGCAAAGCGCTCAAGACTTGGCTATTTCAAGAAGCTTATCTCTAATCCCTCTCTGGGTGATTTTTGAGTTCTCAGCCTGTCATCTTCCAGCGCCTTGATGCCTACGGGTTTAGTTGCGCTATCCACAAATTTCCTTTAAAAAAAAAAAAAAAACTTATCCGATTTGGTGTTACTGATGCTGTGGGCATCTGCTCCTTTTTTCCAACCTGTGTATTGACATAGAAGCAGAGATAGGATTACCTGAAATTAAGGCTATAACTATTATTTAGCAATTCAAATACTTTATGTTATGAAGAGCATGCTTACACAGGAGTTTGGTGAATAACGTGGGTTCTAGCTCAGTGAAAGTTTATTTCATTTAGTCCCTTATAGTAATTACACTCACTAATAGTTTTCTACCTTTTCTTTTTAAAACAGAACCAGACATTTGCTTGACAAACCTTAGTTATCTGATAATATGCGAAGAAGGGAAACCTTGATGTACTTAACCACACATAAAGAGACTTAAATACAATGATACCCTGTTATTACATACTTACCTGTTTTTCTGTTCTTCTCTTTAGATGATTTGCATTGTCCTTGCCTGGTCCTATCGCAACCTGGGGTTCGAAGAGTGATCCTTATCCTTTCTTGTTTTGTTTCCCCTCTTCCCCAGATTACCATTGTCACTTTGACGGTGTTGAGTGCAATAGGTGATTTGGAGATGTTGTGGACCTTTCTACATATTCATGACGTTCCTGCGGAAACACAGGTGAGATTTGACAGTAAGGTCCTCATTGTAAGTTAGGTGGGATAGGGTAAGGTATTGATCAAATGTAGTAAATACCACTACCCTTTAGTGAGGTATTTACCACATGTGGTAAAAACCTTTCAATTCCAAATGTTCAACCTGTAAATGAGGTATAATGAGCAGAATTGGTATTTAACACATCATATTCCACAAGTTTTCCCCTTTTTATGGACCTTTTCCCCAGATACATTTTAGCAGGTCTGAGCTACCAGAATCAATCAGGGGGAAATTTTAAGAGTGTTAAAATAATCACACAAGTTAAGAGTGTTAAAATATTCACACAAGTCATAATTCCGTTTAACTTCCGGAATTAAGCTCTTAACTTGTAATGAGGGCATACTTATTGAGTATGCAACAAATGTCAAATGTGTTTATGAGATAAAAATAATTTGCTTTAGAATACCCACCAATTACAGAAGTAGCAACTGTGGGCCTCATTACGATATCGGTCATAAACCATTCCAACCAACTCCTTGTTGGAATTATTTCTGACCGACTCGGGTTCGGAGAGTCCGACCGACCGATTATGAAGGTTCCGGAAATAGTTTGGTTGGACTCCCATTGACTTCAATGAGAGCCTGGTTTCCGACCGACAACACAGGCTCCCATCATTGAAAAAAGGGGTGGGTGCGGAAAACCTTGCACCCTATGATGGGCATCACATGGTGCCTTCCACACTGTGCATGGTTGGAAAGAGGCGACCCATGGGTACAGGCCCTAACCGGAGGCCTCCAGGTGAAGGGGGGCCTGCTTTGGGCTCCCAAAGTCAGTTTCCAACAGCCGATCTGTGTCAGACAGACCGAGTCAGAACTGCTGTAGGAATCCAACATCTTAATTGGTCAGTTGGAAACGTGGCCAGTAAAGCTTTACAATTCTGCTCCAAACCACTCGGTTTCCCTGAATGCCAATCGGAACTGATTCGGAATGACCGACCGACTACCTTTTATCGTAATGGGAAAGATTTCCGAGTGGGTTGGAATCATGGCTTACAACATAGGTTCAGTCAAACCGAATGCCATTTGGAGCCTTTCCAACCGACATCGTAATGAGGCCCTAAATCTGCCAATGGACTATGTTCAAGATACTTGATTTGAATTTCAGTCACAGACACCAACCCAAGCACCATGGCTCCAGCAGCCAAACCAAACAGCGGCAGTGGAAGGGTGTCACGACACCTCTTGACGCACACCAGGCTTGAACCACCCTAACATCCCTCAATTCCTAAAAATATTTAAAAAAAAACAACATGGAATTAAACAATCTAATACAGAATTTGTTTTAAGTTTCTGAACAAACCAAAGTAATTTCTCAAATAATACAGTGCAAAATGCAAACATTTGCAAACAAACAAGCCCTACCATGACAATAATCTATTGCAAGAACACTACTTTAAAACATCCTAATATTCCAACTCAGCCTAATAAGAAACTATAAATACTTTTGCTCTTCAGTCAAAAATATATATTTTGATGAAACAGAATATAGTCAAACTGAAAAGTAAACATAACAAAAATAAAAAATTAATGTATTTTGATTTAAAACACGAGTACTTATTTAAAATGCAAGACCTAAGCCCTAGTAGCAATAAACAAATACAATACATAACACTTAATACAGCATTGCAAAAACAACTTTAAGATAAATAAACCTTTGCCACCCATTAATAATAACTAAAATATAACTTAAAGTTGGATTGCGGATTGTCATGATCTAGAATTAATCTAGAATTAATCATTGATAAAAAGTTGAAAACGATCCACAATAATGCTAAAATTAAATAGATAAAAAAACATACACTTTGGGAACATGGAGCTCCTTAAAAACCGGAAAACATTAATTAAAAAAAACGGAAAAATAAAGGAAAATAAAAAATAATATTAGTTAAACTATAACCAGTTCTTTCCTTTGAATATACAATATAACCCATTCAAAAACAGGAAAAGTTCTTGAGTTTGTCAAAAAAACTGCAAAAAAGGCACAAAATGGCCACCCATACAAAACAAATAACTCCATAGACATTACAAATAACATCATATTAACCATATATAAATGTGCATTTAATACTAAAAACAACACATGACATAAATGCATGTATAACATACTTATACCGACAGCACCACTCCACAAACGAAAATGTTAACCTAAACCTGAACTACACTAAATATTGTCAATCTAAACACATCACCAATGCCCAAATTACCAAAACGTAGGTTAGTAGTACTCTTAACTGATCCATAGAGCAAAAGCAGGGAACTGCGACTAACGTGAATCTCGACTAGACTAAAAAAAGGAAGGTTGGGGCAAAAAAAGACTGCTAAATAAAAAATAATATAAAGACTATGGACCTGATTATGGCCCTGGCGGTCCCTGAATCCAGGTCACTTTTTAGAATCAATCGTTTTTATTGAGCAGTATAACAACTCAGAACACAGCTCAGCTGCCTACATCCGCTGGCCGGCAGAGCAAGATCCAAAAGCATTAGACACAGCGTTCGGGCCTACACCCCGGAGGGCGACCCCGCGAGGGAAAATGTAATGCCATAATGAGCAGCCCGTGCAAACGCAAAGCTACCGCTTTTAAGTATAAGCACAAGAACAAACCAAGACAAAGAAAACCTCCCTTCCCTCCACCCCTAAACCTCCCCCCCGCCGCCCACCACCCACCTACGCATCAGTCTCACCTACCCCCTTATACTCCCCACCACCCCTACGCCCCCCCTTAGTGCCACTCAAACCACCTTGGCAGGTACCCAAGGCTCAAAGGAATAAGTTGAAGAATCGGCAAATATTTTGGGCAAGTGACCTCCCTCAAGTCCCTAGATAGAAGATGCAAGAATGGTCCCCACAATTCTGCGTATTCTGCCCCCTTTCTGTCCATACTCAGCGATAGCCGCTCCATAACCTAAAGATGCCACAGCCTTCAGACCAAATCATTTGAGTCAGGTGAGTCTGGGGACCCCCATTGCGCAAGAATGACTAGGCGCACTGCCAGCAAGGCCAGAGCGTTTTGCCTACCCCTCAGCGAGCGCAAGAGATGTGATCCGAAAAGCCTTGTCTAGGTCATCAAGGATCACCTTCCAATACCGCTCTGGCTTCGGACAGTGCCACAGAAGGTGTGTCAAGGTGCCCAAGTAACCACACCCCCTCCAACAGAGGCCCGAGTGTTTCCAATCTCAAGCTTTAAAACGATTTGGGGTATAATACCAATAAGTAACCGCCTTGTAGGCGGACTCTGTTCCTGCTACGTTGGCAGTGGTGTGGTGTGCACAGTAGAAAACCTGCTCCCACTCCTTACGTGACAGCGGGCGCCCTAGCTCCGTCTCAAAGCGAACCTGCGCTTTTGTATGTAAAGTTTTGGGACACCCCATGATCATAGCATACAAGTCAGATATAAGCTTGCGATCATCTGTCTTGCAGACTACCCACCTTTCGAAAGAGGTCAAAGGACGGGACATAGACGCAATGTTAGGGGGTTGAGTAACCCAATGTGCTACATGCGCATAAGGAAAAGCATCGGACTCCAAGAGAGAAAAATAGACCCGACAAAGCAAGGGGAACGGAATTAGGCCATCAAGATCAGAGGGAACCCACTCTCTTTCAACCTTCTTCCCTCCAGCGCTGGAAGATCGGGGACGCACAGCCCAGCGGGAAATCCAGGTTATCTACAATGGGCGTCATAGGGGATGGGAAAGTAGTCCAACCTTTATGCTGCGCCAATTGGTCCCACGCCTTCAACGTCGGTGACGACACCGGGGAGGAGTTAAGACCCCAAGCTCTGTGTTTTCCAGGGAGTCAAAACTCGCACCAAATGTTGTACCCCGCTACTGTCTGATCCATGAAATTCCAGTGCTTACTGGACCAGGGCCTATTCCACTCAAGGACGAACCACAGGCAGGCCACCTGAAAGTACGCCTTCAGCAAAGGGAAACCCATCCCACCACTGGACTTAGGAGCCATAATCAGAGATAGGGCAAGCGGTGGCCTTTTATGGTTCCATAACAACGTATTAATAAGCCCTTGTAGCATCTGGAGGGAACCCGGAGGAGGGCTCAAAAGGAGCATTTCAAAAAGGTACAAGATACGTGGGAGCACTGTCATTTTAACTGCAGCCGGCTTACTGAAGCAGGCCAGGTTGAGACGGGCCAGTCTGACAGTGATTTGGCTGTCTGGTCCACTAACAGCTTGTAATTAAGGGAAGCCGTCCTTGCTATAGATGGGTTAAGACGGAGTCCCAGGTACGGAATATCGGAGTGAACCCACTGGTAGGCAAAGTCCCGCTGCAGATCCTGTACCTCAGCAGCAGGGACAGATACATTGAGCATCTGCAATTTGGAGAAGTTAACTTTAAATCCCGCTACCTTGCCAAATTCGAGAAGTTCTGCCGACAGGTGCCACAAGTAGGAATGGGGCTGCGTAAGCGAAATAATCACGTCATCAGCATACAAGCGGATTTTGTGTGTATCCGCACCAAACTGAATCCCCGCTATACCTCCGTTGGACCGAACCCGCTGAGCAAAAGGCTCCCCATAGAGCAGCGGGTACAAGGGGCACCCCTGCTGCGTCCCTCTGGTGATAGGAAAAAGAGTAGATCTGCACCCATTCACCCGTATTGCTGCCTTCGGGCCGCATGTAGACAGCCAATCCATCGTACAAAGTTATCCCCCAAGCCGAAGACCTTCAATATAGCAAACAAATATTTCCAATCAACACGGTCGAAGGCCTTCTCCGCATCTATAGATATGAAAAGGGCCTGCGTGCGAGAACGATGGACTAGATCCGTAAGGTGCAAAAGTCTTTTCGTGTTATCTCCCCCCTGCCGCGTCAGAATAAAGCCCGCCTGGTCCGGGTCTATGATGCCGTCCATAAACGGGCTGAGTTGCGCCGCTAAGATGCTGGCAAAGAGCTTGGCGTCAATGTTAAGGAGCCATATTGGGCGATAAGATCCACACTCCACCGGATCCTTCCCTGGCTTGGGGATAACTGTGATGGCAGCCTCCGACATGGAAGGGGCCAACTCCCCCACCTCCAAAAAGGAATTGAAAAGGTGTATTAAAAAAGGAGCCAGCTCCACACAATATGTCTTGTAAAAGATGGCCGAGAAGCCATCTGGCCCCAGGGATTTGGCCAGCTTCAGACGCGCAGATATGACCTCCTCAATACGTATCTCAGCATCCAGAGCCTCCGACGAGACCCTAAGAAGAGGCGTAACACCGCAAGATGCCAGGTAAGCAGCCACCCACTCGGAGTCTGAAGCCTCCCCTTGATATAAGTTTTGATAAAACTGCCAAAAGGATTCTACAATGAAGGAATCTGTGGTATGTTTCACTGAGTGAGAGTCCCTAATGGATTAGATGGCTGACTGCTGCGCTCGCGCCCTCAACCTGTGCGCCAACATCCCGCCCCCTTTGTCCCCGCTAAGATAAAACTCATGTCGCAAGCGCAAAATATAGGTCAAGGTGCTTTAGCATGTGTCTCTTCGTCTCAAACTCCCTCCATACGCGTGGAGCCCCTATCCTTTTATGTATCGCCTCCAGGTCACCCACCTCTTTCTCTAGCTCCGCTCGCTTCTCCCTACGCACCCGAGCATATGTTGCAGACAGCGCAATAAATTCCCCTCGAACCACCAGCTTGAGGGCCTCCCATACTGACGCTAAGGACACACCATCCTGATCATTGGTAGTGAAGTACTGGGTGATAGCGTCTCTGATGCGTGTGACTGCAGACTCCGAGTGGAGGAGAGAATCTCGGAGATGCCAGCCAGACAATGGTGGCCGCCGCCCACTACAGGTAAGCAGAACTGAGATAAGTGCGTGGTCTGATAGAGAGCGCGGGGTGATAGTTGCTGCGGACAAATGGGGCAAAAGAGAGGTCGTAGCCAAAAAGTGATCTAAATGCACATACGTTTTATGGGCTGAAGAGTAATAAGTATAATCCCGATCAAGGGGATGCTGGGCATGCCCACTATCTTGCAACCATTGCCTCCCCCCCTGTGACAGGGCCCCTGCCTGGTGTGATCGCACCGTGGACCTATCCAACCCCGAGTCCATTACTATGTTCAGATCCGCCCCCCCCCCCACTAGCACAAACGTATCTGGGGAAGCTAGCACCTCGGAGAGATACGCTTTCAGGAAGGGCTCTTGGCGTTCGTTTGGCACATACAGTGACCCCACTGTCAAGTGTGTGTCCCCCTATTGAACCGGGACAGCTACAAACCACCCTCTAATATCAACCACTTGGGATAGGACCTTTCAATGCGCCCGAGCACTAAAGAGAATAGCCACCCTATGTTTCGTCGCTGTACCCGAGGACCATATCTGCACAGGAAACCGCCTGTCTTTCATCCTCCTAATATCTTTGGGGAGGAGAGGGGTCTCTTGCAACAGACACACATCGTCGTCTGCATTCTCCAACAAAGAAAGGATGGCCGCGTGCTTAACGGGGTTATTTAGGCCCCTAACATTCAGGCTTGCAATTTTCAGATCCCTACCCATAATCCCTAAGAGAGAGGGAAGCGCTATCCCAACTATCTAGGACAGGAGCACTGGGGGGGAATGCAGGAAGCAAACAGCGGGCCCAACCTATGCCTAGCCACCCGGAGAACTGATGCGGAGCCCCAAAAACATCCCCCATCCCAAAATCCACCCCCAACACCCCCACAAAAGGACTGGACCACAGAAAGGAAGAAAGGTAGTAAAAGTCTTGTGAAGGGACCAATGTTCGTCTGAAGAATCACTCTGTAGGGAAAACATGGCTCCATCCTGGAACCTTACCCAACCCTGATACAGGGCACCACCACACAACAAGGACGTAAAGAAGAGCAAGAGACACAGTCTCACCCCCCCCATGTCCCTCCTCCGACGCCGCTATGGAACCCAGCCTGTGCCAGGCAAGCAGCCTTCAAGAGACACTCTCACTGTCGGTCACCAGCGCCACCGAGGAGACAGCCGCCTCCCACTCCAAAAGGCTTGCAGAGAGGTCAGGCTTCCCCAGTGGGGGCGATCTGCCCACTCTCTGCCATTCCGTGGAGCGCCTGCGCCGTCGAGGAGGCGACCCGGTTGATCCAGCCTGAGCAACAGACCTCTCCAAACCCAGCGCCTCATAAGCTGGCTCCAGTGACCGGATATGCAAATGTTTACCTTTGAACTTAAAGATTATGTGAAACGGGTGCCCCCACGAGTAGGGGATGCCCTGTTAACGTAAGTAGGTAGTAATAGGCTTGAAGCTGCGACGTTTGGTAAGAGTAGAGGCTGCCAGATCTTGAAAGAGAGCGGACTGGTGCCCACGAAACTGCACCGGGTTGACATCTCACGCTTTGCGAACAATCCGCTCTTTGATCTGAAAGTCATGCACGCAAACCAGAATGTCCGGTGGAGGGGCCTTGGCACCCCTCGGTAAGCCAACGCGGTGCACACGGTCCAATTGAATGTCCAGCTCATCCCCCTCATCAAGGATTTGTCGGAACAACGCTGCCACGTATTCCCGCAGGCTATCCCCTTGTGGTAAATAAAATATTACCCTGGCATAATTTCTATGCATTAACAATTATCATGCATCAAGTGACAAGCAGAGTCCGTGGTATCTGAGTTAAAATGGGCTTTATTCCAATAACTCGAGTCAAAGGGAGAATCAGTTCCATCACCACAGAGGTTCAGGAAGGGTCTTCTAACAATTATTTACAGAACATGTTATATATTCATTTTCTCTTGTACATAGGAGCAGGCGCAAGACAGAAAATGAGATAAGAGCATGTAGGCGTGCATGAGGGTGTGTACTTGATGAGTCACAGGTGTGTGATAGGTAGGTGTCATAGGTGGGTGGGTACTTAGAGGAGGAGTTTGCATGACCAGCTCGAACTTTGTCCTACTTGTGTGCAACTTGGGCATGACGTGCAATTGACGTGTAACTGGGAGGAAGCTGACTTTCAGTCTAGAAGAGAGATCTCTTGTGTCAGGGTGACTAGCACATCTTGTACAACCTGATATGATAGGGGATGTATTATCTGAAGCAAAAGGTTGCTCACCACTAAGAATCAGAAAAAGCATATATTTCTCCGTTCATTGCATGGGGGCTGAGACAGAGGGCTAGGCCCTATCTGCCGCGGACGGGTTCTGTTTACTTTTCCTCACCGGGCAGGGATGCCACTCTGTACAGCAAACAGATAACTGTTATTCATAATACTGTCTTGGCAGGCTTCTTGCTGACGTGACTGCAGCTCAGTGCCAGGAGTCATGAAAACATTAATTCAGAAAGTGGCTTCAGGCTCAACCACAAAAAGGGTTCAGTACGATATTTATTTAAAAGTGCACAATGCAAAATGCAAAATGCAAATACATGGGCCTTCATGTTAGCTTAACGTTTGGGAGACTTTGATGACTGGCATTTTAATGCAGGACATGAGTGCAGAGGCCTAGTGATTCAGGCCACTACAAGGAAATGCATGGATGGCATGCACATACATGTAACATAGGGTATACGTAGGGGACATCTTGGTCAGGCAAAATTTCATTTTCCTCACCCTTCCCCCTTACAGGGTACCGCTCGGAACCTGATGTTGTTCCTCCGTGAGCGATTTTCCAGGTCTTGAGTGCGCGCCTGCAAATCCAAGTTTTGTTCTGTCAGGCAAAGTACGTCTTGCTGGAGCTGGTGGATCTCATCGGCAGTGCTCAGGTCATTCTCTTCCAGGGTCGCCACTCTCTCCCCAATGGTGTCAACGTCTCGCCGTATCTCTCGGACATCTGAGGAGAACTGGGAACGGAGGTCCAAGATGTCCTCCTTGATGGCAGCAAAGAGCTTCAGCATAAAGGCTTAGTCGCTGGCCCATCCACATCGTCAGGCTGCGCAGACTGGACATCAGACTGCGAGGCAGTCCAACCCGTCATCTGCTGTAGCGAGTCTTTCAGGGGTTTATCTTTCTTGCTCCTGGTAGCCAACATAGCGGCGTCGCCGAGGACCCAGTGGGGCACAAACAGGCCCCAGCAGCACCTGCACCTCCCCGTTCAGCCCAGAACCGGGCCAACGCTGGAAAACGCCACCCGCCGATGCACGAGACGATGGCGCGCCCACCTCTATCCTACAAGCTCCTCGCTTAGGCAGCGCTGAGGGAGAGCAGTCCCCAGGACCACCAACTGCAGAGGTCCGCTGCGGTACAGGGCCCACATAGGCCGCTGCCTGCACACTTCTCCACTGCCCAGGTTGCGGAGGCAATCCTCTATCCAGGGCACCCACGGGCTCCACAAAGGTCCTTACAGCTAGTAGTGACTGGACCCAGGCCCCACGAGCTCCACAGAAGCCGCATCTCAGGCAGGCAGTCACCAGGCCTCACCCCTCTCCTCCTCTCTGCCCACAAACCCTTTCACGGGCATCACTGGGAGCCTTTCCGCACTCTCTCCCCGTGCCCTGCCCAAATCTCCAAGGGGGCCCTGCCGCGTACTTCCTTCCTCCACATGCGGGGGAAGGCCAAGCAGGGAAGCGCCGAAACAGAGAAGCTCCACCCAGCTTCACCAGCCCCGGGCGACTGTGCCCGAAGCGCTCCAGCTGGCGGGGGGGAAGGGCCCCACCAATGCGCCATCTGCCGATCCGCAGGCCGGAACAAAGCGCCGCAGAGCCCCAAATCAGCAGGCCCCAACCAGGCAGCAGAAACTACCGCAGCGCGGCCCAGGGGGCAGCCAAAATCCGGGGGGGTCGCACTCGCCACCAATATCGAGGCCACCCGCCGAGAACACACGCATGGGCCTCACGCCATCCGCCGGTTCGTGGACCGAGTCCCGGACCTCCAGCCAGCTGCCCCCTCACTCCTCACCTCCGGGACCAGACAGCCTCCGTCCGGGGCGCTCGAGCAGCCACCGCAGCGGGAGCTCGTGTACCACACCAGCATCCCCAGGGCAGACCTCAGCACCGCATAGAGACCAGCGTCGCTCTGGGTCCAGCAGTGGCTGCTGCACTCTTCCGCCGTCGCAAACTCAGCACCACGCACAGCCTCTGTTACCAGGAGCGGCCACCCACAGCATGCAATGCGCCGCACCGCGGCGCACAGGCCTCCGCTCTTCACACCATGAGGCGCGCCTGGCCCAGGAGACGTCAGGGCCGCACCGTCCAATTGGCAAAACATTCCTCACCCGGCTGAAAAATAAGGGCACCGCCAGGACCAGGACAGAGAGAGGGCACCGGTGCACACCGTCAGCAGCGTGGATGGGCACCAGGTAGGGCGATATACAACGCTAGATGTCAGGTGGCACCGTTGGGACTGGGAAGCATGTCCTATTCCGCCGCCATCTTGGCCACGCCCCCGCAGGTCACTTTTTAGAGGTCCAATCGCTTACCTGGTTGTCTGACTGCGGGTGAGGAGACCGCCTCTAGACTCCCTCCAGGCCACCATCAAGATCCAAGCACCCACGGCTGTGGCAGTGGGAACAGCAGCAGTCAATTTTGACTGTGCCAGCATGGGCACAGCCATGGGATTAGGACCTGCTTTTCCACCGTCCTTTTAATGGCAGGGACATTGCCATGAAAACTTAGTTGGAAATACAGGTAAAGGGACACAAAAAAGGACTCCCGGCAAATAAACCTATTAATAGACTGTGGCCAGGGCCCATGTTGCGCACCCTATGCCTGCAATGTCAATGCGTGCACTGTTTGCCATGCACAACATGGTGCAAGGAAACAGTGCACCCGAATTACAGGAGGCACAGCAGTGCAGCCAGCATTTTCATCAGGCCCTCTTCTAGAGTCGAAAACTACCACCGCCATGGCTGTACCGCCGATATGCTGCCAGCCCCATGGTGATGTCTTAATGCAGAGGTCAGGATGCTGCCGGCTTGGGGGCATGTTCCGGACTGCCACCGCGGCAGGCTGGTGGTCCAACTGCGCTATCACGCCCTATCTATCCATACAAAACAATGGGAATAAGAAAATTCAGTCTGACAATAATCATTAAACATATAGAAAAATTGTTGTGCAAAACATAAAGAAAAAATAGAAAGTATGTTTAAATTATTTGAAACTAGCTTACCCGTCGCGCGTTGCTGCGATCTCCGAAGAAACGAAATTCAAGGAAACTCGTTATGATAACATTCAATTTACATTGTGTCATTTTTATTGAAACTTATTCATTTTAATATGGAAAACATTTGTTTTAATTCTATTTATTTATTTGAGTGCTTGTGGATACACGATTTTTTGTTTTTCCGTCTGGTGCGTACATCAGTATTCGAAAGATTATGAGGGCCCTGGGGGGCCGATATTTAAAAAAATGTTATGTGAGAAACCTTCGCGGGAGTGTACTCAACAACTTCCCAAAGTTTCCTGGCGATCGGATGAATGCTGTTTTAATTCTATTTATTTATTCGAGTGCTTGTGGATACACAATTTTTTGTTTTTCCATCTTGTGCGTACATAAGTACTCGAAAGATTATGAGGGCCCTGGGGGGCCGATATTTTAAAAAAAATTATGCCAGAAACCTTCGCGGGAGTGTACTCAACAACTTCCCAAAGTTTCCTGGCGATCAGATGAATGCTGGTTCAATTCTATTTATTTATTCGAGTGCTTGTGGATACACAATTTTTTGTTTTTCCGTCTTGTGCGTACATCAGTATTCTAAGATTATGAGGGCCCTGGGGGGCCAATATTTAAAAAGATTTTTATGCCAGAAACCTTCGCGGAAGTGTACTCAACAACTTCTCAAAGTTTCATAGCGATCGGATGAATGGTGGTTTAATTCTATTTATTTATTCAACTGCTTGTGGATACACGATTTGTTGTTTTTCCATCTGGTGCGAACATCAGTATTCAAAAGATTATGAGGGCCCTGAGGGGCCGATATTTAAAAACATTTTATGCCAGAAACCGTCACGGGAGTGAACTCAACAACTTCCCAAAGTTTCATGGCGATCGGATGAATGGTGTAGTAATGCATAAAGGACAAGTAGACAGACAGACAGACATACATACATTCGTTTTTATATATATATAGATGTGAAAGTGTATGTAAAAGGTTAATGAGGATAAAACTAATGTTCAAAACTAAATATTAAAACATCATTTGTAACAATGCATCAATCTACGCTATAACCCACATAGAAATATCACTAGAGTTTAAAATTATTTATTTACCATTCTTACTTCTCTGTAAGCTACACTAGGGAATGTGATGGACATTAAATGGTGTATTGGGGTAGGCAATGGACATTAGAGTGGAAACAAAGGCTATTCCCACACCAATATAACCTACATTGGGGAAGGATTTGGACTTTAACCCCTTGAACGCGTATGGAATTCCCCTGCGGTGCAAGAGAATTCCAAGCTTGCGCGGTTCGGACGTCCTCCTGCCGTTCGACACTCAAGCCCACTGTGATGTCAGATGGCCAGGGGCCGTCCGATGCATGGAAAGGGTTAAAAGGGATGTATTGACTGTTCCCATTCCACTGTAAGCTACACAGAGAAAAGCGCTGGACATTTCCACCCCAATCTAATTTACATTTTAGAAGGTGTTGGACATTGAATGGGTGAAATTAACTATATCCTCTCCAATGTAACCTACACTGGGGAAGTTGTTGGACTTTTTATTTACTATTCCCACTTGAGTTTACGCTACACCTAGGAAAGTGTTGGAAAATGATGGCTTTAAATGTAATATTCCCACTCTAATCTAAGTGACACTTTGGAAAATTTTTGACATTCAAAGGGTAACATTAACTATTCCAACTTCAAACCAAGCTACATAGCAGAAAGCGTTGCATAGAGATGAGATTTAAATTAATACTCCCACCCCAATGTAAGGTTTATTGCAAAATTTGTTTTTACTTTAAAGGGCTTTATAATCTATATCTAATTTAAAGAAATCAGTGACATCAAGTCCCAAAGGCCAAAAGGCAGGTTCCATCTTGAGCAGGCCAAGACTCCAATGTCCGTATTTTTGCCTAATCATCAACATTTCTGCCTTTAAAGCAGATGTTGTCTGTCCTTATCTTTCTGAAAAGAAAGTATCAGAGTCATTCAGTCAAATACATCGATAAGACACCTGATATGCAGACAATCACCTCAATGCCTTGTTATCTGTATTGCAAGGTAAGATAATGACAATAATAGCATAAACAGTCTAGTCTGAATTGATCGGTTTTTACCTTATATCTAAGAATTGAATATTGATGCATGCTCGCTATGCTAGACCTCCCTAAGCTTATGTCAGAAATTCCAATCTCAGATAGGATATAGTATAAAAGGCCTGGCAATCAACCATGTCATGGGAGGTTCTTCACCCCAGATTATTGCACAAAATACTGGTAGAAGATCTTCAGACTGCCATGATTCTGCTGCAACCCGTTCTGTATTGAAAGCTAATACTGAGCCAATTCCGAGATGAGAGAAGCTACTTCTGATGCCTATTTTCATCTTGAGGGAACACTTGCTCCCGAATGCATAGAACTGTGTAGAACTACAGTGTATTGCAGTAAACAGGTATACAGTGCATTAATTCTCCTAAAGAAATTCATGATGCAAGTTCCGCTACTCCTTGCTGTGCACGTATAGTTTATAGAAGTAGATTGGTCGTTTTCTAGGAGACATTCTAACTGTTTATTTTATTCTCATTGTTCGCAACATGCATTTGTGCTGTTTTAATATCATTCTGCGTGGTTATTTTAGATGTGCTAAAAAACACGATGAAACTGTTGAAACAAACACTATTAAGTTAAAATGTATTTGTCTTCTTTTGTGGGATACTGTAAAGAATGAAAATGGGGTTCTAGCCTAAGTTCTCAATCTTTGTTAGAGACTGGTAGTGACCAACACACATCGACACTGCTTCAACTTTGAATTGAGTGGGGTTGTGTGGGGCTAAACCATCCTGTTTTTTTCACTTTCAATCGCTGGTGCATTGACCTAATTTTACCAGTGAAACCTGTGGGTGTGAAAGCAAACCTTAAATTGATAAACCTAAGGGCCTGATTACGAGTTTGGTTTTGATGGTCCCGCTGTTGTGGCAGTGTTGTTGGCTGGCAGTTTACCCGCCTAATGATGATGTTGGCAGGTTGCTGAAGGGAAGATCCCCGGAGTACCGCCAACGCTGCTAGGCATTTGCACTATGGCGGCTGGAGGTAAGCAGCTGTCATAGGGTGGTACAGACAAGGTTACTACCATCCGGTTAACGAGTTGCCTCTCCGTCGAGCTGACCGTGGTTTTGAGACCGCCTGCTTCGTGTTAGCAGAATCAAATAATGGGATGTAAACTCACTCATTTACTTTTTTCCATTCAGTCTTCCACGTGGATCCCTTCCTCAAGGGACCCCCTATACGGCAGCGATTTTATTTAACCCCAAAGATAATGACCCTGTCAGCGCCGAAATACAGGTAAGTCTTTTTCGCAGGTGTTACCCGTTGACTGGACTGGGTACATATGGCCCAGACCCCAGCAATGGCAAAGAACATGTACTAGGTAGGTTTTTCTACACATTTTTCATGCATATGTGTGCATTTAACAATTGTGCAGTCAAAATGTACACATCTGCATCTACACATATGGAAAAATATTCTCCACCATCAGAAACACCACCGCTGGGCCAGCCGGAACATTGTAATACAGAGGGCGAGAGACTGCCAACTCAGCAGTTCACTTTGGACCGCCACTGAGTGGTACGGAGGTAAGACCACCAAACGCATAATCAGGCCGTGAGTCTTAGTGTAGGCTGC
This sequence comes from Lissotriton helveticus, assembly GCF_964261635.1. Lineage (NCBI taxonomy): Eukaryota > Metazoa > Chordata > Amphibia > Caudata > Salamandridae > Lissotriton > Lissotriton helveticus. The sequence continues at coordinate 888,352,574 of NC_136059.1, forward strand.
ACCATAATATAAATGAACTCTTTTTGGTAATAAATTAACAACATCTTTGTAAATCTATTTAAAACATACATAATAAATATGATCAATAAAATGTAAAATATTATTGATTTTTTCATTGTTTTATCCAATTCTCACAAAATGATCAATAATTATACCAAATTTAAATATATTTCTTTTACAATAATTAATATTAATACATTACTTTTCAAATAAAATGCAAAGAATATTCAAAACATCAAATATAATAATGTTTAAAGATTGTTTTAATTTTTTTAACAAATATTCTAAAAAACATTTAAATTAAAAAATATTTATATAAATTGTTTATAAAAGGGTTTCTATGAAAAATTAAATAGCATTTTAAACAGTCATTTTTACAGTTTTGTACAAAATAATAATGAATACTCTCTAAAAACACTCACACCTTTTTTCCTATAAATCCTTAATCCTGCCCCTAAAGAAATCAAACAATCAGGGTTTTGTGAAGCATACTACTTACCTCTGAGGGCCTCAAAGCGCTGCAGGAGGGTGTGAACAGCTCTGTTGGGGTCAGTCAAAGAGCCAGGTATTGAGGTCCTTCCTGAATTGGTTCAGAGTGGGGCTCTGTCAGAGATGAAAGGGGAGTTTGTTCCAGTTCTTGGCTGCAATACAGGAGAAGAATCTTCAACCTGCTCTGGTCCTGTTAAAACATGAGATGGTGGCTGGGGAAAGGTCGGTTGAGCAGAGGTTTCTCTTAGGGGCGTGAAACGGGATTCGGTTGCTGAGGTATTGAGATCCGGTAATGTGGAGGGCCTTGTAGGCATGTGTGAGAAGCTTGAACGTTATTCTTCTTTTGATGTTGGGACGCCAGTGGAGGTGTTGGGTAATGTGGTTGTGCAGTGGGATATCGAGGACGAGTCTGGCTGTGCCATTCTGGATGGTCTGGAGTTGGCGGAGGAGTTTTTTGTTGATTTCAGCATAAAGGGCGTTGCAGTAGTCCAGTCTGCTGGTGATGAGTGCTTGAGTGACAGTTTTCCTGGAGTCGTGAGGATCCACTTGCACATCTTGTACAGTATGAGGATAGTGTTGTAGCATGCAGAGGAGAGGGTGTTTATTTTGCAGTTCATGGTGAGTGATGAGTCAAGTATGATGTCGAGGTTACATGCATGGTCCTTAGGGGTGGGTGTCATGATATCCTTGATACACAGGGGTCCACTGCAAAAGTGCAGCACTTATTGATGCATAAAAAACCCTCCCTAGTCCCGTGCACACAGCACGACCGTGTGTGAGTAATTGTTTTTGTGGAATTTTAATCATGTTCTATTTGATGAGTAATTGTTTTCACTTTTAGGTTTGCCAGCAAACCAAATGGAGCGAGTAAGTGATTCACTAATCAAAGGAAAAGAGATTCAGTATTTCTTTTGGGCTGAACTGTGACTGACTGCCTGGCATTGCAGAGAAAGTCAGATGCTCCCTGCATGTCGCGTTACATCATGTATGGCAGGGTGGTGGCCATCTTGGGTGTGGCATTACTATTTAATGCCACACCCGACTTCTGGTAGGTGCTTAGCCTTCCAAAAAGTTGCGGAACTCACCGGTTGCCAAGGATGCTCCTGTTGACATCGTGTCCTGGCTCCGATGATTCTCCTTTCTTCTGGCAATCCCTCAGCATTACGGAGATTCCAGCTGACATCTGTAAAGGAAGAAAAGAAAGGAAAACTGAGTACTCTCTGTTTATTCTGGTGCCCACCGCAAGACAGTCTAAAATGGTAATGCTTACAGAAAGACAATTTTTTGAACTTTTGAATTTAAAGACAAAAGGCAATTTTGAAAATATGACAACTTTGAAAACTTTGGCCATTTAGAGCTTTGGCTTTAAAGATTATCCAGAGGCTGCTTCTAAAAACAGAACTTTGTAGTGTGTGTATTATGTGGCACTTTTGTTGTTTTTTTGAACTTCTCTTTTAGTGATGAGCCACTTCCGGATTTAAAGCTGCAAGTAAGTGTAGATGTAAACAACGGCTAAGAATTAATGTTCATCTAAGAAGGCTAGACTAAACAAAGTAAGAAAGATTTTAATACTTATACTTTTTATCCTTGTAGCAAACAAGAAGAAAAGAAAACCTTCTCTTCTGAATTCCTGTACACCCGAATCCCTAACTCATCACATCAAAAATCCAGATGCAGAGTCTACAAATCTTAGATTGCATGTCGGGACTAAAATAAAACACTGCAACTCAAAAACTGTAAATACCTTAAGTACATAATTGAATAGGTATTTGTTTGTATTAAATCTTGTTGCTTCGAAGGTCAACATCAGATTCACCACAAGCATCCAGGATTCCGGCCCTCCTCGCTGAACTCCAATGTGTAGACTTAAGTATCATCAAAACATTCAGGGTACCAGGTAGGGTTCTGGAAGGTGGGTCTATATCTTCTCTGCGAAACTCACCAGAGCACATCTACAGGTAAGAGTTATTGGTGGTCTTGACAGTGGGTGGGTTTCAGAGGGCAGGGGGCCACAAGGAGTCATCTCATGCTGTGGGTGTGGCGTTGAGGATGAGGACTATTGTTTTCTCTGAGTTGAGCTTCAGGCAGCTCTTCTTCATCCAGGTCGTGACAGCTTTCATCCCTTCTGAGAAGCTGTGCCTGGAGATGGCGGGTTCCGGGTGAGGGGTAGGATGAGCTGGGTGTCATCGGAGAAGAAGACGTTGTTGAGCCCGTGGGTCTGATGATGGTTGTGATTGGGGCCATGTAGACATTGTAAAGAGTGGGTCTGAGTGTGGATCCTTATGGCACTGAGACGAAGGGCAGGAGTCTTATCCTCTGTGTTCTGCCTGAGAGGAATGAATGTATCCAGTCTAAGGCCTTTCCTTGGATGCTGGCGTCATGGAGCCTGGTGGCTAGTGTGGGGTGGGAGATGGTGTCAAAGGCTGCTGATAGATCCAGGAGGATAATGGCTGCATAAGGCCTTGGTTGAGGAGATCGTCGATGGCGGTGAGGAGGACGATCTCGGTGCTGTGGTTGCTGCGGAATCTGGATTGAGAGGTGTCTAGGATGTTGCTGGTTTCTAGGAAGTGTGCTAGTTGGGTGTGGATGGCCTTTTCGATTACTTTGGCTGCCGAAGTAAGCAGTGAGATGGGCTTGAATTTCTTGTGGTCCGTCGGGGTTGCGGAGGGCTTCCTAAGGATGGGGTTGACTTTGGCAGGAGTCCAGTTGTCGGGGAATGTGGCTGGAGCAGTTGATAGCTTGGGGTAGCTTCGGTGCGATGGCAGTGGTGGCCCTGTGGAAGATGTATGGTGGCCAGGGGTCAGAGTGTGCTCCAGAGTGGATGATCTCCATTGTCTTTAGGGTGCCATCTGTTGTGGAAGGGTCCAGTTGAGAAGGGACTGTTGGGTGGCCAAGTTGGAGCCGGGGTTTGGGGCAGTGCAGTGGTCTTGGTCATTGAATTTGTTGTAGAGCTTCTTGATCTTGAGGTGAAAGAAGGAGCTGAGTTTGTTGCAGAGGTCTTGGGAGGGTGGGATGTCGGTTGATTCACTGTCGGTTCTGGCAAATTCCTGTACGATGGTGCAGAGTTCTGTGCGTTGGAGAGGATTCTGTCTTGGATGAAGTTTTTCTTTTTTGATTTGATGAGTTAGTGGTGTGCTGTGATGACTGTTTCATAGGCAGAGTGTGCTGTTTCTCCATGTCTTCTCAAGTCATCAGCAGGAGCGTTTGGATTCTCAGACGTTCTGGTGAACCAGTTGACTTTCTTGTTGTGTCGTCTCATGGTGTTCTGGAGGGGGGCGAGAGTGTTGGCACAATAGGCGATCCTTTGATGGAGGTTGTTTAATGCTCTGTTGGCATTTGTTGTGGTTGAGGGTAGAGTGCAGGTGAGGGTGGAGGTGAGGCCTTCCACCTTCTGTGTGGGAGGCGGCACAGGTGCTTCTCTGCAGTGGGTTTCGTGAAGGCGAAATGGATGCAGTGGTGGTCTGTCCAGAGCAGTTCTGTGGTATGGCTGAAACGGATGTTGTTCCCTCGGGCAAAGATGGGGTCAAGTGTGTGTCCTGCCATGTGAGTGGGGCTGGAGATGAGTTGCTTCAGTCCTGTGTTGGTGAGGATCTCTAGGAGAGCGGTGGTGTTGGGTTCGCTGTGGTTGTCCAGGTGAAAGTTCAGGTCTCAGAGTAGTATGTAGTCTTTTGAGGTGAGGGCGTGGGGTGCGATGAGGTCAGCGATGACATTAGTGAAGGGGGGTGCGGGGTCCAGGACGTCTGTAGGCAAGTGTTCCGCGGAGCGTCGTTCTGGGGTTGGGCTGGATCTGGAAGTGGATGTGTTCCATGGGGTGCAAGGCGTCATCCGAAATGGAGGTTGTCAGTTGGAAGGATCATTTATGGATGATGGCGAGGCCTCCAACTGGGCAGTTGGGGTGGTCTTTTCTCAGGATCTTGTATCAAATGGGGATGGCGGTTGCAATGTCAGGTGCAGATCTGGCATTGGTCCAGGTCTCTGTGAGGAAGGCGACGTTGGGCATGTGCATGTTGATGAGGTCCCACATTTCTATGGTGTGTCTGTGCAGGGAGCAAAGGTTGAGGAGGATGCACCTCAGTGGTTTGTGTGCAGTGGTGTCTGGTGGGCTGGCAGCAGTGTCGGTAGGAGATCGGGCCATGGGTGTTGCTCAGCGTTGAGAGCTGGCAGTTGTTGTTGCATCCAGGTTGAGTGCGTGGAGAGTATTGGGGTTGTAGCAGTTCGGGTTGGGGGACCAGGGTTCCTGGTACTGGTCATGGTCGGGTCGCAGATGGGTGCTGACGGGCTTGCCTTTGGCACGCCTTCAGCACACCAGCAGCACGCCAGCTGCGCATGGCTTCACAGTGGCTGCCATTAAGTAGGGTTCAGGGGAGGGCGATCAGTTGGGAGGTGGGAGCGACACACTGGGGGAGGGGCCAAGGGGGCAGCAGTGACTAGGAGCGTTCGGACGGGGGCAAGCAGAGTAAAAGCGTCAAAAGAAGGGAAAGAGGGGTTTCCTGTTTGCTCGTGACTCGTGACTGTGCCATTCTTTGCTGCTGCATTTCTATAGGACTTTCTCTGTCCCACATAGCCCTCCGCGGACCCGCCCGCCAGCCTCCCGTCGCTCTCCCGCATTTGCCATCTTCAGCGGGAGCCGCCGAGCGGAGACAGGCGAGGGCAGAACTACAACACCCAGAAGCCTCCTGGGGTCTGCGTGTGAAGGGAGCGCCAGGAGGCGCATAAAAACGGCGTAACCACCATTGGAAGTGGGTTTCCTGTTTGCTCGTGACTCGTGACTGTGCCATTCTTTGCTGCTGCATTTCTATAGGACTATCTCTGTCCCACATAGCCCTCCGCGGACCCGCCCGCCAGCCTCCCGTCGCTCTCCCGCATTTGCCATCTTCAGCGGGAGCCGCCGAGCGGAGACAGGCGAGGGCAGAACTACAACACCCAGAAGCCTCCTGGGGTCTGCGTGTGAAGGGAGCGCCAGGAGGCGCATACAAAACGGCATAACCACCGTCTCGCGGGACGCAAGCGGGACGCCCGGAGTGAAGCCCGGGCAAAGGGCGGGCCCTCTGTGGCCCTCAGGGGACGGGACGGGCCACCTCCCTTTCGTCTTGCATAGCAAAGAATCACCATCCATAAGACTGCTAGGATACACGTCTACTTGCAGCCTACGAAAGTATTTCCCTTGTACTCACTGCCGTCTGCTCCGAACCAGGACTATTGGGGAAGCAAAGCAGGAAGGTAACAAGACTATTTGGTGAATCCAATTGACTATATTGTCTACAGAGGGAGTTAGTAAATTTTTACTAGTATTCAAATGTCGAAGGTTAAAAATGTTATTGCTCCAGGTAACACCATGGATAATTACTTGGTGCAAGTTGTGGAGAAAATTAATCATGATCGGAGGTCATCATTGGGTCTTGGTACTCCACCGATGTTGTCCCAAAATGAGATTTTAAATATGGATCCATTCTGCCAGGGCGCCTCAAATAACTCATCTCCAGCCTCTCATGGGCTGGATATGGGGTTATCACAAAATGTCACGGCCACGGTACATTCAACTATTATTGCTGAAGTGACAACTGAGGATCTAGACCTAGACTTAGATGTCTCCCTCCACGATCCAGACCCAGACGTGGAGATAGTAGATCCCACCTCTCTCTCACCCCCTGCTCCTGTTCCTGCCCCAAGAGTAACAAAAGCGACTACTAAGATCTCGACAAAAAGGGAAGGGTTAAGGTCTAGTAGGAAAAGACCAGCTACTCCGCCCAACATGAAAACTGTAGATGGGAATGCGGGCAGAGGAGAATTGTATAAAAGCTGGGATGATGATGGTATATTAAAAAAACTTATGGGCATGCTGGACATTAAGTTAAATCAGCTAGTAAAACCCATATTGTCAAAAATTGATAATCTCACAGCTAAAATAAATAAAATGGAGGACTATATAAAAGCAAGTAATAATAAAATAGAGGAATTGCCGACCATTCTGGTAGACAAATTGGTTGAAAACACCCGACCAGAAGGCTCATCTCAAGGCGTAATAGAGTTATTACAGAACGAGCAGGTTCGATCTGAGCGTGGCCCAGATCAAGTTAATCTTGCTACTACTGCACCTATACCGCCTGAAGGGAATTGTATATTACAGGGGTCTCACACAGAAAATAACCCTATGGAGCTAATTGTTGAAGCCTCACCTCTTATCCTGGTACTTGCCAATGTTCCCCCTTTAAATATTGGCCAGATAGAACACCCTGAATCTCTACTAAATAAAGCACTCCAATGGCTAAATAACAATATGCATATGTGTCCCGGGGGTAAACATAAGTTGGCAGAAGATTTACTAACAGCAAGACGGGTAAAATGGATAGGGAGCAGTATTAAAAAATTCTCTGGGGATTGTGTGGTCCTGAGCCTTAAAGGCCCCGAAGTTTTACCTGAAATTTTGAATAATCTACTTCCTCCTCAACGCAGAACAGCGGAGTTAATTCCACTCACCCTGGACTTTTTTTATAAGAGGAAAGGCCTAGTGTCAAACTCGAGCATCCTGAGAACCAAATGGTCTACAGTGGCCAGTAGACGCGCAAGGGAGGGTCCATCTAATGTCTGGGGGCTAAATCTAGATAATAGATTCACAGCATTGTCTAATCTAAACGAGTGTGATTGACTCCCAATAGATAAAGGATTATCAGTGAAACTTGAGGAGTCATTCCACATGTCAACTAGACAAATTAATGGACCATCACAAAAAAATTCGGGATCCTGATGATAAGGTCCCCCTAAGTCCAAATAGCAATGTACCTACATTAGGACCAGAGGATTCTATTAATATCAGACTAGCAGCGGGGAATGTCTTAAGCCCTGAGCAGGGGGGAATGCCAAGTGTGAATGTTAGGAGAAATATGGGGGTGCCATGTACATTAGGCCAAACCCCAGGAGAACGACCATTAACCTTTATATCTTGGAATATAGCAGGTATAGCTAGTAAGTTAGATAACCCAGAATGGCTTGATTATATTGATAGACATGATATAATCATGATGCAAGAAACCTGGTCAGTCAACCCAGTTTTTCGAATGGGGTATCTAAATTTTTTCAAACCGGCATCTAGAGGTGGAAAAGGACGTCCCTCTGGAGGATTGTTGATATGGGTTCGCCAAGCATTGACTTGCACTATATCACAAAGGCAAATAACATCTAACGACATTCTAGCACTAAACATCAGATGGCCAAATGGACAAGAAGTAGCTTTGTATAACATCTACGCTAGGGGGGTTGGCGCAGCTGTTCCGTCTGATGTCTTTTCCATCCTAGATCAAGATGTTGAAACTCTTCTCCCTAATTATTATATCATAGTGGGTGGCGATTTTAATTCAACCTTTGAGCCCCTAGGAGAAGAGGATAGGAATCTAACGGAAGAGGAGGATAGTAGATGGGGAATACCACAACTGGAGATCCCTCCCATAAAAAGATGGAGTGCTACGGCCATTAGAATAAAGAGCCTCTGCCTCTCCAGAGGTCTGAGAGCCACGAATGGGAGAACACAATCCGACTTAAATGGGAATTTCACCTTTGATAATGGCCGTGCTACAAGCAGGATCGACTATTTCTTAATTGATGTAAGAGTATGGTCCAAACTATTAGACATGGCAGTTGTATCACGATTAGAGAGTGATCACCACCCACTGTACATGACATTTTATCCTTATCAAGAGTCTAGAGTACTCACAAATAAAAAGCTGATGGTAACGCGAGATGTTGTGTGCTCAAACAATCAAAGACATTTGAAATGGGGAATTCTGTTAGGAGATGCAAGAAAATTAGAACATCTGAAAAAACAGGTAAAAGAGGAAGTGACCAATATCAAAGCGTATTCTGGAAATCTTAATTTCCAGGAATATATGATGGAGGCTCATAAAAATCTATTTTATAAACTGCAAAGTTTTTTTATCAAAACAGTAGACCCAACAGCAGCCAAAAAACATCAAGCCGTTAAAGGCTGGTATGACAAAAGCTGTAGATTGGCAAGGCAAAACTTAAGTCAAGAATTAAAAATTGGAAACCCAACAACTGTTAAAAGGGCAAGGGATTTTTATAGGCTGACACAAAAGCAATCGAAGAGACGCTGGGATGAAGAGGGCTGGAGTGAATTAAAGCAGGCATGTACCAACAAAGACTCCAAGCGGTTTTGGGCCCTGGTTAAATGGAATAGGGGTGGGCTAGCTGCCCAACCACAAAACCATGTCCCAACAGATGGCTGGAATGACTTTTTCCAGCCCCAGTATGCCAGATGTCCGATATATGCATCCATATCTCCCCCCCAAGCTGTCTTTTACAGTGATCAGATATTCACGGAAAATTATGTTAGTTTGGCACTGGACTGTGTGTCGGGTGGAAAGGCGCCGGGTATGGATGGCATCCCAGCAGACGTTTTTCTATCTGACCGGATCTCTTGGTGCACATATTTTAAAATGTTGTCAAATGCAATAGCAATGGGTGGAGAAGTCCCAGACTCATGGAAAGGGGCTGAAATTATCCCTATATATAAAAAGGGGGACAAAACCCAGGCAAAAAACTACAGACCCATTAGTCTAATTGACACAGCGCAGAAAATAATGGGTCGATTAGTCCAGAATAAACTGCAGCAGTGGATCGAAGACCAAAATATATTGTCGCCATATCAAGCGGGATTCCGCCCCTTGACTAGCAGTGTTGACCAAGTTTTTTACTTTTTAGCCATTTATTGGAGAAATGTCACGCTGCGAAATGGCACACTGTACGCAGTTTTTGTGGATTTGAAAGCTGCGTTTGACCTGGTCCAGAGAGAGAAATTGTGGGAAACCCTGGTTGAGCTGGGACTAAGCCCCGAACTTCTTAGCTTGCTGGTGCGCCTTCACGAAAATAATTTTGCAAAAATAAGGTGGGACAAACAGGGGGAAGTGACGGCCCCTTTCCCAGTAGAACGAGGGGTGAGGCAAGGGTGCGTCCTGGCTCCTACGCTTTTTTCAATCTATATAAATGGAATTGTGGAGCATTTAAATAAATCTCCAAATGATGCTCCAATTATGGCAGGTGTACACGTCCCCGTACAATATGTTCGCGGACGATACGCTTTTATTATCGCGTACGCCCAGTGGACTGCAGAAAGCGGTTGATGCCTTTGGGGTTTTTTGTGATAGTCGGGGCCTGGAATTAAATACCAGCAAAACCAAATTTATGTGTCTAAGTTCCCAAACAGGTTTTAAGGGGGTGATAAAATATAAGGGTGAACCACTGGAAAAAGTAGATGCCTTTACTTATCTAGGAATCACCCTACAACATGATATGAAATGGAAATCACACATCAATATGGCATCTCTAAAATTTAGCCAGCTAGCGGGTGCAGTTACCATTAAACATAATACATCTCTGACAAGACCTATAAATTGTGCACTTGAAGTTTATAGTATGAAAGTAGTAAGCGCATGTTTATACGGGTCTGAGCTCTGGGGTTTTTCAAACCTAGGAGATTTAGGGCGGGCGGAAAATAGATTTCTGCGAGGGCTTGTTAGGGCCCCACAAAGTACCCCTATAATCCCACTTAAGATGGACCTAGGTAGGAAAAATATTGAAGATATTGCCCGCCTACGTCCTTTGTTGTATTGGAGGCGGCTAATGGTAACCCCAGAGTTAAGTCATTATGCATCGGCACTTTTTGATGTTGTGAATTTTGATCGTTTCCACTGCATTGCATGGTTAAAGGAACTCCGGACAACATTGGTGAAATTGGGCCTGGAGCATCTGTGGGGTAAAAAGGATGTTGCCCTATTTCCTTCAAAAAAACAACTGAAGGATATCTACTGGGAGTCAGTATACGCAACACTGTATCGTAAAGGTCTACAATCTTTCCTGTCATCACGTTTTTTGGACACTAAAGAACTACCATTATATGAAAAATATTGGGATATAGTTGAACGTCCATTTGACAGGAAACTATATTTCCAATTTCGCGTGGGAACACTTCCAGTGAATGCTTTTACACAACACTGGTCCCTATCACAGGACGCTCATTGTGACTATTGTAAAAACCAAACAGAGGACATTGCACACCTTTTCTTTTCCTGCCCCTTGTATGTCATTCCCCGTCGAAAGTGGCTAAAACCAATTTGTAAGAACATGGGCACCCGCTGTTGCTCACAGGCCCTAAGAATTCTAACATCTGATTCTTCAACACCATTGGTAATAGCCGTAGCAAAATTCCTTGCTTGGGCGTGGGCAATAAGATCACGTGCTTTAAAGTCTATTGATTAATATGAATTATTAATTGTCTGCATAAATCTGCTTGTCTCTTTTGACCATTTTAAACGAATTTTTATAAAATTGTATGTATACATCTTTTAGAATCAATAGCATTTCGACTGTCGCTGTTTAATATGTTTTTAATGAACTATTCTTATGTTTAGTATTTATTGTATGATGGTTAGGAGGTATGCTTTTATGACTAAAAGTCGAATAAAGCTTTGAAATTGAATTGAAAGAGGCAAATCAAGAGAGGAAATCGGGAGAGAAAGAGGTAATATAGGCAATAAAGGCAAACCGATAAAAGAGGCAATAAGGCAAACAAAGTGAAAAGAGGCAAAAAAGCAAACAGAAAGAAAAGAGGCAATAAGGCAAACAAAGAGAAAAGAGGCACAAAAAAAGGTGGGAGAGAGGGCAGAAGTAAAAGAGGCAGAGGAAAGAGGCAAAAAAGTACAAAGGACACAGAGTGGAATAACAGAAGAGCAGGGTGCTCTTCCAATAGACAACTAGGGATGAGGCGTGGGCAGGAGCCTGTGGGTGGAGGAGGGCCTGGAACACCTACCTGGAAGGAGCTCAGGCTCAATGGCAGAGCCTTAACAGTGGAGCTATGCGGGGGAGAGCAGGGACACTGAACAGAACTGAAAAAAATTACCTCACAATACATTAATTCAGCATAAACATAAAGTAAATAAGAAAGATTATTTCAAAATAAATGTAATATTTAAACCAAGTATGGATAAAATTACATTTTGTACTTTTGCGTATAAAACCAAAAATACTACAAACCTAGTCCCCCCCAAAAAAAAACATCATCCTTAAAATATTTAATCACTTCAATAAAAATAAATTAGAAACCCATAACTTTTATTCCACTTAAATAAAAGAGACAACATAATATACACCAATATATTCTATAAAAATATATATTTACCAATAATGTGAAAATATCGGCAAATAAAGATATTCTTACCTGTCATATTTCTAACAATGATATTTCAACTGTCATGGTATAAAGGAATTAAAAAGTCGTGTGAGGCGATATTTCCAAGTCAATCATTTGGTCAACACCAATGTGATAACTGGAGGTCATAGCTGTCAAATGCTACTATCATAGAAATCTTCTGAAATAAGGCAGTAACTTGTTGAATGGATGAGCCATAATTTGCTGTTGATGCAGATATTTGGAAAATCACCTTAAATCTGGGTATTTTTTAAAAAGAAGACTAAAACATGACCAAAATAAAATACTTTACAGTAGTACAATGTTTCATATAATAATTATTTATGGGTTTCAAGAAGACAGAATTGATAGAGTACCCCATCTACTCTTTTGGTTTACTTCTCATACAATTGTCCAGAGCTATTTAAGCAAGATGGAATAATCAAGACCTTCTCACAAATCCATCTTCACCTTTATTTGTTGTCCACTTTGTCATGAGTAGAAAATAGGGGGGGGGGATTTTATGCCCTTAACTCCATTCTCCACGCAGCATAACTAAATGATCTTTGGAGCTGTAGTGTGTTACTCACTTTAGGTTGGCATTCTGTGCGCTTGGATGTGCGTGCACAATATGTAATTCTGTGTTAATGTTTGAATAAGGCCTTTGCATGGAGCGGACGCTGGCTTAGTGTTTGAATGACATCTTTCAGTTGTTATGGATGCCAAGCCATAAGGTCGATCCATGTCATAGGTGGACATTGTGAATAAAACTACTTCAACTTAACTGAGCAGCGTACACTCATTCTTCTTGACATTTGGCAACCAGTGGGAGTTGTCCACCCACTGACAGAACCTAAGCGGTGAATTTGGATGTGTAACCAGGGCTGGACTGGCTCCCAGGCGTTTTGGTATGCTGCCGAGCTGGGGGCCGATTTCGTTGATGTGGACCTGTGTGTGCTGAACGAAATTTGTTCGGCAGCAGGCCAAAACACCTGGTAGCCAGTCCGGCCCTGGCTGTAACCCAGCAGAGTATACCGGAGGTTGGTACAGTGATTCAAAGGACGACTGAACTAGATCGAGCCACTGCCAGTGTCCCAGGAAGGTCCTGGTCGTAGGTCGCGTATACATTCCCATTCCTATGGGGAGGTGTCCAGGAGAAGAGCTGGAGCAGTTCATTTGGCACATTGAGATTGGCAATGAGATGCAGTCAGCAGTTCAGGAGGTGAAGTACAGAGGTTTCGGAAGAAACATCCGATTACTGGTGCTAACCAAAGTTTTAAGGTGAGGAGTGTTGTTCTGGAGAGACCCCAAGGAGGGAAATGTTGGGTGTATACAGACTGGTTTTTACACAGAGTTTTGAATAGTTTGTAATGTTGTAGACAGCCTGAACAGTGTGTGAGGTTTGGGTGTAAGTATTTATATATTGAATTTCTTTTTCTTATCCCATTCAAACATGGTTAACCCACACCTGATGACACAAATATCGCCTTTTCTAAGTAAACCGGGCAAACCAGCAATTGTTTGGCCTGAGTGGTTTAGGCTATTTGAAAACCACTTAGTGCCTATTGATGCTATAGGGTACAGCCATGCATGCAAGTTTGCTATGCTATTTGGGAGCTTAGGGCAAGCGGTGCAGATACTTTTTGACAGCCTTACACTGATACCACCACCTCAGGGTCAGTCTGGGGATAGACAATGGAACGTGTATTTGGAAGCAATAGGAGACTTAAGAAAAAGTTTGCTGATGAACCTACTATCATGCTGGACCTACATACTTTTTACAATAGAAAACAAATGGAGGATGAGAAGGTGGAGGAGTATATTTCTGCATTGATGGTGCTTGCCACTACGTGTGGATTTGGCCCCATTTCGGATGATTACATAAGGGACCATTTTGTTTTTAACTGCGTATCTAGAAAAATGAAGGAGAGACTGCTGAGCTGCAAAAACATGTCCCTAATGGAAGGGATTGATTTGGCTCTGAGCTTTGAGAGGTCTGTGATCTCTTCTAATGCCATGCATGGGGATTCTGACACCAGTGTTGGCATGGTGGCTGCATCGGTCCTGACCCAGGAAGACTCTAACTTGAAAGGAGGAGTGACTACGTTCATGCAGAAAATGTCGACAAATTTTTGTTTCAGATGTGGATCAAGGAACTATTTTAGCAATTTTGGAGGATGTTGAGCCATTAACAAACGTTGATTAACCTGTAAAAAAGTGGGGCATTTTCAGAGCATTTTCTGGAGTGGTAAGAAACCTGTGAACGTGGGTATTGTCGAAGCGGAAATTGATACATGTACAAATTTACTTAGTAATTTGGTGTTAATGCTCAACTGCAAGGAGAACTCTAGAGTGGTGAAGGGACCTTGGTGCACGGCAGTCATTGATAACATTTCTTTCCAGGTCATGGCAGACTCAGAATCTACCATAACCATCCGAAGTGGCACACAATTTATGAATACTGGGGAAATAATGCTTCTTTATCTAAATCGGATATACACCCCAAATCTTTTGGGGGAAAAGATATAGATATGATCAGGTATTTTGTGTCCAAAGTACAATGTTTGGGGAGAGAAACTGAGACACAGGTGTCTGTAGCAGTAAAAAAAAGAATATTATTGGATGGAGAGATGTAGAGCACATGGGACTCTACTTCGTTTTGGGTGATGAGAAGCCAGTCAAAGTGGGGGAGTTACCAGTTTGCCAAGTGGATTGCATGGATGGGGCAGTCAAGGAGATGCTATCGGGCTTCCAAATATTGTTTAGTGATCAGGTAGGATTAGTAAAAGGCATGGAACATCATATAAGATTGGTGCCTGGTGCCCAGCTGGCAACCCATAAAGTATGCCCGTGCCTAAGAGTGTTAGGAAAGAATTGAGGTACTGTCTGTGCCCTCAGGGTGTCTACTACCTACAGATTCCTCACAGCATGAAAAATGTCAGGTAAGATTAGACTTTGTGCGGATTTCTGGGCGCTCAACAAGAATATCATCAGAGACTGCCACCCACTGCGAAGGATTCATGAGTTACTAGTGAATCTGGTAAGAACCAAGTGGTTTTCTCTGATCAACCTGAGGTCAGCATACTACCAAGTGGTGTTAGCAGAATCTCATGATCTTATGACGTTTGTTACCCCTTTTGGTGCCTATAAGTTTCTACGGCTTCCCTTTGGACTAGCATCGGTGGGCAGCATGTTTCAGAAACTTAAGGACACATTGTTTCGTGGCACAAAGGGGGTACAAGCATATCTGGATGACATCCTGATATATGCAAAAACGTTGGAGGAGCACAATGCAATTTTAAATGAAGTCCTGTCTCTATTGAGGTCTAGAGACATGACAGTCAGAGCAAACAAATGCAAATGTGCGGTGCAGGAGTTAGAATATCTAGGCCACACGGTGTCTTGCAATGGTATAAAACTTAAATATTCAGTTGTGAGGGCAATCAAAGATCCTAAGACTCCCGCCGATAAGGATACTTTATGTTCTTTTCTTGGGCTGGCGGAGTACTACACCAGGTTCGTGCCCCACTATGCACACACAGTGGAGCCTTAATGTACTCTACTCAGGAAAGGGCAAGGATTCAAATGGTTGGATGAGTTGGAGGAAGTGTAGGAGTTGATTATATCTGCACAGTCCTTACATGCATTTCGAGAAGATTGTGTATGACTTATAACGGTAGATGCCAGCAAGAACAGACCGTGGTCTTCGAGTCAAGATCTCTTAAGCAATTCAAGCTGCAGTATAGTACCACAAAACGAGAGGCTCTGGCATGCATCGGTCCTGACCCAGGAAGACAGAAGTTCAAAATGTATATTTGAGGTCGTAGGTTTGAACTCTTCACCGACCATAAACCATTGGTCCATATTTTTTGTAAAGTTAATAACAACAGTATGTCAGCCAGGCTCACAAGATTGGTTGCAAGAATATAATTTTACTGTTAAACTAATTTCAGGGGGCAAGTATTTTAGGGCTGACTGTCTATCGAGAATACTTATGGATGGATGATGAGTATGATTCACAGGTGGATGACGTTGAGTGTGTAGCGGCAGTGTATGCAGTGGTGGAGTATGAATTGGTCTTATCTAAGGAGATATGGAAGGAGTCTTGTAAGATTTACCAACTTTTGGCCAAAGTAATCGAGTATGTCACACACAGTTGGCTAGAACCAAGATGCTTAAATTGTGACTCCAACCGTTTTGCACAGATAGCAGATGAGCTGTTTGTGGAAAATGAAATTGCATGGCGGGGGACAGGTTTGTGCCACCTGCTGGGCTAAGTAGTATAATCATAAACAAAGCACACGATGGGCACCTTAGTTCCACAAAAACTGGAATGATAATAAGACAGCATTATTGGTGGTCAGCAATGGATTGTCAGGTTAAGTTATTAGTGGACAAGTGTCCGGAATGCCTCCTGTCAGACAAACATTGCAGGACAGTTTGCACCTGACTCAATTCCTTAAAGCAGCATGGGAAAAAGTGGGATTGGAATTTTATGGTCTATATTCTGTTCTAAACTTAGACATGAGGTACTTAATTTTAGCAATTGATTACTTTTCTAAATGGATGAAGTATAGTTTTGTGGAGGCACCGGACACTGACTTGACTATGGCGTTCTTAAGTAAAATATTTTTATTAGAAGGCGCGCCCAAGGCCTTAGTCACAGACAATGGCACACATTTCGTGTCAGAAAAACTGTGCAATTTGTTTAAGTACAAAGGGCGTAAAATAGTTGAAGGTCGCTTTATAATCGCCTAGTTCGGATGACCTAGCAGAAAGAGGAAACAATGTTATGAAAGAGGGGATTCAAACTGCTTTTGATGCTGGGTTGAATGTAAGAGAGTTAATTGAAGGTAAAGTGTGGACCTATAACACCTCACAACATTGCACCACAGGGGTGACCACCTTTGCCATGTTGAGGGGTAGGGATGTACACACCCCTTTATTCCCATACTAGTTGGGTGACATGCCAAAGCATCACAAACCTGGCATGGAAGAGGTTTCTGCAAGGGTGGTGGAGAAACAAATCACCATGAAAGACAGATTTGACATGAAGTGTCACCCGGGCAAGGGAGATGTGTCAGTTAGTGACTGGGTTTTAATAAAGAAACGCCTGAGGGTGAGGAAAGGGGAGTCTAAATTCTCTATACTGGAACAAGTGAACAAAGTAAGTGAAGGGGCAGCGTTTATGGTGGGTAAAGGTTGGTGGAACAAAAGGCATCTAGTAAAAGTGACACCATAGCAAGTAATGATCATGCATCAGACAAGAAAGTGGGTGAAGGATCAGGATTGTGCACATTGGTTGCAGCAGGGGACGGAAAGAATGTCTTTGACTGGTGGCTGGGAAGAGAACTCAGCGCGAGGGCTTGTGTCCAAGGAGGCTCACTGTGATCTCACCACTATTAGTGTAGGTGACTCAAGGTGTGGTTGCATTAGGAGAGTATCAAAAAAGTTTGATGATTTCATTAGATATTAAATGGGAAATCATTTTGAAAATAAATGATTCTTTGATCTCTAGTTACTTGTTTTTGTTTTTGTTTTGGGGAATGGTTTGCAGTATGTTACTCATTTCAGATCGGCATTCTGTGCACGCGGGTGTGCAGCATTATGTGTAATTCTCTGTTAATGTTTGAATAAGGCCCGTGCATGAAGCAGACACTGGCTTAGTGTTTAAACTACATCCTTCAGTTGTCGTTCGGATGCAGAGAAAGACGGAAGCTCCGTATCGTTGGTGGGCATTGTGAATAAAACTAGTTAAAATCACCTCAGCAGCGTGCACTCTTCTTCTTGACAGGAGCATACTTCGAAAGAGTTAATGGGCCTTCTAGTTTACTACCTCAGATTATAGTCACAGATCCTTAAAATATCTATTTTTAATTGGCAGGCAATATCTAATTTGCAAAATAACTTGGCTGACTCAGGCTACTAGTTGCTTGTTCGGTGCAGAGTTCATGACACATTTTTTGAAAATGTTTCTTCTGGCTCATGATATTAAATAAAACAGATGTTTTCGTTTGTTTTTGGCATAGGGTCATCTAGAATACCAAATAAAACCAGCCTGGCAGTTACCTCTTTAGCCAGTCCAATTATAGTGAATAAACAAGCACTCACAGCTGACTAGATCAATCTAAAAAATAGACACATCAAGAACGTATGGAGGTTATATATATTCACTTGCTGAAGTTTCGGACACGAAACTTCAGATCTTTGATTTATTTTTGAGATTTTCTTTGGGTTCCATTAGATCCAAAGTAGTTTGAAAAATTGGTTCCTTCTGAGTGTTGAAGGTTTAACAATATTATATATCATGTTCATAGATACTTGCCATAAATCTTGTGTTTCCTTGTAATATTGGTCATTCACTGATTGCAGAAGTAAACAGTGATACAGCTCAAAATAATTTCGCCTTTGACCCACTTTTCAACTACCGCTATAACATTGTCATGTTCTCAGTGGCAGCTTGTATTAACGAGTGAAGGGGGCGTTGCCCGACCAGCATTGGGGAGGATACAAAAGGGAGAGAAAGGAACAGCTTTAAAAGAAGTGTTCACTGCTTGTTGCTCCCCCTGAAACAATTTAAAATATTTTCTTTGTGCTCAAATTCTTCCTGCGCATGTACTAGCTGGGCGAGGACTATTCCTCACCCTTGAGGCACAAGCGCGGAGGGTGACATCAGCCTTGTTGGAGTGGCCACTTAAAGCGGCAGTGCATGAATTTCAAACGGGGCGCTTAGAAAGTGGCCCAGGGCACGGTCAGTAAAGCGTCATTCACAATAATGGGAAGGGGCAGGGCTGGCGCACAGTGCGGGGGGGGGGGGGGGGGTAACAATTGCAGCACTCCTTTTACCATCGTGAATTAATCTTCCTAATTGGATAAGGCAAACCTGGGGAGTGGGTTATGCATGGTTTGGCAGCTCCTATTTCTGGGACACTACACGTACCTGTTGGGGCTCGGGGGCTCCTATTAGTTATAACACACATACTGAGTCTTCTTGCTTTCCATATTCTATATGTACTTATAAACCAACCAAGGCCCATTCAGGCGACAGAGCACTAGACAGGCACACACAATTCACCATGTGATGGTGCCTGGTGCAGGTTACAAGTTTGGGGCGAATAAAACACTACAGCAGCGCACAGGGTGTTATTGTCATCCCAAATTGGTTAATGCAAAGGTAGTTTGAATGCAGGCGTGTCACACATTACATGTACGCCTCATCACTTTCAAAAGTCATGGGCCGCCGCTGTGTGGTGTTCTATGATCAGTATACTCAAGTCAGAGAGTGTGTGCGGTAATTAACATACAATATGCACGTCTGTGCCAATTGCAGGAAGCACCTGTGCACACACTGATGATTCAGTGTAAAATCCCAGAAATACGTCCACACCTTGACAAATGAAACATACAAATGGCTTTTTGCACAGGCGCATTTTGATCATGATACGGCCCCAGAACCCCGGCCCCAGAACCCTGGCTCCGGGTGCTTCACACATCTCTCTCCTCAGAGTTTACACACGTGTTTATTTCCGGTATTCAAAGGTGCTTTTTTCTATGTTGTTATTGTTGTCTACATTGTAGAGAGTGCATTTTTGTTTTGGTTTTTGGTTTTTCTGTGCTCTGATTCCGGGACTTTAACCTCTGCCTGCTTGTGACATTCCAACAAACAACCACAAATGCATCTAAAAGTGATTAAATAAAGTATTATTGAAATTCTCAGAATCAATCAAAGTTGCCTCTTAAAATACTCTACAAAATCAAGCATTGACAATCTAATGTGTACCTTTGACTTAAAATGAATCATCATAGGAAAGTGTCTGTGCAGAAAAGTTTCTTTGTGATTCAATCAGGCGTGAGAGATATTTCATATTTTTAATGTCATACTTACAGGGAGGAATTCAAAGAGTTGCCTTTTAAAATAAACTTTATTCTAGAAAATAATGAGCATAATGAAAGCAATTTCGAGCCTTTGGGAAGTGTGTTGTTTCCATCGCAAGTGTAGATTTAACATTTGGCAGAACGATCCAATAAATATAACTACAGTGAATAAAAAAAAAATGTTTTCTTTGTTCACAGCTAGTCCTTTACGCAGGTAAGGGCAGAACAAGAATTACAAAGACAAAGAAAATGTATTCTGTGCCAGTCAGGCAATCAAATACTTATATTCAGCTAGGAGTCATAAAAAGATAAAAACATCATAAAAAAAGATGAGATACGCATGAACAGATAACCAGTAAAAAATCACACGGGATGAATCCATGTGTCTATCAAAATACAAAGTGCAATATGGACATTTTATAACAATCAAATTAAAAATCAGTTTAGACAGGCCGATAAAAGATCAACACAGCAAAAACATAAACTCTAGCCTAAATTGCATAATGAAAAGAGTTGGGGATTATTAATGTTCTCCTCTCCTTTAATTCTTAGTGCTTGTAAGACATAACTAGCGGCTAGACTGACGTACTCTGAGTCTCAAAGCTACAAACGTTGTAAGCTTAAAATAAGCGATCCAAGACCGTACTAACGGAATAATGGACATAAAAAGTGCAGTCTAGGAGGTGAATAATAACCACAAAAGAATAACATGGAAAAGCAATTGTTTGGCGATATTGAGAAAGCACAAGTCTGAAAAATGTATAAGTGCACCATATTTACAAGCACGTAGTTAGTTTAAACATGCTTTTGCACACGAGTGTTTTATATTTAGAAGTGAAATACACAGAGTGTCTTATATTCAGTAGTGAAGTGTATAGAATGTTTAAGTAGAGTAACAATAATCATAACTGTGTGAGATTAATGTAGAAATGTTGGAATGAATATGAAAACCTCATGTTCTCATGTTAAAGGAATCATGTTAGAGTTGAATAGAACTCTGAAAATCCAGTATATTGTGTAGGCCTTAGGGCAATTCACAGCAAATCTAAACGTGCTGCTAAAATAATGTGAGATGGGGTTAACATGGTTCTTCCACAAATGTATTATCGAACTAAGTTTGAAATATATGCTTTATAGATGTGTTGTTTTAGAAACGTATGCTAGTTAAGAATGTTGTTTAAATCAAGTTAATGTTTTAGAGTGCAGGGACTCGCTTCATGTAAATCAAGGAGGCCTGTACTGATAATGTCATCTTCTTTGATGTGCCATGTGCTCGTTAGAGGAGAAGTCGAGAGGTGTCCAGCACAGAGCTTCGCGTGTGTTTTACGGAGTCTGGAATTTGAGGCCCACTGCAGGACGGACTGTATGCAGGTGCGAGGGTCCTAATCAGCTAGAATGAAAGGGGCTTTGTTCAGTGGCGCTTGGCGCAGGCCTGTAGGAGTTTCCAGGAATTTCAGGGGGTATCGGCGCACTGGAGAAGAAGCCTGGGAACCAAGGTCAACTATAACGAGGGTCTTGAAGAGTACCATCATGGAGTTTACCGCGCAAAGATGTACCACGTGAGGGGCGTCCCAAGGGGCGTTTCTATTGGAAATGTGATTTGGTATTAGGGAAAGCGACCCGGGAGGAGAGTAGAGCAGATGATTTTGGGAGCCTAAGAAAGCGGATGGGTAGGCAGATAGGCTGATCAGGAGAGACCCATTATCAGAGAAGAGACAAAGAGAAGTGCGTGATCTTCTTAGGAAGTCACCACGGCTGACACCTAGAGGGGTAAAGATCTTGTTAAGTAGGGATGACACTTAGTATAGTGTAGGGACAGACTAACCTGAATTTTCTTTTCTGTAATGACTTTGAGGTTGCAACTTGTATCCATTTTGGCAACGCTCATGTTATTTGAAATTGTACTCATTATTCTGTTTTTCAGACTCAGACTATTCAAAAAGTTCATGTTCATAGTGATACCAATTTATCTTCTGAATCTCATTTTGAGAAGTTTGTATCTTCAGTTATCTTTGACTTTATATTAAATCTTTGAAACTTAAATTTGGTCAGTGGTCATTTAGAGTGGTGTAAGTTCTTAAATTGATTGACTTATTGTTAGATTACCTTTTACTCAATGACAGGTACCAACGATTCAGTCGACTTGGTTTGGGATCTGGTAAGGTAACTAGTAACCAGTAATCCTGTCACAAGGGCAACAATGTAAAGTGGTGAACCAAGTGCTCTGCTGGGATATGCTACAAGAAAGTAGAAAGTGCCTACTCTAAAACGAGTCAAATAAAATCTATGTGCCTGATTACGAGTCTGGCAGTCGCATGACACCCAGAATTGTGGTGGCGCAGCAGTGGCAGTCCGCTCTATCACGACTTACAAAGTCGTGCCGGCGGTGGACTGCTGCGCCACAATGCAATTTACTGACGGGGACCGGTGCAGTCCCGCTCCACAAATTACGTGTTTGTCCACCACCAGCAGTTTATGTCCCGGAGCCCCGCTATGAAAAGGCTGGTGATGGAGAAACAAAGGGGGCCGGCATGGGGATACATTTAAGGGGTCACACAATATTCCCTCCTGTCTGTACCCCCACAATTTACAGCAAGGTATGGATATCACCGTCCATGACGTTCTGGAACTGTATGGCCGTTCCCATTGCGGTGCCTGTTTTCAATGCACCACAATGGAAAAACCATAGGACTGCCGACCGGATCACCAGTTGTGCATTTCCAACTTGTAATACGGTCGGCGGTCCTTGGGCGGCCTTGAACGAGTTTGGCACAGCGGAGGCAGCATTGCACCAGCTCCACTGCGCCAAACTCCTAATCAGGCCCTATGTTCGGGATTCAAAATCCACAGTAAATATAGTTCTATTCCTTTAGTGGTTTTTATATCTAGGTAACCACAAACTGAGCGCATAGATAAATACTTTAAAAGTGTAGCCAGGTTTCTATGTTGATAAAAAGGGATTTCACCAAATTCTTTGAATTAACATCAACATTTTTAGTTTAATAAAAGAGATTTGGCAGATCAAGGTCGGAAGAAAGAACTCTTGGCATAGGCAAACAAGCAAAGGGAGTCCATGTGATCTTGTCTTCCAAAATTCTCAAGGAACAATCGGGAACACTTTTTGTTTTGCAAGTAAAATAAGGAGTTGTACTGCCTTAATCATATCCTCCAAAAGAGCAAGCTCAGGTTCCAGGTAGACAATAAGGCTGGCAGTACTCTTGGAAGAAGCCAACAATCTACACAGGAGTTTGTTCTCCATAGTTTGTAAACTTCCCGGAGAAGTATATCCCCAAACACCGGCCCTTAAAGTCCCTAACGTGAAACATTTACTTGTATAGAGTGTAATTAACTCCTTAATTGGCTTATGTTAGTTGTTTGTGGGTGTTACATTTAGGGTAGTAGGATGGGAAGAGCCTTACCTGAAAGGATTTTAATGCACAGGAAAATAATATGCCTTATGTTATGTGATTTAACATTCATATTTTGTAAATATAATACTTTTTGTTTGATTTTTAGTGAATAAATGTAAACACTGAACTAGTCCATCACCTTTCCTTTTTATGCATATGCTGGAGTGGGAATAATGAATTTAATTAATCGAAAATACAACACTTTCCCTATTTTGGAATACATTGGAGAGGGAATACTAAATATCATGACTCCATTGTCCAACACATTCCCTATTGCTGTTCAGATTACAATGAGAATAGTAAATGTTATCTCTTCAAAGTTCAACAATTTCCCTTATTTTGTTTATATTGCAGGGAGAATATTATATCTGTCTCCTACAAAGTCCAGCACTTTCCCTGATTTTGCTTACTTTGGAGTGGGAATAGTAAATATAACTTCTGCAAAGTCTAATATTTTCCCTACAATTGCTTATTTAGGAGTAGAAGTAATAATTTCTTATATTTTCTCTAATGTTTATTACATTCGTGTTATAATGAAATTAAATATTTATTTATGTTTTTCTTTATATAAGGGCTTAAAAAAATGCTACCGCCGGCTACAGCTTGCAGTGCATGTGCGCGGGCACACGCTTGAGCATAAGCGCCATATGGTGTGATTACTGCTTTGCACGCACCACTCGCGTGCTTCCCCCTTGATCACTTTCACGGCCGTTACTTTTACGGTCGTGCGGCCAATGCTTGTTTTATTTCCACACGCACCCCCAGCCTCTGTCACTTCTCCCCACTGCTGCGAAACCCCCAGTAGGCTGCAAACCCCTGCAAACAGAGCAGCCTGCCTAAACAGATTCCACCCGCTGCTTTCACTTTAAATTTCTGAGCTGGTACAAGCGCATGTACGTTCGCACTTCTAGAGAGCGCTGCTATCTTGGAGTTTCTCTCTCAACTTTGGCTGTGTGCCATCAGGTGGCACTTGGCTGCTGCACGTCCCCACCCAGGGCTGCAGATTTTCTCTTATTGCAATCATAAACAAAGGTGCCTGAGCACTGGCCCCCGGGCGGCAGCTGCCGAATGGCTGAGTCACTGGTTGCAGATGCCCAGAGAAGGCTCATCAGTTCAAAGTCAAAGTCAAAAAGTACTTTATTCGGTTAAAAGAAACAATAACCATAAAAGCGACAAGATAAGAATTCATTTACAGTGAATATTACAGCAAATTTCATCAAAGGCCAAGGAAGCACAATTTTTGCTAAAAAACATTTAAAAATCATCCAAACATATCGATTTTCGCAGTTTAAAAACATGCTTAAAAAATTCTGATAATAATGCAACGATAAAAACAGTGTCCATTCTTTGTAATTCTAAAAGCGTTGGGCGGCATCTATTTAAATTCATATCTTTAAGTGCAGGGACAATACATTTTCTACGAGGCAAGGTATAAAATTTACAAAAAAATAAAACATGGATATCCGATTGCAGAGACAGTTCATCACATGGGCACATACATAATTCATTTGACCAAGAGTTCATTTCTGGGAATGTCAGTAACCTAAAAAGTATATTAAGTCTAAAACGTGTTAAAAGGAATCTATCACGGTCCTACATAGGGAAGCTTAAGTATGGCTGTAATTTATCTCCAGTTAAAATCCGCTGGTGTGCGCAGACCGTCTTTTTCTTTATTTCTTCTGACAGTCTTTTTTCCCTTAGGTATTCCATACACATTTTTTTCAATTATGTTCTCGATATATATTCCATTGTCAGAGGGTCCTCAAAATATTGTAAACAGTCAATTTCTGTCAGGAAGGTCTTAACATAATTTAACCACTTAAAATCACTCACATGATCAAGTTTTAACACATCCTGGAGTATGGCACGGTTTACAACACATTAGTTTACAGTCCATACCCTGTGCCAGAGGAGGATAGGCTGTGTTCTAATTATATCAGAGATATATGGCTGCCCCAACTCCACATGGCAAATGGTGGTTGCAATACTTTCGGGTATGGACAAAATGTGCCGCATAAACTTGTTTTCCACTAACTGAATCGATTTTATGTTGGAATACCCCCACAATCCTGATCCATACAAAGCCACAGATAGACACGTTGCGTTATAAATAGTTAAAATCTCTCTTATTGGTTTCTTTCCCAGTTTTTTTTATAAAACTCTTTAAGGCCATTATTGTCTTTGAGAACAGAAGAGTTCTCGCTTTTATTGCACATACCCAGGAACCACTCTCTTGAACCAGGATGCCTAAATAAGGAAAAGTGGACGTATTTTCTAAGGGAGCATTATTTATAAACATTGTTTTCATTTGTTTATTTGTTCGTGGTCCACAGTTAATGGAGAAAGTTTTGCTGCGCTGCAATTAATAATTAAATCCAGGCTGAGCATAAAGTTATTGAAGGAAGTTAACAGGTTTTGCAGGGCCATGGGGGTACGAGCCATTAAAACAGCATTGTCAAGAGCCCAGGGATAGTTCTTCTACCCACCATGGGCATATCCCTGCACTCTTGCAGGAGACTAGCCTCTAAACCATTTATGTAGATCAAGAATAAGAAAGGTGCCAGGACGCACCCCTGGCATACACCACGCCCTATTCCAAATGATCTACTACATTCCCCCACTTTTCCGTAGCGAACAGTAGCAGTAGCCCCTGAATACAACTCCCTCAAGAACCGAATAATTGGTTCTTCCACCCCCAGCCTTTGCAGCAAATCCCATAGTTTATTGTGGGATACACAATCAAAAGCCGATGTAAGGTCGACAAACGTCAAATATAAACGCTCCCTTTTTATCGTTATGTATTTCTGCTGAACGATAAATAAATGTAAGCCCTGCTCAATGGTCCTATACCCTTTTGGAATCCAAATTGAAGATCAGTTATTACCCCGTTGTCCTCTGCCCAATATTGTTATTTTTCTAAAATAACTCTACCAAGGATCTTTATCGATGAGTCAAGTAGGGATATTGGCCCATAACATGCATAGTTCTGTCTGTCTCCCTTCTTGTAGATAGGGACAATGATCGATGTATACCATGACGGACTCAAACCCCTAGCTAAGGCTGCATTAAAAAGCTGTACCAGAATGGGACCCCAGATGTCACTGTTTGCTTTATACAGGTCCGCTGGGATCCCATCTGGACCTGCAGCCTTTCCACCCTTTGTGGCTTTTATACTCCTTAAAACTTCGGGGAGAGTTACCACCAAATGTTGTACATCATCCCCTTTCTCGTACACTCTGTTTGATTCTATTTCGGGAGTTTCCTCTAAAGTCATATAAAGAGTGGAAAAATGTGCAACCCACCCATCTTCATTTATCGCAATTTCAATGCGAGCTTTGGTATTATCACACAGGAGGGGGGCATTTACCACCCTCCAAAAAGCAGATATGTCTTTGGATTCTGAGGTTGCACATAACTCTTCCCAGGCCATTTTCTTTATGGCATTCTTCCTATTGGTCAGTGCCAAATTATAACATTTTCTTAAATCTCTTATTAAAGAGATATCCCGGGGCACCCGGTGTATCGCGTGTTTGAGCTCAGTCAGGGCCTTGGTACAATCCGTATTAAACCATCTTCTGTTATTTTTACGCCCATTCCTTAACTCCACCCTTAGATTCTCCTTAATAGTGGAAGCTATTATGTAGAAGTGTTCTATTATATGTTCACTCATGGAATCTTCATCCAGGCAAACTCTAAAGTTATCTGAGCAGGCCTTCACCAACTTAGCTAAAAATTAACCATGGGCGAAGCACTACGCTACGCTCGCGGAGTTTGCGAAGTTTTCGCAACTTCGCACTACGCGAGCTGCACGTAGCACAGTGCGAACATGCGTAGTGCAGCGTAGCGTAGTGCAGCAGTCATTTTTTGCTTGTTCGCGGTCCTGAACGTCATGTTCACGACCGCGAGCAAGCAAAATGACATCCCGGCGAGATTCTCAACGCGAGGAGGTCAGGTTTCTCATTGTGAGTGGTTACCCATGCTCACGACCGCTCTCAATGAGAAACTACCTGTTCGCGTTGAGAAAGCTGCCGCTCGAGTAATAATCTACTCGAGCAGCAGAAAACTTCAGCTCGCACTGTGCAAGATGCCGTTTTCAATGCTTGCACAGTGCCGGATGCTTGTCCGCACTGTGCAATCATTGAAAACGCATCTTGCACAGTGCAAACATGCTACTACGCAGCTCGCGTAGATCTACGTGAAGTTGGCGTAGTGCGAAGTGCACTTCGCGTAGCTTCGCGTAGCGCTACTACGCGAACTACGCCCAGGGTTACTAAAAATTCCTCCGGGACCACCTTACTGCACTTGAGTGTGTACCCATTTTGCCTACCCAGCGTCACGTCCTGAGCTTCATGGGTAGGGGGCAGATCTTTTTGCCATACCACAAATGGAGTATCCATCTCAAGGATTTGTGGGAGATGATCGCTCATTGGTGAATCCAAAATCTTATATCCACTTAATTTGTGGCCATAGCTATTTGAACAGATAGTGAAATCAATGGTGGTTAATGCTCCCCTACCAATAAAGGTCGGGGCAAATGATGTTGGTTGATGGGCCACTTCATTTGCATATCCCAAATCATAATTAAATAATATCTCATTTAGCAGATCCCCAATCAGAGTATGATCGAAATGTGTGAGATTAATGTCTTGCTCTAACATTAAACCTCAAATGCCTTTTTTGCCCTTTTTACATAGTGGACAATTAAAATCCCCCCCCCCACAATATCATTACTTCCTTCCCCATGCTATCTATTTCACACTGTAAATCATTACTTAGCATTTTCAATATGTCCTGTATCGCACTACTTGGAATATTATTATAAAAATGTATGATAATGACACTTGCTCCCCTCCTAGTGTCAATTACCATTTTATGATAAAAATTACATTTAGGGTAGAATCATACCCTCTCATATGACAAATGATTTGAGAGGAACGTAATTAAGCCACCCTTAGGTCTCCCATAAGCTCCCCCCACTGCCGGCGTACAATAAGTTTTATAGCCGTTCATATATATAGGATCGAAGGTCCAAGTTTCCTGTAAGGCCACAACATCATGATTATCTATAACAGTTTCCCAAGAAGGATTGCTCATTTTCTGTCTTAGGCCTGCGACGTTCCAAAACATCAGGCTACAGGTTTCTTTATTCTTATTTCCTGCTACCGAATCAATGACGGCGTTGCCCATTTCCTTCCCATTTTCTTCTAAATTACTTTTACCATGGGCCTTTTTAGGTACAGGGAATTGACCACCCTGACTCTTATGTCCTGCTCCCTTTTTACATATATTAGTCTCCTTCTCCTGGTTTAAGCTGCTTACAGTAGTATCGGGCACATCCTGTCGGGAGCTACTATCAATAGAGTTTGGGGGAGTACATGAAGAAGGGATGCCATGGGGGACCATTTCACACTCTGGGCGTCAATCGACAGCCTCTAAGTTACTGAACCAGTTGTAACAAGGGATCAAAGATGGAACAAATTGTGGACCCATCCATTCTGCCCTATACTGCTGTCCAGAATGAGGGGTTCTCCCGGCACTTCGTTGCACTAAGGTCCATCCATCGTCTCCCCCCCCTCCCCAGCTGAATTCCTATACAATTCATGCCCCCTCCCTCCCCTGGGGTAGTTTAAGTCCCTAGTCCAGCTCCATCTATTGTCCATTTGCTCTACTGGGATATAGAAATAGGACAGGGGTCTGGCCACAATTGATGATTCATAATTTCTTGATTCCCCTGAGCAAATATAATCCACTGTGTCAGAGTCTTCAAAGGTTACAACCACACAGTCCCCATGAGATCTTTTTCTATTGTGCCCCACCCAGGGAACCCTCCGAACCATTAAGATGTTACTTCTTATTGCTGGTGGTAAAGGGTGGTTAGAATTTAACCAGTGTGACACCTTATTGCTCAGTGCCCAGTAGGGTTCTGTGATTTGAGTAGCCAGTTCTGGTACCCCAGTCAGGACCACCACGTAGGGGCATGCTTCTGGTGGTAAATTGATGCTTCTACGTTTTTCGGCCCTGTCTGGCTAAGATTTATCGGAGTTATCAACGGGTACAATAGGATCAACCGTTTTAGCTATGGTTGCTATGATTGCAGGGGTAGGTGTTGCACAAGCTATACTTGTTTCCGAAGAAATCGGTTTTAATAAGGGGCTTTTAGGTGCTGCTTTTTTCCCTCCCTCTGCACTTTTTTTGGATGTTTGCTGTTTATTAGCCGGCAAAATTGCTGATGTTACTCTTTTTGCCTGACCAATATACTGTGCTTTTATATCTTTCTGCAATTCATTAGGTTTGGTTTCTATCCCATGGAGCCTTTCTTATAGAGGGGTAAGTAAGGATTTAATTAGGGTCATAAGGGTACATATTAATGGATCTTCCCTTTCTCCTGTTATACTTATGCTATTAGATGTGGAACTATTAGAAAAAATATCAGATAGTGTATCGTCTACGGTAGTATCCTAAAAAATAGTCATGGCGTGGTTTTACACCCAGCCTCTTCTTTCCCAGACACCTCCCCAGTAGTTCCCATCACTTTCTCTTTACTACAGGCCTCACTAGTCCCGTCTATATTTGGTGTTTTTGCCTTCTTGGAGGTACGAATATTCTTATCAGTGTGCTTATTTTTTGGGATTGCCCCCTCCCTTTTCCCTCTTATTTGAGTATTACTACTATCATCCTGGGTGTCTAATAGTGTTGTGTTCACAACATTCCCTGAGGGTGCCAAGGCCTGAGAGTCTTGAGAGATTAAGTCTTGGAAAGCAGGCTGAGTATAGGCAATATCATGAACCTCTGCACATGTCTGGATGGCAGTAGATTTATTTGAGGTATTTTCAGGGCTTCGTGCTGAGACAATGTGACCCATAGACGACCTCTTGGCAAATGCCAGATCTTGTGATACTCTTCTCTCCATAAGCACAATTCCTTAATCTATCAAGGTTTTTGTGCGTACTATGAAGTCATCTAGTGTTCCCGTCAACTTTTTTCCTCCCGCTGCAGCCTTACTTCTTGTTTCGCGTGCCATATTTGAAAGCTAGGGATTTCAAGGTTTACAGTGTATCACAGAACTATTCTGTTCAATCACTATGATATGTTCCCAGTACAGTTAATCAGAAAGTATCCTCAAAACGGGCCCTCAGATCAGAGGTAGCAAGTAATCACGTAATCAGTATCAATAAATCCAAATAATGGGTAGACAATAAGAGATAAAGCGGTAGCTTACAATTTCGTAATCCTCAGGTATACTAGCAACAAGGGTCTCTGGACCAGCCCAGTCTCCTCAGGCCTCTGAGGGCCTCAGAGGGCCCGCCCTTTGCCCGGGCTTAGCCCGGCGCACACCCGTGCGCGTCCCGCGATGCGGTAGCTCTGTTCTTCCTTTTGATGCGCCGCCTGGCGCCAAAACGAGTGGTGGGCGTGGTCAGCCGCGGGGATCGCCGGGGGTTGTGGTCTCCCCTCTCAGCGGCCGCGCACAGATGGAAAAGTGCGGCGGCGGAGGAGACCGGGAGAAAGCTTCTGGCAATAACGTGTGGGCCCAGGTGAGCAGGACAGCGTGTGGAGAGAGTCAGTATATGCTGCAGAGAGCACCATCAGTTTAACTGGCATCCAGACATATTCCCTGGTGGCTCACATGGACACAAGAGCATGGCAGTCTGTCCACCATCAGCTACAGATGTTTTATAAAATGGCCACGCTCTCAGGGGGGCTGTGCTTGTGCTCATCCCTCCTGCAAGGGGCATGGTTGCATGAATAGTTTATGTAAATCCAATTGATATACTTTTATAGTCTATTCTTTAATCCTGTAGTTTCTATTTGTTTTGAGATGGTGCAAATACGGAATGCTAACAGGCATGGTGTATGTTGAAGTTTCACTACTCTCCACTTTCAGCAGACATCACAGTCTCACGAACAGCACACTAGCCAATTTGCTTTCACTTTCTCAAGTACTGTCAGTGTTCCGTCGGTTTTTTAATAGCCTCGGTTTCTTTGTAGGCATGCGCAAGCAATGCTTTGCACGCTTGGTCTTACATCACAGAAGAGTTGTTTCCTATGACAGAAGATAGATGCGGTTTATGGAGAGAGTTAAAATGTGTGCATGGTGACTCCACTCACAGCTACTCAAAACATCCTCAGGTAATGCTAATTTTCATTAGTTTCTATGCTAGGGGATTTCCATGCTGGCAACAGCAGCCCAAGCTTTAGGAACAATTGTAATTAAGCAACAACAACAGCAACAACAGCAACAGACAGCGGTGCCCAAAGCGAGGGAATGTAGCAAACAACACCACAACACCAATGGCCACATAGCAAGACATGTAGGTATTTTTCTATGTAATGACCTCTCCAGACTGTTGTTGTATTAGCTATAATTTCTGCCCCATCGGGCTGACGTTTCTGCATAATACACAGGTGACTTTTTGCACCCATGCCTTTCAGGTGACTATTTGCACCAGACGCTGAGGAACAGTGTCCCCCCTTTTTGTTTTGACATTGATATAGGAGCATGGACACTGGACCTTAATAGCTCCAGGGTCCCCCCTCTCTTTTGTTGATAAATTATTGTGCACGGCGGTTTAGCCGAGGACCCATATATGTTTTTCTATCTTTCCTTTATCTTTGAACTGGCACATGAGATACTATTTTAACATTGGTTGGCACTGTATTTGGATTCCACCTCGGCCCAGTGGTGTAGTGGTACCCCGACATTTTACAACAACTCCCCTTATATAACAAACCTTGTGTTAGGAGGGAGGAGGCTTGTGGGTCGCTTAAGTGGCTGTCCCAGTGATATTCCACCTTTTCTCCCCCCCTCTTTCTCCCAAATAAAAATTCTGTTTAGACTTAGAAGACGTTTATGAACAGCCACCTATATTACAGATAGTTGCAATACATACAGACACCATGTACATAGCGGGTCTTTGTCCAAGGTCAGTAAGTTATGAATTACATTCACATGTGCACAAAAGAATCAATATGTGTAGCGCGTATGCGTTTAAAATGAATTACCGATTTATTTAGTATGCGGCCATGTCTAGTAACATTTTAAACAAGCTTGTCATTTGGCAATATAGGCATCATGGCTTACATTGATCGATTGCGCATGCATTAGGGACTAGTTACCCGGTTACTCGCACATGCGCATCGAGTACGTGCTGTTGCGCATGCGCTCACCCTTCTGATTACCGTAGGACTTCCCGGAAAGGGTTTACTTCCAGGTGTATTCCCTAAGTATTTAATGAGCACAAATGCCCTTGCCTAGTTTGGTTCACTAATGGCTGACATTCGGACTGGGTAGGTGCACAGGAGGCAGCACCCCGGGACAAACGTAAGGCCAGATTTATTTTCCGCAGAAGGTTTCTGTACATCTTTACTCAGTAACTTCTGAGTTGGGGTCACAGTTTGACTCATGGCTGCATATATCTCTACTTCTATTCACTTGTCTAGTGATTCGAAGCCCGGTAATGTGCGGGCGCCGATTGTTGTTGCCAGAGAAGACATCGCTCAATAAGCGAGGTGAGCACTTTGGAGGATTATTAAGTCTGACGGCACCCATTGTTTACGGTGCCACTGCGCTGCCTTTTGCATTTATTGGAGCCAGTTACTAGGAGTTTGAGTCATGTTCACAATACATTTAGGGCAACTGCGTGTACTGGGCATGCGATTGACGAGCAGATGTAGTTGTCGTCACTGAGGGGTGCCTTAGAGATCCTGATAGTGATATCTCTTTAGGGGGGGTCCCTACTGAGTAATCTTCGGTGCTCTAAGTGTCTCATGAGCCAGTTTTGTTGTTGTTTTTATGTGAAAACGATGTGCATACATTGGTGGCACATTTTATGACATCAAGTTGTTACTGATGTACATATATCTTTGTTTCACTATGTTCTCTCTTCCTAGGTATTGAACAGGAGCGGTACTTACAATGAAGCTGTAGCCAGACTACGGGTTTACAACCCCACCGCCCGCCCTGTTGAATTTAGAGGGTATTTTAATTTCATTCACGTGCACATAAATTTTATAATACTGGTCCTGATGAAGCGCAAACGACCCTTAAGGCGACGGAGGCGCGAAACATGTCGACCCATGACCTTCTTGATTCCTGGGGTTAGTATGCCTACAGGAACAAGATTTTATTTGGCAGTCAAATCTGCCAAGGGTATATATATTAAACATTCGCTGCATATTTACCCCCTTTTAATTTTCACTTTGCACGCACTTGTTTAACCTCATTGGACCCCCACCCCACACACCCACATGCACCATCCGGCTGTCCTAAAAAGATCTCTGATAAAGAGACCCTTCGGGGGCCCGTAGGGAATTGCAGCGCCGGCCCTACGAGGAGCAAACGCCCGATGATGAAGCATGACACCCCCAGGGGTGTGTGAGGGCAACAGAGGACGAAATATGTTTTTTCACTCCTTGGGTGGGTCCTGTGTACCTAAGGTTTTGCTTTCCTTTTCCTATTTCTCTCTTATACCCCTTTTAATACACAGGTGACTTTTTGCACCCGTGCGTTTCAGGTGACTATTTGCACCAGACGCTGAGGAACAGTGTCCCCCCTTTTTGTTTTGACATTGATACAGGAGCATGGACACTGGACCTTAATAGCTCCAGGGTCCCCCCTCTCTTTTGTTGATAAATTATTGTGCACGGCGGTTTAGCCGAGGACCCATATATGTTTTTCTATCTTTCCTTTATCTTTGAACTGGCACATGAGATACTATTTTAACATTGGTTGGCACTGTATTTGGATTCCACCTCGGCCCAGTGGTGTAGTGGTACCCCGACATTTTACAACAACTCCCCTTATATAACAAACCTTGTGTTAGGAGGGAGGAGGCTTGTGGGTCGCTTAAGTGGCTGTCCCAGTGATATTCCACCTTTTCTCCCCCCCTCTTTCTCCCAAATAAAAATTCTGTTTAGACTTAGAAGACGTTTATGAACAGCCACCTATATTACAGATAGTTGCAATACATACAGACACCATGTACATAGCGGGTCTTTGTCCAAGGTCAGTAAGTTATGAATTACATTCACATGTGCACAAAAGAATCAATATGTGTAGCGCGTATGCGTTTAAAATGAATTACCGATTTATTTAGTATGCGGCCATGTCTAGTAACATTTTAAACAAGCTTGTCATTTGGCAATATAGGCATCATGGCTTACATTGATCAATTGCGCATGCATTAAGGACTAGTTACCCGGTTACTCGCACATGCGCATCGAGTATGTGCTGTTGCGCATGCGCTCACCCTTCTGATTACCGTAGGACTTCCCGGAAAGGGTTTACTTCCAGGTGTATTCCCTAAGTATTTAATGAGCACAAATGCCCTTGCCTAGTTTGGTTCACTAATGGCTGACATTCGGACTGGGTAGGTGCACAGGAGGCAGCACCCCGGGACAAACGTAAGGCCAGATTTATTTTCCGCAGAAGGTTTCTGTACATCTTTACTCAGTAACTTCTGAGTTGGGGTCACAGTTTGACTCATGGCTGCATATATCTCTACTTCTATTCACTTGTCTAGTGATTCGAAGCCCGGTAATGTGCGGGCGCCGATTGTTGTTGCCAGAGAAGACATCGCTCAATAAGCGAGGTGAGCACTTTGGAGGATTATTAAGTCTGACGGCACCCATTGTTTACGGTGCCACTGCGCCGCCTTTTGCATTTATTGGAGCCAGTTACTAGGAGTTTGAGTCATGTTCACAATACATTTAGGGCAACTGCGTGTACTGGGCATGCGATTTACGAGCAGATGTAGTTGTCGTCACTGAGGGGTGCCTTAGAGATCCTGATAGTGATATCTCTTTAGGGGGGGTCCCTACTGAGTAATCTCCGGTGCTCTAAGTGTCTCATGAGCCAGTTTTGTTGTTGTTTTTATGTGAAAACGATGTGCATACATTGGTGGCACATTTTATGACATCAAGTTGTTACTGATGTACATATATCTTTGTTTCACTATGTTCTCTCTTCCTAGGTATTGAACAGGAGCGGTACTTACAATGAAGCTGTAGCCAGACTACGGGTTTACAACCCCACCGCCCGCCCCTGTTGAATTTAGAGGGTATTTTAATTTCATTCACGTGCACATAAATTTTATAATACTGGTCCTGATGAAGCGCAAACGACCCTTAAGGCGACGGAGGCGCGAAACATGTCGACCCATGACCTTCTTGATTCCTGGGGTTAGTATGCCTACAGGAACAAGATTTTATTTGGCAGTCAAATCTGCCAAGGGTTTATATATTAAACATTCGCTGCATATTTACCCCCTTTTAATTTTCACTTTGCACGCACTTGTTTAACCTCATTGGACCCCCACCCCACACACCCACATGCACCATCCGGCTGTCCTAAAAAGATCTCCGATAAAGAGACCCTTCGGGGGCCCGTAGGGAATTGCAGCGCCGGCCCTACGAGGAGCAAACGCCCGATGATGAAGCATGACACCCCCAGGGGTGTGTGAGGGCAACAGAGGACGAAATATGTTTTTTCACTCCTTGGGTGGGTCCTGTGTACCTAAGGGTTTGCTTTCCTTTTCCTATTTCTCTCTTATACCCCTTTTAATACACAGGTGACTTTTTGCACCCATGCGTTTCAGGTGACTATTTGCACCAGACGCTGAGGAACAGTGTCCCCCCTTTTTGTTTTGACATTGATATAGGAGCATGGACACTGGACCTTAATAGCTCCAGGGTCCCCCCTCTCTTTTGTTGATAAATTGTTTCTGCATATAGCCACCTATCATTTCTTTCCCCAAAACAGAGATGTAAACCTTTTCTCTTTCCCAATGCTTTTCAGTGGGCTGTTTCAGAGCCCAGACAGCTCCAGCTAGGTTGTTGTTTTGTACCCCCTTAATGCGTTTCTTAAAACATGATCTCTGAAGATCGAGCTGTGATGGATTCCAAGTGGCAGCCATCCACCCAAGCAGCAATGTTTATCAAGCAGAGGTGGCAGTGCAGCTGATCACACTCACTGAAACAGGATGCAGTGGCCTCGTTCTTTGGACTGACACAGAACCAGGCCCATCCAGGTCAGTTGCTATGTTAGAGAAATGCTAGGTTTGCCTGTAGCTTATTTATTTGCCCATCAATGTCTCACTGTGTTCTGCCCGACTGTTCCTATCTGATGTTCTAACATCTCGCCCCTGATATTCAATGATTTGAGATCTATGCATCTACTGCCCTTGTTACACGGCTGGCGCCAAATGCCGCTGCTAAGAAGTCTGATCTGCTGCCAGTGATCTTTCCAGCTAAAGTTTTCATAGTATACAGACCGAGGACTTGCCACCTGTCACCTTTCCCGCATACTCACACTTTCACCTCTCATCCCTCCCTCTCCTTCGCACTCCCATGACCCTGTCATCTCTCACTCGCAATCCCACTGTCCCCTCGTCTCTCCCTCGTAACTCGTACTACCATCAACCCTGTAATCTCTCCCCTACACCCCCACTGCCCCTGTCATTTCTCCTACACACTCCCACTGACCCCTCTCATCCCTCGCTCACATTCCCTGTCTCCTCTCTGTAATGCCTGCTCACACATTCTGTCTTTCAGTACCTCCTTGCGCTGTGCACTCGCCCACCTCTCGCACCCCCCTCTCTCTAAGTGCCCCTACCACTCGTCTTGGTGCTACATCACTTATACTCAGAAACTGGAGGAAACGCACAGTCTGTTTCTACCCATGCTCTCTCTCTGGGCTCATAAGCCTCTCTCGGTCAGGTGCCCCGCCATCAGCTGGTGGATGGTCATTGCCTCTTCGAATATCTGCCTTACTTTAAAGTTAATAATGTTTCTTTGGGAAGAGCAAGCAGCCCCCTCTCTCATACTCTCTCTCTCCCCTCTCTCTAGCTCTCTAAGGGACTCTTCGTGCCTCTCTCCATGTGGTTGACTTCAGGTCTTCGAGAACAGTTCCTTTCACATGCCTCTGCAAGGTTCCTGTCCCTCAATCCCGGCTATTCTGTTCTTGTTCTAGCCAGTGTCAATGTTAGCCTAATAGCAGTGAAATTATTCTATTTGCATTTTAAAGACTCTCTGCCCTAGGCTGTTTAGCATTTCCGCCAAGTGCACTATGACATAGCCATACAGCTTAGTGCTTTGTGGGGCTTGTCGTTTTTCTTTAACACATTTTTTTATTGCTTTGAAGACCCACATTTTAAATTGATGTTGGCTAAAATGCCAGAAATGGCAGAAGGTGTTATATATGACGCGGGGCCACTTATCAAGTATGTTTTACAATGTTACAAAGTCATCTAGTCCATTTAAACAAGCATTGACGCAGCCAATAGGTCTCGCATTTGGGACCTTATAAGTGTTTAGCCATGCAACAGTTGGTGTTGTTGCACCAAGGATATTCTGCGACATAACTAAATACTTATAGAGTGCAAAAAGTGAGACCTATTGGCTATGCCAATGTTTGTTAATTATATTATTATATAAAATGTTAATAACTAAATTTAATTAAAGATAATGCTATATCGAGAGGAATCAATACATTTACCTGTTTCTTTAAGGATAGTCTGATCCACAATATTTTTTAGCCCAACTGCGCATGTGGGAGGTACATCACTCTAGGATGTGCCTTCCCACCATTTAAAACCACATCTAAAGGCAGCAGAGCCTTCTCTGTCCTAATTCCTCAACTTTGGAATCGACTGCCCAAAAATCTCCGCAAGGAATCCGCACTCCGGTTCAGGAAGCAACACAAGACTCTCCTGTTTAAGAAGGCTCTGGGCACAGCCTAAAACCGTTCCAAGTGTTGTAGTTGTGATTGCTGATGGGATTTCGCCACCCGCTAAGAGACCTGACGGTGATTATGTGCTCTACAAATGTCAGTTAACATAACATAACAGAACCCACAACTGTGCTGTACCATAGTATGCAATAACTATTGGTTGTTTTGACATAAGTGTCTGAATGTATCTTTCTAGTAATGGCCTGATTACAATGTCATTAGGAAATCATTCCCACCGACTTGGTTCCCGAATGCTTTCCAAATGACTCGGATCGGGGGAGTCTGAACGAGCGATTTGGATGCAATCAGACACGATTCGGTCGGAATCCCATTGATTTCAATGGGAGCCTGTGTTCCCAACATAAACACAGGCTCCCATTGAAAAAATGGGTTGTTGGGGAAAGTCGTGCACCCTGTGGCAGGCACCCCATGGTGCTTGCCACACTGTCTATGCATGGGTATTGAAACCCCGACTGGCCTGATTCGGAGGGCCTTCGGTGAATGGGGGCCTGCTACAAGCCCCTGAAGTATGATTCCCACAGCTGTTTCTTCTCAACCAAACCGATTCGGAACGGGTTTCCGAATTGGTCATCATACTCGCTCGTTCAGAAACCATCATTATTGGGCTGTACGATTAGGCTCCTAATGATTCGGGCTGCCTGCATCTCATTCAGAACTGGTTCGGACACCCCGGGTGGCTTCCTTCCATCATTCTCGGTCGTCCGGAAAGGTGACCAATTCGGTCAGAAACAAGGCTTTTGAATCAGATTCAAACTAATCGAATGCCGTTTGGAGCCTTTCCTGACGAGATCGTAATCGGCCCCTATGAGTTTAATACTTCCCTAAAGCCATTTTGGAATTAAGGATTTCCAATTGCAAAATGGAGTTGTACCTCTATCCCTTAGTTTTTTAAAGGGCAGCCATCCTGCTGACGGATCCTGGATCTAGAGGAAAATAAAAGTTTAGCAGTCAGAGTGATGGCAGCTCAGTCTCGCTGTTGGCCACTTCTACTGATCTAGCACTCATCCCAGAAGTGGGTTTAAAGAAAGAGTGACATCTATAATATTTTCATAGTTTCAGTGGTGACGAGAGAGAAAACATATATTGATTATACATAGTGAATGATAGATATCATGTAAGGAGTACTAAAACAATAATCGTGAAGATTCTGTAATTATTGTACATAATGTGCTAAGGTAAAGTAACTAGTTTGAATAAGCAGATTAAAAAATACTATCAATAATGCACTTTTTGAGCTTTGGAAAGTAGTTGTTTCAGAGATGTTTACTTATGATTCAACTGGCATAATTTCTAGCAAAGAGAGGCATGAAGCATTTTTATAATAATCCCCATGAACTTATATTTGCTCTACTTTCTTGAAGCAAAATCATTGGTTGGCACATGCCTAAGGAACTAAAAATCACTTTTCCCTGTATATTGGCAAAGGATTGTCAATCTGAGTGTATGCCAAATTAGTGCAGTTGAACAATTACCTACTAAGACAAAGTCAGGAGAGGAATTGCTCATTAATGTTCGACCTTCCTGATACTAGTGATATGGCAGACTTGGGGTTGACCTGGTAAGGATTACAGCAGGCTTAATGAGTTTCTTTGAACGTAAGTGTGTGGTTGTACATTTAGGCATTTATTAGTCTTACTTGAGATTTCACTGTCTCTAGGCAACCTCCTGAATAAAGTGTTACATTTATGCAAAGCTTTAATGGTCACTGACATTAAAACATTGGACAAATAATGTTGCTCATGCACTCCAAATATGTTTCTAATAACATTGTTGGGGGGAGGGAGGTGCCAGAGTGCCTGGCTCCAAGATGGCCACATTTGTCTGCTACTCCTTGGACCAGGGGCACGAATCAAACTTTATCCATGTATGTATTTTTTTTTTTTGCAGAGTTTTATATAGTGCGAACTTCACCCGAATCGGGTATCAGAGCGTTTACATAGCACCAGTTACGTTACATGAGGACACACATTCATTTTTGTTAGGCACCGGGAGATTAAGTGATTTGCCCAGAATCACAGGATGTTTTTAGCGTCATTACCGAGACTCGTACCCAGTTCCTCCAGGTCCGAGTGCTGCAGGGAGGTTAGACCCCGGTAACAGCTTGATATTAGTGTTTTTTGAAGGTCAACGGCAGTGGATACAACTGATGTCAGGTGGTAATGTGACTTGGCCTCAAGTAGGCCTCTCTGCTTATTGGTGCACTGACAAATCACAGGGCCTGAGTAATGGTGATGGGAGGCCTTGGTGACAACGTGACTTCAGTGCCAGTCTGTACCATGACTCAAGTCACAAGGACACCCGTAGGAGCATGCACTAAGGTGCCCAGTTTGGCCCCACCGAATGCAGTAATTGTTACTGGTTTGAGACTAAAACCCACAGTTCAGTGCATACAACTCCATGATTTTTTAAAAGGAGGCCCTACCACTTGACTCCATCCATTTTGTACCCTGGAGCTACTTGGACCTCTGGCTATCGGTGGAAGGCCGCCACTGTGGAAATTGGGGACTGTGCTACAAGGACCTAATTTTTCCCAATATTAATTGAACTGTAGGATTCAACTAGGCCTGGGCGGTGAATTCTACTCCATTTGCAGACTTTGCAGAGTTTGTGGCACTTCGCATTCCACGGAGCTTGCTGAGTTCCGAAAAACTCTGCTCCACAAAGCAGAGCATCATTTTTTCCATGCTCTTGCTCGCCAGTGTTAAGTTGGTGAGCGAGGAAAATCCAACACTAGACCACCTCTAGCAAGCTTTCTCAATGCGGGCGATGGTGGATGGTTGCAACCCCTTGTGTTAAGAAACCTTCCATTTCTGTTGTGGAAGCCACTGCGAGTAGAACATCTGCTCAAGCAGCAGAAAGAAGCGGCACCCTCATGTGCTGTGCATTGTGCCATTCCTGATGATTTTCCATTGCAGAAGAAACACCCGGCACTAGAAATCCATGCTAATGGCGCAGCCTAACACTGGAAGACTTTTTGGGTCACTTAGTGGAGTTCCAAGCTTTGCGAACTCTGCCCAGGCCTAGGATCAAGCATATCCCATGTATTATGGTACATAAGGCTGATCAGCACAGAAGTGGTACTGCACAGGTTTGGAATCACTGACTCAACTGTAAGGAGATGAACCACATGCCTCGTGTGACTTGATTGTTATGAAGTATGCTCCGTAGGAATTCTATGCAGCAGGCCCAGTCACAGAGTAAGACAGTGGAAATAACAGGGCACTTTTGAATGGTGATTGCTTCCTTTTTGTACCATGAACTGCAGGTGCCTTTCTGGATTATATTGTAAGAGACTCAACCACCCCTGCAGGTTCCTGCTCCTATGTGAGTTAGAAATTGTACACTATGTTGCAGGTACACTTGGTCCCTCACTGCTTGCTAAAGGAATACCTAAGTTGAAGACTGCAACAGGTAGTTTAAACAAACTCGCAAGGCATTGGCAAGAGTGACCACAGGTGGTCAAAACATACATCTGACACCAGACACTCTAACAAGGCAAATGAGGGCTGTGAGGCTGCTACTGCAAATTCTGAGGTCAGGATGCCATCCGCTTCACCATCCTGGCACTGAAGTGAGGATAATGACTAATATCCCAGAATTAAGCAGATAGACTTTACATACTCTTATGTAGTGTGCTTTTTGCCATTTCTATCTGTCATATCCCTTGTTTGATACAATGTTCCAGTTGTCCGCTCCCCCAGATGGAGATGTGGTGATGAAGAGGGTGAAGGAGGCCTGCCCACATCATGGCCATATATGACAGAGGATTAATGAGCTTGCTCTACATTTACTGAATTGTTTTGGCTTGCTAGGGTCTTATTTCGATGCAGAACTGCCACAAGTCATCCTACCATTACCATACCAGTAAGCCTATCCAAGTGGCCATCTTTACTCCTACTAAGGGGCCCATTACGATGTCGGGCGGATTGCCCCCGCCAGGCTGGTGGTGGCCACCGCCAGCCTGGCGGGGGCAATCCGGCCGACATCGTTACACTAAAGACCCCCTGCCATATTAGGATGGCGGGGGGACCTCGGCGGACGGAAAGACTGTCATCCGCTTTTCCGCCCGGTCGCCTTGCGACCGGGGCGGAAAAGGAATAATATGGTGGCGGTGTCTATCAGACACCGCCAGCCATATTAGGATGCCATTCCTGACATGCTTTTCCATGGCGGCAATGCCGCCACGGAAAGGCATGCGGAGACTCCCTGCGGGGGCCCGTTGCGGGCCCCCTGGGAGTCCGGGGGTGGGGGGTGCATATGGGGGGTACCTATGGTACCCCCTGCATTTCAAAGTGCAACATGGCAGGCACCGCGCGGTAAACATACAGGATGCGCCCGCAAAATTATCATTTTGTTGTGATATCTCTATGTAGACGAAAGCACCTTATCTGTTATCCCTACGCATTATTTCCACGCATTGAATTGCCTTATCGTGGACCTTCTCTGGGGCCCTAAGCATAAACAAGTCAAATTAATAATGCTTCAGAGGCCAAGAAGCTGGGGAGACCTTGAGGTCCCGCATCTAGAACTCTACTACATGGTTGCGCACCTCCAGCACGCAATTCACTAGCTTGACTCTGACAACAACTGGAAAAAGCGAGTAGCGCATGGCACACATCAGAGAAAATCCCTACCACCAATGCTAATGAGCGGTTTTTGGGTTTCTTTTAATTTCACCCACATTATTCGACTGGTGGCAGGAAGTTGGG
Source organism: Lissotriton helveticus (assembly GCF_964261635.1). NCBI lineage: Eukaryota > Metazoa > Chordata > Amphibia > Caudata > Salamandridae > Lissotriton > Lissotriton helveticus. Next base: position 888,395,000 of record NC_136059.1, read on the forward strand.
AGTGTGTTAATCATAGAGTGCTTCGTTGCGCCCCTTATGCTTCTAATATGCCTCTGTAGGTAGTGCAACCTTTCCTACAAATCACTAATAGAATTGTCATATACAGTTGCGAGAGGGAGGGTGTGATATCAATGGGGACCTTTTCCCTGAGGGACAGTTCATTACTAGGGATGAGGCTGTGGAATCTATTTATTTGGGTATGGGACAATACCTACAATACATTAAAAGTTCAGCTAAGGCCTGTACGCTTTGGCCGACCTTTCCTAAGGCACCGCTCCAATCCTGCACTCAACACTTAAGAGGATCACTGAAACAATATCGATAACAAAAATATAGAATTACACAAATATCGAATACAAAAATATCGAATTCCTATCTACAAACAGGTAAATACAAAAATATCGAATCAAAAATATCGTAAAAAAAATATAGTTAGTCAAAATATCGATTTTTTTAAAATGTCTTAAAAATAATTTACAATTAATGAAATATTAAAAATAATTAAGTAAAATATACTTAAAATACTCAAATAACCTTAAAATTATTAAATAATTAATTAAAGTTATAAAAAAAATAAAACATTTATTTTTCACAACATAAATATATTAACTTAATATTAATAAAAAAATATACAATATTTTTACCGTAGGATAGCGGGAGGGTACAAATTACTATTCCCACTCCAGGGAGTGCAACATTAGGGAAAGTGTTGGATAGCCTAGGGGTAAAAATTACTATTCCCACTCCAGTGAGTGCAACAGTAGGGAAAGCATTGGATAGCGTAAGGGTAAAAATTACTATTCCCACTCCAGAGAGTGCAACAGTAGGGAAAGCGTTGGATAACTTAGGGGTAAAAATTACTATTCCCACTCCAGAGAGTGCAACAGTAGGGAAAGCGTTGGGTCGAGTAGGGGTAAAAATTACTATTCCCACTCCAGAGAGTGCAACAGTAGGGAAAGAGTTGAATAGCGTAGGGGTAAAAATTACTATTCCCCTTCAGTGAGTGCAACAGTAGGGAAAGTAAATACTTCATATATTAATTAAAAAAATATATAAATACCAATAAAATTAAAATTAATTACCAATTTAATATAATATATAATAATTAATCAATTAAAAATAAAAATAAAAAATAATTATTAAAATTCATTACCTATGAATACAAATTAATTACCAATTGATAAATTAGCAATTAAAAATTATTTAACAATTATTTTAAAATAAATACCAATAAATAAATAAAAATATTTAATTAATTAGAATTAAATTACATCCCACCCTATTCCCCTGTAAACCCACGATCCGCTACTGGAAATACTTTTATAAAATTAACATATTTATCAATTCATCAATTAATAAAAATTAATTACTGATTTAAATTTAATTAATTACCAATTAAAAATTAATTACCAATTCATTCGAAATAAATACCAATAAATAAATTAAAATATTTAATTAATTATAATTAAATTACTTCCCACCCTATTCCCCTATAAACCCACATTCCGCTACAGAATTAAATTACGCAAAAATTAAATAACATAAAATGAATTACTTAAAATAAATTATAAAATAAATATACAATTTTCACACATATACTAACATACAAAACACTTTAAAAAATTCGATATTATTAAAAAATCAATATATTTAATACCTATATTATTTACTTCGATATTTTGACTTTCTATATTTATGATAATCGATATTAAATTACTTACCCTAAATTCGATATTTTTGTTGACTATATTCTGTCCATTCGATATTCTGTCCATTCTATATTTTCACTTCGATATTAGTGCAATTCGATATTTTTGACTCGATATTTTGTCTATATACCCACTAAAGACCCTCAGATGCCACATGGAGAGATAAGAGAAATACATCTGAGAGTTGGAAATCAGATGCATGCCTACCTTGGAGACTGCTATCCTAGTGAAAATATATGACAGAATTGCAAAATACCATAATAATGAGAATAGAGAGAGATAAAATACTGGTGTAAGGATATTCAAGCCTGTTTTTTGGGTGAAGGGAAAAGGCTTAGCGAAACCCTAGCTAACCTAATTAAGCATCCTTGGTGAGGAAATACATAAGGCAAATACAGAGGGATGACCACTCAATTGTCCATGAGTCAGAGCAGATTCTGGGTGAGTTCTTTCAATTTTATTCCTACTTGTATTTGTGTAGGGGTTTGCGACGTAAGCACATATATTAGCGATTATTTTTACAGTATGGTAATAGTCTGGCTTGACGAAGCACCCCGCTAGTTCTCAGACCAGATGTCTTCAATCTATAAGGTTCGAGCAGCATTTCAAAGCCTTCCCATTAGCTGGGTCCGAGGCAGTGGTGGAAATTCTATTAAAAGAATCCACAACTCCTGGCTCTCCAATTGCTGGACCTCTTTAATGAAGCACAAATAGCCCACATGTTTCCTACTTCCATAAAAGAAGTGGTACTATTCACATTGCTGAAGCCTGACAAGCCGCCTGATACATGTAAATCATACCAGTCGCTCTCACTGGTTCATACAGTGTAAGAAATCAAGGAATTAGCTGAGTGTAGAAAGCACCCACCTCAATTAATTATTACAATCCTTTTTGGAGTGAAACCTTATAGTCACTGCATTACCCTGAGCTCAAACCTTTGGTGGCTATGCACATAGCAGACAGAATTATCTTCGAGGCAATGTGAAAAGTGTTTATGCAGTACTAAAACAGTAATAAAGTTGCAAAGCAAATAATAAAGATCCCAAAATAAAATAGAAAATACATCAAAATGTTATAAACAAAATTACACTAAAATGACAAAAATCTTATATGGAGGAGATACAGATATATGAATTTTTATATGTTTAGTAAAAATAGGGCTAAGAAGCACAAAGTGCCAATGATAGTCAGTGGTTACAGTAGAACACGACCTAGGCGCAATTTGATTCTGAACACAATGGTGCCCAAGTCAGATACACCAACCAGTTTCCTCTTGGTCATAGAGGGTACCTTCTGACTTTAGCCCTTTGATTTCCAGTTCACCACAGGAGTATGCTTCTAAAGCCACCTCATGACCTTGGAGTGGTACTTAGAGACTTACAAGGGGGCAGGCAGAGGCCTGTCTATTTCCAGTTGTCACTGATCAGCTAGGTAGTTGCAGGAAATGGGCTCTTGTAGCTTGTTGTGTCCATTTAACAGAAGGTCAGTGTAATGACCCTTTGAGTCCACTTTTTTGTACTGAGTACAAGAGGCAGAGCAGGTCCAGTCCCCTAGGCTCGTCTTGGGTCTCAGACATCAGATTCAGTCCTCCTCTGATCTTCCAGACGTCTAGAATTATTCTGAAGTGGGTGCCAGGAGATGTCACATTTATGCCTGGCATGAGCTAATTGAAGGCAATGACCCTGAGGGATGCCCTACCCAATTGAGTACAGGTTTCAGGGCTATCCCAAGTCACTTTGGCTTTTTCAAGATGACTGACTTCTTTAGCCACATTAAACTTGCGGTCTGAAGGCCAGAAGTGTGTGTGGGCAGCGCAATAGGGTAATCTTGGTAGAGTACCTGCTCAGATGGTGCAGCACTTCTAACAAATAATAGTGTTTGGAATTGTCATGATGTGGGATCACTGATTGGAGAAAATTAAGGGAGTGTCCTTGCTCTAACAGAAGAAAAGGTGATACCTTGGATTGCACTACCCCAGATTTAGCAGGTAACATCACTCTAATAATGATAATACTCACCGGTCCTCGGAAGCTTGTTTCCGGTCCAGGGAAGGCATGGCTTGGCAGTTCGGGCTGGACTGTTCCCATGAGGCGCAGGGTCAGACTGATTTGCATATAGCCATGTCTGAACTGGGGTCGCAGAGTGGGCTAAAGAATGGTGATGAATCAAACCCAGATCTTTTGACTGGGTGTGAGTGTTTGATCGGTTCAGATGCTCCGTCCATCACCAACCCCTTTTGTACCGCATCCTAGTACCTGGACACTAATGAAAGGGTCAACCCATGTCAAAGTGATATATTTTCGTTTTAGAATTTAAGCCCTTCTTTTTCCTTATAAAATTGGTGGCCAGTAAGAATCTGCTCACGCCAAACACAATGAGTTTAGAGCTATCAGTTTTAGTATACGCAACATATCAATGTATTTTCTGACATTCAAACTTCTGCCCAAAAGTTTTATCCATTTTCTTCTGGCATTTACATATGAAGGGCAGAAGAATACGACATTTGTGATATCCTCCTTGACTCCTAAATGGCAGGCATGCACTTACAATCTTTGTCCCCATCCTGTGGCATTCCCCACTTTGATGTGAAAGCCTTTATCTGGAGTGTACCGCATCAAAACAAGGAGTCTTTTTAAACATCAGGAATTAGGTTGTAAGCATTATGACTTCTAGTTGATATACAATGACTCATTGTATAATACCTCCTTGGTCACTGATTCCAGAAGTAGATGCTGCAGAATTGCCAAAGCAGGCGTCTTGAACTTAGTGTGGCTATGTCCACAGGTGTAGATTTTCTAGTGCTCAGTAACTGGTTTACTAATGATGTTGGAACACCAGGCCACTGGACCCTAAAGTTGCCTTGCTGGGTATGGTCAAGGGAATGCAAGTGGGGATTCTAGTATTCATGGCAACTGTCCTCTTGGTGGCTAAGTGGGAGGTATCCAGGGAGTGGTCATGGGAGCTGCACCATCCCATGAGAGCTGGTTTAAAGAATCAAGCTATTGCAGCTGGACCAATGCGAGATGTCACTTATGCAGGCTTCAACACCTAAGGATGATTGTTTTTCTTGTGCACTTGTGGGGATGTGGGAACTTAAAATATATAATTTTACATTCTAAATGAAGTATTGCCTTTATGTATATACATTTATCCAGTAGTTTGCTGTACTCAAGTAGAGTCCGCAATTAACTGGGATGCTCATATTTAACTGTGGAACCATTGTGTCTATCTATTTGACCACTACAGTGGGTAAACAATGTATGCTATATATACACTGATACTTTGCACATCTGATTATCTATCTACTACAACCTACAGCCTCGGAATTGTACTGCTACTGCCATATGATAAAAATCGAATAAATAAAAGTACTTCGTTAATGTACCAGTCCCAGATTCTAGAGATTCTAGCTGAATTATATGCAGAGGGAGGATTCTGTCAGTTCTGCCATCAAAGATCTGGAACTACATTCCATCTATGCAAGTTCCACCTGATTTTAAGTAAGGAGAAAGCCAACTATGAGAATTTTGAAAATGCAGTTGAAAAGTCACCTATTTTAGGACCTGATTTAAATCGTGGAATACTGTTTGTACTCCATAAGGGTAACATAGTAAAATACTCAGTCCTCTTGATGAAGTAACCCTCCTCTGCATTTAGACCTGTTCATCAGCACTACAGATATCCCTAGTCATTTGAATGAGCCACTTTAATGGTAGTTCCTGTGAAAGTGTTAAAAGTTTGACGGGTGGGTCCATAAAACATGATGACCACCTGTCAAACATTTAACAAGTTTTTGCCTTTTAAAAAGCAACATTTCAAAAGCAAAAACTAATAAACCACAACACTATAGGACATGTCTCCTATGAGTTAGGAATCCTTATTTATGTTTACTGTGCCTCATGGCCAGGTATTGCCGGGCAGTGTGAAATAACAACAAAAACATATAACACTATCCACTTTAAATGGATGGCATTGTTATATGTTAAGTTTGTGAGCATATTTATTAAAATTTCAACTGTATGATCATTTGTTCATATTACTGAGACTCAACTGTGTTTCATGACCTAGGGCCCGATGTAGGTAAATTAGATTTACCGATTCATAAATACCGAATTTTACCGATTCGGTATTCATGAATCGGTAAATCTAATGTAGGTAATTATTCGGTAAAAAATACCGAATCGGTAGGATTCGGTATTTACCGATTCTGTAATTACAGAATCGGTATTTGTCATTGATTCCTCTGGGCCTTGAAGCCCATAGGATTCAATGGCAGATACCGATTCGGTAATTACAGAATCGGTAAAAATACCGAATTGCCAAGGGGGACAGGGTGTCACTTAGGACACCCTGTTGCACCCCTGTTTCAGGCTTGTGTGCCATGTGACACACATGCATGCCCTTATGGCATGCCTGTGTGCCACATGGCACAGGTGTACATGCACAGATGTGCATGTACACAGGAATTTGTTATTTACCATGGAATAGTATTCCATGGTAAATAACAATTCGGTAAGGGCCTGTGGCACTGATTACAGTGCCACCTACATATTGATTTACAGAATCGGTAAATTTACCGAATCGGTATTTTACCGACTCTGTATATTTACCGAATTGGTAAATTTACCGATTCTGTAAATCAATGGCCCCCTACATTACAAATCCCAAATACCGGTCAGTAACGGCCGAAATCAGACGTTACCGACTGGTATTTGGCGAGCTACATCTGGCCCTTACTCTTTTATGGGAAGCTCAGGTACTATAATTTGGCTTTAAGCTTTATGCTCCTTTGATCTCACTGTTTTCCTCTGAACTTGAACTCTTCATGAGTTCTACTAATTTTGACATTTTGGACCTGTTCTTTTAGAATAGGGTTTTATTTCTTTATGGAATGTGCTTGACGCATTATTTGATTATTTGTTCTAAGCAAACCTTTTCATGAGATTTTTGTAAACTTACTGAAAATGTATTGAATAATTTGAAGAAAATAATTAAAAGAGACTAACTAATTTCTTAGGGAGAATAAAGCTTTTAAAATGTAGTCAAACTGAACTTGAATTGCATTTGAAATTTAGCTTGTCATGCCAAAATTGATTGATGCTAGCAGAATCTATTTGCGCAAAATGTTGGTGCTGTATTGATTAGGGTGATTTGACGCTGGTTGAGATTTCACTTGTGATTGTGAAATTCTTTTGTGTGGATGAATTGCTATTATTTTTTAAGAAGAGCAAACAAGAATTGATATATGATTTGTTATTGGAAAAGTGTTTGTTGTTTTGTGTAGTTACGAGAGAAATTGTAAAGGAGGGTGAGTTGCTGGAGTAGAGTGGGATTATACCTCATAGTGTTTAGTGCTGAGATTGGTTAGTTGGTGTACTTTGGCACTGTGATTGGTTGGTGATGTCAGGGTGCCACGCTGTGATAGGTAACAGTTTTTGTGGATATCGCATTTGGATTTGTTAATAGGATTTTGATGAAATAACAACTGTGACTGAAGAAAATCTGACGTTTACAGAACAGAATCAAAATTTGAATTGACATTTTTCACTTTGCGATTTTGCTAGAAGAACGAAATGTTTTGAAGAATTCTAAAGTTTTGTGAAGAGAGATGTTATAATCCAGTACGGTAGGCTGAAGAGGCACCTCCTGAGGATACGCATACACATTATATGACAAGTGAATTGGAAATACATACATGTTTATGGTTTTGTCAATGGTGCAAGATCACTGAGAAGGAAGGTGCATTAAGATTTCCAAAATATGGTAGAGACAAGAATTTTTGGGAAATTAAAATAAAAATTGTATGAAATGAAACCACCCCCTAGACCTACAAAATATAAGTCTTGAATATATGGGAAAAGGTTGCCAGGGAGAAAGAAAGGTAAACCTACCAGAAAAGAACAAAGAGGACAATGCGTAATTATGCAGATGCTTATTGGTAAACGTCACTGCGGCTCTCGTCGAGGTGGTTATCAAGACTCTGTATTTTGAACTCGTCACTATCCTCTCTTACGATTTGTATCCTGAGTATATTGCTTACTGTTCTATGTTTGCCTTATTTTGCACTGCTCTGTACTTGTTGTGAAGCGCTCCGATACCTTCCGGTCAGGCAAGCGCTATATAAAACTTCCTAAATAAAGAAATAAAAAAATTAAATAAATTGGTGGGAAGAACAGCAGAGATGGGGGAAAGTGACAGTTGAAGGCACTAGATTGTATCCAGCCATTTCTACAGAACTACCAAAGAAAGGGAAGAGGAAAAGGATCCAGAGGAAAGAAAAAGAGGAAAAGGAAATGTGACAGATTGTGATTATGGGGATGATATTTTAGAAGAAATGCTGGTCGCACAACCCCTACCTTATGCAACATCAACTGATAGTACTGAGAGTGGTGCCACAACTAGCAGTACATTAGTCACTGTATCTGTAGAAACTAGAGTGGCATAAATTGAGAGACCCCTTCAAGTACTACAGATTGCCCCACCATGAGTTGCCCAGCACCAGACTGTTCCTCCACGTGTAAGTACGCCTATTATGCATGGCCCAGTGAAAGTGCCTCAACCAGTATTTGTACAGACAGTGCCTAGCCCAGTTGGAAAAGCCCCAGTAAACATTAACCTGACACCAGAAGCTCAAGGAACTGTAGGACGTTTACCTACAACAGGATTTATTTTGATTCCTCAGAATTCACATATCTATGTATGGAGACCACCTCGGACAGTCGAGGCATTAAGAGATGGGGGAATGCTTGTTTTCACAACATCAGTAAAAAAGCGGAGATATTTCGAAGACAGAGAGCACGGAGCAACAAGTTAACTCATTACCTGAAAAGGAGAGACCATTAGATATTTCCAAATTAAAGGTTTAACTGGAAGAATTAATTAAGGGATGTTTAGAATTAGGACATTTGACTCAAAATCAAGAGAAATAACTGATTTACCTCTGCAAAGAAATTACAACATGTGCAGCAATAAGGCATGATAAATTGACTGCATTCTCTCCGAAATATGAGGTTTCCTTTACAAAAAAGTTGCAGGGTTCAATTGGATGATGTAGCAAATGAAACAATGCCTTCTTCAGTAATGTGATTGCACATTACAGACTTAAATGCATTTGTAAATGGAGTGAAGCTGGAAAATTGAAAAGCAAATGGGCAAGAAAACATGAAAAAAGAAAGATCCTGAGTTAGAAGGGGAAAAGAATGGACAGATTGAGGAAGGAGCTTTAGCTTATCCACTGAGAGAAATAGCGGGAGGAGTGTACATCCATGTACCTTGGAGTAGAGATCTTTCAGCTTTTATGAACAATTTCCCAAAATTGAGAGACAAATCTGTGTAGTGGTACACACAAGTTGATCAATTTGTGAACATTTTAAAAATGCTGTGGATTGATTTGAATATATTCTTTGATATTGTGGTACCAAATGAATTTGCGGGTTGAGTGTAAGACTGCTGTACAATGGCCACAAGAAAAACCAGCAAGAATGGCATGCACTAATCCACCATCTCCTGTAGTTATTGAGAAGTATGAAACAGTGATTACTTTCCTGAAAGGCAGAGTTCCTCCAAAGGATCTTGATTGGTTGAAAATTAATCAAATGACACGAGAAGCAAAATAATCAGTTCATCTGTACTATGAGTGGTTGTTGCAGGTATTCCAGCAGCACAGTGGAAGAAAATACCCTGATGAGAAAGACATGGTGATTTTTGTAGCTCAGTTTGTTTTAGGATTGAAATCAGCGATCAGTTCGCATGCAACCCAAAGTGTAATCTGCTGGCAGAGTAAATCACTTGATGAGATCCTGAGGTAGGTGAAATATTGCAGTGATGAGCAACAAATTAAAGAAAAAAAGATTAAAGAAAATTTGTGTTGGCTCAGACAAAATGTACTCAGAAAGGTTTTCAGAATCTTTCTTTTGAAACCAAGGAGGTATGAAAGGTGTTTCTGTTTCACAAACTGGTTTAGAGGGTAATCCAGGAGGAGGTTTTTGTGTTCCACAAGGTAGAGGTAGATGTGTTCCAATTGATCCAGGTTCAGGAATGGAGGTGGAAGCATTGAAGAAAATCACTCCTTGTCACATTGTCACAGTGTCGGGCATTGGAAGAGGAAGTGTAGATATATTCCAGATTTGTTTAACCAATTTTCATTGAGTTTTTATATCAACATTACAGCACAGTGTCATATGCAGTATATCAAGATCAGTTTAACAATATCATGCAATATATACCCGTCCATTGCCTATAGTAATATTGAATTAATTATTTTCATCAGGAGTTATTGGTCCCTGTTATTTTATTTCAACAGTTTGACAGTAACAAAATAATCATCCATTTGTCATGTAGTTCCATTTCATCTATATCCATTATGCTAGATAATTCCCTGTGCACAGCTACAGAATTGTATTGTAAGGCTTTTATAGACCTTGTTGAAATGACGGCGGAACAGGGCCTCTCATATGGAGATGAGGCAGCAGCATTGATTTTAGCAGGGTCTTCCCTATTGGGGGAGTACACACTAACACAAGCACTTACACAGGTGCAGGGATGGGACAGTCTCACAGAACCTAAGAAAACCCAAGTAAAACAATCTTACATGGAGCAATCTTAACTGAGTACCTGAGAACAAATGCGGCCCCCGAGGACTTTTGGTAATCAATGAACCATTGATTTTCCTGGAGGGTGCATCGTCCAGGAGGGACTGTCATTTTTTGCCTGGAAATGCACCAGGAATTGGTTGGTTCTTATTAAGAACACCACCAAAAAGATCTCAGATGTCCTGCTAGTACAGATTCAGACCGGCGAGAACAATCTGAAGACACAAATACATTTGACTGTCTTCAAAAAGGAACTTGAAGAAACTAACAGTGTAGTTAATGATTATATGGACTACCTGGTTTATTCAAAAGTCGGTAAGCTTCAAAAGGATTTAAATACATTTTCCAAAGAAAAATCTGTTAATGTTGATGACGATTACGTCAAACAGAAGGAAAACAAAATATGAAGAGGAACGCACCCAACAAACGTGACACTGAGACATCCAGCTCAGGGAGTGATAGCAATTATAGACCCAGATTCCGAGGTAGAGGCAGTTACAGGGGTCCAAGGTATCGCTTTCGAGGAGGCCATCTGGATATGAGTTTTGGTTGGCCACCCTTGTATCCTCAAATGCAACCTTTACAATACTTCCCTAATCAGCAAACCTTTTTAGGGAGAGGAAGAGGAAGGGGACGGGGCAGACAGAAGAGGGTTCAGTGGGATGATGTCAACCAGAGAGTGACCCTGAGTATGTCCCGGGAGTCAGACCCAGGGAGCAGCAGAGACTAGATCTCATTATGAACCTTAGCGAGATAGCTCTCACAAGGGATCAAGAAACGGTTTTGACACAGGCTTAGGCTTTGTTTCTGCCAACAATGTTGATGAATTCAAGCTTAAATGCGAGTTAGCCAGTTACAGAGTAGATGTTTCTCTGGCAGTTTTTCTAGTCCCTCTCTTTTTTGTGGGTTATAGTGACACTCTACCCTGAACTGAGAGAGGCACTGAACCAAGAGTGGCAATGTTCTCCAGAATACCATTTGGGGACGTAAGAAGGCGAAAGCCATCTATGAGATCTTGAGTCTCATGGTAGATATTAATGCCCCAATTCTCGGTCAGACACTGAAGCAGTACTTTGCCAGTGGTATCCCAGGAGACTTGGTCCTCCAGCAAGTTTGATTGCAAGCACCAAGTAGGGGCCAGAGGCCTCAGCGTGCCCCACTTCAGCTGTAATTGTAATGGGTTGTGATCAGAAAATGTCTTCCCAAGATATTCTGCTCTCAGGGCTTGGAGCCTAGTGGCCAGGTCACAGAGTATACGGTCCAGCCTTAACATGAAAATACTCTGCAGTCGAGTAAATGGAATTCTCTTTCTTACCTGGATATAGCTAGCACCAGTTGTCCAGTAAAAACCAGTGCACTAGCCTTTGGGCCTGGAAAGAGGCAGCTGCCACCACCAGGGAGGATTGAAACAGTGGGTGTTAGCGGACTTGCTGTGTATCCAATATGCAATTAAAATCCTCACCCAAAATTCATGGTATAATGGCCCAGCGCGTAAGTAGATTGGATTATCAAGAGAAGAATTTTGGTTGGGCTATGTGCAGGGCATATAAATTCCCTATGAGAATGGGTTGGCCATCAAGATAACCCACCACCAACACATAGCAGCCTTCTGGGTCTAGTTCTACTGCCATGCTACGAAAGGGAACACCATGTCAAGCCCATACCAGTGCTCCGTGGGCGAACCATGAGTATGTGGTGCAATAGCATTGCCCCTGCCAGCGCCTTTGCAGCCTAAAGTCCTCCACCCCAGCAATGTGTGTCTCTTACAGCAGTGAAATTTGGGCATTTTGCAGTTGAGTATATAGCTGTACTGCATGTCGTTTATGGGACATGTTCATTCCACGGACATTCCATGTCAAAATACTTATGTGTAGATTTAATCCTGATAATGCAAACAGAAATGTGCAAATGCAGAAGGGAATGCAGATGCAAAATATATCAGTACAACAGATGCAGCTCCCAATGCAAAAGCAAGTTCCCAATTATGCAGGTTCTACAAGCTCAAATGGTCTCACAGAATATGAAAAAACACAAGATTTCATTTGAACCAGATGCCATAGGAAAATACAAATACTTTTTTAAACACAAATCAAAATACATTCCCAGCAATTCCCCAACTCAAATAAGAATGCCTTTCAGCAATTTTCTGATTTTGATAATCATGGCCCAGGCTTCAATACGGGTCAGCGACAATGGCTGAAATTTCATCTCTACATGAAGATACTTTTATTTTGTTATTGCTACACTTAGGAACTCCACTCAAAATGTACAAAGATGCACAGAAGGCAACCAGGCTGGAAATAGGAACACAGGTGGGAATTCCAGGCCCAGTCAGTGATGTAGGCGACTGAGCCTACCTAGTAGAGGTAAAATACACAATCATTTCCAATCTCAGATGTCGAAGAAACTGTCAACGGCCACAGTTCTAAAAATGCACCAAAAGGGATTCAAAAATGGTGCTTCTTTAGTTCCTGTGTTCAAGGGACCACAGCCTATAGAATCTATTTCCACATTCATTTAACAAAAAACAAGTATGTCCTTAATGTTTACCACTTTGTATGTCAAGTACCTGCTTCACCTTATTCACAGGTTTAACTTACAAGCACAAATTGTCCTTTTGAAGAGCGTAGAACAATTTTTTAAATGCCAAATAGTTTGTTTAAACGGATAAAAGAACGTACTCACAAAAAGATGTCTGTGTCTTATATCTACACCCAGTGGAAGGGAGGAGGCGAAGAGAGGGAGTTTCAGGTTGGGAATTGCATCAAAGTTCGTGCGCACCCACGATCTTACGCATTTGGGGGATTCCAAAACATTCCTCTGACCCATTACATCCTGAAAAAGTTTAGACAAAGTTTAGACATTAGCTCCTTCGGAAAGCTAACGGGATACCAGAAATACTTACGGGAAAATACGGCAAGAGCTTTCTTCATGGAGCAAAAAACTTTTCTTTTGGTATAAATAAGTTAATTCCATAAATTCAATGGAATTGTCCGATACCTAATTGTGCATTTCGCACAAAGGTGCACACAAAAAGGTCTTTGAATGTCACACGAGAAAATGTACAAAGGTATTCAAGGAGTGTGTCTGGAAACAAAGAGGAGCTTATTTATGAGACCCTTATGCACCACGTAAAGTGGTACATACGGGACACAGTGCTCTCATAAAGATTTCTGAATTTACGCAAAGCCACCTAGTGTGGTTTTCCGTGGTCTCATACACCATGAGTAAAGCGACACAGCGCAAATCGCTGCATCACGTTACTCTGCGCCCGGGATGCATTCCAGGGGCATAGGAGCGGGTTTTCCTATGCAACACCCCAGGAATTTGAAGCTGCCTCAGATTTACAAGTGATGTAAACTTAGGGAATGTCAAATCCGTTTGCCTCCCGAGTTGAGGCGTAATGAGGAGAAGTTTGTTAATTTCTCCTCAATTATGGGAAGAGTAAAACGCCTTGTAGGATTGTTTTTCTGCAGGAAGGTGCGCCTAACTGCACAAAAACTTTCCTGCCAAAACAGTGCCACTGCTGGCAGAAAGGACATGAATGTACTGTATTGCATAAAATTTGGTATATTCCTGCCCTTTCACTTTGGTGTAGGGAAGTGCAGCAAGGTGCTTGGCTATGCTGGCCCTCACCAAAATGCCATAAATGAGGCCACAACTGTTTAAAGTTTCCAGGTGTAATCTGAAGACACATTGTTTTACAATTAAGCATCTGCTTGTCTGGGTGAAGATCTGCCTATTTATTATGAATTAACACCTTGACGATTCCAGCTAATGCTATGGCTGTAAGCCTACTGAAAGCCTACAAATTAGAACTCATTGACATATGCTATATTTAAATGAACAACCATTGTGCAATAGCTCAGTTAACACATAGTTACAGCACAGTGTCCATGGGAAAATACACATAGGGGCATATTTCCTAGAATTGTGGCGCAGGGAAGCCCAGCAAGTTACCTTGCTGCACTGCCCTGCATCACAGGGAAAGGGCAGGAATGCACCTTACTTATCTAATACAGTGCATTCCTGTCCTATACCCCTGTGCTGGTGCCATTTGGGCAACGCAGCGCCAACGCAGGCACCCTTACACAATGTGCAAGTGTGCCTACATTACAGGCAGGATTGTTTTTGCGCAGCACGTGGCATCCTTTCTGCACAAAAACAATCCATAGAGTTGTTTTCCTCTTTCTATGTGTGCTGCAGAATGTAGCACGCAGAAAAAGAGGGAAAATGAGAAGAAATACATATATTTCTTTCATTGCACCTCACCTGGGGAGGCATAGAATATTGTAATGATGAGAAGAGGAACCATCGCACTCCTGGGTAAGTGAATTAGGTGAATTTTCTTCCAAAGAGTAAAAGAGGTAGGGTGCTGAAGATGATCACCTTCTGCTCATAGAGGTGAGAAACTGGAAACATACACGAAGGGTCTAGATGTAAAGCACTTCTGGAACAATGAAAATGATACCAGCCAATATGTTTTCATCATCTTTGGAACGCATAAACGTGGATTAAATAAATTCATATGACGTAATATGATAAAATATATTCAGGAATACATTTTGATAATTGAAGATGATACAGTAGAGTTTGAATTTTTGAAAAACGATTTTCATTGTTCCAGGAGTGCTTTAGATCTACACCCTTCCCGGGGAAGGGCGTTCGTGTATGAGGCATAGAATATTGACACATTACCAGGTTTGCAAGGTCTTGTAGATCTAGGAATGCCCCAAAAACCATGGGAGCTACGTGGAAACACCCACCGCGACCCCATGGAATGCCCCCCTTGTGAAGAGTAAGTATAATTTGCTGCTTTGCTTTACTCCATATTTGTGAAGCCTTGCAGAGCAACGCAAGGTGTCTTTGCGTGGCTTCAGAAGTATGACCGAGAGGTTTGCATCGTGCATGTACCACATTGCGTGGTGCAAGGCTGATGCAAAGCCCTCATAAAAATTTCCCAGTGTACATTTAAGATACACACGTCAAAACATACTTTTCATTTTTGTAACTTAAAGTGAAAATAAAAAGTGCATGTTTTATCTAGCCTAGCTGCAGATTCAATTTGCAATGTATTCCATGGATTGATACAAAAACATGATAACATTTGATTAGAAAGTTCTTTCAAAGCCAAATTTAAAGAGTAGTAGCAGTGTTGTTAAAGATCCAGTTGTAAGACCACAACTTTCTTGCATAAAATTATTTTAGTAGCTTGTGAATAGGAAATATATTCAATTGAAGTTCACCACAGAATGTAATAAATATATCCACATAATTCTTTAAACTTCTTGCCATTTTGCAGTCAGTCTGCAATAAAACATCCTTCATCATTGGTCATTTCGACCAGCATCACACTTTCTAACCATCACTGAGATTTTGATTGACTTTACGGGAACAGCTACAGTATTCTGCATTGAACAAACATCCCACAAAAACACAAAGTTAAGGAACTGAGTAGTCCCCTTAAAAAGGTATTCAAAACAACAGCCACTACCACTCAAGACAAGCTCCAATCTTGTTTTGAATAGAAGCTACATCAGCCCGCAACCAACTTTAAAGGACTCGTACTAACTACAGGCGCATACACTAGCATGAATGAAGTGGCTCTCCTGGTGTCCCTTGCTCGAGTAATGCTGTAATGAAAAAGGGTAAGACTGTATCTCGTACTCATGGCTGAGAACTGAAATGCGCTCAAGAATCTTGTGGTGTCAGAAGATTTGATGAACCACTGTCCACAGTTGTTGCTGTGACCCAACCGTGCTAGAGCTGGTCAAAGCAATATATGGCCTAGGACCTCCCCCTTTATTATCGTGTGCCGTAATCCTGGGAAATGGACTCTTAGGAACAACTCTCGGGTCCCCTGCAAACTACTGTTCACTTATTACGAGATCGATAGATGGACTGTGCACATTTCAGGCCAGATAAGTTTGGCCCTGAACCTGAATCACTTCATAAACTGTGACCGCTCCGCTGTGTTACTGCTGTCACACTCGAACAGCAATCCGTTACTGGTGTAAAGGACCAGGCATGAAATCAGCCGCGGCCCGTGGAGGGAGTTCCGTGGGGCAGAAAGGCGAGGCAGGGAAGGGGCAGGGTTGGGAGTGCTAAACACCGGAATATGGATAATGTGAGGTAAGTAAACAATTTAATAAATAAAACGAATTTCGTAGCGCGCCTGCATCTCAAAATGCGATGCTGGGCGAGCTACGAAATTCTTTTTTTAATTAAATTGTTAACTTACCTCACATTATCCATATTCCGCTGTTTAGCACCCCCAACCCTGCCCCTCCCCCGCCTCGCCTTCCTGCTCCACGGAACTCCCTCCACGGGCCGCGGCTGCATGAAATCATATGGGAATACTTTATTACAAGGCTCCAGCTGCAGTGCTCGATGTAAAACATTTGGATTGACCTCCTTTGAGCTCAAGAGAGGTAGAAGACAATATCCTTAGCATAAGAAAGCCACTAAATCAGACAACATGGCATAAAAACTGACTTACAGGTCCCAGAAAAAAGATTTTCATTCGTCATATTATGAGAAAGCTTCCATCTAATTTTTCTGTACTTATTAGTTTAGCAAGTCGGCAGCTCTGCCTGTGAGCCCACATCCTCTACCTCAAAAGCAGATGATGTTCCACTTGTGAATTAGATCAATGATGCTTTGCACAATTTGACCAATGGGGTGAAAGGCATGTGATAGGGATGGATTTTCAGTGTGTCAACCAGTAGATGATGACTGAGTGACTCAGGGAGGAGGGCTCTACTTCACTTA
Source organism: Lissotriton helveticus (assembly GCF_964261635.1). NCBI lineage: Eukaryota > Metazoa > Chordata > Amphibia > Caudata > Salamandridae > Lissotriton > Lissotriton helveticus. Next base: position 888,412,071 of record NC_136059.1, read on the forward strand.
GACAATACTTTTCTGATCTGAAAGAACAAGATACAGAGAAACGTGCTGTGTTGGCTGACACATGCTTAGTTAACTAGGTAAAAAGGGTCTGGAGCAGCAAGGCTGTAAATCCAATCTGAAAAAATACAGCAGCATTGTTGCAAACCAGAAGGGAAGGACCTTAGTTGGTTTCAAATGACCAATCAAGAGCCAACACCTAATCAGACTAAAAAGGGAACAAAGCCTCACCCCATACTCAATGTTGTGACTTGTTTAAAGTGCCAAAGCAGTAGCATTACAAGACCGATTGTCCTATTAAGGACACTGCACCAGCTGTCATCTTGATAGAGAGAAGGACATCTCTTTGGACATTACCAGCAAAGGTCCACTAGCACTAACCAAAAGACATCTGGGGGAGAGATCCATATGCTTTCAAGCACATTGACCAGCATGCCCCAGAATTTCTACTGGAGGAGATTATCAATGAGTGGAATGTCCCTGCCCTAAGGGACACTTACATTTTAAGAACTATGGCTGAAAGAACATTTCTCAATCAAAGGAGATCAATCGATCAATCAATCAATCATAACACTTGTATAGCGCACTACTCACCCGGGAGGGTCTCAAGGCGCTTGGGGGAAGGGGGTTGCTACTTCTCGAACAGCCAGGTCTTGAGTTGTCTCCTGAAGGCGAGATGGTCCTGGGTCAGCCGAAGGTGGATGGGGAGGGAGTTCCATGAGATTCTCCCTGGTTCCAAAGGAATCAACCTCTGACCTCCTGGTCATGGAAACTGCTCTCCCTTCGTGCAGCTCCGTCATTGCGTCCTTGCACCCTGCACATCCCTACTGGGTTCTGTGTGAGGAGTTTGAGGCCCTCCTCCACCACAGGCCCCTGCCTGCGTCTCATCCCTGGTGGTCCGGTGGGAGAGCCTTTCTCTTCTGCTTGTCTGCTCTGCCAGCCTCCTGTCTGTTTATCTGTCTTTCCATTTTTTTGTCTATCTGTGCCTGCTGTTTTTATCACTTTATGCCTTTTTGTCTGTCTGTTGCATGTTTGTCTCTTTGTGCCTTTTTATACAGTTTCTTCTATTTTCCCATTTTGACTTTGCTCCATTTTCCCACCACTGCTGACCCAGTGGCCCCTCCCCAGCTAGTTCCCGCTCCTGCCTCCTAACTGCTCTCCCGCCCTACCCCTATTCAATGCCGGCTGCTGCGCCAACAGGGTGTGCATGACTTCTGAACTCCTGGTCAGGGAAAGTGCTCTCCCCTCACACAGCTCCATCATTGCGTCCCTTCCCCCTGCACCTCTCTGCTTCCTGGTAGGTGTTTGAGGCCCTCCTCCACCCACAGGCTCCTGCCTGCACCTCATCCATGGGGATCCAGTGAGAGAGCCTTGCTCTTCAGCTGGCCCGCTCTGCCAGCCTACCATCTGTTTTTCTGTTGTTTTACTGTCTTTCCGTTTTTTTGTCTCTGTGCCTGTGTTTTTATCTCTTTGTGTCTTTTTGTCTGTCTGTTGCATTTTTCTCTCTTTGTGCCTTTTTTGTACTGTTTCTTTTATTTTTCCCTTTTTTCCTTCATTCCCTTTCCCTGCCACTGCTGCCCCTGCGGCCCCTCCCTCTCGTGATCCCGCTCCAGCCTCCCAGCTGCTCTTCCTCCCCGACCCCTACATAATGGCGGCCGCTGCGCAGCAGCACCCCTGACAAGCCAAAGGTGCACCAAAGGCAAGCCCATCTGCACCCGTCAAGGACCAGACCGCGACCAGCGACAGAGACCATGGTGCTCCGGCCCCCGCCCCTAAGACTCTGCAACCCTCCATGCGGTCAACCCTAGATATCAATCTGCCAGCTGTTGACGCCGAGTGGCACCCAATGCCAGTACTCCTGCAAATACTGCCGAAACACCTTCTCCCACAGCCGGGCCTGACTGCTACCCCCAACCCACTGGACACCAGCGCACCCAAAGTCCTGAGCTGCATTCTGCTCAACATACACCCTCCGCACAGACACGCAGTAGAATACTGGGATCTCCTCAACAACCTCTCGCTGGACGTTGCCTCCCTCAAAGAGACCTGGACCAATTCCAGTTCTGCACCCAACATCAACCTCGGACTCCTGTCACTACAGAAGACACCATAAAGACCATGAAGAGAAAATACTCCAGAGCCCCAACTGACTGCCGCACTTCTTCCACAAAGCTGTCTCCGCCATAGCACCTGCGTACAATCAACTGCTCCCTCAAAACAGGTACTGTCCCCGATAACTGGAAATGTGCAGAAGTCAAACCCCTCCTCAAGAAGCCCTCCGCAGACCCAACGGACCTCAAGAACTACAGACCCAACCCCCTCCTCCCCTTCAACGCCAAAGCCACTTAGAGGATCATGAACATTCAGCTCTCAAACTTTATAGAATGCAAATCGATCCTCGAACCTCCCAATCCGGATTCCGCAGTAACCACAGCACCGAGACCGCCCTCTAGCCACCACTGACAACATCCACAATCTCATCGACCAAGGCCAAACAACAGCACTCATTCTACTGGACCTCTCAGCAGCCTTCAACACCATCTCCCACCACACACTAGTCGCCAGACTGCACAACGCCTACATACAAGGAACCGCCCCAGACTGGATACACTCATTCCTTGCTGGCCCAAACTCAAAGAATCAGACTCCTGCCCTTCCTATCCCAACCCACAGAGATCAGATGTGGAGTGCCCCAAGGTTTCTCACTCAGCCTCACTCTCTTCAACATCTAAAAGGCCCCGCTCACAACCATTGTCAGAAAACACAGACTCAGTATAGTTTCTTATGCCAACGACATCCAGCTCATCCTCTCCCTCACCGAGGAACCCAACATCACCAGACTCAGCTTCCAGGAAGGAAGGAAGGACATTGCATCCTGGATGAGCAGCAGCTGCTAAAAACTCAACTTGAACAAGATAGAAGTCCTTGTCCCCCTCAACATCAGAGGTACCCCCACTCTTCAAGTATTCAGGAAGAGCCACAAGACCTTGCTCTTGGGACGACACATAGCTGCCCGATATCCCCCCCCAGCGCCTTGAGACCCTCACGGGTGAGTAGTGCGCTTCACGAAACACTGATTGATTGACCTAGTGGCCAGTAGAGGTGACATAGAGTTACCACTGGCAAGGAGAGAGGTAAAATCCAAGGATAAGATGGCAATGATTGATGTAGGGAAGAGGGAGAAATAGGGTGCAGAATGTCTTTTAGGAAATGACTTGATTGTACCTATGTTTGAGCCAGGGCCCAAGACCCACTTGGTGTGGATCATATCAGCTGTACTTAGCTGGGCGCAGACTACACGTCATCCTCAGGTGCAGACCATGATCACTCCAGCTGTGCAAGAAACAAAGAGGATCGTGTAGAGCAGAGTTTGGCAGAATCAGAGAAACACCTGCTTTTTGCCCACCATCCCTGCTCTAGATTGAGATGAGGAGCTTTTGAAGTCCGGCTCGATGCTAAATCTGCAAAGTTTGTTAGCTGCTAGAGGGCCATCCTTAGAGGACTTTTCTTGACACAAGTTGAGTGCCCTATTCTTTTATGTGCCATATGCCCGTTATCCTCACTATGTAAAACACATAGATCAAAATGGTACTATTGCTGTATGTGTGTGTGTATATATATATATATATATATATTCACTGAAAAAACCATAGGTTTCAGGGGCGTTATAGTTAGTTGGATATTTCATTCCTACAAAACCATAGAAATTCCCCTGTTATAGTAGTTCAGCTAACTATAACTCGCGCGCCCGCAATGCACTGCTCATGAATAACATCATATATTACATCACTCATGACATGGTCAGTGACATCACTCATGACATCACTGGTGACATCTCAAATGACATCACTGATGACATCATCCAGTGAATGTGTGTTTTTCTGAAAATTAAATATGTTTTATATATGTATATCTTAAGGTCAAAGGAAGAATAAATGGGTATATAAGTGTCTAAATTGATCATTTATTTGATTGTACAACTGACTGATTAAGTGTATCTTAGTGAATACATGGGTTAGCGAGTAATGTTTAAATATGTAAATATCTGTATCAGTCTCTCACTTTGTGTATAAATTACTGCATGGGTTGGTGAGTAGCTACATGAGTGTCTATATGGGTCATTAGTTGCTTTTTTGAGTATCAGTATGAGTGTGTGAGTGTCTGTGTCTGTATCTCTACCCCAGGAAGTGAGCTTTCTCGTCGCATCCTACAAACCCCCTTCTAACCAGCAAGCCCAAGCACCACCCCCGCACCCCTCACCCCTTTCCCCGATTCAAGTCATCCCTGGAATGAGGAGAGACCCGCCCCACCGAAAAGCCACCAGACCCCCAGCCTATCTCTCCTCCTTACCCAGAGCTAATTCTGTCAACCCGAACTCCAATGCAGGCCCCCCATTAACTGCATGCTTATCAACTGCAGATCCGCCGTCAAACATGCAACGGAATTAGCCAAAACCATCCTCTCCCATGACCTAGATGTAGCCTTCATCACTGAAACTTGGCTGAACACCTTATCCCCTCCCATCTTGGACACGCTGGTGCCGCCCGGCTTCTCACTTATCCACAAAGACAGGCCCATACGCAAAGGAGGTGGAATAGCAATTATCCACAAAAGTGACCTCTCCGTCACTGAATCCCCCTCCTTCCGCTGTAACTCCTTTGAATGCCTTTTGGTTAACCTCAATTCGCCCTACTATAGCCCACTTCCATGCCTTCTCCTTTACCACCCTCCAGGCAACGCTATTGAATTTGGCGATCAGCTGTCGGATCTGATCACTCAAACCGCTCTCAACAGCGACTTCAGAATAATTCTGGGCGACCTCAACCTAAGATGGAATGAAACCAAAAACCCGCTCATCCAATCGCTCACCTCCCTTCTACAAGACCATGATATGATCCAACACTGTTCAGAGGAAACCCACCATAGAAGAGCGATCCTAGACACAATCATTGCAGACAAAAAGACAATTTCGATTGACCACATCATCGCAGTGGACTGGTCAGACCATCACGTCATCCTCTTTCATATCAAACACTCGGCTCTATCCCTCCCACCCACCCAAACCTCCCCCAAGTGGGTCAGAAACATATCGAGAGTCCCCCCTGACAAGCTAGTAGATGCTCTTAGCTCACTCCTCCCGAACTCGTCGGAGCTCCTCTCAACCACAGAACTCACCTCGCTCTATCTTTCCAACCTGGAGCGCGTCCTGGATCAGCTGGCACCTATAAAACAAAAAAAAAAACAGAAGCATCCCCTCCAGGTCTTGGTTCTCCACTGACATCAACGAAGAGCGAAGACTCCTAAGATCCATGGAAAGAACTTGGAGGAACAACCCCACCACCCTCAACAGGGAACAACTCAAGGCAGGTCGCAAAACCTACTTTAATCATATCAAGAGCAAAAAGTCATCCTTCTTCTGCTCTGGACAAGGATAAAAACCGCCCCAAAGAACTCTTCAATATCATCCATTCCTATGATAGACAGCTTGGCAGCGTCCAAATCCCAATGTGACGACTTTTCTAGCTTCTTCAACGTAAAAATTGCTTCAATTGACCGATCTTTCAGCGACATGCCCACCGCCCTCACAGAGTCACTTCCCACTGCTACTACCCACTTAAGGCCAGCAACCGCAGCCACTCGCTGGTCTTCCTTCCAACCTATCCAAATTGAAGCGATAAGCAATCTCATTGCCACCGCTAATCCCTCGTCACACTTCCTTGATCAGCTACCCCTGAGACTGACCAAAGACCTAAAGCTCACTCTAGCCCCTATCTGGGCCAAGATCATCAACAGCTCTCTGAGCGATGGCTCCATTCCTGACTGCCTTAAACTAGGTCAAGTCATGCCACTCGTAAAAAAACCCGGCCCTGACCACAAGGTCATGAACAACTTCAGACCAGTTTCGAACCTTCCGCTCGTTTTGAAAATTCTGGAAAAATGTGTGCTGTCTCAGCTAACCCATCACCTAGAGAACACAAAACTTCTTGACCCACACCAATCAGGGTTCAGAAAGGGCTACAGCACAGAAACAGCAATCCTCAATGTGCTGGATGATTTACACATGTCGCTCGACTCCAACCAATGTAGCCTTCTCATCCTCTTAGACCTATCGGCGGCGTTTGACACAGTGGATCATACCCTGCTACTCAATGTCCTCCAGAAGAGAGCGGGTTTGGAAAAGACAGTTCTCAAATGGTTCGCCTCCTTTCTCAACAACCGCAAACAAATAATCAAAAATTAAAAGATTCAAATCGGAACCCCTCCCCATTACTAGAGGAGTCCCACAGGGGTCAGTACTCTCTCCACAACTTTTCAACATCTATATGGAGCCCCTCACTGCAATTCTAAGGAACTCCAACATCCCCTTCCACCTCTACGCGGACGACACACAACTCTACCTGGAAACCACTTCGGTCGCAGACATCCACAGATTGAACAGCACTCTCACAGAGGTCCAACATTGGCTCTCATCCAACCACAAACAAAGAAAAATAACAACAAAAGAGTGTTACTTGGTTGAAGAATACACAAGTAATGGAGCACAAGAGAAAAACAACGCCCATTAGGTTTGTTTAGAAAGCCCTCACTCACTGACCTGGTCGGTGACATGCTTCATTATCGGGCCCCACTGGGTGTGACCGAATGTCACCCCAGTGTGCTACAACACCGGATTTACTGCGGAGCGGGTAATGTGAAGATGTGAAGGCTAAGTGAAAGATTGTGTGAAAAGAGTGATACAGTGAATTAAAAATGCCTTGAATGTATCAAAATTGATTTAATGACTGATCAACAAGGACATATTAAAAATGTGTTGGTAAACATGGCCAACTAAATTGAATGGTCTGTTTCCAATATCATTACGTGACGGTCAACATGTTTCTGCCAATATTGGTGTAATTAACCTGGCATTCGTCAGGACCTATGGTGAATAAACCCCGGCGGTATGGGCACGCTAAGGCCCACCCTACCAAGGGACGTGAAAGTTAAAAAAGTCGTCTGTGAAAGTGCAATGAGGAGGGGGCCACACCGAACAAAAAACGGGAGGCACACACCCCACCAGTCTCTGGATTAGAGACTTTAAAAATTAGGAGCACCTATGGAGGCAAATGACACAGACAAACATAGAGAGACAAACAAACAATTAGTTCTTGAACTCAAGTTATTTTTTGTAAATACTGTGACTTGTGCTCGTGCGGAATGGCAAGTGCACAATACCGAACTAGTTGTAAAGTTAAGTGGCACCGCCTGAGGGTGTGTATTTAAAAGCAATGCAAAATAGCAGTTCACTGTGCTGCCGAACTATAACGGAGAGTCTATGTCAATGGACATGAAATTCTTTTGTTTTGGGTCCAACCCCGTCACACTAGGGGCGAAGGTGCTGCCCATCGATGTACCAGAGCATTGAAGAAACAGGTGTCCTTTAGATGCAAAAAAGTTCTCTTTAAGCGCAATGGTGGCACAGTCTATTATAAATTCTCTGGGAGTGGTATATTCCCAGGTAACTGAATTGAGAGCCGAACTCAATACTTTGATGGTCTCATCTTGCGGGATACTTGTATAAAGGCTCTCTCTATCTAGAGTCGGTAATATCACTGAGTCTGCTTCGAAGGACAGAGTTTGTAGTTGGTGAAGCAGGCTTTTTGTGTCCTTTAAATATGTGGGAGTATTTTGAACGATTGGTCTCAAGAAGTGGTCACAGAAAGTGGACAGGGGTTCTAATAAAGACCCAATGCCTGGCACTATCGGCCGGCCCGGAGGTGGCATTTTGTTTTTGTGGGTTTTGGGGAGAGTGTAAAAATAAGGGCCAATACGTTTGCTGGTAGAAAGATGTGCAGCACCTCGCCCCTAGTGTGGCGGGGTTGTATGTCTCTGATTTTGAGGCCAAAAATATTCAATCCATCACCAACCCCTTTGCTAGTGACATCTTTTTTTGGAAGCGCTACATAGATGATGTGCTCCTCATCTGGCAGGGGAGCATTGAACGCCTGATGGACTTTCTAGTATGGGTTAACACCATCGATAGATACCTGAGATTCACCCATACAGTAAGTACTACTGAAGTGGTAATCCTTGACATAGTGATAACAAACATCGTAACGTCTTTGACCACCAGAACTCATTACAAAACCACTATGAAAAAAAATCTGCTCCAATTCACCAGTTTCCATCCACGCCCTTTGAAAGAAAATTTACCCTATGGCCAATATCTAAGGATTAGGCGCAATTACAGCAGTATTGATGACTTTAGACAGCAATCAACTGACCTAACTGCGAAACTACAACAAAGAGGTTACCCTAATCATATCCTAACCAAAGGATTTAAACGGGCACGCAATCAACCCCGTGAAGTTCTACTGGAATCATCTGACAGAATCCCGGGGGAACCTCCCCTCACATGTGTCACCACCTACAGTACCTTGTACAATCTGATGAAGAAATTGATTAATAAAAGCTGGAAAATAATCACCAGTACCAAGAAGAACTGGGAAAAACCACTCTTTTCGTTTAAGAAAGGACACAGTCTGAAAGATTCTCTGGTCCACACCAGACCCAAAGAACCCATTGCAATGCCAATACGCAGTATCACCGATACGTGGAACCTACCTAGGGTCACTGGGCATTATCCATGCTCTAATTGCTCTGTCTGTCACCTGACGACGGCGACAAAATCCTTATCTTTGGAACCAGGCAAAACATGGTGGCAAAAGTCACACACTAATTGTAACTCTGCCAATGTTGTCTACCTGATCACATGCCCCTGTTCGTACCGATACATAGGTATGACAACAAGGAAGGTCAAACAGAGGGTATGTGAACACAGGAGTAACATTAGGTGCAAAAAAGCCAAAACCAAGATGAGCGATCATTTTCTACAAGCCAACCATACAACCAATGACCTAAGATGGACTATCATCGAACAGCTCACTGAAGGCTCTAACATTGCTGAGAGACTTTTTGAGAAGGAGCAGAGGTGGGTGTACCGGCTTGGCACCGACCGTGATGGTCTGAATGATGACATACCATGGGGCTCAATCCTGAAGTGAATAACACTCCCTTGAATTGATTTGGCTGACTTAGATTGGTTCCCTGGAATCAATCAGTTTTTCCATTCGGTTAACACTGAATATGGCTAGCCCAGTGATTGGCACACTTCAATAGATCTGCATTGAATGATCCGACCCAGTATTTTAAGTCCCTGACTGATTGCTTGTACGTGGCTGTAATCAGAGATCTGTTCTTTGGCCCATTGACCAGAAAATGCCACTGCCTGTCACCGCGTAATTTTATAGCTTACTATTAACTCAGACAAAATTATAGGATTCTTGTTTTCCTATGAATTCGCTTTCAATCGTAATACCTCTTTGCGTCCCATTTTAATGTAATTGTCTTAGTTATGAGCTGAGACAGATGCATCACCCATTGTGACTACCATGTGGTGTCCGTCCCCTTACAATCACTTGAGTAAAGTTTTTTGATCCTCTGCATCGAAAGAAGTGCATCTGCTCGCTAGCTTCGGAGCAGTGACGCGGTTGTACTGTCATCGGCGGACCGCGCACATTGGCTCACTCCGCGCATGCGCATCCAAACCACGCCCCAATCCGGAAATGCGAGAGTTGCCGGACCAGCTCTCGCTACTTAGGCAGACCTTTGTCTACCGGGTCTCGATAGTCGAGACTCGGTTCAGAGGGATCGAACAGGTTCACACACGGGTGCCTGGCGTCGAGGGCGTGAGTGTTTCCCTGGCCATATAACCAGCACAAGCTAAGTACTTCCAAGGCTTCTTTTAATAGTTTGTCCCGTTGTTTGTCTCTTTGCAGGATGTGCTGAATACGCCGTCACCCCCCTCCCGCGGTCTATGTGGTGACATTGTTTCACCTGTAAAGTGAGAATTATCGCATCAGTATCCCTTCATTTTGGGGGTTAGCGGTCACTGGCCCTTGGCCCATTGATCCGGTAGTCACACAGTTTGAATGTACTTTGTGTTCCTAATAGGCTGACTACCCTAGCTTCCATTTCCCATTATGTCACGTATTTCTTGACTCCCTCTTGGCGCATGGAAACATACACGCGCACTGGTGGACCCAAAACAAAAGAATTTCATGTCCATTGACATAGACACTCCGTTATAGATCGGCAGCACAGTGAACTGCTATTTTGCATTGCTGTTCAATACACACCCTCAGACGGTGCCACTTAACTTTACAACTAGTTCGGTATTGTGCACTTGCCATTCCGCACGAGCACAAGTCACAGTATTTACAAAGAATAACTCGAGTTCAAGAACTAATTGTTTGTTTGTCTCTCTATGTTTGTCTGTGTCATTTGCCTCCATAGGTGCTCCTAATTTTTGAAGTCTCTAATCCAGAGACTGGTGGGGTGTGTGCCTCCCGTTTTTTGTTCGGTGTGGCCCCCTCCTCATTGCACTTTCACAGACGACTTTTTTAACTTTCACGTCCCTTGGTAGGGTGGGCCTTAGCGTGCCCATACCGCCGGGGTTTATTCACCATAGGTCCTGACGAATGCCAGGTTAATTACACCAATATTGGCAGAAACATGTTGACCGTCACGTAATGATATTGGAAACAGACCATTCAATTTAGTTGGCCATGTTTAGCAACACATTTTTAATATGTCCTTGTTGATCAGTCATTAAATCAATTTTTGATACATTCAAGGCATTTTTAATTCACTGTATCACTCTTTTCACACAATCTTTCACTTAGCCTTCACATCTTCACATTACCCGCTCCGCAATAAATCTGGCGTTGTAGCACACTGGGGTGACATTCGGTCACACCCAGTGGGGCCCGATGATGAAGCATGTCACCGACCAGGTCAGTGAGTGAGGGCTTTCTAAACAAACCTAATGGGCGTTGTTTTTCTCTTGTGCTCCATTACTTGTGTATTCTTTAACCAAGTAACACTCTTTTGTTGTTATTTTTCTAGTTATAGTGGGGACTAAGAGTGTTACGGATGTATGACGTTACAATGCACACTTTTACAACGCATACCTTTCAATGCATTTTTAACACCGCAACATCCATTACAACGCACACCATTACAACGCATACCATAACAGCGAATTCTTAAAAAATACCTTTACAACGCATTCCACTACAACGCATACTACATTTACAACGCATACCATTACAACGCATTACATTACATTACATATAAGGTAAGTGTTGTATAGTGTAGGGGTTAAAATTAATATTCTAACTCCAGGGGGTACAACAGTAGGGAAAGTTTTGGATAGTGTAGGGGTTAAAATTACTATTCTAACTCCAGGGGGTGCAACAGTAGGGTAAGTGTTGGATGGTAAGTTTTGCGTTGTAATAGTATGCGTTGTAATGACTGCGTTGTAATGGTATGCGTTGTAGTGGTATGCGTTGTAGTGTCATGTGTTGTAATGACTGCGTTGTAAATGTATGCGTTGTAATGGATGTTGCGTTGTAAAAGTTTCGTTGTAATGGTAGTGCGTTGTAAAAATTGCATTGTAAACGTTGTATACCGAGTGTTACTCCTTCCCTACCTCTCTTTTTGTTGATTTCTCATCCAACCACCTCAAACTTAATGAAGAAAAGACAGAAGTACTCCTCATCTCAAATAAAGATGAAAACCCCCAAATACTTGATTGGCTCAGAGCCTTAAACACCCTTTATGTTCCTCTTGTACCTACAACCTCCGTCAAATCACTGGGGATCACTTCTGACCCCAAACTGGAAATGAAAGAACACATCTCTAAAACTGCCAAAAGTGCTTTCCTTAACCTGAAACTTCTCTACAAACTGAAACCCTTCCTCCCCACGAAAGACCTGACACAGGCCACTCAGGCACTGGTACTCTCCAGAATTGACTATGGCATTGCTACTCTGACTGGAACAGCCAAACCACACCTGGGACCTCTGACAACGAACCCTCAACACCGCAGCTAGAATGGTCACGGGAACTAAGAAATATGAGCACATCACCCCGGCTCTTAAGGATCTGAGGTGGCTCCCTATTGACCAACGAGCCAGCTTCCGCACAGCTTGCCTCACACACAAAGCCCTGCATACAGGCAAACCAGATTATCTGGCCAACAAACTCAAAAGAGCCGGTCAGTCTAGGAACCTCAGAAGCTCAACAACACGCTCCTACTAATTCCTCTGAAATCACAGAAACATAAAACATCTAGTAAGTCCTTTGCGGGTAATGCTCCCAAGATATGGAACTCCATCCCCCCCACATCAGAATGACCGCCTCCTTCCCGAAATTCAAGATGCTACTCAAAGCCCTCTTCCTTGAGCGGGCTGGATCGTAACAGGAACCCCTCGTTTGACTTTGATAGATCTCTATCTCTTTGCTCCTAGAGAGAGCCGGATGACCCACTCTTGATCTCGGCCATGTTGTGCGCTCATGTTGCTATTGTACAGACTTTTATTTGCCCCTGTGCTCCCTGCCCTGCTTACATCCTACTTGTCTTTTTGATGCTTATTTGTATTTGATGTGAAGCACTCTGATACCCTCGGGTGCAGCTAGCGCTATACAAAACTTAAATAAATAAATACAAAAATATTACTTAGTGCATAGATGCATGAATGAGTGAGTCACTATTTGTATGTGTTAAAGACAGTATGTGCGCAGGACTGCATGGGTGGATGAGTCTGTGTATGGGTGTGTTAGTGAGTGATTGACTGTCCCAATAGTGTCTTTATGAGTAACTACATATGTTTTAAACTAGTATATGTCAGTATTTGTGTATATTAGTGAGTATATGTGAGAATAAGAGATTGGAAGAGATCCTGTATATATAAGTATTTGTTTTTATAAGTGATGGTTTAAGAGAGTCAGAATGTGTAAGTTTCTGTAGACGTAAGTGTGGTGGTGTGTGTATAACTGTACATGCAAGTAAATGGATGATTGATACTTTGTTTGCATGAGTGACTATGTGTGTGAATAACTCTATGGATGAATGGTGGTGTGTAACAGGATGTATAGGTATATGAGTAGATATGATGAGTGAGTACATGTATGAGTGACTGTATAGGACTGTTAGTGGATGAGTGGATGTGTGTATAGATCTTGGAATTACTGAATATGTGTATTGTAACTAGTATTGGTATGTCCATTGCTTTGAAAATGTTAGTTTGTATTTTTGAGTGTGTGTATCAAAGGTTATATCAAGGTAAGAGGAGGTTTGCCACTCTATCACACGGATGATGTCATCAGTGATGTCATCAGTGATGTCATGTAATATGTGACGTCATCAGCAGTGCATTGCGGGCGCGTGAGTTATAGTTAGCTGAACTAACTATAACGGGGGAATTTCTATGGTTTTATACATATAAAATGTCCAACTAACTATAACGCCCGTGAAACCTATGGTCTTTCAGAGAATTTCTAAGGGTTTTTAAATGCTAATTTCTAACTATAACATGCCTGAAACCTATGTTTTTTTCTTTTTCAGTGATTTTCAAAGGTTTTTTGAATGCTAACTTCTAACAACAACGTGCCTGAAACCTATGGTTTTTTCAGTGAATTTCAAATGCTTTTAAAATGCTAGTTTCTAACTATGCCTACAGATGTTGGACATGTGAAGAAAGTAGAAAAAAAAGACAGAAAGAAGCAAAAGAAATGCAGAAAGAGGCAACAGAAGTCCACAAAGATAAAGAAAAGTGCAGGAAGAAGCAAGACATGTGCAGAAAGAACCAACAGATGAGCAGAAAAAGGCCATGTTGTAAAATCATCCTGTACCCACAACTTTTTCACATGGGTACTGGTGGTAACTGACTCTGACTAACCAGGCCTAGAGCCAGTGCTATCCTAAAAGACACTTAGAATACAGTGAAAACACCTACATACACTAGGGAACACTATGCATTGGGGTACCCCTGTGATTAGCATGACCTCCTCTATAAGGCCCTAGTACATAATAGGGCAGGAGGATTAGAACTACCTCTTAAAATGCACCACGGGGGGCGTTTCCACAGTGGTGAAGGGCGGGAGGAGCCTGAGGTGACATGTGTGAAAGCACGCTCTGTGGAGCGTTTTAAGTTGGGGAAATAATTTCCCTTCAATCCTGAGGGTCGCTGGGGTCCAACTAGCCCACTAGGTACCTCCAGTAAGTGCCACATAGCTGCGCTGCACAGAGGTGTAAAAAGGGGTGTGGCTGGACCACCTCTCTTCAAGGCAGGCCTGTGGCACTTGCTAAAGGTACCTGGTGGCCCAGTTGGTGCCCAGGGTCCCTCATGATTCAAGGGGACTTAATTCCCCACCTTAAAATGCGCCACAAGGCGTTTGCACATGTCATGTCTGCCCCCACCCTTTACAAGTGTGCAATGGCACCCTGTGGCACATTTTAAATTGGGGGATTAAGTCCCCTTGAATCCTGAGAGTCCCTTGGTCCAACTAGCCCACCAGGTACCTCAAGTAAGCATCACAGAGCTGCATTGCAGAGAGGGGGTCCGAGGCGTTGCCCCATTTTTACACCTCTCTGCAATGCAACTCTCTGGCACTTACTGGACGTAACTGGCGGGTTAGTTGGCCCCCAGGGACCCTCAGGATTCAAGGGGACTTAATTCCCCAGCTTATAACGCACAACAGGGCGCGTTTGCACACTTGTAAACTCAGGCCACGCCCCTTCCCTGCACCAATGAGCAAAAGCACTCCCTGGTGCATTGTAAATTGGGGTTTAAGTCCCCTTGAATCCTGAGGGTTCCTAGGGGCCAACTAGTCCACCAATTACCTCCAGTAAGCGCCTCAGAGCTGCATTTCAGAGTAGTGTAAAAAGGGTCATGGCCTGGACCACCTCTCTGCAATGCAGCGCAGTGACGCTTACTGGAGGTAACTGGTGGGCTAGTTGGCCCCCAGGGACCCTAAGGATTGAAGAGGAGTTAATACACCAACTCAAAACCCGCCACAGGGTGTGTTTGCACACATGTCACCTCAGGCCTCACCCCCTCCCTTCATCACTGTGCAAGCGCACCCTGTGGCACATTTTTAGTTGGGGAATAAAGTTGACCTGAGGGTCCCTGGGGTCCAACTATCTCACCAGGTACCTCTAGTAAGCTCCACAAAGCTGCGTTGCAGAGAGGTGTAAAAAGGGGAGTGGCCTCTGAACACCTTTCTGCAAGGCAGATCCCTGGAGCATACTGGAGGCACCTAGTGGGCTAGTTGGCCCATAGGGACCCTCAGTATTAAAGGGGAATTAATTCCCCAACTTACACCTTGCCAGGAGGCACGTTTGCACAGTGGTGAAGGAAATGGGCGGGGCCTGAGGTGACATGTGTGAAAACTTGCCCTGTGATGCGTTTTAAGTTCGGGAATTAATTCCTTTTCAATCCTGGGGGTCCCTGGGGGCCAAATAGCCCACCACTTACCTCCAGTAAGCGTCACTGCGTTGCGTTGCAGAGAGGTGGTCCAGGCCATGACCCTTTTTACATCACTCTGCAACGCAGCTCTGAGGCGCTTACTGGAGGTAAGTGGTGGGCTAGTTGGCCCCCAGGAACCCTCAGGATTCAAGGGACCCCATCCTCGGGGCATGGCCACATTTAAAAAAATATATTTTTAAGGAGGGGGGCTGCATAGTCCCCCTCCTCAGGCCACTTAAGGCCCCGGGGACCCCATCCCCATCCCCCGGGGCCGGCCTGCCTCCTTTTTTTTGTTGTTTTTAAATGTTTTAATTTTAAATGTTTTAACTATTTCGGGAAGGGGGCCGTAAGGCCCCCCTCCCGGGCCACTTCTGGCCCAGGAGACCCCATCCCTCAGGGCCTGGCCCTCTCTGTTGGGGACTGTAGGGGGGTCCCCAAGCCCCGCACGGTCCCTGCCGGCTCCCTGCGTCCTGCAGGAGCCAGCATTGCTTTTCTGCATGGGGAGCAGCTAACATGCTGCTCCCCATGTAGAAAAGCAATCAGCTTTGGGTTTTGAAAGTGAGAGCAGGTTTCCTGCTCCCTCTTTCAAAAACCAAAGCAGTTTGCTATGGTAGGGCGGGAGCCGCAAGGCTCCCGCCCTACCATAGCAAACGACAGTGTCCCGGGGTGGGCACCCTGGGACACTGCAGGAGCCGGCCCTGGGGGGGTGGCGGTCCCCAGGGCCACCACAAGGCAACACTTAATAGCCCCAATTTAAATATGTAGTGCCCCGGGGAGGTGGCGGTCCCCGGGGCATATGGGAGTGCTTGAGTCCCCCACACAGGTTTTTTTTGTTAAAAAGATGTCCTGGGGAGTGGGGGCCCCCGGGGCTGCGGGGGGCCATGAGCCCCCGCATACATCATGTTAAAGCCCCAGGGCGTGGCGGTCCCCAGGGATCGGGGGGCCTTAGAGGCTCCCATCATTATACAATTAAGCTCCAAGGGGTGGCGGTCCCCGGGGCTGCAGGGGGCTGTGTGCCCTCCCGCTATAATACATACTTTGCCCCAGGGGTGGCGGTCCCCGGGGCAGTGTGGGGGGAATTGCCCCCCATACTTTATTTTTATAAAGACCCCAGGATTTGGCCCCCCGGGGGCTAATTAACATTAAAGCGCGGGAGCCCACGCTTTGGTTTTTTGGGGATTGGCAGGGTACGCACATCCCGCGATTTAAAAAAAAATATATATCTTTTTTTCTGGGCCTTTGGGGTCCTTGTGGGACCCACTAAGCAGGCCAAGGGGGTCAGGGTATTTCTACACTGCCCCTTTTCTTGTTTTTCGCGTTTCTTTTTCTGTTTTCTTGTGCCTCTGTAGATGGCTGCCAACACTTCCTGGTTTGGATTGTTGACAGCCAACTAGCATAAAGCTCGTGCTCGTGCTCGGGAGGATACGCGTACAGTACTTCGTCCATAGATATATCTATGATTTTACTTTTGATTTTCTCAGGAAATACTACACGGATTTACACCATTTAACAAAAAGCGTAATCTGCGAACCAAACTCTACCTTTTTGCCAAATTTGGTGTAATTCCGTTGAGCAGTTCGGGCTGTAGCCTCACTTAAAAGTCCCTATGGAAAATTGCATGTCGAAAACATGTTTTGGGATCCCCCTTTTTATCGGCCCCACTTGACAAATCAACCCAAAACTTTCAGGATAGGAGCGGAGCGGAGCGCCCCATCAACCGGCGCCAAAGTTATTCTAAATGGAATGTTGCGGATTTTCTATGGAAACTAGGTCCTAACTATAACTACCTACTGGCGACCACCAGTAGGTAATATATATATATATATATATATATATATATATATATATATATATTCCTCCCAACTTGTCCTGTAGCTGCAGGATCGCACACAACGGGGCATTTATGAACCCTCCGGTTTTTCTTGCCTCATGCTGCTTGACTTTGATTTGCCCCCACATTAATAGCAAGCCGACGCGTTTCGAGGCTCTGCGCCTCTTCTTCCAGGGCTGGGACAAAGGAAACTGAGAGCTCACCTCCTTGTTGTTCCTTCTTTTATTTCTCGTGTCCCCGTGACATTACATTCATCACTAAGCATTGTGGGACATCGAGTTCAGGTGGTGAGTGTGTCATTCATCCCTAAGTGGGTTCAGTTTCCCATATGTCCATCATTAAAGCTTCATTAAATCCTTCTAGTAAGGCTGGCATTTCAAAAGCAGGCTTCGTTCTGCATATAAAGTCCCGTGCAAAGCGTCAGTGAGAACGTCTCACTAGCACGCCTCCAACAACACTGGAGTGGTGCGACTCCCCACGACCAGGACAGCCGTGCGTAACATTCCTCCCAACTTGTCCTGTAGCTGCAGGATCGCACACAACGGGGCATTTATGAACCCTCCGGTTTTTCTTGCCTCATGCTGCTTGCCTTTGATTTGCCCCCACATTAATAGCAAGCCAACGCGTTTCGAGGCTCTGCGCCTCTTCTTCCTGGGCTGGGACAAAGGAAACTGAGAGCTCACCTCCTTGTTGTTCCTTCTTTTATTTCTCGTGTCCCCGTGACATTACATTCATCACTAAGCATTGTGGGACATCGAGTTCAGGTGGTGAGTGTGTCATTCATCCCTAAGTGGGTTCAGTTTCCCATATGTCCATCATTAAAGCTTCATTAAATCCTTTTAGTAAGGCTGGCATTTCAAAAGCAGGCTTCGTTCTGCATATAAAGTCCCGTGCAAAGCGTCAGTGAGAACGTCTCACTAGCGCGCCTCCAACAACACTGGAGTGGTGCGACTCCCCACGACCAGGACGGCCGTGCGTAACATTCCTCCCAACTTGTCCTGTAGCTGCAGGATCGCACACAACGGGGCATTTATGAACCCTCCGGTTTTCTTGCCTCATGCTGCTTGCCTTTGATTTGCCCCCACATTAATAGCAAGCCGACGCGTTTCGAGGCTCTGCGCCTCTTCTTCCTGGGCTGGGACAAAGGAAACTGAGAGCTCACCTCCTTGTTGTTCCTTCTTTTATTTCTCGTGTCCCCGTGACATTACATTCATCACTAAGCATTGTGGGACATCGAGTTCAGGTGGTGAGTGTGTCATTCATCCCTAAGTGGGTTCAGTTTCCCATATGTCCATCATTAAAGCTTCATTAAATCCTTTTAGTAAGGCTGGCATTTCAAAAGCAGGCTTCGTTCTGCATATAAAGTCCCGTGCAAAGCGTCAGTGAGAACGTCTCACTAGCGCGCCTCCAACAACACTGGAGTGGTGCGACTCCCCACGACCAGGACGGCCGTGCGTAACATTCCTCCCAACTTGTCCTGTAGCTGCAGGATCACACACAACGGGGCATTTATGAACCCTCCGGTTTTTCTTGCCTCATGCTGCTTGCCTTTGATTTGCCCCCACATTAATAGCAAGCCGACGCGTTTCGAGGCTCTGCGCCTCTTCTTCCTGGGCTGGGACAAAGGAAACTGAGAGCTCACCTCCTTGTTGTTCCTTCTTTTATTTCTCGTGTCCCCGTGACATTACATTCATCACTAAGCATTGTGGGACATCGAGTTCAGGTGGTGAGTGTGTCATTCATCCCTAAGTGGGTTCAGTTTCCCATACGTCCATCATTAAAGGTTCATTAAATCCTTTTAGTAAGGCTGGCATTTCAAAAGCAGGCTTCGTTCTGCATATAAAGTCCCGTGCAAAGCGTCAGTGAGAACGTCTCACTAGCGCGCCTCCAACAACACTGGAGTGGTGCGACTCCCCACGACCAGGACGGCCGTGCGTAACATTCCTCCCAACTTGTCCTGTAGCTGCAGGATCACACACAACGGGGCATTTATGAACCCTCCGGTTTTTCTTGCCTCATGCTGCTTGCCTTTGATTTGCCCCCACATTAATAGCAAGCCGACGCGTTTCGAGGCTCTGCGCCTCTTCTTCCTGGGCTGGGACAAAGGAAACTGAGAGCTCACCTCCTTGTTGTTCCTTCTTTTATTTCTCGTGTCCCCGTGACATTACATTCATCACTAAGCATTGTGGGACATCGAGATCAGGTGGTGAGTGTGTCATTCATCCCTAAGTGGGTTCAGTTTCCCATATGTCCATCATTAAAGCTTCATTAAATCCTTTTTGTAAGGCTGGCATTTCAAAAGCAGGCTTCGTTCTGCATATAAAGTCCCGTGCAAAGCGTCAGTGAGAACGTCTCACTAGCGCGCCTCCAACAACACTGGAGTGGTGCGACTCCCCACGACCAGGACGGCCGTGCGTAACATTCCTCCCAACTTGTCCTGTAGCTGCAGGATCGCACACAACGGGGCATTTATGAACCCTCCAGTTTTTCTTGCCTCATGCTGCTTGCCTTTGATTTGCCCCCACATTAATAGCAAGCCGACGCGTTTCGAGGCTCTGCGCCTCTTCTTCCTGGGCTGGGACAAAGGAAACTGAGAGCTCACCTCCTTGTTGTTCCTTCTTTTATTTCTCGTGTCCCCGTGACATTACATTCATCACTAAGCATTGTGGGACATCGAGTTCAGGTGGTGAGTGTGTCATTCATCCCTAAGTGGGTTCAGTTTCCCATATGTCCATCATTAAAGCTTCATTAAATCCTTTTAGTGAGGCTGGCATTTCAAAAGCAGGCTTCGTTCTGCATATAAAGTCCCGTGCAAAGCGTCAGTGAGAACGTCTCACTAGCGCGCCTCCAACAACACTGGAGTGGTGCGACTCCCCACAACCAGGACGGCCGTGCGTAACATTCCTCCCAACTTGTCCTGTAGCTGCAGGATCGCACACAACGGGGCATTTATGAACCCTCCGGTTTTTCTTGCCTCATGCTGCTTGCCTTTGATTTGCCCCCACATTAATAGCAAGCCAACGCGTTTCGAGGCTCTGCGCCTCTTCTTCCTGGGCTGGGACAAAGGAAACTGAGAGCTCACCTCCTTGTTGTTCCTTCTTTTATTTCTCGTGTTCCCGTGACATTACATTCATCACTAAGCATTGTGGGACATCGAGTTCAGGTGGTGAGTGTGTCATTCATCCCTAAGTGGGTTCAGTTTCCCATAAGTCCATCATTAAAGCTTCATTAAATCCTTTTAGTAAGGCTGGCATTTCAAAAGCAGGCTTCGTTCTGCATATAAAGTCCCGTGCAAAGCGTCAGTGAGAACGTCTCACTAGCGCGCCTCCAACAACACTGGAGTGGTGCGACTCCCCACGACCAGGACGGCCGTGCGTAACATTCCTCCCAACTTGTCCTGTAGCTGCAGGATCGCACACAACGGGGCATTTATGAACCCTCCGGTTTTTCTTGCCTCATGCTGCTTGCCTTTGATTTGCCCCCACATTAATAGCAAGCCGACGCGTTTCGAGGCTCTGCGCCTCTTCTTCCTGGGCTGGGACAAAGGAAACTGAGAGCTCACCTCCTTGTTGTTCCTTCTTTTATTTCTCGTGTCCCCGTGACATTACATTCATCACTAAGCATTGTGGGACATCGAGTTCAGGTGGTGAGTGTGTCATTCATCCCTAAGTGGGTTCAGTTTCCCATATGTCCATCATTAAAGCTTCATTAAATCCTATTAGTAAGGCTGGCATTTCAAAAGCAGGCTTCGTTCTGCATATAAAGTCCAGTGCAAAGCGTCAGTGAGAACGTCTCACTAGCACGCCTCCAACAACACTGGAGTGGTGCGACTCCCCACGACCAGGACGGCCGTGAGTAACATTCCTCCCAACTTGTCCTGTAGCTGCAGGATCGCACACAACGGGGCATTTATGAACCCTCCGTTTTTTCTTGCCTCATGCTGCTTGCCTTTGATTTGCCCCCACATTAATAGCAAGCCGACGCGTTTCGAGGCTCTGCGCCTCTTCTTCCTGGGCTGGGACAAAGGAAACTGAGAGCTCACCTCCTTGTTGTTCCTTCTTTTATTTCTCGTGTCCCCGTGACTTTACATTCATCACTAAGCATTGTGGGACATCGAGTTCAGGTGGTGAGTGTGTCATTCATCCCTAAGTGGGTTCAGTTTCCCATATGTCCATCATTAAAGCTTCATTAAATCCTTTTAGTAAGGCTGGCATTTCAAAAGCAGGCTTCGTTCTGCATATAAAGTCCCGTGAAAAGCGTCAGTGAGAACGTCTCACTAGCGCGCCTCCAACAACACTGGAGTGGTGCGACTCCCCACGACCAGGACGGCCGTGCGTAACATTCCTCCCAACTTGTCCTGTAGCTGCAGGATCGCACACAACGGGGCATTTATGAACCCTCCGGTTTTTCTTGCCTCATGCTGCTTGCCTTTGATTTGCCCCCACATTAATAGCAAGCCGACGCGTTTCGAGGCTCTGCGCCTCTTCTTCCTGGGCTGGGACAAAGGAAACTGAGAGCTCACCTCCTTGTTGTTCCTTCTTTTATTTCTCGTGTCCCCGTGACATTACATTCATCACTAAGCATTGTGGGACATCGAGTTCAGGTGGTGAGTGTGTCATTCATCCCTAAGTGGGTTCAGTTTCCCATATGTCCATCATTAAAGCTTCATTAAATCCTTTTAGTAAGGCTGGCATTTCAAAAGCAGGCTTCGTTCTGCATATAAAGTCCCGTGCAAAGCGTCAGTGAGAACGTCTCACTAGCGCGCCTCCAACAACACTGGAGTGGTGCGACTCCCCACGACCAGGACGGCCGTGCGTAACATTCCTCCCAACTTGTCCTGTAGCTGCAGGATCGCACACAACGGGGCATTTATGAACCCTCCGGTTTTCTTGCCTCATGCTGCTTGCCTTTGATTTGCCCCCACATTAATAGCAAGCCGACGCGTTTCGAGGCTCTGCGCCTCTTCTTCCTGGGCTGGGACAAAGGAAACTGAGAGCTCACCTCCTTGTTGTTCCTTCTTTTATTTCTCGTGTCCCCGTGACATTACATTCATCACTAAGCATTGTGGGACATCGAGTTCAGGTGGTGAGTGTGTCATTCATCCCTAAGTGGGTTCAGTTTCCCATATGTCCATCATTAAAGCTTCATTAAATCCTTTTAGTAAGGCTGGCATTTCAAAAGCAGGCTTCGTTCTGCATATAAAGTCCCGTGCAAAGCGTCAGTGAGAACGTCTCACTAGCGCGCCTCCAACAACACTGGAGTGGTGCGACTCCCCACGACCAGGACGGCCGTGCGTAACATTCCTCCCAACTTGTCCTGTAGCTGCAGGATCACACACAACGGGGCATTTATGAACCCTCCGGTTTTTCTTGCCTCATGCTGCTTGCCTTTGATTTGCCCCCACATTAATAGCAAGCCGACGCGTTTCGAGGCTCTGCGCCTCTTCTTCCTGGGCTGGGACAAAGGAAACTGAGAGCTCACCTCCTTGTTGTTCCTTCTTTTATTTCTCGTGTCCCCGTGACATTACATTCATCACTAAGCATTGTGGGACATCGAGTTCAGGTGGTGAGTGTGTCATTCATCCCTAAGTGGGTTCAGTTTCCCATACGTCCATCATTAAAGGTTCATTAAATCCTTTTAGTAAGGCTGGCATTTCAAAAGCAGGCTTCGTTCTGCATATAAAGTCCCGTGCAAAGCGTCAGTGAGAACGTCTCACTAGCGCGCCTCCAACAACACTGGAGTGGTGCGACTCCCCACGACCAGGACGGCCGTGCGTAACATTCCTCCCAACTTGTCCTGTAGCTGCAGGATCACACACAACGGGGCATTTATGAACCCTCCGGTTTTTCTTGCCTCATGCTGCTTGCCTTTGATTTGCCCCCACATTAATAGCAAGCCGACGCGTTTCGAGGCTCTGCGCCTCTTCTTCCTGGGCTGGGACAAAGGAAACTGAGAGCTCACCTCCTTGTTGTTCCTTCTTTTATTTCTCGTGTCCCCGTGACATTACATTCATCACTAAGCATTGTGGGACATCGAGATCAGGTGGTGAGTGTGTCATTCATCCCTAAGTGGGTTCAGTTTCCCATATGTCCATCATTAAAGCTTCATTAAATCCTTTTTGTAAGGCTGGCATTTCAAAAGCAGGCTTCGTTCTGCATATAAAGTCCCGTGCAAAGCGTCAGTGAGAACGTCTCACTAGCGCGCCTCCAACAACACTGGAGTGGTGCGACTCCCCACGACCAGGACGGCCGTGCGTAACATTCCTCCCAACTTGTCCTGTAGCTGCAGGATCGCACACAACGGGGCATTTATGAACCCTCCAGTTTTTCTTGCCTCATGCTGCTTGCCTTTGATTTGCCCCCACATTAATAGCAAGCCGACGCGTTTCGAGGCTCTGCGCCTCTTCTTCCTGGGCTGGGACAAAGGAAACTGAGAGCTCACCTCCTTGTTGTTCCTTCTTTTATTTCTCGTGTCCCCGTGACATTACATTCATCACTAAGCATTGTGGGACATCGAGTTCAGGTGGTGAGTGTGTCATTCATCCCTAAGTGGGTTCAGTTTCCCATATGTCCATCATTAAAGCTTCATTAAATCCTTTTAGTGAGGCTGGCATTTCAAAAGCAGGCTTCGTTCTGCATATAAAGTCCCGTGCAAAGCGTCAGTGAGAACGTCTCACTAGCGCGCCTCCAACAACACTGGAGTGGTGCGACTCCCCACAACCAGGACGGCCGTGCGTAACATTCCTCCCAACTTGTCCTGTAGCTGCAGGATCGCACACAACGGGGCATTTATGAACCCTCCGGTTTTTCTTGCCTCATGCTGCTTGCCTTTGATTTGCCCCCACATTAATAGCAAGCCAACGCGTTTCGAGGCTCTGCGCCTCTTCTTCCTGGGCTGGGACAAAGGAAACTGAGAGCTCACCTCCTTGTTGTTCCTTCTTTTATTTCTCGTGTTCCCGTGACATTACATTCATCACTAAGCATTGTGGGACATCGAGTTCAGGTGGTGAGTGTGTCATTCATCCCTAAGTGGGTTCAGTTTCCCATAAGTCCATCATTAAAGCTTCATTAAATCCTTTTAGTAAGGCTGGCATTTCAAAAGCAGGCTTCGTTCTGCATATAAAGTCCCGTGCAAAGCGTCAGTGAGAACGTCTCACTAGCGCGCCTCCAACAACACTGGAGTGGTGCGACTCCCCACGACCAGGACGGCCGTGCGTAACATTCCTCCCAACTTGTCCTGTAGCTGCAGGATCGCACACAACGGGGCATTTATGAACCCTCCGGTTTTTCTTGCCTCATGCTGCTTGCCTTTGATTTGCCCCCACATTAATAGCAAGCCGACGCGTTTCGAGGCTCTGCGCCTCTTCTTCCTGGGCTGGGACAAAGGAAACTGAGAGCTCACCTCCTTGTTGTTCCTTCTTTTATTTCTCGTGTCCCCGTGACATTACATTCATCACTAAGCATTGTGGGACATCGAGTTCAGGTGGTGAGTGTGTCATTCATCCCTAAGTGGGTTCAGTTTCCCATATGTCCATCATTAAAGCTTCATTAAATCCTATTAGTAAGGCTGGCATTTCAAAAGCAGGCTTCGTTCTGCATATAAAGTCCAGTGCAAAGCGTCAGTGAGAACGTCTCACTAGCACGCCTCCAACAACACTGGAGTGGTGCGACTCCCCACGACCAGGACGGCCGTGAGTAACATTCCTCCCAACTTGTCCTGTAGCTGCAGGATCGCACACAACGGGGCATTTATGAACCCTCCGTTTTTTCTTGCCTCATGCTGCTTGCCTTTGATTTGCCCCCACATTAATAGCAAGCCGACGCGTTTCGAGGCTCTGCGCCTCTTCTTCCTGGGCTGGGACAAAGGAAACTGAGAGCTCACCTCCTTGTTGTTCCTTCTTTTATTTCTCGTGTCCCCGTGACTTTACATTCATCACTAAGCATTGTGGGACATCGAGTTCAGGTGGTGAGTGTGTCATTCATCCCTAAGTGGGTTCAGTTTCCCATATGTCCATCATTAAAGCTTCATTAAATCCTTTTAGTAAGGCTGGCATTTCAAAAGCAGGCTTCGTTCTGCATATAAAGTCCCGTGAAAAGCGTCAGTGAGAACGTCTCACTAGCGCGCCTCCAACAACACTGGAGTGGTGCGACTCCCCACGACCAGGACGGCCGTGCGTAACATTCCTCCCAACTTGTCCTGTAGCTGCAGGATCGCACACAACGGGGCATTTATGAACCCTCCGGTTTTTCTTGCCTCATGCTGCTTGCCTTTGATTTGCCCCCACATTAATAGCAAGCCGACGCGTTTCGAGGCTCTGCGCCTCTTCTTCCTGGGCTGGGACAAAGGAAACTGAGAGCTCACCTCCTTGTTGTTCCTTCTTTTATTTCTCGTGTCCCCGTGACATTACATTCATCACTAAGCATTGTGGGACATCGAGTTCAGGTGGTGAGTGTGTCATTCATCCCTAAGTGGGTTCAGTTTCCCATATGTCCATCATTAAAGCTTCATTAAATCCTTTTAGTAAGGCTGGCACTTCAAAAGCAGGCTTCGTTCTGCATATAAAGTCCCGTGCAAAGCGTCAGTGAGAACGTCTCACTAGCGCGCCTCCAACAACACTGGAGTGGTGCGACTCCCCACGACCAGGACGGCCGTGCGTAACATTCCTCCCAACTTGTCCTGTAGCTGCAGGATCGCACACAACGGGGCATTTATGAACCCTCCGGTTTTTCTTGCCTCATGCTGCTTGCCTTTGATTTGCCCCCACATTAATAGCAAGCCGACGCGTTTCGAGGCTCTGCGCCTCTTCTTCCTGGGCTGGGACAAAGGAAACTGAGAGCTCACCTCCTTGTTGTTCCTTCTTTTATTTCTCGTGTCCCCGTGACATTACATTCATCACTAAGCATTGTGGGACATCGAGTTCAGGTGGTGAGTGTGTCATTCATCCCTAAGTGGGTTCAGTTTCCCATATGTCCATCATTAAAGCTTCATTAAATCCTTTTAGTAAGGCTGGCACTTCAAAAGCAGGCTTCGTTCTGCATATAAAGTCCCGTGCAAAGCGTCACCACCTGAACTCGATGTCCCACAATGCTTAGTGATGAATGTAATGTCACGGGGACACGAGAAATAAAAGAAGGAACAACAAGGAGGTGAGCTCTCAGTTTCCTTTGTCCCAGCCCAGGAAGAAGAGGCGCAGAGCCTCGAAACGCGTCGGCTTGCTATTAATGTGGGGGCAAATCAAAGGCAAGCAGCATGAGGCAAGAAAAACCGGAGGGTTCATAAATGCCCCGTTGTGTGCGATCCTGCAGCTACAGGACAAGTTGGGAGGAATGTTACGCACGGCCGTCCTGGTCGAGGGGAGTCGCACCACTCCAGTGTTGTTGGAGGCGCGCTAGTGAGACGTTCTCACTGACGCTTTGCACGGGACTTTATATGCAGAACGAAGCCTGCTTTTGAAGTGCCAGCCTTACTAAAAGGATTTAATGAAGCTTTAATGATGGACATATGGGAAACTGAAATCACTTAGGGATGAATGACACACTCACCACCTGAACTCGATGTCCCACAATGCTTAGTGATGAATGTAATGTCACGGGGACACGAGAAATAAAAGAAGGAACAACAAGGAGGTGAGCTCTCAGTTTCCTTTGTCCCAGCCCAGGAAGAAGAGGCGCAGAGCCTCGAAACGCGTCGGCTTGCTATTAATGTGGGGGCAAATCAAAGGCAAGCAGCATGAGGCAAGAAAAACCGGAGGGTTCATAAATGCCCCGTTGTGTGCGATTCTGCAGCTACAGGACAAGTTGGGAGGAATGTTACGCACGGCCGTCCTGGTCGTGGGGAGTCGCACCACTCCAGTGTTGTTGGAGGTGCGCTAGTGAGACGTTCTCACTGACGCTTTGCACGGGACTTTATATGCAGAACGAAGCCTGCTTTTGAAGTGCCAGCCTTACTAAAAGGATTTAATGAAGCTTTAATGATGGACATATGAGAAACTGAACCCACTTAGGGATGAATGACACACTCACCACCTGAACTCGATGTCCCACAATGCTTAGTGATGAATGTAATGTCACGGGGACACGAGAAATAAAAGAAGGAACAACAAGGAGGTGAGCTCTCAGTTTCCTTTGTCCCAGCCCAGGAAGAAGAGGCGCAGAGCCTCGAAACGCGTCGGCTTGCTATTAATGTGGGGGCAAATCAAAGGCAAGCAGCATGAGGCAAGAAAAACCGGAGGGTTCATAAATGCCCCGTTGTGTGTGATCCTGCAGCTACAGGACAAGTTGGGAGGAATATATATATATATATATATATATATTCGACTCCAAGGAACCCCCTCCCCAGGCAGGGAAGGAAGCGGCCGCACTCGCGTGGAAGTTTTCAAATGAATTTTATTGCACAACCAACAGGACGAGTTTCGGCAGACGTGCCTTTTTCTTCTGTGTATATATATATATATATATATATATATATATATATATATATATTCACTGAAAAAACATAGGTTTCAGGCCTGATATAGTTAGGAATTAGCATTTAAAAAACCTTTGAAATTCACTGTAAAAACCATAGGGATCAGGCCTGATATAGTTAGGAATTAGCATTTAAAAAACCTTAGAAATTCACTGAAAAAACTGTAGATTTTTAGGGGTGTTATAGTTAGCTGGACATTTCACTCATACAAAACCATTGAAATTCCTCCGATATAGTTAGTTGTACTAACTTTATCTCGCGCGCCCGCAATCCACTGCTGATGATGTCACATATTACATCATTCATGACATGGTCAGTGACATCACTGATGACATCTCAAATGACATCACTGATGATATCATCCACGTGGCGATACACCTCATCATACACTAATATAACCTTTTGTCACTCACTGTAAAATACAGAGTACCATATTTAAATCCATTGACACACCGATCCAAGTTTCTAAAAAACCACTCAGTGCTTTCTAGATCTATACACACATCTAATCACTTACCTAAAGATTCACTCATACATGCAGTCAATGATCAATAGAACACTATCAAATATACGTATACACCTATATCGACATTACACACCAGCACACATCCTATTCACTTATAAAGTGATCCTATTCACTAATGCAAACAATGGATCATACTTACATTTACTTAGCTATACACTTATACAAACACCACTTTATCTATTCATATAGATAGTAAATTATACTTAGTGTGTTATAATATCACTATTAAAAGTATAGTTATCTATTCAGTCACCCATACAATCAGTGAGTCTTACGTATACTTATTTATAATCAAGAACTGACACATACATTGCCTTTTATTTTTCTACTTTGTTGGACATGTACCATTAAGAGAGATATTTGCTCATCACCACACCCATAAAGATATTCACTTACCCAAACAACTCATATCATAACATGTAGTCTTAACGGATGTATGACGTTATAACGCATACTTTAACAACGCATACCTTTACAACGCTATTTTTACAACGCAGGAACCATTAAAACGAATTACCATTACAATGCATTTTTTTACAACGCAATACTTTTACAACGCAATACCTTTACAACTTAAGTATTGGTAAGTATGTAATATTTTTTTAAATGTAATTAATTAAATTTAATATAATTTATTTTAATTTAATATTATTTTTATTTTATTTGTACCCTGTATCCTTGTATTGGTAATTATATAATATTTGTTTTTAATGTAATTAATTAAAATTAATATAATTTATTTTAATTTAATATTATTTTTAATTTATTTTTACCCTGTATCCATGTACCCCAAAACCCAAACCTGGCCCTGAACCCTAAAAATACCCCTTTACCCAAAAACCCAAACTTAGCCCTGAACCCTAAAAATACCCCTTTACCCAAAAACCCAAAACTGACCCTGAACTCTAAAAATACCCCTTTACCCAAAAACTCAAAACTGACCCTGAACCCTAAAAATACCCCTTTACCCAAAAACCCAAAACTGACCCTGAACCCTAAAAATACCCCTTTACCCAAAAACCCCAAACTGACCCTGAACCCTAAAAATACCCCTTTACCCAAAAACCCAAAACTGACCCTGAACCCTAAAAATACCCCTTTACCCAAAAACCCAAAACTGACCCTGAACCCTAAAAATACCCCTTTACCCAAAACCCCAAAACTGACCCTGAACCCTAACAATACCCCTTTACCCAAAACCCCCAAACTGACCCTGAACCCTAACAATACCCCTTTACCCAAAACTGACCCTGAACCCTAAAAATACCCCTTTACCCAAAAACCCAAAACTGACCCTAAACCCTAAAAATACCCCTTTACCCAAAAACCCCAAACTGACCCTGAACCCTAAAAATACCCCTTTACCCAAAAACCCCAAACTGACCCTGAACCCTAACAATACCCCTTTACCCAAAAACCCAAAACTGACCCTGAACCCTAAAAATACCCCTTTACCCAAAAACCCAAAACTGACCCTGAACCCTAAAAATACCCCTTTACCCAAAAACCCAAAACTGACCCTAAACCCTAAAAATACCCCTTTACCCAAAAACCCAAAACTGACCCTGAACCCTAAAAATATCCCTTTACCCAAAAACTCAAACTTAGCCCTGAACCCTAAAAATACCCCTTTACCCAAAAACCCAAAACTGACCCTGAACCCTAAAAGTACCCCTTTACCCAAAAACTCAAAACTGACCCTGAACCCTAAAAATACCCCTTTACCCAAAAACCCCAAACTGACCCTGAACCCTAAAAATACCCCTTTACCCAAAAACCCAAAACTGACCCTGAACCCTAAAAATACCCCTTTACCCAAAAACCCAAAACTGACCCTGAACCCTAAAAATACCCCTTTACCCAAAAACCCAAAACTGACCCTGAACCCTAAAAATACCCCTTTACCCAAAACCCCAAAACTGACCCTGAACCCTAACAATACCCCTTTACCAAAAAACCCCAAACTGACCCTGAACCCTAACAATACCCCTTTACCCAAAACTGACCCTGAACCCTAAAAATACCCCTTTACCCAAAAACCCAAAACTGACCCTAAACCCTAAAAATACCCCTTTACCCAAAAACCCAAAACTGACCCTGAACCCTAAAAATACCCCTTTACCCAAAAACCCAAAACTGACCCTGAACCCTAAAAATACCCCTTTACCCAAAAACCCAAAACTGACCCTGAACCCTAAAAATACCCCTTTACCCAAAAACCCAAAACTGACCCTGAACCCTAACAATACCCCTTTACGCAAAAACCCAAAACTGACCCTGAACCCTAAAAATACCCCTTTACCCAAAAACCCAAAACTGACCCTGAACCCTAAAAATACCCCTTTACCCAAAAACCCAAAACTGACCCTAAACCCTAAAAATACCCCTTTACCCAAAAACCCAAAACTGACCCTGAACCCTAAAAATACCCCTTTACCCAAAATCCCAAAACTGACCCTGAACCCTAAAAACACCCCTTTACCCAAAAACCCAAAACTGACCCTGAACCCTAAAAGTACCCCTTTACCCAAATACCCAAAACTGACCCTGAACCCTAAAAACACCCCTTTACCCAAAAACCCAAACTTATAACATTTTTACTATAATAATATACTTACCAATACTTACGTTGTAAAGGTATTACGTTGTAAAAGTATTGCGTTGTAAAAAAATGCGTTGTAATAGTAGTTCGTTGTAATGGTTCCTGCGTTGTAAAAGTTGCGTTGTAAAAGTAGTCCGTTGTAAAAGTTTCGTTGTAATGGTAACATACCAGTCTTAACGTCATATACCTACTAAATCAACAATTCACACATCTTTGGGCAGTCACACACCTCCCACCGAACCACACACACATTCACTCTCTCATACAAATACTTAGTTAACTAATCAATAACTAATATAGACTTTCAAATAGTTAGTAACCAACTGGAGAAGTAGTTTTTACAACAACTGACAAAGTGATACAGCTGTTCACACAGTTTAGTCACTATCCAATATATTTAGAGAGACACTTTAACCCCTTCGACGCTCATGACGAGCTGGGCTCGTCATGCAGTAGCCTGCTCACACGCTCATGACGAGCCCAGCTCGTCATGAATAATGGGTTTTTGTAAATCCCAGCACAGGGCTGTAAATCTCCTAGCATCGATGCGGTTAAATTAGTCAAGTAAACAGTTAATCACACTGCTACTAAATCCTCCATCCAGATATTTATATTTATATATCCACTCATTCTTCAATGCAAATTGCTATATATATAATACATATTTAAATAACAAAGCAAACCACTTTCACTGGATGATGTCATCAGTGATTTCATTTGAGATGTCATCAGTGATGTCACTGACGATGTAATATGTGACATCATCAGCAGTGGATTGCGGGCGCGCGAGATATAGTTAGTACAACTAACTATATCTGAGGAATTTCAATGGTTTTGTATGAGTGAAATGTCCAGCTAACTGTAACACCCCTAAAATCTACAGTTTTTTCAGTGAATTTCTAAGGTTTTTTAAATGCTAATTACTAAGTATATCAGGCCTGAAACCTATGGTTTTTTCAGTGAATTTCAAAGGTTTTTTAAATGTTAATTCCTAACTATATCAGGCCTGAAATCTATTGTTTTTTCAGTGAATTTGCAAGGTTTTTTAAATGCTAATTCCTAATTATGATGTGTGTGAAATCAGTTTTTTTCAGTGATTTTACAAAGTTTTCTAAGTGCTAATTCCTAAATATAACGTGTGTGAAACCTATGTTTTTTTCTGTGAATTTCCAAGGTTTTTGAAATGCTAATTTCTGTATCAATTTTTATATTTTTTATATATTTATTTTCCAACAAACTGCATTTGTATATTGTAATAAATTGACTGTATCCTGTAATATGCAATGGCACAGCTAGTTTTTATGATTTGGATAAAGTTAAAAAGTATAGTTTACATCTTCAATCAAAATATAAACAGTCAAATTTGTCAATTATTTTTTTTTTTTAACGTGTACGCAACAAGCGCACACCTCGTGATATCTTTTTTTTTTAAATGTTTTTTTTTCCCTTCCGGGTCCTTCAGAGACCCCCTGAGAATGCCTAGGGGGGCAGGGAGTCTCTTCCCTGCCCCCTTTTCACATTCTCCACTATTGTTTTTGACTCAGTTCTGCCTCAAGGGTGCGAGCAACGTGTGCGCACCTCGCGATTTTATTTTATTTATTTTATTTTATTTTGCCCTTTGGGGTCCTTCAGGTACCCCATGAGAAGGCCTAGGGGGTCTGGGAGTCTCTTCCCTGCCTCCTTTTCATGTTTTTAAAAGCATTTACGAAATTACGGGTAAAACGTCATTTATTTGCGACGGTCGCGAAACGTGCACGCATGCGTGCGCACACGTTGCGCGCACATAAAGTCATGTGACATGAAAACAAAACTTTTGATTGGTTTATAGTAGTTTCTTTTCCAGAATTTTGAAAAACCCCACCCACTTCCCTCACTATCTCCTTTGGTTTCCTGAGAGAAGGATCTCTGCTTTTTCCTGCCTTTTTCATATTAAAATGGCAGAATAGCAGCCACAGGATTCTTCTGAGTTTCTGTGTGAGTAACTCTATAGATGAGTGTCCATGTGTAATAAGATGTATTGGTGTATGAGTACAAATAGATGAGTGAGTATATGTATGAGTGCCCATATAGAACTTTTAGTGAATGACTGGATGTGTATGTAGATTTTGGAATTACTAAATAGGTTGTTCTAACTGGAATTGGTATCTCCATTTTTTTGAAAATTTTAGTTTCTATTTTTGAATGTGTGTATCAAGGGTTATATTACGCTGAGAGGAGGTCTGCCACTCTTTCACAAGGATGATGTCATCAGTGATATCATCAGTGATGTCATTTGAGATGTCTTCAGTGATGTCATCAGTGATTTCACTGACCATGTCATGAATGATGTAATATGTGACATCATCAGCAGTGGATTGCGGGCGCGCGAGTTATAGTGAGTACAACTAACTATAACGGGGAAATTTCAAAGGTTTTTTAAATGGTAATTCCTAACTATAACGCGGCTGAAACCTATGTTTTTTTTAGTGAATTTCAATGGTTTTGTAAATGATAATCTTTAAATGTATTAATTGTTATATTTTTTATACTGATTTACTACATTATTTTAAATGATTTATTTTGAGATATTTTATTTTTTAAATTGCATTACATACTTTTTAATATAAATTGGAAAAAACATTTTTTAACACCTCTTTGCAATGCAGCCCCATGACGCATTTGCAGAGGGGGAACTAATTTCCCTTGCATACTGGGGGTCCCTGGGGGCCAACTAGCCCACCAGGAACGTCCAGTGTTCCCCAGGGGGCTGTATTGCAGAGAGGTGTAATGTGGCCACACCCTTTTTTACACCTCTCTGCAGCGCAGCCCCTGGGTGCGTTTGCAGAGGGGGAACTAATTCCCCTTGCATACTAGGGGTCCCTGGGAGCCAACTAGCCCACCTGGTACCTCCAATATGCGCCAAGGGTCTGCATTGCAGAGAGGTGTAATGAGGCTATGCCCCATTTTACACTTCTCTGCAATGCAGCCCCCTGGCGCGTTTGCAGAAGGGAAACTAATTATCCTTGCATACTGGGAGTCCCTGGGGGCCAACTAGCCCACCTGGAACCTCCAGTATGCGCCAGGGGGCTGCATTGCAGAGAGGTGTAATAAGGCCACACCCTTTTTTACACCTCTCTGCAACGCAGCCCCCGGGAGCGTTTGCAGAGGGGGAACTAATTCCCCTTGCATACTGGGGGTCCCTGGGAGCCAACTAGCCCACCAGGAGCCTCCAGTATGCGCCAGATGGCGGTCCCCGGGGCAGTGTGGGGGGGTGCCCCCGGGATTTGGTCCCCCCGGGGAGTAATTTGAAAAAAAAACAGGGGTCCTGGTGGGACCACCTGGGCAGGCCTAGGGGGTCAGGGTGTTTCTACCCTGCCCCCTTTTTGTGTTCTACACGTTTGTTTTTCTGATTTCTTGTGCCTCAGGCTACCGAGCACAAGATGGCTGCCAACACTTCCTGGTTTGAAGTGTTGATAGCCAATGAGCATGCAGCTCATGCTGATTGGCTGCCCTCCAAAACAGAAATTGTTGGCATCCATCTTGTCCCTTGGCCTCAAAAATGTTTTTTTTTTAAATCATGGGGTACGCGTACAGTGCGCGCACAGTGCGCGCTTATAGATATATATATTTTTTTCTCTTTTGATTTTGTCAGGAACTACTGGAGGGATTTACACCATTTAAGCAAAAGCGTGATCTGTGAATCAGACTCTACCATTTTGCCAAATTTCTTGTAATTCCATACAGCCGTTCGGGCTGTAGCCGTGTCTAAACGTCCTATGGAAAAAAACATGGGGAAAACAGGTTTTGGGACCCCCCTTTTTTCTCAGCCCCCACTTCACGAATCCCCCAAAAAATTTCGGGGAAGGAGTGAAGCGGGCCATCTTCTTTGAGAAATTCGCGAAGATTCATCAACCGGCGCCAAAGTTATTCCAAATAGAATGTTGTGGATTTCCTATGGAAACGAGTTCCTAATTATATCTACCTATTGGCGACCACCAGTAGGTAATATATATATATATATATATATATATATATATATATATATATATATATATATATATATATATATATATATATATATATATGCTCATCCTGTAGGGCCTGCAAGTTTGGTGTTACATCTACCACATACAACACCCCCTTCAGCCCCCATGAGTCCAAAATACAGGGATATTTTAAGTGCAAAACCGAGTATGTCCTGTATGTCCTGACATGCACCTGTGGCCTTAGATATGTGGGCAGCACCAAGCTACAGGTGCATGTCAGGATACTCCAACACATACGGGCTATTGTCAACAACGACACGGCATACCCGGTAGTCAGGCATTTTAAGGCTGTACACAATAATGAACTCAAACATTTGGAATACTTTGTAATTGCTGCTGTCCCTGAATTACCTCGAGGTGGCAATCGAGTGAAAAAACTAAAGCAATTAGAGTCCAAATACATTCTTGAACTAGACAGCAAATATCCCAATGGACTAAACAACACGGAGGACCTACACAACTTCCTTTAAAACTATGACTTTTATATAAACTGCAAATGTATACATATATCCTTATATACATCATCTGCACGCGTAACATAATCAAATCTCTGAATATCCAAGTGTTCCCCTTCAACTACAATATGTCTGCTTTTAGTTTTTTTCAATACATACAAAATATATATATATTTTTTTTAATATATTTATCTATTACCCCACCTGAGCTCTATTTTGCACAGTTAAATAACTTTGCACTCACTTATTGCACTTTGTCTAGAAATATTATAGGCAGCTACTATTGTGACATACATACCAATAGCAAACAGAATACATTTGCACACTGCTATTATTTGCACACACAACTAGGAATGCTATCCATATTGATATCAATCCAGTTATATTACATATCAATTTAGGAATTTACTCCGCTAGACTGCTACTTCATTAAGTACTGTAACACATGCATGATCATGAATTTTGAGAAAAGTTTGTTTACATAAGTGTCATTCATTTATAGTATGTGGGTATTTATTTATGCATCTATATATGTACATATTTATTTATTTATATATTTATATATTTATGTATTTATATATTTATACATTTATATATTTATACATTTATGTGTGCATAATGAATTAGTACTTGTAACTCACATTGAGTCCAATAACATCCAGGCTCTAAGCTAAATCTCATTTGTATAATTATAAACAGCATTCAAGCTATAATCCTTATTTCAATCTTGACATGTGCAAATATGACAAATCAATGTGCTGACTGTTCAAAATTGGTAAAAATTGGTACATCATTATTCGAAAGGCGTCTGACCTGACCTGAAAGCTGTAACTGAATAAAGACCTGCTTTACCACAACATTTGGTGTCCGTTTCCCGTCCTTTGGAGCGCTACCGGCTGGAGTGCATCAGAGAGGTGTGGGAAATCTCTATTGGATATATATATATATATATATATATATATATATATATATATATATATACATATATATATCCAAAACAAACAGGAAGCCCAAGTGAAGCAGATCCACACGAAGTTGAATAGGCACGTTTTCTTTATTTGGATCCATTTCACAGCTCGATCCCCAAAATGCTCCGAGCACAACCTTCTATCATAAGAGCCTGACGCGTTTCAGGAATTGTCCTTTCATCAGAGGCAAGGTTCGAAAGTTCTGAGAAACAGTCTCTGGTCGTACACCTCTTCAAATACAAATCACCTGCCAAGTGGGCGTGGACTATCTTGCACTGCATTCTGTGCCTTGTAGTGTACTAACCCTCTTCCCACAGTGGGGCTGCTTCTCTGACTTCTCAATAACCACTATTGTTCCCCCAGTGGGGTGAAGGGCAGCGCTGGGAGCCTTCGGAGAGCGCTTTGTAGCTGCAAAATCGTGCCAAAGCAGCGCCCCCTGCAAGGCGCCAGTCTTTGCTTCGTTCCATGGCAAACTCCTGGAGTGAAGCCTGCCTTGTATATATACATGAAGGTATTTCACACAGGAGGAGTGAATTAGGGACGGGATCTTTACAGTGAAGGGTGCTGAGGAAGTGTACCATGCCGAAATGCATCCGCCGCTGGGACTTTTGAAATAAAGGTGTTTCCTGCTCTGAATTCCCCTTGTGGCCTCTGGTCTTTTCCCGGACGGATTTTCTTGTCATATATATATATATATATATATATATATTACCTACTGGCGATAGCCAGTAGGTATATATAGTTAGGATTTTTTCCCTATGGGATTTTTGAAAATTCTATGTCGAATAACTTTGGCGTTTGAGGACAGAATTGGCTGAAATTTTCAGGAAAATGGAACATTTTGTTTCTGAGCAGCCCCTGAAAATTTGGGGGAGTTTCGTCAAGGGGGGGCCGAGAAAAAAGGGGGGTCCCAAAACGTGTTTTTCCCATGCAATTTTCCATAGGGCGGTTGGCCTCACTTTTAGCCTGAACGGCAGAATGGATTTACACCAAACTAGGCAAAATTGTAGGGACTGGTAGCCCGATGTGCCTTTGCTATGTCTCAAGATATAGGCTCCAGTGGTTTTTACGAAAATTAACTTTGAAAAATATATATTGGGCTACATTGGGCTATATATATGTTGGAGCCCAAATGTAGCCCAATGTAGCCCAATGTAGCCCAAAGATGGCCACCAGAGACAAAAAAAAACAAATGTAGCCCAAATATCAGCCAGATGTAGCCCAACTATAGCCCAATGACAGAATGTCCCAGAGTGTTCTAAAGAACAACTAGAGTGCTAACAGTCCTACTTATTACAAAGGTATGGCACACCTGAAGCCATCTTGATTGGAATAAAGTGGTAACTCTTAAAACATTTAATTTAAAAAGGAACAAAATGAGGGGGTTCATTTTGCCATAGAAAGTATGATTAGCGAATATATGACGAAATCCCGCATACCATCAGTCCGCAAAAAAAATCCTGCATGTACTATTAGGCCGCAAATTAAAATAACGAAAACTTTTAGAACGAATATGCCTTTAGCATACACTAAACAACTAAACTACCCTAAACCCTAAAACACTACCCCCAGCATGACCCTACACTACACAAACAGTACAACACTACCCTAAACCCTAAAACACTACCCCCAGCATGACCCTACACTACACAAACACTACAACACTACCCTAAACCCTAAAACACTACCCCCAGCATGACCCTACACTACGCAAACACTACAACACTACCCAAAACCCTAAAACACTACACCCCAGCATGACCCTACACTACGCAAACACTACAACACTACCCTAAACCCTAAAACACTACCCCCAGCATAACCCTACACTACACAAACACTACAACACAACCCTAAACCCTAAAACACTGCCCCCAGCATGACCCTACACTACGCAAACACTACAACACAACCCTAAACCCTAAAACACTACCCCCAGCATGACCCTACACTACGCAAACACTACAACACTACCCTAAACCCTAAATTCTACCCCCAGCATGACCCTACACTACGCAAACACTACAACACTACCCAAAACCCTAAAACACTACACCCCAGCATGACCCTACACTACGCAAACACTACAACACTACCCTAAACCCTAAAACACTACCCCCAGCATGACCCTACACTACGCAAACACTACAACACTACCCAAAACCCTAAAACACTACACCCCAGCATGACCCTACACTACGCAAACACTACAACACTACCCTAAACCCTAAAACACTACCCCCAGCATGACCCTACACTACGCAAACACTACAACACTACCCTAAACCCTAAAACACTACCCCCAGCATGACCCTACACTACGCAAACACTACAACACTACCCTAAACCCTAAAACACTACCCCCAGCATGACCCTACACTACGCAAACACTACAACACTACCCTAAACCCTAAAACACTACCCCAAGCATGACCCTACACTACGCAAACACTACAACACTACCCAAAACCCTAAAACACTACCCCCCAGCATGACCCTACACTACGCAAACACTACAACACTACCCAAAACCCTAAAACACTACCCCCAGCATGACCCTACACTACGCAAAAACTACAACACTACCCAAAACCCTAAAACACTACCCCCAGCACGACCCTACACTACGCAAACACTACAACACTACCCAAAACCCTAAAACACTACACCCCAGCATGACCCTACACTACGCAAACACTACAACACTACCCAAAACCCTAAAACACTACACCCCAGCATGACCCTACACTACGCAAACACTACAACACTACCCAAAACCCTAAAACACTACCCCCAGCATGACCCTACACTACGCAAACACTACAACACTACCCAAAACCCTAAAACACTACCCCCAGCATGACCCTACACTACGCAAACACTACAACACTACCCTAAACCCTAAAATACTACACCCCAGCATGACCCTACACTACGCAAACACTACAACACTACCCAAAACCCTAAAACACTACCCCCAGCATGACCCTACACTACGCAAACACT
Source organism: Lissotriton helveticus (assembly GCF_964261635.1). Taxonomy (NCBI): domain Eukaryota; kingdom Metazoa; phylum Chordata; class Amphibia; order Caudata; family Salamandridae; genus Lissotriton; species Lissotriton helveticus. The sequence goes on from NC_136059.1 coordinate 888,451,301, forward strand.
ACAACACTATCCTAAACCCTAAAACACTATGCCCAGCATGACCCTACACTACGCAAACACTACAACACTACCCTAAACCCTAAAACACTAGCCCCAGCATGACCCTACACTACGCAAACACTACAACACAACCCTAAACCCTAAAACACTACCCCCAGCATGACCCTACACTACGCAAACACTACAACACAACCCTAAACCCTAAAACACTACCCCCAGCATGACCCTACACTAAACAACCACCACAACTCTACACTACACTAACACAACACTACACTACACAACACTACACTACACTACACAATCACTAACCCACGAAAAAATTAACACAAACCCACTTACCTCTCTCGTCATCGTGGTTTTCACAACGCAAATGCATTTACCATACATGCCTTTAAAACGTAATTCTTTGTAAAGGCATGCGCGATAAATGCACATGCGTTTTGAAAAAATGCGGGATAATGGTATGCGAGGTCAATGACCTTGCGGGATAATGGTATGCGGACTGAAAGTCTGCGGGATAAAAAATGCGGGAAAATGGCTGCAAACCATGATTAGCAGCAGACTTCCCTGGTGAGCACTAGCTTTACTACAGTGATCTAATGAGCAACTAGAGTGCTAACATTCAGAATTTATGGCAAATGTGTGACACATCTGAATGCCTTCTTGATAGAACCAAAGTAAACAAGCATTGAAAATGCAATAGATCTCGCCCTCGTTTAAGTTAAAGCCATTCTGTTTGTAATGAGGTGGCTTTTTAGCTTTGCTTTTATTAGTGTTTTTAAAACTTTCATGTAAATAACATGCATATGTATGCATATATGTATATGTATGCATGCATTTATATTTATATAGATATGCAGATTATATATGTTTATATATGTATATTACCTACTGGCGATAGCCAGTGGGTATATATAGTTAGGATTTTTTCTCTATGGGATTTCTGAAAATTCTATGTCTAATAACTTTGGCGTTTGTGGACGGAATTGGCTGAAATTTTCAGAAAAATGGCACATTCTGTTCCTGAGCAGCCCCTGAAAATGTGGGGGGGTTTCGTCAAGGGGGGTCCGAGAAAAAAGGGGGGTCCCAAAACACGTTTTTCCCATTTATTTTTACATAGGGCGGTTGGACTCACTTTTAGCTCGAACGGCTGAATAGATTTACATGAAACTTGGCAAAATTGTAGATATGGTTTGCCCGACGTACCTTTGCTATGTCTCAATATATGTGCTCCAGTGGATTTTGAGAAATTAACGTTTAAAAATATATATATATCTGTGACAGCGCTCCGGTTAGCGCCCCGGTTCGCGTACCTGACGCGTAACGGAACTTTGCGAAACGAAGCTGATTGGCTCTCCGGTGTCTGTCAACATTCTAAACAGTCCGGAGCGGCCGCCATCTTGTCTCTCGGTACGATCGAGAGACAAGATGTGGTGAAAAAAGAAGGGGGAAATGAAGGAAAGGGGGCAAGGTAAACCCCTCCTGACCCCCTAGGATTGATGAGGGGGATATTAAAGTCCCCTGCGATTTTTCGCGGTAGAGGCGCTTCCCGGTACGCGAACCGGGCAGCTAACCGTCAGCGTAACGGGAGTCCGCCATCTTGTGTTTTTGGAGCGTCCGGTTCGCGTACCGGGTAGCGTCCCGGTAAGCGTAACAAGGGGAAAACCAAGAGAAACAGTAAAAAAAAAATTAAGGGAATAGATTTCCAGCAAACTCGGCAAAATTGTAGGGACTGTTTGTTTGATGTGCCTTTGCAAGGCCTCAAGATATGTGCACGTGTGGATTTTGTCTAATTAAGGTTAAAAAAAATATATATATCTGTAAGCGTGCTCCGGCACGCTTACGTTACGGGTTTTGTTTGCGCTGCAGAGCCGATACGTCACGGTTATGCGACGCGTCATGAGGCGTCTCACGTGGCTACGTGATACGTCACGTAATAAAGAATATATTTTACAGCTATAGATATTAGCTTTTAAAAAACCAATGAAATTCACTGAAAAAACCATAGGTTATAGACCATATATAGTTAGGAATTTGCATTTACAAAACCTTGAAAATTCACTGAAAAAACCATAGGTTAGAGACCATATATAGTTAGCTGGACATTTTATTGACATAAAACCAATGAAATTCCATATATAGTTAGTTGCACTAACTATATATCGCGCACCCGCAATCCACTGCTGATGATGTCACATATTACATCATTCATGACATGGTCAGTGACATCACTGATGACATCACTGATGACATCTCAAATGACATCACTGATGACATCACTGATGACATCTCAAATGACATCACTGATGACATCATGACACACCAATACCAGTTACTACATACGCACTCACTGATTCCTACGTCTACACACACATTCACTCATTCACCCATACAATCACTCATACATACAGTCACTCATTATTACAACACTATCATATGCACTCATACACCTAGTCAGTCCTGTGAAGAATCAATCACACTTCGATTTCCTCATCTATACAGTTAAACACAGAACACCATACTTTTCACACATATACTAACACATACTTACTCTCTTATACAATCACTGGTACACATTGATATGCACAGAGTCACACACCTCCCAGCCAGCCACACACACACTCAGTCTTCCATACATCCACTCATTCTTCAATATGTAAAACATATTTAAACTTTACAAAAACACACAGACACTAGATGATGTCATCAGTGATGTCATTTGAGATGTCATCAGTGATGTCATCAGTGATGTCATTTGAGATGTCATCAGTGATGTCATCAGTGATGTCACTGACCATGTCATGAATGATGTAATATGTGACATCATCAGCAGTGGATTGCGGGTGCGCGATATATAGTTAGTGCAACTAACTATATATGGAATTTCATTGGTTTTATGTCAATAAAATGTCCAGCTAACTATATATGGTCTCTAACCTATGGTTTTTTCAGTGAATTTTCAAGGTTTTGTAAATGCAAATTCCTAACTATATATGGTCTATAACCTATGGTTTTTTCAGTGAATATATATATATATATATATATATATATATATATATATATATATATATATATATATATATATATATATATATATATATATATATATATATATATTCACTGAAAAAACCATAGGTTTCAGGAGTTATATAGTTAGGAATTAGCTTTCAAAAAACCTTTGAAATTCACTCAAAAAACTATAAGTTTTAGTGGTGTTATGGTTAGCTGGACATTTTACTCATACAAAACCATTGAAATTGCTCCTATATAGTTAGTTGTACTAACTATATTTCACGCACCCGCAATCCACTGCTGATGATGTCACATATTAGATCATTCATGACATGGTCAGTGACATCACTGATGACATCTCAAATGACATCACTGATGACATCACTGATGACATCATCCAGTGAATGTGGTTTGCTTCGTTATTTAAATATGCATTATATATATAGCAATTTGCATTGAAGAATAAGTGGATATATATAAATAAATATTTGGATGGAGGATTTAGTAGCAGTGTAATTGACTGTTTACTTGACCAATTTATAATGTCTCACTAAATATAGTGGATAGTGACTAAACTGTGTGAATATCTGTATCACTTTGTCAGTTGTTGTGTAAACTGATTCTACAGTTGGTTACTAGCTATGTGAAAGTCTATATTAGTTATTGATTAGTTAACTGAGTATTTGTTTGGGAGTGTGAAAGTGTGTGTGGTTCGGTGGGGGGTGTGTGACTGTCCAAAGATGTGTGAATAGTTGATTCAGTAGATATATGAAGTTAAAACTACATGTTCTAACAGTTGTTTGGGTGAGTGAATATCTTTATGGGTGTGGTGATGAGCAAATATATTTCTCAATGGTACAGGTCCAACAAACTAGAAAAATAAAAGGCAGTGTATGTGTCAGTTGTTGTATATAAATAAGTATACATAAGACACAATGATTGTGTGAGTGACTGTATGGATAACTGTATACTTGTAATAATGATTTTATAATTCACTAAGTATGACTTACTATCTAAATGAATAGAAGAAGTGGGGTTTGTATAAGTGTTTTGCTAAGTAAATATGTAAGTATGATCCATTGTTTGCATAAGTGAGTAGGATGACTTCATATGTGAATAGGATGCGTGCTGTTGTTTAATGTCGATATAGATGTATAAGTATTTGTAAGTGTTCTATTGTTCATTGACAGCATGTATGAGTGAATCCATAGGTAAGTGATTCGATGTGTGTATACATCTATGAATCACTGAGTGGATTTTTATTGAATATATATTGAAATTCGCATATATAGTTAGTTGCACTAACTATATATCGCGCACCCGCAATCCACTGCTGATCATGTCACATATTACATCATTCATGACATGGTCAGTGACATCACTGATGACATCACTGATGACATCTCAAATGACATCACTGATGACATCACTGATGACATCTCAAATGACATCACTGATGACATCTCAATGACATCACTGATGACATCACTGATGACATCACTGATGGCATCTCAAATGACACCACTGATGACATCACTGATGACATCTCAAATGACATCACTGATGACATCACTGATGACATCTCAAATGACATCACTGATGACATCACTGATGACATCTCATTTGACATTACTGATCACATCACTGATGACATCATTCATGTGATAATACAATGAACCTCTTCAGACTCTAATATAACCTTAGATACACTCAGTGTAAACAGACATTCACAGACTGTCACTCATCCATGGAGTTACTCACACACCTAGTCAGTCATGCAAAGAATCAATCACACCTCCATTTCCTCAACTATACAGTTATACACACCTTACTTATTCAAACATATACTAACACATATTTACTCTCTTATACAATCCCTGATACAAGTTCACAATGATCCATACAGCCACTCACACATTCCCTGGCTCTTATGCATAGTTATTTATATATGTCAACTCTCACATGTACTGTGTTTTACATATGTACTTACTTTGACATTTAGCACTGAGATATCCATTCACTCACCTATACACTCATGCACACAGTCAACCGCCCATACAGCTGTTTCCACATGCACTTTTGAACCCATACATCTAGTGAATCAACTGCTCACACATCTATGCACAGAGTCATACACCTCCCAGCCACCCACACACACACTCAGTCTCCCATACAAATACTTGGGCAACCAATCAATAACCCATATAGTTACTCATATAGCTACTGATCAACACATGCAGCAGTTTACAGAACAACAGACATAATGATGCACAAATTAAGACAGTTTAGTCACTAAACCATGCACTCAGTGAGACACCTTTAATCACTCACTCATACAGTCAGTCATGCACCTACTAAATCCTTCATCCAGACACTTATACATCCACTCATTCTTCAATATTTAAGACATATTTTAACTTTACAGAAACATACAGTCACTGGATGTTGTCATCAGTGATGTCATTTGAGATGTCATCAGTGATGTCATCAGTGATGTCACTGACCATGTCATGAATGATGTAATATGTGGCATGATAAGCAGTGGATTGCAGGTGCGCGATATATAGTTAGTGCAACTAACTATATATGCGAATTTCAATGGTTTTGTGTGAGTAAAATAAGGTTTTGTAAATGCTAATTCCTAACTATATATGGTCTATAACCTATGGTTTTTTCAGTGAATTTTCAAGGTTTTGTAAATGCTAATTCCTAACTATATATGGTCTATAACCTATGGTTTTTTCAGTGAATTTCACTGGTTTTTTAATAGCAAATATCAAAAGCTGTAAAATGTATTCTTCTTTTAAAGGAAAAATATATTTTATATGTATTTAATATAATTTTTTTATGTATATAAATTTTTTGAGGGAACGAATTTATCAACTATCATGCTGAAGAAGAGTGTGGGGGAAAAAAAAGAGGAGGACTAAGAGGAAAGAACAATCAGTTCAAAAATACAATTGCTTTAAAGCATGAAGTGCTTTTCCACACATTTACATTTAAATAACCCATATTAGAACATACAAAATATCTACAGAGGAGACGGTGTACATTGAATTTTAGACTCTTCATTGGTACCTACATGTTGGTACTTACATCACCCACACAACACAACAGCTCTATTCAGAGCTACCCTACCTCAAAGCACTCTAAAATATTATTTTAATATTTCCCTTGGTTTTCCCCTTGTTACGCTTTCCGGAACGCTACCCGGTGCGCGGACCGGGCGCTAACCGTGAGAAAATTTGAAATTTGAATTTTTTTTTTTTACATATATGGGCCTCCTCAGCCACCCTCAGAAAACCTAGGGGGTCCGGATATGTCTCCCGTGCCCCCTTATACCCATTCCCAACATTGTTTATCCTGCATCTTGTGACTAAATTTGTCCGAAACACAAGATGGCGGACTCCCGTTACGCTACCGGTGAGCTACCCGGTTCGCGTACCGGGTAGTGCTTCCACCGCGAAAAATTGAAAAAATACTTATTTTATTTTTTTGCCCCGCGGGGCCCTTTAATAGCCCCCACATCAATCCTAGGGGGTCAGGAGGGGTCTACCTTGCCCCCTTTCATTCATTTCCCCCTTCGTTTATTTCCACCTCTTGTCTCTCGATCCTACCGAGAGACAAGATGGCGGCCGCTCCGGACTGTTTAGAATGTTGACAGTCACCGGAGAGCCAATCCGCTTCTCCTCGCGAAGTTCCGTTACGCGTCTGGTACGCGAACCGGGGTGCTAACCGGGACGCTGTCACAGATATATATATTTTTTTGAACGTTAATTTCTCAAAATCCACTGGAGCACATATCTTGAGACCTAGCAAAGGCACATCGGGCAAACAGTCTCTACAATTTTGCCAAGTTTCACAGAAATCCATTCAGCCGTTCGAGCTAAAAGTGAGTCCAACCGCCCTATGGAAAACTCAATGTTAAAAACACGTTTTGGGACCCCCCTTTTTTCTCGGCCCCCGCTTGACGAAACCCCCCCAAACTATCAGGGGACGCTCAGAAACAAAATGTGCCATTTTCCTGAAAATTTCATCAGCCAATTCCGTCCATCAACGCCAAAGTTATTCAACATAGAATTTTCAGAAATCCCTATTCAAAAAAATCCTAACTATATATGCCTACTGGCGACCGCCAGTAGGTAATATATATATATATATATATATATATATATATATATATATATATATATATATATATATATAACATTTCTATGGCAAAATGAAACCCCTCATTTTGTTCCTTTTCAAATTAAATGTATTAAGTGTTACCACTTTATTCCAATCAAGATGACTTCAGGTGTGCCATACTTTTGTCATAAGTAAGACTTTTAGCGTTCTAGTTGTTCTTTAGAACACTCTGGGACATTCTGTCATTGGGCTATAGTTGGGCTACATCTGGCTGATATTTGGGCTACATTTGGGCTCTTTTGTCTCTGGTGGCCATCTTGGGAGACTGCATATCAGAATTTTTTTAATGAAATATAAGAGGATTTGAGAAGTCACTCAAAATGTGCCCTAATTTTTCTTTCTTCAGCACTAATCATAATTTCTATGGCAAAATGAACCCCCTCAATTTGTTCCTTTGCAAATTAAATGTTTTAAGTGTTAACACTTTATTCCAATCAAGATGACTTCAGGTGTGCCATACTTTTGTCATAAGTAAGACTGTTAGCGCTCTAGTTGTTCTTTAGAACACTCTGGGACATTCTGTCACTGGGCTATAGTTGGGCTACATCTGGCTGATATTTGGGCTACATTTGTTTTTTTTTGTCTCTGGTGGCCATCTTTGGGCTACATTGGGCTACATTGGGCTACATTGGGCTACATATGGGCTCTAACATATATATAGCCCAATGTAGCCCAATATATATTTTTCAAAGTTAATTTTCGTAAAAACCACTGGAGCATATATCTTGAGACATAGCAAAGGCACATTGGGCTACCAGTCCCTACAATTTTGCCAAGTTTTGTGGAAATCCATTCAGCCGTTCGAGCTAAAAGTGAGTCCAACCGCCCTATGGAAAACTCAATGTTAAAAACATGTTTGGGGTCCCCCCTTTTTTCTCGGCCCCCGCTCGACGAAACCCCCCCCAAACTTTCAGGGGACGCTCAGAAACAAAATGTGCCATTTTCCTGAAAATGTCAGCCAATTCCGTCCATCAACGCCAAAGTTATTCAACATAGAATTTTCAGAAATCCCTATACAAAAAAATCCTAACTATATATACCTACTGGCGACCGCCAGTAGGTAATATATATATATATATATATATATATATATATATATATATATATATTACCTACTGGCGGTCGCCAGTAGGTATATATAGTTAGGATTTTTTCTCTATGGGTTTTTTGAAAATTCTATGTCTAATAACTTTGGCGTTTGTGGACGGAATTGGCTGAAATTTTCTGGAAAATGGAACATTTTGTTTCTGAGCAGCCCTTGGAAATTTGGGGGGAGTTGGTCCAGGGGGGGCCGAGAAAAAAGGGGGGTCCCAAAACGTGTTTTTAACATTGAGTTTTCCATAGGGCGGTTAGCCTCACTTTTAGCCCGAACGGCTGAATGGATTTGCACGAAACTTGGCAAATTTGTAGGGACTGGTAGCCCGATGTGCCTTTTGTAGGTCTCAATATATGTGCTGCAGTGGATTTTGAGAAAATAACGTTCAAAAAAAGATATATATCTGTAAGCGCGGACCAGGCGGCGCCCCGGTACGCGTACTTGACGCGTAACGGAACTTCGCGTAGCGAAGTTGATTGGCTCTCCGGTGTCTGTCAACATTCTAAACAGTCCGGAGCGGCCGCCATCTTGTCTCTCGGTAGGATCGAGAGACAAGAGGAGGTCAAAAGCGAAGGGGCAAATGACCTTAAGGGGGCATAGTAGATACTCCCTGACCCCCTAGGTTTGATGTGGAGGCTTTAAAGGGGCCCCGCTAAGCAAAAAAAAAAAAAAATTTTTTTTGTTTTTTTTCGTGGTTAGCGCCCGGTACGCGAACCGGGAAGCGTACTGGGGAGCGTATCACAATAAAAAATGAATGATAGACTTTTCAAATGCTGTATGTTAATTGATTGTTGGTTTTGTTGATTATTTTTTTTTTTTAAACTTTTTTTATTGTGTTTCATAATTTATTAAACTTTCTAACATTTCATTGTCAGAAATTTCATAATCATGGAATATAGATTGTAGTCTCTGAGGTTGTAAAATGTCCTCATTTGCAAGGAGGTTATCTACTGCTTGCACACATTGCAGTAGTTCTTGGTCCCATGTTTCATCCATAAATTCAATCTCATTTGGATCAATGATTTCTGTGTTGGACTCTGGAAGGACAATTTCAAATGAAATGTTTTGTTCACTTTCCATTTTTCCTGAAATTTGCATAAAAAAAATATATATTAGTAGAGGTAGGGCACTGTTGGGATTACTTTTAGATAGGCAGTTTTTATCAGAGAATTTATCTTTGGGCAGTGTATAGTATCAGAGTGGAAGTAGGAATATAAAAAAGTGTATCTAAATTTATAAGTACTACAGAGGGATAGTATATAACTAACAGAAAAAGTTTGCCATATTAACTTAAAGTGCACAATATACTTCAGTTTTAAAAATAACAACTTACCTTTAAAAAGAAGTTGAAGTTATTAATGAAAATCCAAATGAAATGTACACCAGGAAGTAGTAGTCAAAATGGCTGTGTTTCCTTCTCTTCCTTTATATATATTCGGGTACATAACCAATCAAATATCATGTAAAAAAAGTAGAAAATGAAAGTAACATTTTAATTGGTTGTCAATTCCAACACTTCAGATGTGTTTTGTGAAGTAATTTACCTCACGGTATTTAGAGAGGACTACAGGCTAAATGGCTAAATGGAATTCCAATCAAATTTGTGAAAATGGTAGGGATTGGTATGTAGTATGAGCTATTCTATATTTGGTGAAATTGTCTCCAGTGGCTTTTCTGTGAACTACTTTCCCACCTTTTTTGATGGTGCGCTTCCCAGGAAGCGGCCTGGTACGCGAACCTTAAGCGTAACGGGAGCTCACCATTTTGTGTTTCGGTCGAATTATGATACAAGATGGAGGGTAAATAATGTTCAGAATGGGTAGAAGGGGGCACGGTAGACTTATCTTGACCCCCTAGGTTTTGTGAGGGTGGCTGAGGAGGCCCATATGTGCGGAAAAAAACACATTTTTTTTAAAAATTTCGCGAGGTTAGCTACCGGTACGCGTACCGGGTAGCGCACCAGGGAGCGTATTTTGTTGAAAATTAGTGAAAATAGTTAGAGTAAAAAAATAATTGTGAGTGATTAGATGTAGGGTAGCTCTGAGAAGAGCTTTTGGGTTTATGGTACATTTAGGTACTTATAAGTAGGTACCAATGCACATTTTTAAATTCAGAGTGAAAACTCTGTTGCCCTCATCTGAGAAGTGAACTCCATCTCCTCTGTAGATATCTTGCATGTAGTAACGCAAGTTATTGTTGTACAGGGAGCCCATTCCATGGTCTCTCATGTAAGCTGAAACAGATTTGTTTACATGCTTCCTCGACTTCTCAATTTGTGGACAAAATTGGTTTGACCACCTCCATTTCTGTCTTTGGCATATATTTGAATATACCAAGGCAGTCTGAGGAAAAAGTGCCATCAATTGCTCAAAGGTGTCCTTTAAAAGCATTTCCAGACCTACACCAGTCAAAGTGCCCAAGTCATTACCTCCACAGTGCACAATTAACAGGTCAGGTTTTGGCAAATGCATAAAGGTTTTCACCAATGGTATCAATTGGTGACATTTTAATCCTCTCTGGCCAAACCACTTAATTTCCACATCTTGTAAATTGAGGTTAGGTAAATTCCTGCTTTCAACGTACCTTTGAGCCCAGTGAATATAACTATGACCAACAATCCAGACAGAAAACATGGTGAGAGAAGGTTCTCCTGCAGTCAGATGAAGTGTGGCAATGAAATGGCAGTTGAAAAAATGTGAGTTTGAAATGAAAAAAACTGTGGAGTTTCTGTGTTCATGAAGTAGTAACAGTGATTGGTGGATTTTGATTGATGAAAACAGAAAGTTAGGGTGTAGAGATGTGTTCTTTGAAAGATGTATTTTGAGTGGTCAATAAAAAATCATTAAATGAAAGAAAGCACTGGATATGCAGGTGCACTGAGAGTTCAGAGTTCAATTGCAACATTGTTGTGTGAATTTGCAAACACCAGAGTTTCTCCAAGAGGTGGTTGCTATGGAAAATAGGCAGAAAGGGCAGAGGGGGAAGGGTTTTCATTTGAAAAAAAGTGAGGGAAGAGTTTTGATTGGGTGACATGAGAAATATGTGTGAAGAATTACACCATTTCTGTGCTTTTGATAGCTGCAGACTCTGGAGTGCATACCTTTTGCTCTGCTGAAGACAAATTGGTGTGTTTCTGAGACTGTTTTCAAACTCAAAGTATTTGCTAAGGTGAGAAAATATTTCTTTACTTTAGATAGAGAATAGTGTGCTTTAAGGAGAAAATTATGATTTATGTGGCGCAATTTGCTAGTAAATATGCTCTCACATGTGCATGGAAATTTTTGATTTTGAATGTTTCTGTTATATAGCCATGTTAAAAGTGACTCAACCATGCTGGAAAGTCAATGAAAAATTGATTTCATGTATTTTAATGACATTTTAAGTCATTTTCTGATGTGCAGTGTTTAGAAATTATGATTTGAAAATCGTTTTTGTGGAAAAGGAATTGTTTTTAAAATCATGACAAGGAAATAATGGTGTATGGTTATTTATAAGGCAATTGACTGTCCTTGATGTTATTTTTCTCATTTTATTGTAAGACCTTTCTCTGTGGCGCAAATTGCTTGTAAATATGCTCTTACATGTGCATGAAAATTTTAATTATCAATGTTTGTGTTACATAGCCATGATAAAAGTGAACCAACCATGCAGGAAAGCCAATAAAAAAACGCTTTCATGTGTTTCAATGACATTTTAAGTCATTTTCTCATGTGCAGTTTTTTGAAATTATGATCTGAAAATCGTTTTTGGGAAAAAGGAATTGTTTTTAAATTCAAGAGAAGGACATAATGGTGTATGGTTCTTTATAAGGCAATTGACTGTCCCTGATGTTATTTTTCCCATTTTAATGTCAGACCTTTCTTTGTGGCGCAAATTGCTTGTAAATATGCTCCCACCTGTACATTGAAAATTTTGATTTTGAATGTTTATGTTACATAGCCATGTTTAAAGTGACCCTACCATGCAGGAAAGCCAATCAAAATACGCTTTTATGTGTCTTAAGGACAATTTAAGTAATTTTCCCATGTGTAGTGTTTTGAAGTTATGATTTGAAAATCGTTTTTGAGGTAAAGGAATGTTGTTAAAATTTATGTTCGCCATATGCCACCAAATTTCTTTCTCAGGGTTGCAGCAGGGTGCTGTTGAGACACCCCTGCACTTTTGGAATAAATTCCTAATTTGTGATGAGCAAATTGTTAATCGCAAATTGCACCTTCATTTATATGAGCCTCCTAGCCCATGGAAATGAATGGGTAATTTGCAATTAGCAATTTTCTCATCGCAAATTTGGAATGGTAAAGAATCGCTATTTATTCCTTAAAATTCGCTTTTTTGGAAATGCAAAATAGTTATATGATACATATGGCGGTTGATGTCTAACAAGATAAGAAGCTTATGGATACATTTATGATGACTGGTGCAATGAAGTAGAAATCACTTACTTCATTGGTAGGCCTTTACAATAAATTATCTCCTCTGTATTCTTCATCAAGCATAACTTTAATCTGCAATCCTGAGTAGGCCTCACCTTAAACAAACCTCTGGATAGGCCACATCTTATTGTCATCCTGATTTAATCATTTATAATTCTAGGGACAGATTTATGATAGGTGTATACCTCTTTTGTGCCACTTAGAAAACATTGTCCATGGGGAAATGAATTAAAATGTCATTAAGACACATGAATGTGTTTTTTTTAAACGTTTGCAATTTTTTTGGGTCACTTTCAACATGGCTATGTGTCTGAAACAGTCAAAATCTAAATTTGCAACGCACTGGTGGGAGCATATTTACAAGGAATGTGCTTCATGGGGAAAGGTCTTATAATGTAATATGGGAAAAATGACATTAGAGATACTGAAATGCCTTATAGAGAAGCATACACCATTATGTCCTTGTCATAAATTTGCAAACCATTACTTTTCCCCAAAAACGATTTTCAAATTATATTTAGAAAACAGTGCACATGTGGAAATTACTTAAAATGTCAATAATTCAAAAATTGTGATTCCTTAAATGCAATGTATAAAAAAAAAATATGTAAAAAATGATATTAAGGATTTGGAAACTACCACCAACTTGTAGTTTGTGGTAATTTGCGAATTCTTTTCAAAAAGAATTTTTTTTTTAAAAAAAAAAAGGTCCCATATGACGCCCATACATGCCATTAGGGCATGTAGGTGTGCCATGTGCTCCCAAATTTCTTTTTCAGGGGTGCAGCAGGTTGTTCTTGAGATACCGCTGCACGCTTGAAAAAAATCCTATTTTGTGATGAGCTAATTGCTAATCACAACTTGCAACATTAATTCCTATGAGCCTCCTAGCCTATGGAAATGAATGGGTAATTTGCAATTAGCAATTTGCTCATTGCAAATTAGGAATAGTAAAGAATCGCTATTTATTCCTTAAAATTTGCTATTTATAATATGTAAAATATTTTGATGATACATATGGCAGTTCATCTGTAACAAGATAAGAAGGTTAGGGATAGATTTATGATGAGTGGCGCATCCCCAGGGATGTGACAGTCATCCTGCGCCACTGTTCCGCCACCCATGGTGTGCTGCATTTACAATGCGGCGCAGCATGGGGCAAAAAAGGCACAGATGTGTGACGCATCTGTGCTGTAAAGGTGGCGCATTGCTGGAGTTGTATCGTAAGTGCGATGCAGCTCCAGCAAGGATCAGGGGTGCCCCATCTATACAATGCTGCGTCAAGACCTATGCCTGCTTAAAGCAGGCGCAGGGTTTTGACGCAGCTTTCTCCTATCTGATTGTAAATGCGGCACACCATGGGTGGTAAAGCAGTGGTGCACATTAACTGGTGCATGCCTGGGGATGTGCCATTTAATATAAATCTGCACTTTAACGTTTGAGTATGTGCAGGGGACACAGAGTCGTTGAGGCTTATCCAAGGTTAAGAACAGATGAGTCCTGTCCAGTGAAAAATTAGACATAGGCTTCACCTGCTCAGCATCGCTGGACATGGCTAAATAATAGCTGCAAAATGTTACTCTTGTTAAATAATTTTACTATTATAATCTGTGAGATTTGTCTCTTACTCTGCAACATCTCATTGTTGTTGTCTTTCTTTAAAGATAAAGACAACCTCAACATGAGCGACAATCTGCAATCAGTTGATTTTGACCTCATCATTGAACTTGTAATTGAAACATCAGTGGATGTTGATCCATTGGATGATTTAAATCCTGAGGATGAAGAAGAGCGTGATGAGGATGCAGATTTGTCCGAATTATATGATATAGGATGGGAAGATGACCTGCTTGAGCCTTTGGAATTATAAACATTTATTTTTAAAATGTATAATCAATAAAAAGTAAAAAGGTAAACCGTTTAATTTAAAAATAAAGACACCTTCAAAAACAGGTTATGTGTAGTGTCTTCAATAAAATATTAAAATATGCTCATAAAATTAGATCAGATTCACATATAAAATAGCATAGGTAACATAAATATAAATCTCATTTCTTTTCTGCTACTTCTGTATTGTAAATTTGCAAGGACTAAAAAATCTTCTATTTAAAATGTCAAGTAGTGTGTTATGTTTTTGATCACTATTACTGATTTACTGTTTGATAATATTTTTTTATTAACATTTTTATTATATTTTTCCTCAGATTCAACTATGCCTTCAAAAATAAGAGAGATGAAGGCTGCAAAACGTCAAAGACAGCAGGAGAAAAAAAAAATGCAGCAGTCCTCTAACAAAAAGATTTCTCAAGCGATGAAGAAAGCACCGGGTAAGAGCTCTAAATATTTCATAAAAAATATTTCAAATAAAAAAAATATTAGTACAGAAAATGTTTCAATCCATAACAACACAAGTAAATCAAATGGAAAGAAAAGGACAAATGAAAATGTTAGTGCTAGAGCAAGAGATAAATCTGTGCATGATAGTAGAAGGAAACAACAGTTTACGGAGATTCGTAAACGAATGTTCCGTAACAGGATAATTGGCAATTTGTTAAAAAATATTAAGAAAGGTCAACAGAAATTAGTTTTTTATAGGAGAAAAAAAAAAGTTGAGAAAGTTATTGATCAGGCTTTTGAAATTAAACGTAAGTTATTTATTTTGATAATCAATAGAATTAGGAAGCTAAACAAGGCAATTTTTGATTTCAAAAGAAATAGTAGATGGAAGAGAATAGTTAATCGTAGTAATTTTTGTGAAGTTTTTTCTGGAGAATGGATACATAGTTCAAGCTGTGAGGCATTTTTTAATGAAGAGAGTTATTTCCAGGATAATGATTTGGTGCATGCAGTTGACATCAGTGGTCGTGCTTATGAAGTGAAAGATGGTTGTCCAGTTGAAAAAGAAAAACTTGTGACAACAGAGGCAGAAGAGTTGTTAGGTAATGAGGTTTTAGGAAGACGTGCTAAGGGTCCTGTGTACACCTGGAAGTGTAGTAGTATTTGCAGTGTGCGACAGGATTCTATCAATTTGCTTTGTGATTTTGTACGGTCATTTAACAAGAAAAGTTTGAAGCAGAAAATGAGGTTGTTGCAAGAATTAGATCCTTGCAGAGTGAGAGAAGTGACAGGTTTGCATGGTCATTCACTGGCTTGTCTTTCCAGGAGAGTATGCCAGAGTGTTTTTCATCATTTCAGGATGCTAGCAGTGCATCATAACAAAGTGAGGAAGTTAGTTAGACTGTTGTATTATGCTAAGAGTCCAGCAATTATGCTGAAACAATTATGTGCTGCTCTTCTGCATGGTTCTGAAATAGATGTGAGGAATATATGTGAAGAAATTGAGTTTTGTTACTTTGGAAGTAAAGAGGAGAATGTTGAAATTGAGCAAGAAATAGAGGGTCATTTGGAAGATACTGTACAGGTTTCCAGTACAGATAATTTCCAGAGGGAAATTGCGACGTTTGACATGAAATCAAGTGAGAGGCCTAATTTCACTTGTGTGTGTTGTCGACGCACTTATTATAAGAATCAGACTAAGTTAGTGGATTTATATGCAAAAAGTGAAAGGGAAAATAATAGTGAATGGAAGGATTTTGCAACATACTTGATGGTAGAAAATTGTTTTGATTTGGGATTGGATCAACGTGTGTGTACTTATTGTTGTAACAAATTAAAACAAAACCAGATGCCTGCTAGAGCAGTTCATAATAATCTGGAGTTGGTTGAGATTCCTTCTGAATTGAAGGATTTAAATACTTATGAATCTATTTTGATTCAAAGTATCCATCCCTTTCAGGCTATTGTAAGAATGGAGCCAAAGACAGGGAAATTGCCTCCATCAGATTTACAGAGAGGATTAAAGGGAAGAGTTGTTTATTTGCCTCTAGATTTGAAGAAAAACATTAACACAATTGGAGTAGAAAAAGTGGAAGAGGAACCTCTGGTTATCTTAGTTAATGGGGTTCCGACAAAGAATAAGAAAATATGGCAAGATTTAGTAGATGTTAGGAAAGTTAAAAAGGCAACATTGTATTTGAAAAAAAATAATAAATACTATAAGAATGTATATGTTGAAGAAGAGGAAGTAAGTGAGGAAGAGGATAGCGATTTGTGTGCTGGTCAAATTGAGAAAGTAGAACCCTCTACTAGTGAGGAAATATATGAACATTATAGTGTTCATCCTTTGCATTCAAAGGAAGTCATGGGGAATGCTATTGAGTTGTTTCAAATGAAACAAGCCAAAGGGAGTCCCATTAGTGTTTGGGAGCAAAGTTTGGAAGCTCGGTGTTTCCCACAGCTTTTTCCAACAGGTCAGGGAGGAAGATATGATGAGCGACCTCATCAAATTCCTGCTTCTGAATACCGGACTTTGCGATTGTATGCAGGAGATGCTAGGTTTCGACAATGCATTCCATATTTGTTTCATCTCCTGTTTGAAAGCGATCTGTCTGGACTGTCATATGCAGTGAACCACATCTTGAAAAGTGGTATACACATGCAAAACATCTCGGCAAGTGATTTTATGGATAAAGTGAATGTCCAAGATAGTATTTTGGATTCTCACCTGATTAATCTCATGGCGTGTCAGCGTGGTACTAATGAGTACTGGTACCGTCGTCATGGTGATTTAAAATGTATGCTGAGGAACTTAGGTACTCCCACATGGTTCCTCACTCTGAGCTGTGCCGAGTATGGCTGGGAAGACTTACTTGAATTTCTACGAGAGGCAAATGCTAACGTAGAAAACATCGAATTCAAGACACCCGGAGAACTGTGCTCTTTGGATCCAGTCAATGTATGTAGGTACTTCAATCATAGATTTGAAGCTATGATGTCTTTCATCATGAATAAGAAGAATCCACCTCTTGGAGAGGTGTTGGATTTCTTCTGGAGAAAGGAGTACCAAGCAAGAGGTGCTCCTCATATACATATGTTGCTGTGGATCAAGGATGCACCTAAATTTGGAACGGATCCAGATGACTCAGTGATGAGTTTCATCCAACAGTATTCTACGTGTGCTGTTCCAAACGCAAAGGAGAAGAAAAGCCTAAGAGAAAAAGTTCTGCGTTTCCAAAGCCATCGATGTGGAAAGTACTGCCGTCGTAAATTCCGAAACAAGGACAAGTTCTACACTAAATGTCGTTTCGGCTATCCACGACCGGTGATTTCTAAAGGAAGAGTAAACAGTTTGATGTCTTCGCTGCGACACAATGTCATGAAGAAATCACCTAAAAACACTTACAATTTGAAGAGGAACGAAGAGTCCAAGTACATCAACGACTACAACCCGGTGATTTTGTCCATGTGGAATGCTAACATGGATATACAGTTTGTGGCTGATAACTGTATGGCTGTGGCTCGGTATGTGACGTCTTACATCACCAAAAAAGAGAAGACAGAATTGAAGGATATGTGGGAGGACATTTCCCATGAAAAGAGCCTCAGCAAGAAGTTGTACAGTTTCAGTCTGAAGATGTTGTCGCATCGAGAAATCGGAGCGTACGAATGTTCTGACCGGTTGTCTTCAGCAAGTCTCTATGCCAAGTCCAGGAGTATCGTTTGGGCGAGTCTTGGTCTTGCTGCAACGCGTAATCGAGTTCTCAAACCTGTGCGGGAAATTGAGTATTTGGCGGAAAAGGAGCCAAACAGTACCGACATTTTGAAGACAAACATGTTGGATACATATTATCCAAATCGAAGCAGTCACCTAGAGAATGTTTGTCTGTATGAGGTTCTGCAAAATTACATGTTCAAGAGGAACATCAAAGAAGATACTGAGAAAGGAGTGTATGCTGTAATAGGAAGTGAGGGATGTCTGGTGAAGCAAAGAAAATGCCACTTGATAAACCATCGAAAATTGAGTGGCGAATCTCCTGAAAAAAAGGAGTTTTTCTATTTAGCACTTTTGCAACTTTTCAAGCCTTGGCGTGCAGAAGAGGAACTGCTTGGAGATTTCCTCTGTTATGAAGACTCTTTCAATGCCGCCAAGGAGACCATAGAATGTCCTGCTTTTCCCAAATATGTAGAAATGTTGAATGCGGAAATTGAGCAGGAAGCAACAATTGCAGCCGAGATTGCCAGAGACAGTTCTCAGGACAGTCAGAGTTCTGCTTCATTGAGTCAGGATCCACTAGGAGGACCTCTTATTGAAAATGAAGCTGCCACTGCTATGAATGAGGTGGAAAGAGCCATGGCACATGCTCAAGAGGATGTGGTTAACTTAGAAGAGTTGGAAAGGCAACTCAACGTTGAGCAGAGGAAAATATATGACGAAGTTACCATGCAAATTGATCATGGATTAAGTCATGATAAGAAAGAGTGCTCATGTACGTCGTTGAAGCCTGTCCGACTTTACGTGAGTGGAGAAGCGGGAACTGGAAAAAGTTTCCTTATTAAAGCAATTTCATGTTATTTGCAGGAAAGGACAGAGTCATCGCTGTCTTGTGTTGTCACCGCTCCAACTGGACTGGCAGCACATAACATTAAAGGGATTACTTTACATCGTTTACTGATGCTGCCAGTGGAGCATGACAACAAATTAGAATATCACAAGCTATCTGGAGATGCTTGTTTTGAAGTTTCAAGAATCTTGAGGAAAATGAAACTTCTTATCATTGACGAAGTAAGCAGGGTTTCCAATGTCATGCTTGCCTTTGTGCATTTGAGGATGCAAGAAGTTCTCAAAACAGAGTATGATGTGTTATTTGGTGGCAAACACATCATTGTTTTCGGAGATCTTCTGCAGCTGACACCAGTGAAAGGGCAACCTGTGTTCAAAATGCTCACGCATGAAGATACCAGGAAGTGCCTAGGCAGCATTGGCAACGTCAATATATGGTTAAACTTCAATTATGCTGAACTGCATGAAAATATGCGTCAGGCAAAGGATGAAGTTTACAAGACTATTCTACAAGATGTTAGAATTGGAAAAGTGACCGAGCATGGAAAAGAAGCTTTACATGCACGATTACTGTCAAATTTATATCCAGAACAAGATGTTGTGCCTGAGAATATTTTTCAGAAAATTACTGATAAGAAATCTGGAATATGTTTGATGCCAACTCTTGCAGAATGTGCCAAATTTAACAACAAAATGTTGCATTTAGAAAAGCAAGAGATTGTGAAAGTGGAAGCTATTGATAGAGTAGAGCATATGGGATCAACAATTATTTTGTCTGAGAATCTGAAATCAAAATTGGATTCATTAGAGAAGACTATATCTAAAACTGCAGGTTTTGAAAAGACTCTGAATGTGTGCTTGAACTGCCGTATAATTTTAAGAAGGAATTTACATGTTGAAAGAGGTCTGGTAAATGGATCAATGGGTAATGTTGTTGATTTTGTGAAATACAGAAATAGAGATGGAATTGAATTTTTAAAAATTAAATTTGATGGCATTGAGGAAGTACAGCTAATTGCTCGTTGTTCTGCTAGATTTTTGCTTGTAAAAGACTTATATGTTCGCCGTAAGCAGTTCCCTGTTTGCTTGGCATATGCGGTGACAATTCATAAATCGCAAGGTTTAAGTGTAGACACTGCATTGGTGAATATTGGCAGTTCTGTGTTCAAGGAGGGTATGGCATATGTGGCATTGTCACGAGTTAGAACTTTATCGGGATTGTACTTGATTGAGTGTGATGTCAGAAACATTTGTGCAGATCTAGATTGTGTTAAGGAATACAATAGGTTAAGAAGAGAGTATGCGCCACATTTGCCTCAGTTTCCTTTGTTTGAGAAACGTCTGGTAGGCCGGAAACGAAGAAATGAGAACAATACTGGGGAGGTTGTAGCAAAAAGACAAAAAGTGAATGAACCTAAAATTACAAGCAGAAACAAAGAGGATTCTGTTGAAGATGTTGTTGGTTTTCAGTTTGAAAACAGTTCTGGTGTCAACTGCTATGCTAATGTAGTAATGAATGTTTTGTTTTCTCTAAAAAATGTAAAAGAAGAGATTGTGGTCAATTCTGATCAAAGATTTTGCAGTTTGTTGAATTCTGTGTTAGAGAAATGTAGCACAGATAGAACAAAAATAGAAAGTGTGTCTGAAATTCGAAACCTGTTAGACAGATGTTCAGGGCAAACACAATTCTCTCAAAATATTCAGCAAGATTGTCAGGAGTTTTTAATGTATATGCTTGATGTATTACATGCTGAAGGTGTAGATGTAGATCAGTTGTTTGGGCTTTCTTATCAATGGCAGCATGACTGCGAGAACTGTATGGTATCAAGTACTACTAGTGTAGACTCAGAAAGATTTATATATTTAACTTTGCCAGACAGTAAATCAGTGTCCTTTAATAAGCTAGTAAAAGCTGCTAATCACAGCATGGAGTGTAGCCAATGTAAATCTGAAATGATGTCCACATTATTTATACGAAAATATGGCCAGTACGTCATTTTAATGTTCCAACGATGTAGGCCTGATGGAACAAAATTGACAACTTTAATAAAAAATTTTGTAGCTTCGCAGTTGTCAATATCAGGAAGGACTTTTGTAACTACAGCAATTATATATCATGACGGCCCTTCAATATCATCAGGACATTACACAGCTTATTTAAAGTCTAGAAATGGCTGGTCATTCTGCAATGATTCTGTTTTAATTTTCAAAAAAAAATTGCCGTATGACCTTAAAAACTCTTACCTGGTGTTTTTAAAACCAAAATTTTAGGAAAATAATCTCGGGATATGATCTGTGGAATTTCAAGAAGTTCTAATGGCTCCTACACAATTTGGCCTTGAGGATAAGTGTAGTTCAGAGACATAACTTCTAATGAAAGGATTGGACATCATGGAGATGTATGTGCACTTTAAATGAGTTCAGAAAAATTGTTTCTTTTCATAAGCTAATTGAAGCAGCCAATCAAAACATGGAGTAGAGGGAATGTAAGTCTGCAATGCTGTCTACTGTTTTACATTGCTTTGTGATTAAAAGTGATGTAGAGAATTAAATAATTGTAGTAGTCATAGAGGTAGTGTAAGTCTGCTTCATATTAAGCAGTATCAGTGTCATAGGAAATGTAGAACATGACTGACCAAGAAGGGGAAGATATTACTATTCCAGGATTGTGAAAATGATCTTCAACATTTTAATTCTGAAAGTTGCGGAAATGCCAAATGATGGGATTGGCTTACAAGAAATCCAAGAGTTATAAATATCTCTGACTAGATTTGGCCTTGTGGAAAATAGTGGTAGAGAGCAAGAAGTCATTTATTGCATGTAACGTGTTTTTAAAAACGATGGAGGTTTTCTTTCAGAAAGTGGCGGGCTGAAAGTAATAACAGCACAAAAGAGTGTAAGCTGTTCATAGGACATCCTTGGACGTCATGGAAAGTAAGTTAACTTTAAGGAGTTCTGAATTTTATTTTCTGATGTTGTATGGGTTTTTTAAACACAATCATTTTGATTGTGTTTTTTTTTCCCCGCTGTTACATGATGAATACCTTCAAGTCACTGTTTTTAGTGAATTTTGATACATTCTGAGAACAGCAAAAATAAACCATTTAACATGTATAATTAATTCTGTACTGTTTGCATTTATGATGTATATGTAGAACTGTGTAGGAGGCATGGAGAAGGTGAGTTTTCTGTAAGTGTTAAATTTATTGTATGCAGTGCTGCACTTCTACGTAATCTTTCATATGCTGGACTACATCTGCACAATGAGATACCTAAGCAAAGGAAACACAAGTGATGTGATTGTGAAATGAGCAAAATAAATTGCACATATTTCAATTACATCACTTGAGTTTCCTATCATTACGAATCACATTGTGAAGATCAAGTTTGGGTCTGTCCAGGGAAACATAGGAGGTTTCTACTTTGTTGAAGAGTGCAGTGGACATGACTCACTTCATTAGTAGACTTTCACAGATATTATCTCCTCTGTACACTTCAACAAGTGTAAATCTCATCTTGAACTCTGAGTAGGCCTCACCTCAAACAAATCTCTGGATAGGAGACATGTTATTGGCATACTGAAGCGACACTTTTCTGAAACAAGAGCAATGCAAAAGATGCACCATGTTTTAAGATAGTCCTCACTTCATCTGCATCAAGATACTGTTAGTTTAAAATGTATATCTTTAGCATTGTGTAGAGGACCTGGAGAAGCAGAAGCTTCTGTCAGTGTCAAAGTTGTTGAAAAACTATTTGTCCTTCAATATTTTCCCTTGTCTTTTGTAATTTTTAAATACATATTTTAATTTTTTTTTAAATGTTGGTTCTCTCTTTCACAGGTTGAAAGTATAGAAATAAAATGTGATTAATTTAACAGCAATTACAAGGTAAATAGTTGTACTCTTTTCGTTACATTTCTATCACATTCACCTACTATTAGATCCACTGCTTCACTTCTTTAATCCTCAGTTTCCTGCCTTTGCTACTTTCCTCATTCCTTTCTCTATTACCTATTTACTCAACTCCTTCCACTCTTTTTCTCAGTCCCTCTGTTCTCATAGTTCCTCAGTCTTGTTCACTCACTCCATCTCTATTACTCTTAGTGTCTGTGAATTACTTTCCCAACTTTTTTTTTTTGGGGACCGCTTCCTGGGAAGTTGCCCGGTTCGCAAACCAGCAGCGTTATGGCAGTCCACCATTTTGTGTTTCGTTCGAATCAAGATACAAGATGGAGGGCAAATAATGTTCAGAATAGGTAGAAGGGGGCACGGTAGATGTATCTTGACCCCCTTGGTTTTCTGAGGGTGGCTCAGGAGGACCATAGTTCTTCACTCTTGTTCACTCTCTCTGTTTCTATTAATGTCACTGTTTATGACTGATCAAAAAAATGTTTTTTAAAAAAGAACAGTAACTATAAGGGAAGGAAATAGACAGTTATGTTAAAAGAAAGACAGCTAAAGGGAGTAAACTAACGATACTGTTACCTACAATCCACTGCTGTTGATGTTACTGACCATGTCATGAATGATGTAATATGTGAAATCATCAACAGTGGATTGTAGGTAACAGTATCCTTATTTTACTCCCTAGAGCTGTCTTTCTTTTAACATAACTGTGTATTTCCTTCCCTTATAGTTACTGTTCTTTTTTAAAAAATATTTTTTTGGTTAGCTTCCGGTACGCGTACCGGGTAGCGCTCCGGGAGCGAACTAAGAGAAATACAGGTTGGCAGAGTTCCAAATTTTCTACCAATTTTTTTATAATGGGGAGTTAGTTCTGAAAAGAACTTTTTTTTTTATGTTTTTGTTGTTTTATATTTTTTTTAGTATTTTTTGAACATTTTTTTACTTTTTTTGTATTTTCTGAACGTTTTTAAAATTTTTTTGGTTTTTTTGGGGGGGGGGGAAACAAAAACGATCCATTATAAAGGGCTCAACAGGAGCAAAAAAAAAAAATGAATTTATTTTTTGGTGCGTTTTGTGCAAACATTAATATGATTTTGAATTGCTCGCAAAATCAAAGTGATGCTACTTTCTCTGTAGCAGATGAAAGCGCCACATTCCACGCACACTTGTTTTACGTGACCAAACAACATTTGGATGTTTGCAATCACCTCCCTCGCCTCTGGTCCCGACACCTCTGGAACCACCGATCTTCTTGCCATTTGGAGGGGATGTTGTTGTTGGTCACGTAGCTGGGCAGCACTATAGTTATTTGGGTGCCACCTACTCATATGCCGATGCATAGTATGATTCCCATAACTATATTTTTTATCGGTGCCCCTTGACAATCTGTCACCGCATATGCGGCAAAACACGTAACGAGCATTCACTTTCTTTTGCCCCTCAGGAATTCTGTAGAATTGCCAGATATAATTCTCCTTTCTGTTGTACCTCCTGGGCTCCTCTGGCAAAAACTCATGCTCTTCCTCCTCTTCCTCCTCTTCCTGTTCTTCCTCTTCTTGCAGAATTACTTCTGCAGGTGGTCCTCTCTTTCTTGGATTTGGTGGAGGTGGTGGGCTAGCACCAGCTGAAGCTACTAATGAAGCCATCACAAAGTCTCAATAAAGGGTCTTTCTCTCACCAAGATGAAAGTCAGAGTGATGAAAGAAGGAGGGTTTTTCATCATTTGGGAAAAACAAAAGTTCTAAACCAATGAAAAGTGTCCATTTTAGATCACATGACCTTGTATTACATCATTAGGAAACCAAAAGTGAAATGAACCAATGAAAAGTGTTATTACCGAGTCACATGACCTGCTATGTTTACATTACGCGGTCGGCGCCGCGCCGCGGATCGCTTCCGGTTCGCGTACCGCTGCGCTTCCGGGTACGCGAACGTAGCACGTAATATGACGTATTACGCGAGAACGCGAAACGTCATGCTGACGCGAAGCGTCGCGATGTTGTTTTGTAACGCGAGAGGTGCGCAAAAGGAACGTTTACCAGTTCGCGTACCGGGTCGCGCCTCCGGATTGAGCTAACGGGAAGCTAACCGGTACGCGTACTGGGAGCGAAACAAAAAAAAATAAAAAAAAAATTGTATAAAAAACATGTAAAAAATATTTTTCTTTTTAAAGAATAATACATTGTAAAGGTTTTGATATTAGCTATTAAAAAACCAATGAAATTCACTGAAAAAACCATAGGTTATAGACCATATATAGTTAGGAATTAGCATTTACAAAACCTTAAAAATTCACTGAAAAAACCATAGGTTATAGACCATATATAGTTAGGGATTAGCATTTAAAAAACCTTATTTTACTCACACAAAACCATTGAAATTCCATATATAGTTAGTTGCACTAACTATATATCGCGCACCCGCAATCCACTGCTGATGATGTCACATATTACATCATTCATGACATGGTCAGTGACATCACTGATGACATCACTGATGACATCTCAAATGACATCACTGATGACATCACTGATGATATCTCATTTGACATCAATGGTCACATCAATGATGATATCATTAATGTGACAATACAATGCATCTCCTCACACTTTAATATAACCTCTGTTACACCCAGTGTTAAATACAGAGTATAATTTTTGAAACCATTGACACACCAATACTAGTTACTACATACGCACTCACTGATTCCTACGTCTACACACACATTCACTCATTCACCCATACAATCATTCATACATACAATCACTCATCTTTACAACACTATCATATGCACTCATACACCTATACAGACACTCACACTCTGCCACTCATCCATGGAGTTACTCACACACCTAGTCAGTCCTGTAAAGAATCAATCACACTTCCATTTTCTAATCTATACAGTTAAACATAGAGTACCTTACATTTTCAAACATATACTAACACATACTTACTCTCTTATACAATCATTGATACAAGTACACATTGATCTGCACAGAGTCACACATCTCCCAGCCAGCCACACATACACTCAGTCTCCCATACAAATACTTGGACAATCAATTAATAACCCATATAGTTACTCATATAGCTACTGATCAACACATGCAGCAGTTTACAGAACAACAGACATAATAATGCACAAATTAAGACAGTTTAGTCACTAACCCATGCACTCAGTGAGACACATTTAATCACTCACTCATACACATTTAATCACTCACTCATATGTGTGTGTGTGTATATATATATATATATATACACACACACACATATATATATATATATATATACACACACACATATATATATATATACACACACACACATATATATATATATATATATATATATATATATACACACACATATGTCCATGTCATGAATGATGTAATATGTGACATCATCAGCAGTGGATTGCGGGTGCGCGATATATAGTTAGTGCAACTAACTATATATGGAATTTCAATGGTTTTGTGTGAGTAAAATAAGGTTTTTTAAATGCTAATCCCTAACTATATATGGTCTATAACCTATGGTTTTTTCAGTGAATTTTTAAGGTTTTGTAAATGCTAATTCCTAACTATATATGGTCTATAACCTATGGTTTTTTCAGTGAATATATATATATATATATCCAGCTCCGAACTTCACTGCCACAGCGCAAAATGAAGGGACCGCACTCTCCAAGGCATTCAGTTAGTGATTTATTCAAATCAAGATTTTAACAGGACCGGTTTCGGCAAACTGCATTTTTCATCTAAACAAGAGGCAGTCATGAAAACACTCATTATATCCGGGGCGTGCAGAAGCACTTTCGGATCATTTCAACAGACATGAAAAACATACTCAAAACAAAATGTAAAGGTGATATTGGCGAAATAAAGGCCACTTTGTAACATGCTGCTCACGTTGAAATCACGGGTAAAATAGCAATATGACCAGCAGTGGAGAGGCTTACATTATTTTTGGCTTATAACTAAGTAAGTACAATTCTGTAATTCATCAATACAAAACCATAGTTTAAATTTGAGTCAAATTATTTACGCCATAATAAGATCCACAAAATTCATTCTAATTAGGACCCTACTATATATCTATACTACTATTATAAAGAGAGAACTGTGTCCTTTGAGGCAGGTAAACTCGAAAAGTACACATCATTATTCGAAAGGCGTCTGACCTGACCTGAAAGCTGTAACTGAATAAAGACCTGCTTTACCACAACATTTGGTGTCCGTTTCCCGTCCTTTGGAGCGCTACCGGCTGGAGTGCATCAGAGAGGTGTGGGAAATCTCTATTGGATATATATATATATATATATATATATATATGCAGACAATTCCGACCACTTCCAGAGAATAACCTCGGCGAAGAAGGAAGGAAACTCAGGCCTCTGCAGCAGAATGTAGGCAAGAAATACTTTATTCAAGTCACTCCTCGCGACGACGCGTTTCGGGCTATGCAGCCCTTGATCACATTCAGCTTAAACTGCGCCATTTTTTTCTTTATATATGCCAGTAGTGAAAAGTGCACACCTGAGTTGCATTTGCAATTGAGTTCACGAGGTGAATTAACAGTGTAAACAGACTAAGTCTAACTGAATGTTTGAAGTATTTCTTCCATTCCTGACAATAGTACATGCTATAGACAATATTTAAGATTGTTATTAAAAACATATAATTAAATGCTAATAAGCTATTTTTGCACACAATATTACTATTATAAATGTGTAGCATTATCTACAAAATCAGGCTGGTCATATAGATACAGATTGAAAAATGACTGGTTAAATCCATCTTGTATCTATATGCCACTCTAAATTACCGTTACTGTCTTCTCCTTATGAATAATCAATATGACTGGATAAATCCAAGCAACCCGAGAAATTAGTAAAAGTGCTAAGTGCAAACAAATCCAACAATGCGGACTAGTGAGACAGTGCAAAAGGTAGTAGTGTGCAAATAAGCATAAAAAAGTGCGGTGCAATATAAATAAGTTAAAACCTTGATTAATATTCTAAAATGCAATATACTACATTTATAGCATGTACATCTCTCAATTCACTAATAATAAGATACTCCGTCCGGGTAAAATATTAAAATTACTAAAATTGTACAAAGATGTAATTCTCACTAAAAACCTAGTATATTGTAAGACAACAATCAAGGAAAGGTGAAAAGAAATACTGATGCACGTTACAGAACTGCCAAAAATTAACAAAATGTTAACTGAAAGAAAATATAAAGAAAACTACGCGAAACAGACACTTTCATTAATATTTTCTACACAATGATATCTTTATAAAAAGGTATACATATCTTCAGTGTTATTTAATCCTTGGGGCCACTTACTGTCGAATTCTAATATAAATTTCGTTTCTAGTTGTCTAAGTTGGCGTTCTCTATTGCCACCCCTCTTGGATTTAGGGATAGCACTGACAACATAGTATGAAAGACAATTAATGTCTTTATTATGACAGTGCGCAAAATGCCTGGCTACAGGATAAGCAGGGTCATTGTGTAGGATTGCGCGTATGTGTTGTAATATACGAACGTGCACTGGTTGCTTAGTGCTACCAATGTAGTTCAGCCCACAAGTGCACGTTAACACGTACACAGCATGGTCTGTTTTGCAGTTGTAATTGCCTTTTATAGGTATTGGGGATGTCTGAAAGGGTATTTGGTAACTTGTTTTGTTGCAGCCAAATTTACATGCGCGGCACGTTGTGCAGCGCCTAAAGCCATTAGTAGCATGCATCCACAACACTGGTTTTCTAGTTTCTGGAGAGTTTGTGTCAAGTTCTGTGCCCATAGATTTCCCTCTTCTAAAAGTGTGGGAAATCTTTATTTTATATTGATATATATATATATATATATATATATATATATATATATATATATATATATAGATACATGAAGGTATTTCACACAGGAGGAGTGAATTAGGGACGGGATCTTTACAGTGAAGGGCACTGAGGAAGTCTACCATGCCGAAATGCATCCGCCGCCGCTGGGACTTTTGAAATAAAGGTGTTTCCTGCTCTGAATTCCCCTTGTGGCCTCTGATCTTTTCCCGGACGGATTTTCTTGTTTTATATATATATATATATATATATATATATATATATATATATATATATATATATATATATATTCACTGAAAAAACCATAGGTTATAGACCATATATAGTTAGGAATTAGCATTTACAAAACCTTGAAAATTCACTGAAAAAACCATAGGTTATAGACCATATATAGTTAGGAATTAGCATTTACAAAACCTTGAAAATTCACTGAAAAAACCATAGGTTATAGACCATATGTCGTTAGGAATTAGCATTTAAAAAACCTTATTTTACCCACACAAAACCATTGAAATTCCATATATAGTTAGTTGCACTAACTATATATCGCGCACCAGCAATCCACTGCTGATGATGTCACATATTACATCATTCATGACATGGTCAGTGACATCACTGATGACATCACTGATGACATCTCAAATGACATCACTGATGACATGACTGATAACAACATCCAGTGATTTTTTTGTTTCTGTAAAGTTTAAATATGTCTTACATATTGAAGAATGAGTGGATGTATAAGTGTCTGGACGAAGGATTTAGTAGGTGCATGACTAACTGTATGAGTGAGTGATTAAATGTGTCTCACTGAGTGCATGGGTTACTGACTAAACTGTCTTAATTTGTGCATCATTATGTCTGTTGTTCTGTAAACTGCTGCATGTGTTGATCAGTAGCTGTATGAGTAACTATATGGGTTATTGATTGATTGCCCAAGTATTTGTATGGGAGACTGAGTGAATTCAGTGAATTTTCAAGGTTTTGTAAATGCTAATTCCTAACTATATATGGTCTATAACCTATGGTTTTTTCAGTGAATTTCAATGGTTTTTTAATAGCAAATATCATAAGCTGTCGAATGTCAAGTACGTGGTAAGTAAAAACATTTTCGTGTTTATGCACACTGATCTGCTTTGAATGCTGCCCCCCCCCTCATTTCTATTAGGAGTACTCTCTCTTTGCAGATAGTGAAAGGTAGTTAACGCAGGCCTTTGCCCCCGTTGTAATACGTTGTGCCTGCTTCTCTCTCCATTTGATTGATTGTTATCCAAGCATTTACTGTTTTAGAATTGGTTCTCTTTGGTTCATTCTCTATTTACAAACAAACACAGAGTCGCAATACTCTGTTTAGTCTTTGCAGATAACGAAAAATCGTTAGAAAAAACAAAACGAATCAAGCAAAATCAGTAGGCCACTAATGGGATCTCTTTTTGACCTCGCTAAAATAGAAACATTAAGAACAACCCCTCATGACAAATACGAAACTAGTGAGATGAACTGAACTCCACACCATGATGGCTGCAATACAGCTCGGCTCCGCCACCCACCCCGCCCAAAATAACGATAAAGAGCGGCTGCCATGATTGCTCGCGGAATGGCCACGACGGAGCTACGAAATGGTGGTGCTCTCATGCTAACGCCAGCTTCAGTCTGAAACATCCAGAAACACTGTAGACTACCAATTCGATCAGTTCCGGTAGCGCCCCAATGTAACCCGGTAGAGAAGAACTAGCCCTCCCCTCTTTGACTGATGGTTCTTGTTGCCTGTCCCTTCTGTTGTCATTTAACAGAACTATTTAGCCTGCTGAAAGGGGTTGTGTTCCGACCGCTGGTTGGTGGAGACATTTTGACTATATTCTGGACCTGCGTTGTCGCGTAATGCGTCATATGACGCGCCGCGTTAGCGCATCCCGAAGTCATCCGGGGCGCGACGCGCAGCGCGTAACGTAAGCATAACAGGTCATGTGACTTGTTAATAAAACTTTTCATTGGTTCATTTTACTTTTCTTATTCTAATGATGAAAGGCTTGGTCATATGACCTAAAAATTACGCTTTTTATTACTTCCGAACATTATTTTTTCTTAAATATATGTTATAATGTTCCAGGCTAATGTACTTTCCCGGAAAATTTACAACTGTCCTGCAAGTAAAATATATTCTTTTTTCGAGAAAAAGGGCGTTTCTTCGTCCCATGACGGAGCCGTTGAGCAAAAGAGGGTCGACCTGCTGTCTTAGTCGCCGATACGCCTGAATATGAGATTCTTATCGATCACTTTATGTTGCAGGAGTAGAAAACACAACAGCCCTTGACCATTTATCTTTACTGCGTTCCTGCGTATTATACCTTTTACCCTTCATGTGATTGGTCTGCTTTATTTCACTTGCCTTTTAATGATTCTAAAACAGTGACTATTATTAAAAACTTTACCAATGTATATACTACTACCATGTTTTCTTTTAAAAACCTTTATTGTGAAAATTTCATTATACAAATACGAGCCTATAACCACGTGGGCCGGCCACGGAGCAAACTGTAATCGTATATGATGAGTAGACATTTACACTGTAGAGGAATGTAACGGGCGGGCCATTAGGTTGCAAGAACTAAGGTGTCTAACAGTTGCGGAATCGGTGGACGTACATTTTATAATTAAAATACGACAGGGCCAGTTACAATAAAATTATCTAGATATACATTTGCGGGCAAGTACCATGCGTGACGTTAATTCGAACTTTCAATAGTACAGTAATCAATAACACATCAGAACTTAATATCAATAGGGATGTCGAAATACTCAATCAATTCTCGTCCCCGCCCGCCATGTGCTTCAAAATTGCATACGTATCTCGTGATTTCAAGGTTCTGCAACCAGTACACAACAAGGAGTTACGAGTCCCATTTATTCCGGCGCCATTTTGGGCGAGGACGGGCAGGTCCAGGATATAGTCAAAATGTCTCTACCAACCATCGACTATGATGATGTTCATATGCTGTATTTATAGAGTAACACTCATCTGTCCACATGAAATTAATTTGCCACAATCTAAACATGTCATTTTAATCTTTGCAAAGTTCTTCTAAATATTTGGGACCGTTTCCCTTGCCTCTGATGCTGTCAGTGCCACTTCTTTGATGAATGTACTGGCAGGTCGGGGGTTCTCCTCCAAATCTCTCTTTTATGCAGCACTATAATTAATTGGTGCCACCTCTCCATATGACGATGCATGGTATAGTTACCATAACTATATTTTTTTTCGGTTCCTCTGGAGAGTACATCGTGGCAGATGAAGCGTATAACGTACCGGGCATTTACCTTTTTTTGCATGTAGAGGAAAGGAAAAAAAAATCAAGCGTCCGAGTTCTAAGGTGTCCCAGGGCCATTTTAGTGGACCAGGCCCAAATCCAAAGAACAGGCCGCCATTTTGAGAGTCCTGTTGCAGCCGCCTGTCGCTGTGGCATCAAGAGCGGCCAAAACTCAGCTGAATGGCAACTGAAACGGTAAAGGGGCGCCCCACTACAGCAGACGAGCCTCCACCTAGGAAGGCCCGTTCACACCGCCTCCCCCCCCCCTTCGGGCACCCCACGCCGTTATTCGGAGCAGTATTGTAGGATGGCCACACCAGTGCAGCAACTTGCTAGACACCACCTCGGTGGTAACCGAATCTCAGCGCCTTGTGGTGTCTTCTATTCAGAAAACATTGTTGTGCTGCCTTCGACCTATTCGCCGCAAGTGCACACGCAACTCAGCTGCATAGCTTGCTAGACACCACCTCGGTGCTAACCGAATCTCAGCGCCTTCTGGTGTCTTCTATTCCAAAAATATTGTTGCGCTGCCTTTGGCCCCATTCGCACATCAGTCCGCTTCTGCCGCCATCTCACAGGCCAACGGGGCGCCCCACGCCGACTTTCAGCATTGTAGGATGGCCACACCAGTGCACCTTACTAGACACCACCTCGGTGCCATCCGGATCGTGGCATCTCAGCGCCTTGTGGTGTCTTCTATTCAGAAAATATTGTTGCGCTGCCTTTGGCCCCATTCGCACATCGGTCCGCTACTGACGCCATCTCACAGGCTAATGGGGCGCCCCACGCCGAGTTTCAGCATTGTAGGATGGCCACACCAGTACAGCAACTTGCTAGACATCACCTCGGTGCCATCCGGATCTTGGCATCTCAGCGCCTCGTGGTGTCTTCTAGTCAGAAAATATTGTTGCGCTGCCTTTGGCCCCATTCGCACATCGGTCCGCTACTGACACCATCTCACAGGCCAACAGGGCGCCCCACGCCGACTTTTACCATTGTAGGATGGCCACACCAGTGCCACAACTTGCTAGACACCACCTCGGTGCCATCCGGATGTTGGCATCTCAGCGCCTTGTGGTGTCTTCTATTCCGAAAATATTGTTGCGCTGCCTTTGGCCCCATTCGCACATCGGTCCGCTACTGACGCCATCTCACAGGCCAACGGGGCGCCGACTTTCAACATTGTAGGGTGGCCACACCAGTGCGGCAACTTACTAGACACCACCTCGGTGCCATCCGGATCTTGGCGCGTTGTGCTGCCTTCGGCCTATTCGCACATCGGTCCGCTACTGACGCGAACTCACAGGCCAACGGGGCACCCCACACCGACTTTCAGCATTGTAGGATGGCCACACCAGTGCTGCAACTTGCTGGACACCACCTCGGTGCCATCCGGATCTTGGCGCGTTGTGTTGCCTTCGGCCTATTCGCACATCGGTCCGCTACTGACGCCGCCTCACGTTCCAAAACGGGGCGCCCCACGCCGACTTTCAACATTGTAGGATGGTCACACCAGTGCGGCAACTTGCTGGACACCACCTCGGTGCCATCCGGATCTTGGCGCGTAGTGTTGCCTTCGGCCTATTCGCACATCGGTCCGCTACTGACGCCGCCTCACGTGCCAACGTATTTTCTCCGCATTTTATACCCTATGCCGCATAACAGGTCATGTGACTTGTTTATAAAACTTTTCATTGGTTCATTTTACTTTTGGTTTCCTAATGATGGAAGGCTTGATCATATGACCTAAAAATAACACTTTTCATTGGATGAAAACTTTTTTTTTTCCCAAACGATGAAAGCCCCACCTTGTTTCTGGATGTTTCAGACTGAAGCTGGCGTCAGCATGAAAGCACCACCATCTCGTGGCTCCGTCGTGGTCATTCCGCGAGCAATCATGGCAGCTGCTCCCCACCAGAAGCCTGCAGGAGTCGGGGGCCCCCAAAACTTTTGTTGAATCCTCAAGGCGGAGGGGACGCTTTCGAGAATGGGGTCCAAGACCTAGCAGACAGTTGTCCGATTTCCAAGGTGTCCCAGGGCCATTTCAGTGGACCAGGCCCAAAAAGCAAAGAGCCTGCCGCCATTTTGAGAGTCCTGTGGCAGCCGCCTATCGCTGCACCGCAAGAGTGGGCGCAACTCAGCTGAATTGCGGCTTTTGACACAGTGGACCAAAAGCGGACGGAATGGCAACTGAAACGGTAAAGGGGCGCCCCACTACAACAGACGAGACTCCACCTGGAGAGGCCCGTTCACGCCGCCTCCCATCCACCCCCCGGGGCGCCCCATGCCGTTATTCGGAGCAGCATTGTAGGATACCAAAACCAGTGCGGCAACTTACTGGACATCACCTTGGTGCCATCGTTCTGCTGCCTTGGAACTATTCGCACAACAGTTTGCTACTGATGACCCACCCCCCGTGACGCCCCACGCCGGATGCCGAAATCAGTGCGGCACCCAGGCAACATCACCTGGGTGCCGTCCAGAAATCTGGACGTTGTGCTGCGTTGGGACTATTCGCACAGCCGACCGCTACTTCGTTGTTTTTCCCTAAAAATGTTTATATGTTTTTACTGTTTTTGTTTTATTGTATATATTTATAAGTTATTAAAGTTTTATAATCTTACTACTTTGTTGGAGTGCTATATATTTTTAATGTGACACATAATTGTAAAAACTTTGATGTACAAAGAGTCATCCCTGGAATCTTCCGCTTCAGGCTCGCTCCCCTCCCCAATCACAATACAGGATGGTTTTCAGATAGTAGGAACGCGTGTGCTGTGACGGATCTCATCGAGTGTGGGCCTTGATCTACTATAACTCCTTTGAAGAGGGGTGATTCTTTACAGCTGGGGCCATAAACTACATCTGCAGGGCTAGCTGATAGCCTAGGACCGGCCTGGACAATCGGACACAGAGGAAAAGGAGTGTCAGAGGGTGCGGTAGTGAATAGGGCGAAAGGGAGGTGTCGGGCGGGCACAGGGTGTGATTCTCAGGGAAGAACAGCGCAGATGGGGGGAGGTTTATTACCCATGCATAAGACAGAGAGCGGGGGTGACCAGTGCCTGGGGGAGATGCTTGCGAGGGTGGGGAGCCATGCTAAGGATCGACAGCGTGCAGAGAGTGGGTCTGGTCAAGTCATCTAAAATGGCTGCCGTGCACGACAAAAGTATGGCATTTGAAAAAAGGCAAGATGGCGCAGACAATGTTTTTCAACACTTCCTGATTTCCTTCGAATCGAACGTTAACAGACGTTGGGGCATATTACCAAAGTTAAGCGATATTTATCCCTAACGATGCTTAGCAACTAATTTTTTACCGCTAAGCATCGTCAGAAATTATCAAGGTTTATCGCAAATGCCATAAAAAACGACCGCAATGCATTAATATCGCTGAAAACTCAGCGATATTCATGCATTACCGAGCTAATGCTCTTAGCCATGTTATCCACCTCCCATTGGATAACATGGCTAAGAACTGCTCAGGGCAGGTGGTAGCTTTTGGAGATATTCGCGCTTAGCGCGAATATCTCCAAAAGTTGGTAATAGGAGATAGCGATGTTAGTGACTGTTTCCAGTCGCTAACATCTTGGCATGCCCACTTTGCATGTCATTAGTGATAAATATCACTGACATGCAAAGTGGGGCCCAAGATGGTCGCTATCTCCTACTAGCGGTCGCTAACTTTTATCTCCGCGAAGCGGAGCGCTGTTACAGATATATATCTTTTTTTGAACGTTAATTTCTCAAAATCCACTGAAGCACATATATTGAGACCTAGCAAAGGCACATCGAGCTACCAGTCCCTACAATTTTGCCAAGTTTTGTGGAAATCCATTCAGCCGTTCGGGCTAAAAGTGAGGCCAACCGCCCTATGGAAAACTCAATGTTAAAAACACGTTTTGGGACCCCCCTTTTTTCTCGGCCCCCCCTTGACGAACCCCCCCCAAATTTTCAGGGGCTGCTCAGAAACAAAATGTTCCATTTTCCTGAAAATTTCAGCCAATTTTGCCAAGTTTCGTGCAAATCCATTCAGCCGTTCGATTATTAATATTATTTTTTTTTTTGCCCCGCGGGGCCCTTTTAAAACCTCCACATCAAACCTAGGGGGTCAGGGAGGATCTACTATGCCCCCTTATGGTCATTTGCCCCTTCGCTTTGGCCTCCTCTTGTCTCTCGATCCTACCGAGAGACAAGATGGCGGCCGCTACGGACTGTTTGGAATGTTTACAGATGCCGGAGAACCAATCAGCTTCGCAAAGCTCCGTAACGCGAAAAGTACGCGAAGCGGAGCGCTGTTACAGATATATATCTTTTTTTGAACGTTAATTTCTCAAAATCCACTGGAGCACATATATTGAGACCTAGCAAAGGCACATCGGGCTACCAGTCCCTAATATTTTGCCAAGTTTCGTGCAAATCCATTCAGCCGTTCGATTATTATTATTATTTTTTTTTTTTGCCCCGCGGGGCCCTCTTAAAACCTCCACATCAAACCTAGGGGGTCAGCGAGGATCTACTATGCCCCCTTATGGTCATTTGCCCCTTCGCTTTGGCCTCCTCTTGTCTCTCGATCCTACCGAGAGACAAGATGGCGGCCGCTACGGACTGTTTGGAATGTTCACAGACGCCGGAGAACCAATCAGCTTCGCTTCACAAAGCTCCGTACCGCGAAAAGTCCGCGAACCGGAGCGCTGCCCGGTCCGCTGTTAAAGATATATATCTTTTTTTGAACGTTAATTTCTCAAAATCCACTGGAGCACATATATTGAGACCTAGCAAAGGCACATCGGGCTACCAGTCCCTACAATTTTGCCGAGTTTTGTGGAAATCCATTCAGCCGTTCGGGCTAAAAGTGAGGCCAACCGCCCTATGGAAAACTCAATGTTAAAAACACGTTTTGGGACCCCCCTTTTTTCTCGGCCCCCCCTTGACGAACCCCCCCCAAATTTTCAGGGGCTGCTCAGAAACAAAATGTTCCATTTTCCTGAAAATTTCAGCCAATTCCGTCCACAAACGCCAAAGTTATTAGACATAGAATTTTCAAAAATCCCATAGAGAAAAAATCCTAACTATATATACCTACTGGCGACCGCCAGTAGGTAATATATATATATATATATATATATATATATTGTAATACAAGTTGCTCAGAGCTGAAAGAAACACTCCACAACAGCTGGTCGCACGCAACCTTTTATTGCTTTGAAGGTGGCATTTCCTCCGTTTTTTAAAAAACCTTCCACCAACGCGTTTCAGAGCTGTCCGCTCTTTCTTCAGGGTGAGATGGCTTGATGCGATGATTTTCAGCTGCCTCACAATCTCCTGCTCACATGCCTTTAGTAGTTGCGAGCCGCTTTGTTGCGCTGTGCATTGTGGGACTTGTGGTGTTTATGAATAGTCAGTGTCTGCCCACAGTAGGTTTCGCATATTCGCCATCACTAATATCAAGGTCCACAATGATTAGTGAATTCATTGTAGTATTCAGGCACTCCAGTGTGCCCCGGAACGATCTGCTGACCTTCAATTATTCAAAGCGCTGCTGCGCCGTCTTTTCCACAGGCACGGTTTCCTGCTAAGACAGTCCCATTCCTCCTCAGCTCCCTCTCAATTAGCTGGGAGGTGCTCCTTTCCGCGACCGAAGCCGTCGCGTAAATTTTGTAATACAAGTTGCTCAGAGCTGAAAGAAACACTCCACAACAGCTGGTCGCACGCAACCTTTTATTGCTTTGAAGGTGGCATTTCCTCCGTTTTTTAAAAAACCTTCCACCAACGCGTTTCAGAGCTGTCCGCTCTTTCTTCAGGGTGAGATGGCTTGATGCGATGATTTTCAGCTGCCTCACAATCTCCTGCTCACGTGCCTTTAGTAGTTGCGAGCCGCTTTGTTGCGCTGTGCATTGTGGGACTTGTGGTGTTTATGAATAGTCAGTGTCTGCCCACAGTGGGTTTCGCATATTCGCCATCACTAATATCAAGGTCCACAATGATTAGTGAATTCATTGTAGTATTCAGGCACTCCAGTGTGCCCCGGAACGATCTGCTGACCTTCAATTATTCAAAGCGCTGCTGCGCCGTCTTTTCCACACGGCTCGCAACTACTAAAGGCACGTGAGCAGGAGACTGTGAGGCAGCTGAAAATCATCGCATCAAGCCATCTCACCCTGAAGAAAGAGCGGACAGCTCTGAAACGCGTTGGTGGAAGGTTTTTAAAAAACGGAGGAAATGCCACCTTCAAAGCAATAAAAGGTTGCGTGCGACCAGCTGTTGTGGAGTGTTTCTTTCAACTCTGAGCATCTTGTATTACAAAATTTACGCGACGGCTTCGGTCGCGGAAAGGAGCACCTCCCAGCTGATTGAGAGGGAGCAGAGGAGGAATGGGACTGTCTTAGCAGGAAACCGTGCCTGTGGAAAAGACGGCGCAGCAGCGCTTTGAATAATTGAAGGTCAACAGATCGTTCCGGGGCACACTGGAGTGCCTGAACACTTCAATGAATTCACTAATCATTGTGGACCTTGATATTAGTGATGGCGAATATGCGAAACCCACTGTGGGCAGACACTGACTATTCATAAACACCACAAGTCCCACAATGCACAGCGCAACAAAGCGGCTCGCAACTACTAAAGGCACGTGAGCAGGAGACTGTGAGGCAGCTGAAAATCATCGCATCAAGCCATCTCACCCTGAAGAAAGAGCGGACAGCTCTGAAACGCGTTGGTGGAAGGTTTTTAAAAAACGGAGGAAATGCCACCTTCAAAGCAATAAAAGGTTGCGTGCGACCAGCTGTTGTGGAGTGTTTCTTTCAACTCTGAGCATCTTGTATTACAAAATTTACGCGACGGCTTCGGTCGCGGAAAGGAGAACCTCCCAGCTGATTGAGAGGGAGCAGAGGAGGAATGGGAATGTCTTAGCAGGAAACCGTGCCTGTGGAAAAGACGGCGCAGCAGCGCTTTGAATAATTGAAGGTCAACAGATCGTTCCGGGGCACACTGGAGTGCCTGAACACTACAATGAATTCACTAATCATTGTGGACCTTGATATTAGTGATGGCGAATATGCGAAACCCACTGTGGGCAGACACTGACTATTCATAAACACCACAAGTCCCACAATGCACAGCGCAACAAAGCGGCTCGCAACTACTAAAGGCACGTGAGCAGGAGACTGTGAGGCAGCTGAAAATCATCGCATCAAGCCATCTCACCCTGAAGAAAGAGCGGACAGCTCTGAAACGCGTTGGTGGAAGGTTTTTAAAAAACGGAGGAAATGCCACCTTCAAAGCAATAAAAGGTTGCGTGCGACCAGCTGTTGTGGAGTGTTTCTTTCAACTCTGAGCATCTTGTATTACAAAATTTACGCGACGGCTTCGGTCGCGGAAAGGAGCACCTCCCAGCTGATTGAGAGGGAGCAGAGGAGGAATGGGACTGTCTTAGCAGGAAACCGTGCCTGTGGAAAAGACGGCGCAGCAGCGCTTTGAATAATTGAAGGTCAACAGATCGTTCCGGGGCACACTGGAGTGCCTGAACACTACAATGAATTCACTAATCATTGTGGACCTTGATATTAGTGATGGCGAATATGCGAAACCCACTGTGGGCAGACACTGACTATTCATAAACACCACAAGTCCCACAATGCACAGCGCAACAAAGCGGCTCGCAACTACTAAAGGCACGTGAGCAGGAGACTGTGAGGCAGCTGAAAATCATCGCATCAAGCCATCTCACCCTGAAGAAAGAGCGGACAGCTCTGAAACGCGTTGGTGGAAGGTTTTTAAAAAACGGAGGAAATGCCACCTTCAAAGCAATAAAAGGTTGCGTGCGACCAGCTGTTGTGGAGTGTTTCTTTCAACTCTGAGCATCTTGTATTACAAAATTTACGCGACGGCTTCGGTCGCGGAAAGGAGCACCTCCCAGCTGATTGAGAGGGAGCAGAGGAGGAATGGGACTGTCTTAGCAGGAAACCGTGCCTGTGGAAAAGACGGCGCAGCAGCGCTTTGAATAATTGAAGGTCAACAGATCGTTCCGGGGCACACTGGAGTGCCTGAACACTACAATGAATTCACTAATCATTGTGGACCTTGATATTAGTGATGGCGAATATGCGAAACCCACTGTGGGCAGACACTGACTATTCATAAACACCACAAGTCCCACAATGCACAGCGCAACAAAGCGGCTCGCAACTACTAAAGGCACGTGAGCAGGAGACTGTGAGGCAGCTGAAAATCATCGCATCAAGCCATCTCACCCTGAAGAAAGAGCGGACAGCTCTGAAACGCGTTGGTGGAAGGTTTTTAAAAAACGGAGGAAATGCCACCTTCAAAGCAATAAAAGGTTGCGTGCGACCAGCTGTTGTGGAGTGTTTCTTTCAACTCTGAGCATCTTGTATTATATATATATATATATATATAGATATATATATATATATATATACATATACACATATACATATATCAAAACGAACTGGCAGATTTATTGGTGTATTAGGCATCTGATGAAGACATTGCTGTCGAAACGCGTCATGCCACACTTGCTGAATAAATCCCTTTCCTGAAAGCCCCGCTGAGTCTCTCTGGTTCTTCCTGTAGGAATCATGCTTTTTTCATTCGATTGCGCGTCAGCCCTTGGGCGCGCTTGAGCAGACCCGTCTTCTGAAGCGGCCGGAGGCACGAGGGCACATCTTTCTCAATAGTCCAAGGAATTGGAAGCACTCCGGCCCGCCGCTCTCCTAACTCGCAAGGCTTCCGCTGCAGCCCAGCAGTCCGTGACCTCACGGAGCAGTCAGGATCACTGTATTCTTGGCTCCAGGATCGGCGTTGCAGGAGCTACTAGCGGCTTAGACGTTTGGGGACCCAGGAGAGGGGAAGACTTCAGCCACTGCACAGCCCATACGTCTCACAAGCGTCCACAATCATCCAGTACTCCATGAGATAAAAGTGGTTCGAGGGGGAATTACTTACCTGGCTTTCTTGACTGATGAATGCTGGGAGTTGTAGTGTGCCGACGCCGCTATGACGTCTCTCCTCCAATTAGCTTGAACCACCTGGATGGCCACCAATGGCAGGACGCTATTTTGAACTATCAAAACGAACTGGCAGATTTATTGGTGTATTAGGCATCTGATGAAGACATTGCTGTCGAAACGCGTCATGCCACACTTGCTGAATAAATCCCTTTCCTGAAAGCCCCGCTGAGTCTCTCTGGTTCTTCCTGTAGGAATCATGCTTTTTTCATTCGATTGCGCGTCAGCCCTTGGGCGCGCTTGAGCAGACCCGTCTTCTGAAGCGGCCGGAGGCACGAGGGCACATCTTTCTCAATAGTCCAAGGAATTGAAAGCACTCCGGCCCGCCGCTCTCCTAACTCGCAAGGCTTCCGCTGCAGCCCAGCAGTCCGTGACCTCACGGAGCAGTCAGGATCACTGTATTCTTGGCTCCAGGATCGGCGTTGCAGGAGCTACTAGCGGCTTAGACGTTTGGGGACCCAGGAGAGGGGAAGACTTCAGCCACTGCACAGCCCATACGTCTCACAAGCGTCCACAATCATCCAGTACTCCATGAGATAAAAGTGGTTCGAGGGGGAATTACTTACCTGGCTTTCTTGACTGATGAATGCTGGGAGTTGTAGTGTGCCGACGCCGCTATGACGTCTCTCCTCCAATTAGCTTGAACCACCTGGATGGCCACCAATGGCAGGACGCTATTTTGAACTATCAAAACGAACTGGCAGATTTATTGGTGTATTAGGCATCTGATGAAGACATTGCTGTCGAAACGCGTCATGCCACACTTGCTGAATAAATCCCTTTCCTGAAAGCCCCGCTGAGTCTCTCTGGTTCTTCCTGTAGGAATCATGCTTTTTTCATATATATATATATATATATATATATATATATATATATATATATATATATATATTCACTGAAAAAACCATAGGTTATAGACCATATATAGTTAGGAATTAGCATTTAAAAAACCTTATTTTACTCACACAAAACCATTGAAATTCCATATATAGTTAGTTGCACTAACTATATATTGCGCACCCGCAATCCACTGCTGATGATGTCACATATTACATCATTCATGACATGGTCAGTGACATCACTGATGACAACATCCAGTGACTATGTTTCTGTAAAGTTAAAATATGTCTTACATATTGAAGAATGAGTGGATGTATAAGTGTCTGGACGAAGGATTTAGTAGGTGCATGACTGAATGTATGAGTGAGTGATTAAATGTGTCTCACTGAGTGCATGGGTTAGTGACTAAACTGTCTTAATTTGTGCATCATTATGTCTGTTGTTCTGTAAACTGCTGCATGTGTTGATCAGTAGCTATATGAGTAACTATATGGGTTATTGATTGATTGCCCAAGTATTTGCATGGGAGACTGAGTGTGTGTGTGGCTGGATGGGAGGTGTGTGACTCTGTACAGATCAATGTGTACTTGTATCAATGATTGTATAAGAGAGTAAGTATGTGTTAGTATATGGTTGAAAACGTAAGGTGCTCTATGTTTAACTGTATAGAGTAGAAAATGGAAGTGTGATTGATTCTTTACAGGACTGACTAGGTGTGTGAGTAACTCCATGGATGAGTGGCAGAGTGTGAGTGTCTGTATAGGTGTATGAGTGCATATGATTGTGTTGTAAACATGAG
Source organism: Lissotriton helveticus (assembly GCF_964261635.1). NCBI lineage: Eukaryota > Metazoa > Chordata > Amphibia > Caudata > Salamandridae > Lissotriton > Lissotriton helveticus. The sequence continues at coordinate 888,494,176 of NC_136059.1, forward strand.
TGATTGTATGTATGAATGATTGTATGGGTGAATGAGTGAATGTGTGTGTAGACGTAGGAATCAGTGAGTACGTATGTAGTAACTAGTATTGGTGTGTCAATGGTTTCAAAAATTATACTCTGTTTTTAACACTGGGTGAAACAGAGGTTATATTAAAATGTGAGGAGATGCATTGTATTGTCACATGAATGATATCATCAGTGATGTGGTCATTGATGTCAAATGAGATGTCATCAGTGATGTCATTTGAGATGTCATCAGTGATGTCATCAGTGATGTCACTGACCATGTCATGAATGATGTAATATGTGACATCATCAGCAGTGGATTGCGGGTGCGCAATATATAGTTAGTGCAACTAACTATATATGGAATTTCAATGGTTTTGTGTGAGTAAAATAAGGTTTTTTAAATGCTAATTCCTAACTATATATGGTCTATAACCTATGGTTTTTTCAGTGAATTTTCAAGGTTTTGTAAATGCTAATTCCTAACTATATATGGTCTATAACCTATGGTTTTTTCAGTGAATTTCAATGGTTTTTTAATAGCAAATATCATAAGCTGTCGAATGTCAACTACGTGGTAAGAATTTTTTTTTTCGTGTTTATGCACACTGAACTGCTTTGATTGCTGCCCCCCACCCCTCATTTCTATTAGGAGTACTCTCTCTTTGCAGATAGTGAAGGGTAGTTAACGCAGCCCTTTCCCCCTTTGTAATCCGTCGTGCCTGCTTCTCTCTCCATTTGATTGATTGTTCTCTTTGGTTCATTCTCTATTTACAAACAAGCACAGAGTCGCAATACTCTGTTTAGTCTTTGCAGATAGCGAAAAATCGTGTAAAAAAACAAAAGGAATCGAGCAAAATCAGTAGGCCACTAATGGGATCTCTTTTGACCTCGCTAAAATAGAAACATTAGGAACAACCTGTTGAAAATAGCAATGCGTATGTATATAAGCGGCGTTCATTTGTGTTCACAGTACCCCTTGTTGATTGTTTCAATCGAGCATTGAATTGTTCGAAGTTAATTCTCTTAACGATCTTCTCTACCTGCAAACGAGGAAGAATAGGAATATTCTATCTCCCTTTGCAGATAGTGAAGGGTAGGTAACGCAAGCCTTTAACACGTCGTACCTATTTCATTCCTCATTGATTGATTGATTGTCCGAACATTGACTGTTTGGGAATTAGTTCTTTTTGGAGGTATTCCCTGTTTGCAAATAAACGTAGGAAAATCTTTGCAAGTAGTGAAAGGGTACGTAATGCGGACCGTTCTCCCCCGTTGTAATCTGTCATGCCTATCTACTCCCCACTGATTGATGCACCTTTTTCACCCGGACCATTTACTAGAGATACGTCATCTGGCCCGACCAGAGAGCACCCCTAGTGAAAAGGACATATGCAATAATAACGAAGTGATCACTGTATCCTGTTAACAGAAACTTTACCATGAAACAACCTGGAAAGAAAAAAATAGAAAAACGAAAATCAGTAGGCCACTGATGAACATGAACTTTTATTAAACAACGAACAAAGAAACGATAACATAACGTAATGATAAAACCTATTAATGTCCTAGAAACAAGAAAACGTTAAAATATGCCAGTGGTGAGAGACCAGAAAAACAGTAAGAGAAACCAAATCACCCCTCGCTGTCCCACCGCCTGCCACGCCAAAAAAATCGATAGACTAGGGAAAATGCAAGTCAGTAGAACATCCACCCCCACTCTGGAAACTTCCAAGGTGGGGCAGGGTTCCGGCTACGCCCAGCCGGGAGCAGCCCATATAAGGCAGGTCCTGCTGCCACGCCTCGGCCAGGAGATCCTAACGTAGGGTGTAGCCGGAGGAGAGGCCGAGACCAGCGGGACCCGGCCAGGGGATTGCCTTTACAACGCTGAACAGTTGCAGGGGGGGGGAATGTCTCCTCGACCCTCCCCTCTCTCTCCCAGTCCGGCCGCGGTGGCCCTTGAGAGTTGCAGGTAGTCCCGCCACATGCTCTTCCGGTCCGACCACCAACGGTCGGGGGGCCGAGGCCGACGGGATCCGGCTGCAGCCGATAAACCAAGAAACCCGTTCATGGGGCCAGAGCCAGGGGCGTCCGGCCGACATCCACCGGAAGCCCGGCCCGAAGACGGACGGGACACTTCTTTCTTTTATAATGGCTGCGACAACACTGGAGGGGGATGTCTTGCACATGCCTCCGACCCCCCCCTCGTCCTCATCGCCTGGTCCGGCCATAACAAATCTCAAGCGAGACGCCGTGGGGTGCACTGGGAGGGAGAGACAGTGCGAACAGGCCTCTCCCGCCTCCCCAGGTGGAGGCTTCCCAGCTGCACCCTCAGCGCTCCAGGCGGTGGCATCCTAACAACTACAGTGCTGCACAGTTTCGGAACGACCTAGATAACGGTTCTTCCACTGTGGCCATGCTGCAACGTCTCGCCCGGCAGGGTGGAGCCCGTCCGCTCATGTGACCCCGCGATCGCCGGTAGCTGCCGAACTCTCAAAATGGCTGTCGACCTGGCAAGAGCGGGCCCAACATAAAGAAATGGCCCGGTCACTGGTTGACTCCACCACCGTAGTCCTCCACGACCTTGAAGATTCTAGAGGAGCCGCGGGAGTCTCCGACCCCCGATGGGGAATGACTGCCATGATCGCCCGTGGAGTGACGAAACTGTATCCGCGGGACGTCGGCGCTCCCATGCTGGCGCCAGCCTCACTTTGAATTACTACAATCCTGCAGACCTCACTTCCGGTGAAAGCACAGTGTGACCCGGTAGGAAAAATTATTGCACCCCCTCCCCTTTTTGACTGATAGTTCAAACCACCGATCCTTTCCTTTGCCCTTTTAACGGAACTTTGGACTGCCTCCCCCTCTTTTACATTTTCTAGAGAAAACAAAACATTAACCACTACATTAGCATAGCAGTTAACACCAGAACTGTTTTCAAATTGAAACCAACAACATCTTCAACAGAATCCTTTTTGTTTCTGCTGTGACCCTGCTACAGCACAGGCATTGTCCCCAGCAGTAATTCTGCAATGCCGGTAAGAATAGCTGTGGTGCCTACTGGACTCACTCACCCCCGCGGCGCCCCACGCCGTTTTTTGCTGGGCGGCAACTTACTAGACATCACTTTCGTGCCATCTAGATTTCAGCGCGTTCTGCTGCCTTGGAACTATTCGCACAACAGACCGCTACTGACAAGAATATTTCATTATTGGTGCTGTCAATTTCAATAAATCTATTGGATAATTAAAAAGAAATTGCCACGGTCTCTTCGTTGTTTAAATGTTTTTACTGTTTTTGTTTTGTTGTATATATTTATATGTTATTAAAGTTTTATATTCCTACTACTTTGTTGGAGTGCTATATATTTTTAATGTGACACATAATTGTAAAAACTTTGATGTACAAAGAGTCATTCCTGGAATCTTCCGCTTCAGGCTCGGTCCCCTCCCCAATCACAATACAGGATGGTTTTCAGATAGTAGGAACGCGTGTGCTGTGACGGATCACATCGGGTGTGGGCCTTGATCTACTATAACTCCTTTGAAGAGGGGTGATTCTTTACAGCTGGGGCCATAAACTACATCTGCAGGGCTAGCTGATAGCCTAGGACCGGCCTGGACATTCGGACACAGAGGAAGAGGAGTGTCAGAGGGTGCGGTAGTGAATAGGGCGAAAGGGAGGTGTCGGGCGGGCACAGAGTGTGATTCTCAGGGAAGAGCAGCGCAGATGGGGGAAGGTTTATTGCCCATGCATAAGACAGAGAGCGGTGGTGACCAGTGCCTGGGGGAGATGCTTACGAGGGTGAGGAGCCATGCTACGAATCGACAGCGTGCAGAGAGTGGGTCTGGTCAAGACATCTAAAATGGCTGCCGTGCACGACAAAAGTGTGGCATTTCAAAAAAGGCAAGATGGCGCAGACAATGTTTTTCAACACTTCCTCATTTCCTTCGAATCGAACGTTAACAGACGTTGGGGCATATTACCAAAGTTAAGCGATATTTATCGCTAACGATGCTTACCAACCAATTTTTTACCACTAAGCATCGTCAGAAATTATCGAAGATAAACCTTACTATTATCAAGGTTTATCGCAAATGCGATAATAAACGGCCGCAATGCATGAATATCGCTAAAAACTCAGCGATATTCATGCATTACCGAGCTAATACTCTTAGCCATGTTATCCACCTCCCATTGGATAACATGGCTAAGAACTGCTCAGGGCAGGTGTTACTTTTTGGAGATATTCGCGCTTAGCGCGAATATCTCCAAAAGTTGGTAATAGGAGATAGATATCTTGCATGTTGTAATGCAAGTTATTGTGGTATATGGAACTCATACCATAATCTCTCAGGAAAGCAGAAACTGATCCTTTTGGGACCGCCTAAAAAGGCCTAGGGGGTGAGGAGTACTCTACTTTGCCCCCTTTTCACGTTCCGAACTATTTTATTTTACTCTCTTCTGTAATTACACAAAATACCAGCGATAAGATGCATCGGAGACACACAGTGAGAGAAAGGAGGCCGGAGATGAAGAAGACATGTCAAATACACATTGGAGATAATATAGTGGCAGAAGGGAAGTAAATATGAGTAAACTTACCATGTAACATAAAAATGTTGCACTCTATACTATAAGTCTCATTTTATACTACAATCACTTCGCTACAACCTCATAAATTAAAAATAAAAATAAATAATGTCTCAAACAATTTTTGATTTCTAAATATAAATTTATTCTTCAGAATTTTCTAAATTTGAAACAACTAGTAACATGTCCTCATCAGTAATTTCCTCTTCAATCATCTCATCTGGAATCTCCTCATTAAAAGTCTGCAATGATGATTCTTGTAACTCTATGGTCTCCAAACACTCGATAAATTCGCCATCAAGAGATTGATCAAAAAAATCATTCAAGTCATCTCCTCCTTCTGACAATATTTCATTATTGGTGCTGTCCATTTCAATCAATGTAGTGGAATCATTCAAGTCATCTCCTCGTGACAATATTTCATTATTGGTGCTCTCAATTTCAATCAATGTAGTGGAATCATTCAAGTCATCTCCTCCTTGTGACAATATTTCATTATTGGTGCTGTCCATTTCAATCAATCTAATGGAATCATACAAGCCATCTCCTCCTTGTGACAATATTTCATTATTGGTGCTCTCAATTTCAATCAATGTAGTGGAATCATTCAAGTCATCTCCTTGTGACAATATTTCATTCTTGGTGCTGTCCATTTCAATCAATCTAATGGAATCATACAAGTCATGTCCTCCTTGTGACAATATTTCATTATTGGTGCTCTCAATTTCAATCAATGTAGTGGACAATTCAAAAGAAATTGCCACGGTCTCTTCATTGTGAGCCATTTTATTTTGAAATTGCTTGCTGTAAATTGCAGAAAAAAATAATCACTTTCAGTTATCGTTTTTAGTAATACATAATATAAAACTAACTTCATCAAGTATTTAGTATAACAGAAGGACTGCAAATAAATAACAGAAAACATTTTTCAAATTATCTTCAAGTGTACAACATAGTTCCCCTTACAAATTAACAACTCACCTTTTTAAAAGTAGCAGAAGTGTTAGTACTGTGTAAATCAAACACCAGAAATTCACCACCAAAAATTCCTCACAAATGTACCTCAGACAGTAGTATCACAAAATGGCTGTGGTTTCCTCTCATTTGACATATATACATAACCAATTAACTTTCATCACACACAAATACAAAACCAAAGTAACATTTTAATTGGTTCTAAATTTCAACACTTTCAAATGTGTTTTCCCCATGCAATTTTCCATAGGACATTTACATACGTCTACAGCCTGAATGGCTGAACGGAATTACACCAAACTTGGCAAAATGGTACATCAAACCTAAGAGGTCAGGAAGGATCTACTATGCCCCCTTATGGTCATTTCCCCCTTCGCTTTGGCCTCCTCTTGTCTCTCAATCCTACCGAGGGACAAGATGGCGGCCGCTACGGACTGTTTGGAATGTTGACAGACGCCGGAGAACCAATCAGCTTCGCAAAGCTCCGTAACGCGAAAAGTACGCGAAGCGGAGCGCTGTTACAGATATATATCTTTTTTTCAACGTTAATTTCTCAAAATCCACTGGAGCACATATATTGAGACCTAGCAAAGGCACATCGGGCTACCAGTCCCTAATATTTTGCCAAGTTTCGTGCAAATCCATTCAGCCGTTCGATTATTATTATTTTGGTTTTTTTTTTCCCCGCGGGGCCCTTTTAAAACCTCCACATCAAACCTAGGGGGTCAGCGAGGATCTACTATGCCCCCTTATAGTTATTTCCCCCTTTGTTTTGACCTCCTCTTGTCTCTCGATCCTACCGAGAGACAAGATGGCGGCCGCTACGGACTGTTTGGAATGTTGACAGACGCCGGAGAACCAATCAGCTTCGCTTCACAAAGCTCCGTTGCGCGAAAAGTCCGCGAACCAGAGCGCTAACCGGTCCGCTGTTACAGATATATATCTTTTTTTAAACGTTAATTTCTCAAAATCCACTGGAGCACATATATTGAGACCTACAAAAGGCACATCGGGCTACCAGTCCCTACAATTTTGCCAAGTTTCGTGCAAATCCATTCAGCCGTTCGGGCTAAAAGTGAGGCCAACCGCCCTATGGAAAACTCAATGTTAAAAACACGTTTTGGGACCCCCCTTTTTTCTCGGCCCCCACTGGACGAACCCCCCCCAAATTTTCAAGGGCTGCTCAGAAACAGAATGTGCCATTTTCCTGAAAATTTCAGCCGATTCCGTCCACAAACGCCAAAGTTATTAGACATAGAATTTTCAAAAAACCCATAGAGAAAAAATCCTAACTATATATACCTACTGGCGACCGCCAGTAGGTAATATATATATATATATATCCAGCTCCGAACTTCACTTCCACAGCGCAAAATGAAGGGACCGCACTCTCCAAGGCATTCAGTTTGTGATTTGTTCAAATCAAGATTTTAACAGGACCGTTTCGGCAAACTGCATTTTTCATCCAAACAAGAGGCAGTCATGAAAACACTCATTTTATCCGGGGCGTGCAGAAGCCGCTGTCAAGGAGCTCCGCTATCTGCCAACAAGTTTGGACTGTGACTTACACATGGCAATGCTGTTTACTTAAAACAGCTTGCACAGAAGCGGCTTTCCGATCAACGGCCAGCGCAAAGGGGCAAAGCGGACCAAATGGCTTAACAAGTATTACCGGCTGAATGTACCATCGGCTTCAACTAAAGTGTGTTTTGTATCCAGGACGCATGGAGGACTATGTATAATATGCCAAGCAATAAATATCAACATTGCACCAATAACAACTAAATCACAAAACACACTTCAAGATGGCACCGAAGAAACTCGAAGGGGGAGGATCATGGGCAAAGTCCCTCTTCGCTGATGCCGGGAAAGGAGGAGCCAAGGCTGACTTTTAAATGCTCGTGAAATTGACAGCTTTCTCATATTGCACGCTGCTTCTGAGGAAGTCGGAAGACGAAACGCGTCATGCCAAGTGCAATAAAGGAGCTGAGCAAACAACCCCTAGTGTGCTCTGTGTGTCTTTTAAAGAGGGACACCTTGTGTTGAATATATATATATATATATATATATATATATATATATATATATCCAGCTCCGAACTTCACTTCCACAGCGCAAAATGAAGGGACCGCACTCTCCAAGGCATTCAGTTTGTGATTTGTTCAAATCAAGATTTTAACAGGACCGTTTCGGCAAACTGCATTTTTCATCCAAACAAGAGGCAGTCATGAAAACACTCATTTTATCCGGGGCGTGCAGAAGCACTTTCGGATCATTTCAATAGACATAAAAACGTACTCAAAACAAAATGTAAAGGTGATATTGGCAAAATAAAGGCCACTTTGTAACATGCTGCTCACGTTGAAATCACGGGTAAAATAGCAATATGACCAGCAGTGGAGAGGCTTACATGATTTTTGTCATATAACTAAGTGAGTTCAATTATGTAATTCATCAATACAAAACCATAGTTTAAATTTGAGTCAAATTATTTACGCCATAATATGATCCACAAAATTCATTCTAATTAGGACCCTACTATATATTTATACTACTATTATAAAGAGAGAACTGTGTCCTTTGAGCCAGGTAAACTCGAAAAGTACACCACCAATCGCAACACCCAATACAGCGTTGGAAAGGGGGGGTCCAGTAGATGGACACAGGCTATAAAAAAAATAAAAATAAACGTTATTTAAAAAATAAACAATAAAAAAAAAGTAGTCCCTAAGAAGTAGCGCCGGCGGTGTGTGTTAACAACGTGCGTACTGACATCATCGGAGGACAGGAACGCGAGGAGCAGCGGACAACAGCGCGGGGAGGAGTGGAAAACTTAGCCAGACTGGAGGGAATGAGGTACGTGAACCGCGGGGAAGAGCGGTGAAGTAAGGCGGACTGGAGCGGAATGGAGGACAACAGCGCATGGAAGAGCGGAGAACGTAACAAGACTGCAGCGCCATGAGGTATGTGAAACGCGGGGAGGAGCGGTGAAGTATGCTGGGAGGAGCGGTAAGTGAGGCGGAATGGAGCGGGATAGCGGACTGCAGCGGGGCGTGTAGACTGGCTTGGTGTAGTGGGGGGCGGTGAAGTGAGGCGGAGTGGAGCGGGATAGCAAAATAAATGATAGGTTTTAAAACGGCTTTCACATTTGGTGCAGACATTTAAGTGAGAGTAGTGGGGGGCGGTGAAGTGAGGCGGACTGGAGCGAGGGCCTGGGTTTGTGCAAATGGGAGCAAGCGCTGAGGTAAGGTGCACGCAAGCCTGAAATGCTGCCCCCAGCCCCCTTCTGCCCCGGGCAACGCTGGGGCGGGCTGCTAGTATATATATATGTAAATACCTAAATCTGATTCCCAGTCATCTGCGTTTCTCTGATTAAAGCCTTTTATTATTGTGTGGATAAATACGCTACCTCACGTGTTGACATCGGCAGACCTCCGCTTCCTGAACAACACATTACAGGTACGAGCAACAAAAAGATCAGACCAACAAGTCAAAAAAAGGCAGAACAGAACTTGCGTTGTCAACATGATCCTTCCATCAACCGTCTGTGTGCAGAGAAAATACAATCACTCATTTGCTAGGGAGAAAAAGATCTGGGCAAATTAACGACTGTGTTTTTCTGATTCTGATTGTATATGTACCCCTCACAAAATGCAAAATTTGACCATGCATTTCATATGAAATATTTAGCAATTTACGATTTATAAGTTAAAAAGCTTTCGCTTGTTGAGAAATGCAGCTTTCCTCTCGGTTATCTCCGCTTTCACTGTCTTTTGTACAGGTAAATGAGTCGAAAATGACAAAAGGCAAACCGCATCACATCAAAGATGGTGCCAGTCCCTGACTCACTTGCAGCTTTTAAATTTCCCCTTGGGCACTTGACCTGCTGTGACACATGCTGCATTCAACAGAACTGTGTTACACTTTGAAAACCGCATTCACCTGAAATTATGTGTGTGTCGGCTGCAGATGGTAGAACAATTACCCGCAAGACCTGTGAACCAACCAATTATGTGTCCGTATAAAATCAGACGACAATCTCTGCAATCTCATTTAACACCATTTTGCTGAAGCTTTTAGTGAAAAGCCGGAGCCAGTTCTCTTGAAAAATAACTGTAGATAAATCACAACATAAAGGAGCATGTTTTAAAGGATTGAATTTACTGTCGAGCCATCAAATTAAATCCCACTGTTCAGTGGTCCCGTATGAACAAAACGCAATAAATGGTCTTTTGAAAAACTGAATTTCCTACAAATCTTGAACAAAGTGCGGGTATCAAGGGAAATAAAAAGAACTTATAAATGAACTTAGAGCTTTTGTAGGAAATAGCAATTAAAAGCGTGTAATATTTTTTCTACTTCTGCCAAAATGACATAGTATGTTGTCAGTTTCCTTTTGAACAACTAGCCGTTTTAAAACTTAAAGTAATGTGTGAGAACGCATTATTGCTTACTTGTTTAGTAAATTCCTCGCTTCAAGCCAGTAAAACACCTCAAAAGATTCATCTCAAAATTATCGTTAAATCAGAAATATCATGCAACAGAATATTGCTGTCAAGAATATCGTTTATAGGTATATAATATCGTTTTAAATTATCTTGTTTTACTTTATAATGTTTACTTAAATATAGAACAAAAATTTTTTTTGTTTAATTCGTGTATTTATTAATTACAATGTACATTTTAGGTGTTATTATTGGTATTATAATCTTAATTAATTTGTGTACTATTTTTCTAACAGTGGCGGCTCACACAGGTAAGGCTGTGGGGTGGTGAAATGGGGCGGGAGCGGTGCTGCGTAGGGGGTAGTGGAGTGTGACATTCGACGGGAATGTGGAGAGTAAGGAAACAAATAAATAAAATCACTTACTTGGCGATGCATTTGCAATTTATTTAGTCATTTATGATGTAGTAAATGGCTGCTGGGTTTGTAGAACAATATGTAGGAAGAAATAACAATTTTCAATTTAATCTTACTGTTAATTAATTTTTTGTTGCAAATGAAATATTTATTTGATTCACAAAGATTAAAATTGTTTATTAGTCAAATAGTTATTCTATATGTTTATGTTTATTTCTAATTATTAATTGTTTTTTTCTGTAGTAGCAGGTTGTTGGTTTTGATGGGTAATAGGATGGAATGATTTTTAAATTACTAATATTTTAAAGGAATGTTAACTAAATGCAATTGCTTAATAAATATGCCATTGATTATTAATTATTGAGAATGTTTTAATTGTTGAATAAGTTATTATTACTTTCTACAGTATACTTAAACGTTATGATTTGTTGGTAATATACATTTTAGTTTGGGATGTTGGTTTTGTAGGGGAATAGGATGGGAAGTTAATTTTTAGGTACACTTTTTTATGGCAATTTGTTTTAAATTAAATGTGTAATTGATGATTTATTATACAAATGTATTTCTTTTCAAAGTGTTCAATTAATTAATTTGTTTGAATGTTGCAGTAAATGTACATGTTTACAATTATGGTAGTAATGTATGTCTTGAGTAGAGTATTGTTTATTTTGTAGGCGAAAAAGGTGTACAGAAATTATAGTATGTTATTAATTAATTGTCTATATTGTCTATTTGACTAATTGATAATTATTTATGTTTTTTAATGTTGGAAATTTTACATACATTAGTTGTCTTATTTTATAATTTATTGCTAAGTGTGTTTAATAATAACGTTTTTACCACTTTTTTTAATTAAAATGTTTGTTTTGTTAAATTATATTTCCTGTTTTGGCGTTGTGGCAGGGAAGAACATTTTATTTAATGTAATGTAATTTTATATTTTTCAATTGTTTTTATGCATTTCTTAATTTATTGTTTGTACTATATAATATGTATTTTTTTCATTATAATAATATTTAATTTATTTACATGATTGGTACACAATGATTACAGGGTGGAATATTATTTATAGTTCTACAAAAGTCCCTACATGGTACTGTTGCATACACTGGAGTGTGAATAGTAAACTGAACACTTCCGGAGTCCAACACTTCCCTACTCCTGTGTGGATTGGAGTGGTACACGTAAGTCAATTTCGCTGGAGTCCAACACTTTCCCTTCTGTTGCTGAGACTGAAGTGAAAATACTAAATCCAACCCCTCCAGAGACTAACTTTTTGCCTACTGTTGCTTAGATAGGAGTGGGAATAGTAAATCTAACCCCTCTGGAGTCCAACTGTTTATCTAACGGTTGATTACACTGGAATGGGAATGGCAAACATAACCCCTCTGACGTCCAGCAGTTCACTTACTTTGTATTTAGGAAAGAAAGTTAAATAAATCACATCATGTCTGTTACCCTGCATTTCTAGAAGTTTTTTATTGCTATTTATTAATCAATGTTAATATTCTATATATGTTTTAATTATTTCTATGGTTAATAATCTTTTTATAGAAATGTGTTCAAAATTACTATTTTTAAATGTATTATATTTATGTATAGTTTAGTAAATTGTTGTATCTTTATTCAATGCTCATTTTGGTTTGTTTCATGTAAAATAAGACTGACTTTTTAAATGTTTTTTTCCCTTCGTATTGAAAGTTCTCTGCAGCAACTATGTTGGACATCACCCTTTTTGCAGGGTCACCCCTTTTGCCTTCTGTTGCTGAACACATCTTTTGTTAGCATTAGGACTCTGTGCACCTTATCACTGCTAACCAGGGTTAACGTGCTTTTGTCCTATCTCTAAATCATGGTAAAATAGGCCTACACCTGATAGGTACCTTTAATTTCACCTTCGCTCTGTTTTTGGACACTTCCAGCCCCAGCAACCAGTGTGCCAGGAGGCACTTGAGTAGAGACAGCGGAGAGGAGCCCCTCACCGCGCTTTAAATTCACCTCCATTCCACCGCAGCAACGGATTACCTTTGCCCTTATTTTGGGGCTTCCAGTCACCGCAAACAGTGTGCCAGCAGGCGCTTAAGCAGAGGCAAGGGGGAGGAGCCCACATTGTGGTTTAAAAGTGCAAACATTGTTCTGCAGCACGGAATGCATGCAGGCCCGTCTATACCCGTCAAAGCCTGGAGGAGGATGGGCCACCTCATCTGTGATCTTCTATTTAGTAAGTTAACATGCAGTAACTTCCTTTGGCAGTCATTTCTACCGTTCTGGACTTCTTCAGCTGTTTTGCACTTTTGTCTGTTTCATGTGTGATCACTTCAAAATGGGGAAGAGAAAATCTACCACTGCAAGGGAGAATCCGAGCATAGGCACCATAGTCTCATCTTTAACGAATGCTATGGGAGTACTTGAGAAGGAGATTGGCTCTGTGGAAGAGCAGCTACGTACTGCTATGAAATCTGCATCTGAAAATGGCAGCAGGACACAGCTTAGTGATCTTACAGAAACCAGCGGGAGCCCCAATACTCCCTTGCCACATCTAGGCACTAAGGGGAGAAACCAATGTGTAGGAATCCTGACGGATGAATTAACGATCCTAGTTGCTGTGCATGACGATGTACTGGTTGTTTTTAATCCACTGGATTTATACTTCTCATCCCCCTGCCCAAAAAGAAGCTCCTGCAGTGCAAGAAAGGTAAAGCTGTTCAGGATCCTTGTCCAATGACTGAGGCAGGACCTGGGAGGATGGCTATAGACATTGTTGGTAGGATCACACACATAAAGAATAAACTAGCAAATTTGATTTCCACGGTAATGAGCAGGATAAACTCATTCGAGGTGCATATTTTGGGCAAAAATGACAACATCCACCATGCCAGGTCTTTGACTAAGGATGTAAGCACAGATACAAATGAGGATGTTGGTTATGTCATTGCTCAGATGGATTTTCCAGCTTCCTCTTTGCTCCCCTTGCATTCTCAGGGGCCCAATAATGTACTGCCCAGAGCCCCAGCAGTGGGGGGGGTGGGGGCTAGCTACAAGGCAGCTCAAAGTTAAAATAATGCCCACAAAAGAGCTCTGTTTTTCAGAACCACCTCCTCTGGACCTTCAAACTTTACAGCTACCTCACAGGCCACTCCGTTTGCACAAATTCTCAAAGGTGCTCCTCCAATAAACCAAGGCCGGACTGGCTACCCAGCGTTTTGGAATGCTGCTGAGCTGGGGGCTTATTTCGTTGATGGGGACCTGCATGTGCTGAACAAAATTTGTTTTGCTTTGTTTATTTCAAAGCACACGCAAGTCTCCATCAACGAAATCAGCCCCACCCCAGTGAAATCAGCCCCCAGCTTGGCAGCATTCCAAAACGCCTGGTAGTCGGTCCGGCCCTGCACTGAACCCAGGTACCCATAAAAACAAAGGCCAGTTGCTAAATAAGATTGTGCACTGCCTTAATATAAAGGCGGAAAGTTCATTGCAAATACATAATGTGATCAACCATGTCCTCAGTGTCTCCTGGGTTGGCAAACCTTCCACAATCAGACAGAAATGACTTTATTGTTGTCAAATTTAGGAGCAGAGCTATAGTTAAGCAAATCCTGGACACACTTAGCTTTGAAGTACACAGATATTCAGCCATTGATGTCCAACTATTGGACTCCTTCTATAGACCAGTTAACAACCGTCTCTGGCCACGAAAAAGTACCATCAACTGTGTCAGCACTATGAATAGATTTTTACCACACAGAGAGCTAGGTCAACTGGATTGACTCGGTCACAAGCCTGTCGACCCCAAGTACCATACCGAAATAACCCTACTATTCAAACTGAGTGAAGCATTGATATGAAGGACTCTAGCAGCAAAGAAAGTGAAGGAATACGATTTGCAACAAGGATGTTAGCAGTCCTTGGTGCAAAAGTGGCAAATCTGGACTGGTTGGAAACTAATAAACCCTATGCAGTTTTTTGCTTTCAAGAGACCTGGCTTATAGAACCTCTGTCTATTGATGGTTCTGTAACCTATCACACTCATGCAATCCCTGGCTTTATGGGTAGGGCCAACGGAGGCCTGGTGACACTGGTGGCATTATCTTTTCCAGGTTGGATTATGTGGACCAATCTGATCTCATCACACTATTAAGTGAAAGAGAGCATGCATGCTAGTTGTGAACTTTTATAATAAAGCTTTTAATGTTAATAATTGTGCCATAGTGAAATCCTTGCAAGAGGGTAGCTCTGTGGTTGTGTGGTTCAGAAATGTCTTGTGGTTTGCTGGACACATAAAGGGAGCCCATAACCCAATTTAGCCATGACATCTATGGAAGTTGATTGCTTTTGTTAATAACAAGGTATAATTTAGTGTTTGTGTTTGACTCTAATAGCCACATAGTTCTTACTCTAACTTTTGTTGGGTATGGCCATCCAAGCTTAATCAATTTAATTCTACTATCACTTAACCTGAGGGTGTGGGTGAGAGACTATTTGGTCTTGGATTCTCCATCGAACAACCACCAGATTGTTACTGTCTCAATAAGAAATACTTTCTTTGAAGAGCCACATGTGGTGTCTCTTACAAGGCTTTTGTTTTACTCATCCAATAAGGGTGTTATTATGGGCTGGGGGAGAGTAGACTAAGATCTGTTTCTCTCAAATATAAAAGCTGCAACATGGTGTAATTTCACCAAATGCCTGGAGGTGAATAAGGGGGGCTTGAGATAATCGGCAGCTTCAATAGAATATGTGAGAATGCACATGAAATGTTCAAAGTCACGGTAAACACAGATCACAATAGAGGTGTGAGATCGTTTGATACAACGGGCACTAAAGCCCATAACCAGTTCTTGCTGGAACTTTAAGCTGTGTCAAGGGATCCAGAGTGGGTTAGCTGGTGCAAGAAGAGGTATAAGGCTGCTATAGTCACCCAAAAGAGGACATTAGGGGAGGATGGCCACTATGATTTGGTTAAAGCATGTGAGGCCAGATATGGAAAGCTCTTCTGGCAAACAGTTAAACAGAATTTCCTAGAGAGGGCCAATGACACTGGGATTGACACAGTGATTCCCCCAGGGACCTGAGTAGAGCATTTCTCCTGAGTTTACTCTGCCACTGATTTCACTATTTGTAATGTTCTGAACATGGCCTGGACTCCTACACTTGCACCTTTAACTGCTCTTGTGCAACCCCTCTACACCCTTGAGAGGAGTATCTAATGTGGTAGAAGCTATTATAAAGTGCCCCGCCGCAAAAGTCCCATACCTGGATCGATTCCAGCAGATCTTTTCAAGACAAATCTTCCTCTCCACGGTCCCCTCCTGACAAATGTTCTCAAGGAGGCCTTAGTTATCGGCCCACTCAAGGCCTGGTCTCCCGTGACAATTGTCCCGATCTTCAAATAAGGATCCAGAGGGAACACAAAGTGCTATCAACCCAAAGGGCTGCCCTGCTGCTTCAGGACTACCCTGCTCCCTGAGAAGGAAGATGAAACCTGCTCCTTTTGTCACAGGTGAGTAGCTGATCTCCTGTCTGAGCTACAGGGACACAACAAGCTCCAGCTGACCTGCTGCACAGGACCTGAAGCTGCACCTTTCCGGACCTGCAACTGGGATTGCAGGTCTCTGCTAACGTGAGGTACTGATGCCCAAGAGGTGCCTCCCTAGGTCTTGAAATCTTGGTTGAGATAGGTTGAACTCCTCCTCTGAAAGAAGTTTAAATTCTGATGCTTTGGCCTTTTCTCGACTGCAAACTGACCTGTTTGTGTTAAGACTATGCCGCCCATGATTACCGCCAACATGAATCTTCAGTGAAGCTGACTCTTGGTGCTACAGTGATTGACTGTGACAAACTGGCAATGTGAGATCCACACTTCGCACTATTGGAATCGCACCCTGCACTGACCGCAAACGTAAAGCTCCAGCAACGACCATCTACAACACCCAACCATCTGTTTGCTCTAGAGTGATGAGATTCTTCACTACCCAACCTGCTCTTTGCTGCCTCCTCCAGTGCGAAGGGAACAGTTCACATGTAAGTTTGAGAAGGTAACTTTTTCAGCTGGACTAACTTGGTCCCTGTATCTGGCCTGAGCTCCCTCACAGGCTGCCTGAACTTGTGACTTTTCGCTGGTCTAGCATGACCAGATGACCGTGACTGGTGGTTTGTGCTTTTGGCACTATAGCTACCTAAAATTTTAAAATTGCATATCTCCCATTCTCCTAATTAATTTTTTGTCGTTTTGGTCTCAATTTATTTAATAAAATGTATCCTATTTTTTTTAATTGGTTTGGGATTTTTCTTGTGCTGTGTTTTCACTTTTGTATTGTTTGTGTGCTGCAAAAATACTTTACTCTTGGCCTCTAGGTTAAGCCTGACAGCTTTGTGCCAGGATACCAGTGAGTTAAGCACATGTTAATTTAGTGTGTTTTATAGTTCAGCCTCACAAGGATTGTGGTTGTTGCCTGAGCAGGGCTTCCTCACCCCTTGACCCACAACCTAATTTCTTTCAACATATACACAGATTTTCCATGGTAGCAAAAAGAAAGCACAAGGAAGACAATTTCTGCTTGGAGATCTATTTTTCAGCTGCATTTTGGTCAACCTATTTTTCTAAAATTATAAATAAGCTCCATTATTGAGTATCTCGGTGACCATTCATAAAAAAACACTCTAATCTCAGTAAATTGTTTTCTAGTAATTCATGCATTGATATCATTATAGATTAATCAGTAAAGCATAACTCATAAACGTTTGTGGCATGAAAAGTCTGTATATTTACATGCAGATTATGTCACTTGATATTAACATCTGATATAATTTATGCTACACCATCAGCTTTGTATGTCAGGCTAGGGGCATTACAGGTACTATACTGTGATTTCATTACCAAATATAGTACAGCTACTCTGAAAACTTGAGTCCACTTTATGTTAATCACAATTGGTTAGAGGTATCCGTTGACTATACTGTGATAAACAAATATGCAAACAAAGACCCGTTAGTGTTTAATTTTGTGTATGCCTATATGGCCTGTTTTTATGTTTGTTCTGTACATGACCAGAATGGCAGAAATATTTCTCCATCCTGACGGTCACTGTGCCTAATTCTTGATATCAGAGATAGAAATACTCAATTATTCCAAAGACCATATCTGGGTCTCTTTGAATGTACTTACTTTTGACTTGTATATACATATAACTGTAAGTTCCCTATATCTATTGCACTGTTTCATTAGTTATATATGTAATTTTCAGCATATATTCACTTATCGCTATACCCTTGGCACTACTATTTCATCACCTGCTACTATTATTGCTGTTATTCTTATATGAATAGAAAACATAGGGGCATATTCACAAGGAGCTGTTGCCGAATTAACTGCACATTAGCGCAGCCAAAGTCGTGATAACAGCCCAGTGCACCACATTTCAAGCATTAGCATCCACATCAAACATCGCCACGGATGACTCCGGCAATTATCGCTAATGAGATGCAGAGTAGGCGTTCCCGAGCAAACAGCAGTGACAACATCACCCCGCAACATTCTCAACGACCAGCCCGATCGGCGATAAGAACACAAAACAAGCAATAAGGCGCGTTAGCAGCAGGAAATTAACACCTGCTCTGACCTGGTGTAAACTCGGACCACAGCCTGCACCACAAATGGGAGCACAGCCCAGAGCAACACCTGAAGACAAACAGATGCCATGGAGCAACTGAACATGCAGCAAAGACACCCAAGAGGGCCACCACAACACCCACCAACACCACACCCAGGACCACACTTCCCTGGCACCCCCAACCAAAGACATGCCACACCCGCTACACCTAAACATTTAGAAAATAATACGCCTGATGTCGCACAATCACAACTGGTGACATGCATGTGTCGTCACAGAAATGAGCATCACACATTCACTTTCGAAGCAACCAATGAAACGTTATTGAAATGAACACTGAAATGAAATGAAGACACATGGCGACTCCCCTTGGAACAGAGAAGAGGGGGGAGAGAGAGAGAGAAGAAGAGGGGGCGAGAGAGAGAGAGAGAGAGAGAGAGAGAGAGAGAGAAGAATAGAGGGGGAGAGAGAGAGAAGAAGAGAGGGAGAGAGAGAGAGATAGAGCAAAGAAGAGAGAGAGAGAAGAAGAGAGGGAGAGAGAGAGAGAGTGGCGGCCCTGCATACCCAGGCCATACTACTCACCTGCTGCCACCAGCATGTCTCCAACCACTTGCTGGTATGTATAGCAGTACACCCGGTAACACGTCAGAGTCAGAGCTGTCATCCCAAACAGAGTCCAGATACATGACTGGCACAGTACACACACTTGCACAAGACAACATCGCCCACCTGCCCATGCACACCCAGGCAGAGGCACCCCAGCCCCTCCCGCCGCCCATCGGAGCATGCCCATCCATGCACACCCGGGCCTCACTGCTCACCTTCCACCACCAGCGTGTAAACAGGAGGTCCCACCACGTGTCGTTGTAAGCCACAAGCCCAGGGCCCGCGGACATGGCACCATCCGCACCATGCAGCGATGCTGTGCAGGCCACCAGGTCTCACGTCTGGTGCCGGGTCTTGGTTACTCCATGGCATAGGACATACCAGGTCACCTGCCACAAGTGCAGGCTGCACACCCATTCAGCCTAGTGGGCGCCATTAATTCTGTGATCCCGGAAGCGAGGCCACGTGGCGGTAGGGCCGCGCTGCCCGCTGGCTCTGGCCTACACTGCGGTCCAGCAGGGCACACAAAACCTGAGCTTTTCGGAAAGCCGGGACGGGGCATCATCACAGGCTGCACACCCACTCAGCAGCTTAAGGTGCCAATGACTCAGTGCACCCAAAGTCAGCATCCCGTGGCAGGGTGCCTGTCACGGCCACAATGCTCCGTTTGCCACTCACCCTGTTCTACCCCAGTCAGCTTCCCATGGTTGTGTGCCTGTGCCGGCCGCAATGCTCTGTGTGCCACTAACCCTGTTCAACCCCAGTCAGCCTCCTGTGGCGGGGCGCCTGTGCCAGCCGCAATGCTCCGTGTGCCACTAACCCTGTTCAACCTCAGTCAGTGCCACATGGTGGTAGGCCCATGCCGGCCACAATGCACCGTCTGCCACAAACCCTGTGTGCAGCAAATCATGGGCCCTGTATGATTGAGCACTGTGGAGCGTCCGTCATGCAGTCACAACTGGCAGAGGGGAATGTGACGTTGTAGGCACCTTATATTTGAGGGGTCACATGGCCTGTGATGCCTGTGCCGGATGGGTGTGGTGTGCATGCAAACCTGCCCTTAGGGATTGGCTGTCACATGCTGACAACTAGACCAGTGACCTGCACACCACCCGCGAGTACGCCTGCGATGGGTAGCAATGAGGCCTCCCCCTAGGAGCATTAGCGGAGTGGTCTGGCCTGCCATACACCAGAACAGCGCAGGGCTTGCAACAATGACTCGTGGGCTCTGGGTGTGGTTCAGTCAATGTCCGGACAAGGAAGTGAATGATGCGTGTGTCCCTGTTGTGGTGTCCATGGGACCCGTTACACTAATTGCTATGTAGCACCCTCTGACTGTCATCCCACAAGATGAGGATCATTGACGCAGGGGAGTTCACTGTCCCTACAAATTTTCACATATACATACATGAATGATGAAAGACATGACACAGCAGTGGGTCACTGGATGTTTATTCCACATCCAGTGCAGTTCTGCAGCTGGAGCGGTACTGGGCAAAGTCGAGCACACTGCACAATATGGGCGTGTGGAGGGCCAGTTAGAGTCCATGCGGGGATGACAAGTACTGCGGAAGAGGAAGGGTACAGTCCGCAGTCTGGTTGCCGTGTCATTGGCCATCAAACAGGATGTGGCAGTCCATGTCGCTGTCCAAGGTGAGTGCATCTGAGTGAATCGGGGGTCAGTGGAAGGTAATGAGGCCATGTGCGGTACCAAGCAGAAACAGGCCAGGTGGAGTAAATTAATGCTACTGAGTCCTTCTGATCACAGGCACATCCACGTCCTCGTCCACGGATACGTGCTCTGCCCCACCTTTGGGTGTTGCTGTACCGGCTGCGGCACTGTGTGCCACTGACACATCAGGGGCCGAGGGAGTATTGTCGGCCGCACTGTGTCCCACTGACACATCAGGTGCCGAGTGGATAAACCTGCCGTACTGGGAGGCACTGACACACTATGCGGCAGAGATGTGGATGGTGTCGGGGCAGCAGCATTCATTATTACCATGCCTTGAGGCAGCAATGACATGATGAGGATCTGCAGGGCATGGTAGATCTCAGCTACATTCCGCTGATATGCAGCGGTGGCTGCCATCCTTTCCTCCTCCATGGGCACCATGTCCTCCATGAGCCTCCGCATGTGTGCCAGCTCTCGGCTGGTATTGTTGGAGCCACTCTGAGTGGACAGGTGTTCTTTTCTCCGTGTCATGACTCCAGCAATGTCAGTTAGTCAGTCTCTCGTTGGAGACCATGGAGTGGGCCTACACACCCAAGGATGGCGTCAAATTTAGTTGCCATGATGCTGAAGCCCACCCGCACCTGCTCAGCCATCTCCCACTGGCACTCCAGCTCATGGCGTTGCAAGGCCATGCGTTGATTCTGGCGGTCTTAGGAGAGTGTTGGGGCTCTGGATGCCTCCTGCTGGGTGGTTTGGGTAGTAGGTGGGGTCTCCTCGATGCAGCTAGGCTGCTCTGATCCTGCAGGTAAGTGGCGGATGAGGTCAATGATGTCTTGGCTGTTTATGCTGGTGTTGTCCTCCTCGTCATCGGTGAAGAGTGGCTGGGACTGCTCTGCAGGAGGTGTTGATGGTGCCCCTGCGATGTGAAGGAAAGATGGTGTAGTACAATGTGTCCACATATATGTAGCCGCATGGCACATGTTGACATTCAGACAGCATGACATTTTACATTGTGACAGTCTGTAGATCTGGGAGAGGACCTAGAGTCATGGTGGGTGTGCACTGTGCTCTGCTTGATTGTGCATGTGTGCCATTGTGCCCATCTCCACCCGTCCCCCCAGTACCTGGTGGTCACTCACACTGTTGCAGTTGTGTTGTGTCCTGTCGAGCAGTGTCCGATCCCAAGTCCGCCATAGTCTATACCCCATAGTTTTTGTATACAAAATGCTCAAATTATGAAGCACCATTTTCATTATTGAAATATATGATGCACTAAATAGAATTACAGGCCCTTCAGAATTACTTTTGAGATTGAATGCAGCCAAAAGTCATAGTAACTTTCCTATAGGCAGCAATGTACTTGTGTTAATATGATCTAATAGTAGCATGTTTTTCTACAAGTATGCCTGGAGCTGGGAAAACTTCCCAGCGTCTGCAAAAAACACCACCTGTAAAATAATTAAACGAGAAGGTCTAATCATGACATGTAAACAAATAAATGAAAATGAAGAATCTAGTTTTGCCTTTAAAACAAACCTAAAACACTTGTATTTTTTTAGGGCAGTGGGATAGATTTATGGAGACAATGGTCATGTGAGTTATGTTGAAATTATTTTTGAAGTAGCATAGTGTCTTCAGATAAATCAGATAGCCTCAGTATTCTTATTTAATGAGCAATATCCCTGCTGCATTAAAGTGCAACATTAGAAAGTTGATGAAAACATGAAGACAAAATGATAATAGCAATTTTGGAATGAACAGCAATAGTCTTCTGGACTCTAAAGCCAATACGTGGATAAACAAAACTCTTGAGTAGGATTTACCATTTAATTTCCATTTCCTATTACCAAGCAGTAAATTCTTCATCTATCTGGAAATTCGGAAGCAGTGGGAATTATGGAAGTTCGACACTTTACCAACCCAAATGCAAGCCCTACACTATTGCCAAGGAGAACCAGAGTGGGCCTGGGTAAAGGGGAATTGGACAATAAAGAAAAACAGAGACACTAGATATACTCATGTGCCTGGTTGTACAGCTAGGCCTAGCCTTCACTACAGGAAAAAACATATCTAAAAAATAAAGATCATAATTATGACTATATTTATAGGGGACTCCAAGAGACAGTTGACTGACCTCCTATCTAGTGACAGGGACACAAAAAGCTGTAACAGGCCTTTTTTCATAAAGTGCCATCTGACCAGTACCGACGGCACTTTATGTGGACCCTGCTGATGGCCTCTGACAAAGTGAGTGTTGACCCCTAGGTGCTGTTCCTGTGGTCCTTGGACCCTTAAATGTGTCTAATTAAACTTCCCCTACCACTGCTGAAAGCCTGGGACTTCACAATGATTTCGATTTCCAGAGTGCCAGAGGACCAGGGCAAACCACCTGAGCCTATACGACGAAGGTACGACCTCACTGGGCTAAGAAAACAGATTTGTCCCACTTGGAGCTTCTCCACAGCAGCAAATGTGATTCAGCAGTTCTTCAGTGAGAAGGTTTTCGGGATCATGGAACTGTCAGATGTAGCCACAGCCTGTCCCCGCTAGAGGATTCCCAGCTCCAAGCAACAGACATAGGGCATGATTTAGAGTGCACTGGATTGGCTTTACTCTGTTAGGACACCAAAGTAAAATACTCCATCATCCTTACAGAGTTCCCGTCCTCCACATTTAGAGATATTTACCATCCCTGTGGACATTTCTAAAAATTGACAAAAACTGCAGCGATGGCGGTTCTTGTCAGTATGTTAAAAAGTTTGACCGACTGCTCTATCAAACATGCTGGCTGACCGTCAAACTTTAAACTTGTTTTTTTTCTTTTCAAAAACAAAATCCATAAGAGTTATTTTATGTTTGAATTGACAAAAACAAATGACACCCACACCATGGGCAGTGACTCCCATGGTGTGAGTTCATTTACACATTTTCACGGTTTTCCCCTACTGCTGGTTTTTCACAGCAGTAATGTAAAGTGTATACTGGCCATTTTACGAGTGGGCAAAACTCTGACAACCCACATTCCAAGTTCCATCGGAGGACTATGTCAGCAAAAGAGCTGGAGTAGTCTCCCTCATTGACATACTTAAGGTCCACCCGACTATAAATCAAGGCAGGCGGAGAGATTGGTGAAGAGGCTACTCAGTCACCATTTAGACCGAGTGCCTTCTACCCTAAACACTATATCATCCCTTAAGTTCCAAGGTAACAATTTTGACGGGGCAGAGTCATCAAAATCTATCTGAGCAGTGACAGAACTTTCCTGAGTACAAAATTTGAATTTCTCTGACTTAGAGTTTTCCAATTAAAATCAACGCATCTAGCTGCACCTCGCTCAATGCTGCTCCAACTTCCCAAATACTTCCTCGTACACAGCCCCACTGGAAGATTAATGGGCTTATTTATGAAAACTGTTGCTTTGCTGCCTGAAAACGGCGATACAACAGTTTTCACTTTGCCCTCTTTGCGACACGATGGATGATCTGTATTTACTGTACAACGCTCCATGTCGCAATGAGTGACAGAGGCGCAAGAATCCTGACGTATCTATCAGTGCAAAAGTCACGCTTTGCCGGTGTTGTGTTGTAAGCATGATGCAACCCTAGCAATGCATGAGTCAGGTCCACACACATAGCACTGCGTCACCCTTGCGCCTGCTATGAGGCAGGCGAAAGGTTTTGACGCAGTGGTGTCCTAGAAGTGACGCAGTGAAATCTGATAGATTTCCCTGCACCACTCCTATGAGGCTTTGTTGCGTGGGAACGCCCACCCTGAATACATTATACCTGATGCATAATGTGGCACAGGGCTTTACAAGGTGATGCATCTGTTTAGATAGTGATGTAACGATGGTGCAAAAGTTTTGCACGAGGCTCAGAAATAAGCCCCTTAGACTTTCCGATAAAAGGCTAGGTGGCTTATTTATGAAAACTGTTGCATCGCTGCATGACAACAGCAATGCAACAATTTTCAATATGCCTTCCTTGTGACATGAAGGATCCGCCGTTTTTACTGTATGGCACTCCATGTCGCAAATAGTGACAGATGCATCAGGTATCCTAACGTATCTGTCAGTGCAAAAGTCACCCATTACTGGAGTTGTGTCGCAAGCATGACACAACTCTAGCAATGCATAAGGCAGACCCACACATAGCACTGCGTCACCCTTACGCCTGCTATGAGGTAGGTGTAAGATTTTGACTTAGTGGTGCAATGAAATCTGATAGATTCTACTGTGCCACTCCTACGAGGCTTTGTTTCGTGGGAACGCCCACTCTACATACATTATACCTGAAGCAAGTATAATGTAGTACAAGGCTTTACAAGATGACTCATCTGCCTAGATGCTTTACCTTATAAATAGGGCGCAACGTGGTGCTTTGCTTATGCCGCTGCTGCATCACAAATATTTGATGCATTGGTGGCCCAAAAGTGTTACAAGGGGCTCATAAATACGCCCGTAATTCCAAGGTAAAGCCTCAGAATGAACCAAGCATGGTTGACGTTTCCAACACAGGCTCCACTGCAGTTGGACTGAAATCGAGCCTCAGTGCCACCCTGACCATTGTCTACCAGTGGTGCTTTGAGCTATTTGCAGATATTTTCACTTAAAACATTATACATTCATATCTCTAGTTCCCCTTATTGGTCTTTTGAAGTTATTTGTTGTATTAAATTGCACTGTTTTTCTAATTACATTCAATTTATTACTTGATATTGTGATTGTATTTCTGTTTTGGTGCTGCATCAATACTTTTCACATTGTCTTAAATTAAGCCTGTCCACTCTGTACCATAGATACCATGGGATTGCGTTCTGGGTAATTTTGTGACTTTGAGGATTCACCCTGACAAGAATTGTGATTACTCCTTGAGGTGGGCAGTCGGACACCCAAATATAAATCTAATTTATTACAATTAACCTCTTCTTTTCGTTCCGGTATGATTCCCTCCATTCTTGTTTATTTCTCTTATTTATTCATGTTGACTCTGGTTCTCAACAATCATATCCTTTAAAATGTCACACATTTTAGAAACTGAAGCTCTCTCTATTTAAATAAAATATATAATAGATTGATAACTGGTATGGCTGTTTGGAAAGTTGCATCACTTGAGTAAGTGTGTCATCAATTATTTGGGGTGTGGCATCGCATAGCATGCTGTTCCCCGATTTCGATCCATTAATGGGTGTTTTAATTAAATAAACTCCATTGAATATGATGCGCAATACCTTAGTGCAATAGTTATTGCAAGTTCAGATCCCAAGAAAGTCACAAAACAAATGGTGAATATGTGTACAAAAATTAATCCAAAAAGTACACAAGCCTTGTGAGTAAAAAACTAGATTGACTGAAATTAGAAACTGAACAAGAATTCAGAAAGCTCACCAAATGCAGCAACTTTTAGTAGAAACTACATACAATGAACAGATTTGTCAAAAAGAGCAGAGCCAAATTATTTTATGGGAAAACAAATGACATCAGCAGCACTGGTATTTAGAACATATGAAAATATATTGGAAAAAAATGTGAAAGGTCGTAATGATATACTTTTAAAGATAATAAACAAGGCAAATACTAAAAAGGTAATCATGACTTTAACATACAGTTTCAAATAACTAATACATTCACAGGAAAATGACACATCTAATAAGGAGATTCGGGACTTTAAAGAATGCTATACTAAACTGGCCAGCTTAGGACCACCAAAATCCTTACTAGTTGCCGTTTAAGAACAAGAGTGAAATTAGATTGAACATGAAAAAGACCGAATAACTCCAGAGAGCTGCCGCAGCAGTGAGGTGTGTGCAGCAGTAGGAGCCACGAGCGGTTTGAGCTGTTCTGAAAAACGCCGGGCTTCTCAATCTTTAATCTCCAGGGGGCCTTGAAGTCCCGAATGGTGTCCCCATGAGCAGTGTGCAGCAGTCGAGCTGAAATTCCCTCCTGCCAAAGACCTCCTGATTCACCATACCTACCAAGCAGCCATGTAACTGGACTCCCACCCACATGCATCATTGTTCATTTTTGCGATTCTTTATTTGCGAAAAAATGCAAATCGCAAATAAAGAATCGCAAAATGGATGGCATCATAAAATTCACATTTTTTTAACGATTCGGTAAAATTCTATCCGAATCGCATAAATATGCGAATTCTGTAATTGCGAATTCGCATTTTGCGAATTCGCAATTGACGAATACGCATAATCATGCATTGCTTGAAAGACACACCCAGGAAGCCAGGAGACTATTTACAGACACCTGCAGGGCAGTTCAAACTGCAGGAGTGGCTTTTGGCAGTTGGAGCTCAGACTGCAGTCCTTGAAGGAGTGTTTTTTTGTTTGATGCTTCAAGTAAAATGGCTACAGAAAGTTCTACAGAAGACCAGCAACCTAGGAAAAGAAAAATCAAGTTTAGTGACCAGGAGCTTGAGATTTTAATAGAAGAGGTAACTTTGAGGCATGAGCAGCTTTTTGGAAAGGATTCCCTTAAAGTTCCTGAGGCAGTGAAGAGAAGGCTTTGGCTGGCAATTCAAGGCAAAGTGAATGCTGTGGGTGTCGCCCACCGTGACATTACCAATCTTCAGAAACGCTGGTATGATTTACGCAGTCGTGCTAAAGAGAAAATTGCGACAAGGATGAAAAGTGTTAAAAAAACTGGTGGAGGCTCCCCCATGGATAGTCCTAATACCCCTCTGGAGGACATGGTAGAGGGGACCCTTGTTACTGAAGCTGTCATTGGAGTGATAGCAATAGACACCTCAGAGCATGCTGCCACATCACAAGGTATGGTTTTTTAATAATCTTTCACTTATTTTTATGTTGGTAATATTGCACATGCCCCTTTTTTTAATCTTTCTCAATAATATTTAAATTCCATCATTATTCACAAATGGACATTTACAAACAGTGAAAATAGGGTCATGTCAATGCATTGTAGCAATGCATTGTGGGAAATGTAGTTTTCTCAAATTTTTCAGAAATAGTACTGAGAACATATTGATCATAAATTTTTTCAACAAATAAATAAAGAAGGCATTGTGACTTTGCAAGCATAAAGCATGTTTATTTAAAATGCAGTGTAGGGTCTGACAGTGCACTCACACATTGAAAGTGATGCAAACCAATTTAAAATATTTTTTTATTTTTTTTTAGAACATAAAAAGGAAAGTCAAGCATTTGCAGTTGAAAACACATTAAACATAGAGATGGAAATCCCAGCAGAAAGTAATTTGGTATCCTCTCCAACTGTTGGTGGTAAAAAAAACAAAAGAGTGCAGCAAATTCAAGACTCAGACATTGAAGAGGACCAAATTGCACAAATTAATGAACAGATGACTCCTCAAAATAGTGCCCCTCAAGCAGCTAAACTTAGTCGTCGCTCCAGAATCCAACAGTTTTACAGGCGAAGGTCCCATCCTGCAAACCAAAGGACAAATTCACAAGATGAAA
The DNA here is from genome assembly GCF_964261635.1 of Lissotriton helveticus. Classification (NCBI taxonomy): domain Eukaryota; kingdom Metazoa; phylum Chordata; class Amphibia; order Caudata; family Salamandridae; genus Lissotriton; species Lissotriton helveticus. Next base: position 888,521,950 of record NC_136059.1, read on the forward strand.
ACAATGCCAGTGTGGTTGAAAAGAAGCTGGTAAAAATTCAAAGACTCCAAGGAAAAGACATGCGGATAATGAAGGGCATTCTGTTTGGAATTAGGAAAGACATGAGTGCCATGAGTAGCAGTGTAATTGAATTTTCAAAAGTTTTTGAAAATGCACACTTGTCCACAAATATCAAACTTGAGCGCATGGCATCAGCAATTGAAACCATGTCTGAGGCAATACAGGCTCAAAACATTGCCCATTGCAATAGACACTTAAGACTAATGTCTAGTATGCACACTTACACCAGTGCTTTACATCGCTTAACCAATACTAATGGACATATTTTGAAACAAACTATGTGCATGCAGAGAGAGTTAAGTCAGTGTTGCAAACAACTCACAATGGGTTTGATGGAAAAAAAACAAGCTGATGATCTAAAGGAACATGATCTTAATATGCTGCAGTCATTGAAAGATGACACAATTGATACTCCTGCAAAAAGTATTGCTTATGACCTAACCAAAAAAGTTGGTGAACGACGTAGCTCAAGACATCTAGACCAAAAACCTAGCACATCAAAGGGTGTTGGTAATTTAAAAAATAAAGCTTTAGGCGTGCGTGGAAGAAAGTAACTCTTATAAAAAGTAAATGCCAATGATCAGGATGATAAACCACATGTGGACTTTTTTTTGTTACAAAAACCATAGACAAAATTCCTAATTAAAATCAAGTAAACATGCATTAATGTTTCCTGAGTTGCAGCAGATCTGCTTTAAAGTTTGCAAATAAAAAAAAGTTGAATTTGCACAAAAGTGTCATGGCTCTTACCTAAGTCAAAAGTAATGTTCTGTAATTTCCTCTCTTCTTCCTCTTCCTTCTGCGGCATCTGGACCATGAAGTCTTGCATGGGGTTGTTGTGGCTGATTGTCCATGTTAGGTAGAATGTCATCTGAGTCAAGTTCTAGGCCTCTCCTAGTTGCAATGTTATGCAGCATGGCACATGCAGCAACTATTTTGCAGCACACCTCTGGCCTATATTGCAGTGCACCACCAGTCTTATGTAGGATGCGAAACCTAGACTTCATGACTCCAAAAGTCCTTTCAATCACATTGCGGGTTGATATGTGGGCCTGGTTGTAATGCTGTTCTTTGCGGGTTGAGGGTGTAAGATATGGTGTGAGTATATATGACCTCACAGCATAAGCACTATCACCTATGGGGAGGGGACATAGTAGACATGTAATTAAAATATCAAGCAAGTACAAGGAACAAATTGTGATCAAAGGTATATTTAACTATATTTACCAAGCAAATAACCATCTCCAAATTCACCAGAAAGCAGACGAGCATGGATGGCACTATGTTTAAAAATGTAGGAGTCATGGGCACTCCCAGGGTAACTTGCAACTACATCTGTTATGATTGTTTTATCATTACAGATTACTTGTATGTTTAATGAATGGTAGTGTTTTCTATTTCTGAATATATACTCATTCACAGATGGGGGACAAATAGGTCCATGTGTGCCATCTACACAACCTATTACATGAGGAAAATTAGCAAGGTTGTAGAAGTCTAACTTAGGGGCCGATTAGGATGGCGGTTTTTCCGCATCCTCCGGGCCGGCGGAAGTGTCCGCCGGCCTGGAGGATGCGGAAAAACCGCGGCGGAGACTCCAAAGACCCACCGCCAAATTAGGATGGCTGGTGGGTCTGATAATCTGTCCGCCGCTTTTCCGCCGCGGTCGGAAGGCGACCGCGGCGGAAAAGCACTAACATGTCTGGTGGTGTCTATCAGACACCGCCAGGCATATTAGGATGTCTGAAAATATATGCTTTTCCGCGGCGGCTTTACCGCCGTGGAAAAGCATACGGACCTTCACTTCGGGGGCCCGTTGCGGGCCCCCTGGGTGAAGGTGGGGTGGGGGGTGCACATGGGGGGTACCTATGGTACCCCCCTGCATTTGCGTGCACAATGCAGCAGGCACCGCGCGGTGCCTGCCGCTTTGTGCACGCAAATGCTGTGCATGGATTTTTTACATTGCGGCGGGTGCAGCTTGAAGCTGCACCCGCCGCAATGTTAGAGATAGAGGATGTGACCGCCACCCTGGCGGTCACATCCTAATTTGATCGGAGGGAACGCCGCAGCCCATGCGGACGTTCCCTCCTCCTCAGGGGTCGCGGACGGACTCAAGTCCGTCCGCGATCCTAATCGACCCCATAGTTTCCAACAGATCTTGCTGTGTGTTTGGAAAAAAAATATGATGCCTTATCCTCAGCAGCATTGCATTGAGGAAATCATTAAAAAATCTAGATAGAGCACTCTGTGAAACACCCCCAGCAACAGCAATGACTCCCTGAAAGGACCCAGAGGCTAGAAGGTGAAGACAACATAGCACCTGCACATGAGTAGGTATGGCCAGGGTCCTAAGTGTTTGCCTACGCAAAATTGGGTCAAGTTCTGCAATTAGGTCTAAAATGGAGTCTGCATTTAGTCTGTACTTGTCATAAATTTCAGCCTGTGTCTGTCCAAATAAAGTTATGCGCAATCTGAAAATTCTTTCATTCAGCATCCTTCTCCTACTTCCTGCTGCTCTCAACCTCAACCTCCGTGCCAGAACAATGATTGCTGCCATCCTCAAAGAGATCTAGGACTACTGAGGGACTCCTTAAATACACTGATAATTAGTTTCACATGTGTCTTAAAAAAAAAAAAATTACCACCTGCTCTCAGTACTTCTAAAAATAAGAATTCCTAATAGCGATTTTTATGCAATTCGCAAATAGCGATTTTTGATGCATACACTTTTTAGAGAATTTTTAGAGATTCCTTACTATTGCGAATATTTAAGAAATCGCACACCGAATAGCGAATTCTTAAATAGCGAAAAAGTGAATTTTGCATGATGCATCCCAAATTTAAGAATTGCATTCGCAAACGGCCAAAAAATGCGATTCGCACCGTTTGCGAATGCAATTCTGCTTGATGCATGTGGGTGGGACCGTGTCTCCCCCGTTACACACTTGGTGTATTTCCCTGTGGCTACTCCACGGTTGTGCGGGGGCCAGTTTACAGCGTTTCCACTTCTCCCGCTCTGAGGCTGGGGGGGCATGGCAGGCTGCCTTGGGTCACAGCGGGAGCCACCCAGCCCCTCCGCCTATCTGCATCGTTTGTCTCCGGCTGATTGTACTCCAGCCGCCGGATTGACGTAGGTGATTTCCATTACGTTCCATTGCGGTCTGGACTTCTCTGCTTCTCTGTTGGTGCGTGAGCCTGAGCACCCTCAACAAAGAGTCAGATACGTGTTTGGAGCTTGGAGCATGGTCCTGATTTCTAATCTAATTTAAATTACTTTTATACTTTATACTTATATAATTTTGTATCTTGAACTGACTCGTGACTCTTGACTCTGACTCTGATACAGTTAATTTGCTTGCTTAACCCTTGCGTAACCCAACAACCTTCCTTTAGCCAACCTTCAGTCTGAGAGTTGTGACTGTATCCAGGAATTATGATGTGACTCGATTATTACCTGTGCCATTGCCTGTTGCCGGTCCCTGGGGATTAACGAGCAGGACTACAGCGTCCAGGAGCCAGTGGGGGCAGCGCTTGTCACCTCGCCCCTCCCCTGTGTTTGAGGAAAATATTTAAGCACCTGCCTCCTCCCGCAGCGCAGGGACAAGCCCGGGAAAAGGGCGGGCTGTCTGTGGCCGTCCGGGGCCAGAGGAGGCCGGGCTGGGCTACCCCCTTTTCATTGCTATTTTGGGACATTTAAAGTAAAATGCTATCTCTTTTTTAGTGACTTTAATGACTCGACCGGTATTAGTTTGAACCCTGCAATAATATTGTGAATATAACTCCTCGTGATCCCGATATTATCTTGCATTTGGTCACTAGCCCTGTAAACATACGATACAGGAAGATGAACTCACGATCTAGCAAAAGCAGGAGATCAGTGGTGGGAGGGACCATCAGAGGGACACTAGATCAGTTCATAACCAGGGCCGCTACAGTATTGGAACACGAGATAGCAATCACTGAACGTCGTCTATCCTTAGAACCCCTTTACAACAAACGTTTGTCCCTGGGACCCATCCAGTTAGCGATTACTCCACCGAAACAAGGTATAGAAAAAGATTTAAATAGTGATATTAGCATTCCATCACAGCAACAAGATCTAACAGTATCACCAGAGATAAGTAGGGAGCTCAATACCAACGACTCAAGTATAGAACCCCTATTAGAAATTATTTCTGAGGAGCCCATATTACCAACTTCTCCAAAGCCAATCCCTAAGAATAAAATGCAAAATAAGCCATTGGGGCAAGGGCCTATATTAAAAAGAAAGCGCGGGGGGATAGTCAAAAGGGCAGGTGCGCAAAAACATCTAAAATATACTTAGGCCCTTTCAAGGGCCCACCAATAGTAGTAAGAAAAAATCTGCCCGAGCACTTACCTCTACCACCCCATTCTACCCAAGGTCTAATGGAGAAAATTGAGCACCTAGTGAAATCTCTACTATTACCACTTGTGGAGAGAGTGAAAAGGATTGGCGAACAATTGGGGTAGATAGAGGAAGCAAAAGCTTCTAATACTGAATTAATAAATGAACTGGTAGCCCATAAGCAGAACCAGAATACATGCGGGCAAACTACAGAGTTGAAAATAACCAATGAAACGACTAGAGTGGATCCCTTACTACCATCCCATGAGAATATACTGGCCCCCCTGAAAATCGATATTGGCCACACAACACTTAGGGAAGAGAGAACTGAAGGACAAGCCAATAAAATGGTTAATAACAGGGAAATACTGTCAGGGAGTACCCAACTGATAAGAACTTAAAAAGAACCCAACAACAAATAGATTTGCCGCCGGAAGCGGCTCCATATGTTGTAGTACTAACTGGGGTTCCTGAATTGGCAGCTGAGAAAACAGAAGGATATTTAGAACTTAAAATAAAGTAGTCTACTGGCTAAGAAAGAACAGGCCACTACCCCCTAATTTTGATGGCGAAATCTTGCATGTGAGAAGATTAGGCTGGGTGGGACACAGGCCAAAAGACATACAGGGGGATGTTATTATCGTTAATTTCAGGGATTGCAGAGTAATCGCCCACATTAGAGACTGGTATCTTGAGAGAGGTGGGGGAGGAATATCTACACGTGACTTAAGTTATTTTTACCCCCGATCTTTACTGACTAAACCATCAAGACATTGGAAATCATATGAGAGTAATGTAGCATGCCCTAGTTTCAACATCCCCACCTCTAACTGATTTGCCATGCTCTCTGGATTGGAAGGGGTAGATTGACTTACCAAAGAGGTGTCGATGGATCACTATGCATCTAAGTTCATTGACATACTAGTGGCCCCTGAGGGAGTACATGACGGTGAACCGATTACAACGATTACCACGACGAATTACAGTAAAGCTTTAGTTGAAACAAAATCTATTGAACAGGACATCTCAAAGAGAGTGTGCCGGGGAAAGAAAGAACATAGAAACCTCATAAAAATGGCTTTACCATTTAACATCAATGTGGCAGCCACTGAAGGAGATCTTGGTGAACTTAAGGTAAAAATAAAACATAGGGAGACCAGAAAGAGGGAACAACATCATAAGCGGCCTAGCCCGCCCCAGAAAAAAATCACACAAGCTAGAGGGAAAGGGCTTTGCTAACACTCCGCACATAAATACGGTCGCTAATACCTCAGCTGTAACCACTATGTTCACCAATTCGACCACATTGCACTCAGATAAAACGCCCATAACCAAGGTCCTAACACATAATAAAGAACAATCACCGCACATAAGCCCCATGCTAGCTCCGAGTACCTTAGAGGGCCTAAGAGCAGGGGCTGATAATAGCGTCCCCACTACAGAGATACAATCTATCAATAACATCTTATGTTGGAATGTGGCGGGTCTGTCTGAAAAAATTTCTGATCCCCTTTGGCTGGAAACCGTAACCAAGCATAGTATCGTATGCATACAAGAAACGTGGACCACTAATGAGCTACACATTCTGGGTTATAAAACTTTCCATACCCCAGCCACCCCCAGCCCACACGGTAGACATAAGGGGGGGTTACGTACATATATCTCGTCCAATGCAGGATCTACAGCTGTAAAGTTTTCATCAACAGAGTTTTATCAAATTATAGTAACCCCATGGGGAGCTTTAAAAACCATGACATTGGTCAATTTTTACAATAATATTCCAACTTCATTGATTGAAACTGTTGTAAATAACCTTATGTCAAACCTATTAAAAATAGAGGAGCAGATGGACAGAGACATGGCCCTGTTATGGGTAGGGAATTTCAACTGCACCCTATGTCCTCGGGGTGAGGCGGGTATTTGTGGTCTGGGTGACAACAAGGAAGATGCTCCCACCCATTTTCATCATTCTAAATTGGGGGACCTTCTGAATACTCTGACCTCTCAGTTTATCCTGTCATACGTCAATGCATTATGTTCTCCAATTAAACCCTTCCGATCCACTTTTAATGGGAGAGGATGTAATTCAATTATCGATTTCACCCTTCTATCGTCAAGATACTCAGGGACATTACTTAATTGCGATGCACTTGATATCATTCTTAGTGACCATTATCCTATTTCTGTCACCATAAAATCTAATGACACTGTATTAAATTCAACGAATAATACTTTATATAATCCGTCATTAAGGTTAGCCAGCACCAATGGGTACTGTATCAAATGGGATAAGGTGGAGCCTGTGGACTTCCTCAAAACTTTAGTCAAAAATACCTATGAGGACATTCAAACTTGCCTCTCCAATAATGGTGAGCCTCACATAGTTATCGATTCCTTCACTAAAATTATATTGGAAACAAAAAGACTCTTAACTAGGGTGCCTCGCCATGCCCCAAAAAACAGTCAAGGCTGGTTTGATGAGAGCTGCACCAAGGCACTTGTTGTCCTAAAGAAAGCCTTAAACACCACTCCAAGATCCCAGGAAAAAATCCGGAGAGCAAGGCATTCTTATTGTGCCACTATAACCAGCAGGAAAAAACAACAAAAAAAGGATGCATGGTTGGGCCTCCATGAAGCATCCGAGAGAAGGGATAATACAGCTTTTTGGAAGGCAGTAAATGCCCCCTTTCTGCAAAGCAAGAAGATGGCCCAAATAGATTTAGCAATCCCGGGTGAAACCTGGGTTACACACTTTAAAGGCCTATACGACAAAGCAGAGGCTGTGGAATCTGGATCCCCACAGGGAAATTATCTTGGCGCATCTGTGGGGCATAAATTATCTAGTGCTTTCCCTTTGGGTATTACATTTGAATGCGAGGAAGTCATCAGGGCACTGAAAGAAAGTCCGTCAGGGAAGGCACCCGGTCCGGACTGTGTCCCTATAGATGTATACAAATCAGAGATTGACCTATGGGCACCCCTGCTCACCAACATGCTCAACTCCTCAAACATTTCCGGATTTATTTCAACTTGGCCAGAGGCTATTGTTGTACCAATCTTTAAAAAAGGGGACAGGAACGACCCCACCTGATATCGCCAGATTTTGCTACTCGATGCCCTGATGTAGGTTGCAGGGAGGATCATCTTAAATAGAATTCAGGATTGGACGGAGGAGCACGATGTTATTTCAAACTTACAATACGGCTTCAGAGCAGGCAAAGGCACCATAGAACAAGGCCTTAACCTGCCACTAATAATAGCTAAATACACCCAGGCCAAAAAAGGAAATCTTTTTGTGACCTTCGTGGACTTAAGTTCCGCATTTGATTGTGTGGACCATGAGTTGCTCTGGGCGATACTCTCTGAGATTGACTCAGACAAACAAATCCTCCTGTTCATAAAAGAACTTTATAGGGGGGCAGGCGCCCGAGTTAGATATGGAAGGAGGGGCGACTGCTCTGAGAAGTTCCAGATACGCAGAGGGGTAAGACAGGGGTGCATCTTAGTACCTCTGCTCTTTACCCTATACATTAATGTGGTTGGCCAACATCTTACTGAAGTATACCATGACTATCCTACAATAAATGGGACCCCAATACCCATACTTCTAAATGCGGATGATGCCGCAATAATGTCCCAGACAAGGGTAGGATTGCAAAGGGTAGTAGGGAAATGCACCGATTTTATGACAAATAGAGGTTTACGTGTAAATGTCTCCAAAACTTATACCATGTCCTGTGGAACTGGGACTAGAAGGACATCATGCCCAATCTTCCTGGATGGGAGAAAAGTTGAGAACACAGACAGGTTCTCTTATCTTGGCATTAACTTTGACAGAAGGGGCACATGGCAGGCGGCCGCCAATGCAAGGCGTCTAGCATTCTCTAGGGCCACGTGTGCATTGACTAACTTTGCCAAAAAACTGGGAGGGAGACCGGTTGGAGCACTTTTACAGATTTATAAAGCTAAATGCTCATCAACTGGCACATATGGAGCTGGCCTCTGGGGGATTGAGCACGTAGAAAATATTCAACGCTCTGAGAATTTTTTCCTTCGTTATTTATTAGCAACCCCCAAGGGCACAGCTACATATGTTGTCCACAATGAATTAGGTCTTCCATACATCTCGGACATCATAAAGTCTTCACCTATTTTACTGTGGCACAATGTCTGGGTAAAACCTGAGACTAGCCTGAACAGAGATGTTATAAAAGATTGTCTCAGCTTAGATGGTGCTGATAACATCAAATGGTGTAAATATGTAAGAGACATGCTCAAAGACATCGGGCACCCGGAATACTTTTCCAACCCTGTAAGCATGGAGACCGTGTCCAGAACTACCCTGAAAAAACTGGTTTTAGACCACTTAGACAGCAAAAGATGGCTTGTAGAAAAGGGCAAAAGCACAGTCAGAGAGAATCAATTGACCACCATTGTTTGCGATGTCCAGCAGTACTTGCTCTTAGAACCATCCCCCTTTACACGCATGCTTTTGACCCGCTTCCACACGGACACTTTTTTCAGATTAATTGCTTTTCCGCAATGTAACGATTGGACAGGGGATACAGAAACCTGCCCTTGTGATAACATCTCACACCAGTCCAATTTTCACTGCATATTATTCTGCAGGTTTTATCTGCTCCCAAGGGAAGGATTTTTGAAACCTCTATTAACCCCTTCGACGCGCATGACAAAGCCAGCTCGTCATGGGTGTTACCTGCGCTACGCGCATGACGAGCTGACTTTGTCACGTAATGCGCGATTTTCGAAATCTCAGCGCGCAGCGGGAAAACCCGCTAGCGCGCATGCGGTTGAAGGCATGGGGCTTACGAATCTGCAGAGCGGCCTACAATAAACTGAAAACCCTAGAAAATGCACACGTCATCAAAGTCGTATCTACTTACCTAAAATTTGTTGTTAGGCTCAGGAATTTTATGTCATTCTGGAACAATTTGCAAATAGCCCGTCCAGAAAGTGCAATCATTCTTTTTTTTTTTATATAAATGTATAAAGTTTTATGAGTGGAGTGCCCTTGATAAACTTTTAGCCCCCTATGCATTGTACCATTCTTAGTCACTCTTTTAATGTATCTATTTTATATGTATTGGTATTTCTCATCATGTCGTTTTTAAATGAATGCTTTTATGATTCTGTTTTTACAAATCGAATAAAGCTTAATTGATTTGACCGAAAAACTGTAAAATGTCTAAAGACAAAAAACAAAACTATTCAACTAGACCAACACAAGAAAGGCATCTGTTATCACCTTCTATCCATTCCTTTGGCCCCTGTGCTAAACTCTGCTAATTTCAGGTGCTGATGGCCTGAGGGGGGGGTCACTGCCACCAGTAAAAGGAGGTCTTACCTGTCTCCCTGGACACTTGTGCCAATTCAAGCATCAAATACCTTGGTGCTTGAATGGAAAGATAGAGAAGTTTCTGTTTTTTATTGATTTCTGGAAATATGTTTTTCTTCTGTCTTTGTCATAGTACACCCTCTCCATTTGAATTGAGGAGGGTGGTTCCGATCAAAAACATATGGAAGCTCTCAGGGCCCAAAGCTCCCCAAGACAAAAACAAGCGACATCTCAACTTCACATAATGATCGTTGACAATGAAATTGAGGATATTTTCATGGTTTTCATATAATATGAAAAGATTGTGGAGGCCCCTCATGCCTGTGATGGAAGCCCCTTCACACGTTCTAATAAAGCACTGTAGTAGTGATGTGGTCAAGGAATGACGAAGAGAAAAGCCTGAGGGGATGTTCCCCTGTGAGCCAGGCGTCTTCAAATTTAACTTTACAAGGGTCCTAGGTCACCCATATATTGCACTGGCTAGAATCTGTGGGGATGAGGCTGCATGGGTACTTTGTTTTTTACTACAGACACTGAAATACATTTTCATATACTTTTCATGTTGTCACTCTGCTTAGAAACACAAAGGGGACGATCACGATACGGCCCATAAAATTAAACCGCCCGGTCATTCTGGCTGGCTTCCAACAGGCTCGGAGAACCCGTCTGCCAGTCGGAAGCCAGCCTGTAATCTCACGGGCGGCTCTTTTCACCCTTGAGATTATGATCACACTCTCCAACATGGTTTCCATGCTCGTCTGTCCGACAGAGAAACCATGTCGGAAAACGTGTTTTGTGGGGGCCCAAAGCAGGGCCTATTTTGGTGCCGGGCCTCTGGTTGGAGGCCGAGGGGGCACCCCCTGTTGATCCCTGCACCTTGTGGCAGGCACCTTGAAGTGCCTGCCACGGGGTGCAGGTATGAATGGCACTCATCATTTCACTGTGGGAGCATGCATTCCGCCCGACATCATAATGAGCCCCTTAAAAACATGACATTTTCTGGCTACACACATGGTATGCAATGGGGAAAGATATGTTTATTCATATGAGATCTGGATTAAACGTGAATTGCTTTCTGAATGATCATTGTTTTTCTGCCATTGAAAAGATGAGTTGACACAACGTTAGAAAGTGCAGCCCAGCTCGGATGGCAGTCTATTAGGTGAAAACTATGTGCATTGCAAGAAAAAATCCTAGAAACACAATACCAGTTAAGTTACAATTGACTTTATGTAACAGAAATGTGAACAAATGGCTTGCGCAATAGAATGGGCTATTAATTCTATGTTGTTGAAGAAGTGCTAAATGGATAATCTATGTTCTGTGGCGTCTTTGTGATTATTCTGTACCCTTGAAGTAAAAGAATGGATGGCTCTCGGAAACCAAATATATTTGGACTACTAAGAGAGCTCACCGCATTTGTCTCTGCCAAGTACAGAAAGCGAGTCTGTGCACAGGCTTTGCAGGGGGGCATTGATCAGTAGAACTGAAGACGTTTTCCAAGCCTATAGACTTGCCATTGTGTCATACAGTGGTGCTTGGCTAGAATATCACTGGCATTAATATTACGTGCTGTGTAATAAAGATCAACTGGCGATGTTCAGGCTAACTGACGATTGCAATGTGGGTTATTTAGAGGCATTTTGTAGGAAAATGTACATAAGTAGGTGTATGCCCACGATTGGTCAACGTTTATGAATTTCTAGGAATTTTTAAATACGGGCCTTATTTATGAAGGCATTGCGCCGCCAGTGCGTCACTTTTTCCCATTTTAAAAGTGGCGCACCGGCGGCGCAAGGCCTTCATAAATAAAGCCCGTTCTACTTAAGGCGGGAATGGACATAGTAAGACCCAAGTTCTCACAGAAACTTGTCATTTGGCCATGTGTTGTAGAGTGATAGCACTACAGCACGCGTGCCGAATAAAATCAAAATGCCTGCTAAAAGAGGCAGCCAGAAGGTATACTGTGTGGAGCCAATGTTTGTGAATGCAGACCCTATGTCTTAGGAATATGTTAAGGAAATAAATTGCATTTTGAGATTTTGATTGTGGCAATAGATGTCCGCTGCTCGTTACCAACCTTAACACCTACATTCACAGGCCTTTTGGTAGAATTCACAGGATGCAATCCTTACTTATTATTTTTTAATGAAGCAGGATTCTGCGAATCCTACCAAATTCTAATTTGTGCTGTAACAGATTTTTACATGTGTCAAAATGCAAAATTCAGGTCGAGTCACAAACAGTGCTTAATTTGTGCGCTGTTGTCTGGTGCTCTGCACCAGCACTTCCTAACACCAGCACTTTTTTTAAAGACAGTCCACCACATGGTGGCACAGTGTGTCTATTTCAGGAGAGCACATCCTTTTAGCAAACCAATATACACTAGGGGACATATTTATGAACCAGTTTGCATCGCTCTTGCACTGCGCAAAGTGGTGCAAGAGCAACACAAACTCTAAGTCTGATTTTTGAAGCCAAGCCACTTGGTGTCGCTTTCAGGGGCTCCACAAATCTGGAATAACGCAACGATACATAGAAAGAGGAAAAAGCCTCTCAGAATTGTTTTTGTGCAGGAAGGTGCCCCTTTCTGCACAAAAACAATCCTGCCTACAACACAGACACCCTTGCACCATGCCTCCATTGACGTTAGGCTGCCAAACTGTTCCAGTGCGTGGGAAAGGGACAGGAAGATGCCATTTCAGATAAATACAGTGCATTCCTGCCCTTTCCTTGTGATGTTAGGCAGCACAACAAGGTGACTTGCTGCGCTGCCATGTGCCACAAAATTCATAAATATTCCCTTAGGTGATAATAATAGCGCAGCTCTGACAGGGGCAGTGGGTGGTGCAAACTGCAATGGTCCTCTAAGTGGTACTGTGGGCCCTGCCACTATTTTTATAGAAATTAAGCACCGGTCGCAAAGCAATTTGCATGCAAAAACACTGGCTGCTTTGCAACTCGACCAATAGTTTATTGCCGCTCCGGTCCGTGCAGGTAACAGCGGTGGGGCCACTTTGGGGTGGGGGTTAGGGGGGTTTTGAGGGACGATGCCAAGGGAAAATTAAATAAACAATGAATTTACCCTCAGCATCGTCCCTCAAAATCCCCCCCAACACGGCCCCACCGCCCCGATGCTGCAACCTGCACGACCGCGGCTGGTTTATCGGGCCCAAGGTTTGATGTTGACTTCCCATTGGTATCAGCACCAGGCCCTCTTAGTTTTCTACAAAGCAAAAAATGATTCAAGACAAAATACTACAGGATGCCGTTTTAGAGCAGTTCACATTGAGACATAGGAGTGCTGCAATAAGTGTTCTTCAATAATATTCATGCTGCAAAGAGCCATTTATATACTGTGTGCACACCAAGAAAAAATATAAAATGCAGGAAACTGTTCCAGAAGTACTGCTATTTTGGAAAACAGGCATTTGCCAGTTTCGCAAGTGTAGTAGGTATTTTGCAGAGATGGTGGTAATCTAACATATTCTAATAACCTAGGGGTGTCATTAATCAGGTGATCCTATACAGAGCGTCCATCATTGCTTGATTGCTCTGTAAGGTCATTTATTCACTATGATCTATTATACGCACCGCTGCAGATGAGCACACTTCTTATCTAAATAAGCGCACTGTCAATGTTATTGATTACACACTACCAAAATCTAAAATTCCCATTATGAAGCACGAGTCACTCGTTCTCATTTTTTGTTGACAGTCAAAGGAAAATGAATGCAAAATTTTGAAATTGATCTGCCCGGAGTAAAACAAGAAATGGAATCTAAAATGGTTCTATTGACATGCTGCCTTTTTCATAACCTACAATTTAGACAAAGGCCTTGGATAGTAGTTTATGAATTATTATTAATTATTTGTTTGCATTTGTAGAGTGGCAAATGTCCCCATGCAGTCACTTCAGATGACGAGCACGAGGCATGCAGGATATTGGACTGAACATGAGAGTTCTCTCCGATTGGTGGGTCTTCCCCCTCACAGAACATTAGGCCCCACTCAGTCCCGCCATCTACGAAAATAACTTTTTATTCGCAACCAAAGAAGGTGGAAGCACTTCCGACTAGTTTATACCACCAATATTGAGAGCTATACTAAACTGCAAGAAATTAGGCAATTTCCCAAAATCAAATGTAAGCACTGTCAGATTTAAAATTGCTGAATGATGCACTGTCATGGGGCTGAGCCTTGCATTTACACTCTCTTAAGTTGACATATGCTTATTAGAAGTTTAAACGCCATTTTTCCTTCCTGCTGCCTTTTGCACACGGCACATTATATCGAATGTTTAGAGTCTAGCAGAGTGTTTTGCTTCACACGAGAATAACATGTTTTTTCTATATTAGCAGCCTTGCTTGGTAAGCTTTGTCTGAACAGTGAGTGCCGAGGCCTTCAAGGTTATTTCAACACAGTGGTTGTTGTTCGGACTGATCAGCGTACGTTCCAGACAAAACATATATGCAGCTGTGGCCACCTCTGATGTTGGCGCGTTTAATAATGCACTGCGTAGGCATGATCACAGACACTTGGAGATCATTTGAATGCTGAGAGCTGGTGCAGAATCTGATGTGATCCGTTTCTGCTAAGTACCAGAGGTATGGGACCGCCCTTGTAATCCCAAGAGACCTTCTGTAGATATAAAATAACCTACTAGCAAGGGAGGGTGAAACATAGGTATATTTTAAACCTGTTTCCATTTAGCATAATAACTTGCTTTCTCCCTTTGTATTTTATGGAATAGTAACTATGCTGAGGCTGAGGGTGCTGAGGGTGGGACCCCCCAATGGTCATCCTCGGCCGTAAGGACACCATCCAGTAGTCCCTCCAGAGGTTCAAAGTGGCAATTGAAGTCTCCTCCAAGCACCACCTTGAGATCACCTGGAAGTTGGCCCAAGAAGGAGGCCAAATCATTTAGGGTAGGTGATTCATTTAGCGAGGGCACTGGACGCGAGTAGACATTAACAATGGCCCACGGCGTTTTACCAGGCCAAATGAGCCGCACACACTGGATGTCCTGCGAACTCGTGTGGACCTGCTCCGCCTGACACCCAATGTGACTCGCGATCCAGATTGCCAAGCCACCAGATGGCCTCCCCCTGCCAGCCCATTTGGCAGGGATTTCGAAAATTCAAACCCTCTCCTGGATTGAGCGGCCCTCGCCCAAGTCTCCTGAAAGAGGAGTATGTCGCCTCCCTCTACCAAGCAATCCCATTCCGGAGAGCCTTCCTTGTTCGCAATTCCTGCCACGTTCCAGGAGAGAATTCTCAGTCCAGGATCAAGCGGCAGAATGCCCTGAGCTCCAGCAGGAGCTTGCGGGGTGACCACGGATGAACCAACGTCTAGGGAGCCAACTCCACGAACTGCGATGGCGGCAGGGCCAGCCCGCACCACTGTCCCTGCTTGCAAAGTATGGGCAGGCCCGATGTCAGGTGGTGGACCCAATTGGCACAGATTGGCATCCGTGTCAGCCCCTCGCTCGTTGGCGGTGTGGGGCCGGGTTGGTTCCAACAAGGGGTCCACACCAGGTCCCACACAACCTTGCACATCGTCCACCATCCTCCCAGGACCCGACAGGCCTACCCTGGTTTGTGGTCAATCGACCTGGTCCAAACAGGAGAACCTGTTTTGATGTATGAAGTTTGCCTGGGGAGTTGGTAGGGGGTGCCTTGGTCTGTAGCGGGAGCCATCTACAGCAAAGCCCACCCTAGTCCACCTCTTCTCCCTCCCTCCCGCCATGTTACTACCACTAGGATAAAAATAAGAGAGGGGTACAAGTTCTATTTTGGACTTATCAGGCCTTACAAGCCAGTTGCAGATATAATTAGCAACATGTGGGCTCTTAAAACTTAGGACAATGCAGTCCCCTGTCCTGTTCTTTATAGTAGGACCAATCCATGGAATCCGCCTTACCATCAGAACCTCACCCTTCAGGTTTGGAGGCAGCGGTCTATTAATGCTGAGCCAACTTATAACCTTGTTGCGTAGGGAGTCATGAGACTCCCTAACATCATTAGTTAGCTCAGGAACTCCCACCATGATTGCCGTATATGGAACAGCTTCTGGGGGGAGATTGACCATCCTACGTCTGTCGGGGGGAGGGCAAAACCATCGCTCGGGGCAATTATAGGACCCACTGTCTCCCTTAGCTGCGGCGCAAGTTGCGGCGCAGGTGGTAACTTGGATCTCCTTGGGGCCGGAACAGGGGGCCTGGGTGCTGGAGGTAGCGAGGTGTGCGACTGAGAAGTAGACGCACCATCTGCACTGGGCACTACCCTACTGGAAACCTGGGACAATGTGGAAGGAGGTGAACTATTCCCACGAGGTTCCCCGGTAGGTCTAGGGACATTGATAGCTATATCAGGGCTTTTCCAAGTGTGGTTATTTTCCCGAGACTTAAGTAGATTCTCTATAGCCTCTAGTCTAGCTGAGATGGGGGTTAGCAGATTCTTAATAATAGCTGTAAGTGAGCTGATTACTATATCTGAGCTGTTAAAGGATGCCCCACCAAAGATAAATGGGCCCGCCGCCACTGGTGGTAACACAGGGGCTATCGGGGCCACAAGACCCGACCCAAACCCAGATACGCTAAGCTCTGGGGAGACCGAAATATCTGTGCTTTCTTCGAGGGATGATTCAGATATAACCATTCTTGCCCTTTTTGTCCTCTTTATTTCAGCAGGCCTTTTCCTTTTCAGAGGCTGCGCCTCCCCACTATCTGCGGGGTCAGCTGTCAGGACCACTTGGCCCGCTTCCAACATGTTTGGACCCGTGTTATCCAGAGCAACAGAATGGTCAGAAGTCCCCGATGGCCGTGACGAATCTTGGTCCCTCTGCGATACAGGAGTTCTAAGCTGTCGAAGCACCGACTCAATAGTCTGGTCAATGCTATCCAGTAAAGACATATGGGTGGCGTCCATGGTGATGGGTGTACTAACATCATTAGTGCCTGAATCCCCAGGGTCCAGGAACACACTTTCAGGCCCCATCTCAAGATGAGAGTCCGCGAGTGATTGACACTTGCTGATTTGGGAGCTCGCCTTGGGGAAAAATCTTTCCAAAGTACTTGCGCCTTGTTGCACAGACTTACTCCTTAGTGCTCTAGAAGACATATTGGGGTGAATAATGGGGCAATTTAGCGGGGGCGTTAGAGGGGGGGCCCGGTCCGGTCTCTTCCGGCCACTAACGGCCTAGAACGGCCCGCTCTTTGCCCGGTCTTCGCCCCGGCGCTGCGTCCCGCGCTGCGGGAGTGTTGGGCCGAGATATAATGGGCGTGATGGGCGGGGGGCGGGCCGGCGGGGAGAGCGGACCGGATGGTCAGTCCGTGGTCTTCGCAGGGACTCCTGGATGTTGGAGTCCCTGCACACTCGCAGCCCACGCCTTACCTCGCGCCCCTGCCTCCGCCTCCAGGGACCAGGTGCTGTAGATTACAAACGCACTCCTGTGCGCAGCGGCTCCCGCGAAGCGGGAGCGGCAAGCCGTGAGGGCGGAACTGCCCTTGGATTCCTTGAAGAATGAGGTAAGCCTCTGCCTGTCCGTTTGAGCGTCCCAGGGAATAGCAGGGGAAAGCGCCTTTTACACTCTCAGGTGGGCGGGGGGCGGGCCGGCGGGGAGAGCGGACCGGATGGTCAGTCCGTGGTCTTCGCAGGGACTCCTGGATGTTGGAGTCCCTGCACACTCGCAGCCCACGCCTTACCTCGCGCCCCTGCCTCCGCCTCCAGGGACCAGGTGCTGTAGATTACAAACGCACTCCTGTGCGCAGCGGCTCCCGCGAAGCGGGAGCGGCAAGCCGTGAGGGCGGAACTGCCCTTGGATTCCTTGAAGAATGAGGTAAGCCTCTGCCTGTCCGTTTGAGCGTCCCAGGGAATAGCAGGGGAAAGCGCCTTTTACACTCTCAGGTGGGCGGGGGGCGGGCCGGCGGGGAGAGCGGACCGGATGGTCAGTCCGTGGTCTTCGCAGGGACTCCTGGATGTTGGAGTCCCTGCACACTCGCAGCCCACGCCTTACCTCGCGCCCCTGCCTCCGCCTTCAGGAACCAGGTGCTGTAGATTACAAACGCACTCCTGTGCGCAGCGGCTCCCGCGAAGCGGGAGCGGCAAGCCGTGAGGGCGGAACTGCCCTTGGATTCCTTGAAGAATGAGGTAAGCCTCTGCCTGTCCGTTTGAGCGTCCCAGGGAATAGCAGGGGGAAAGCGCCTTTTACACTCTCAGGTGGGCGGGGGGCGGGCCGGCGGGGAGAGCGGACCGGATGGTCAGTCCGTGGTCTTCGCAGGGACTCCTGGATGTTGGAGTCCCTGCACACTCGCAGCCCACGCCTTACCTCGCGCCCCTGCCTCCGCCTCCAGGGACCAGGTGCTGTAGATTACAAACGCACTCCTGTGCGCAGCGGCTCCCGCGAAGCGGGAGCGGCAAGCCGTGAGGGCGGAACTGCCCTTGGATTCCTTGAAGAATGAGGTAAGCCTCTGCCTGTCCGTTTGAGCGTCCCCAACTATGCTGATAGTCTTGTTCCTTATAATATGTCTGCTTGTATTAGCTAAGATACTGTGCATGAGAACACGGCATTAGAAATAAATATTTCAAACTTGCATGTGTTTTCTTTTACTCCCTGTTTTGGACTGGTATGAGAGTATAACAAAAGAGTGTTCATGTGTTCCACATTGCCTGAGGTAATCTAAGTTCCATGTCTGGGTTATCTAATTATTGGTGTTATGGAAGAGCCAATGAGATTCTGATGCTAGTCTGGTAAGGGGATATTGGGTACTAAGGTTAGTTTTGTCACACCCTAATTCACTGAGGTTCCAAGTCTCTATGCACCGTTCTGTGTAGGAACAGAATCCCTGCTACAGCACCTGGTCTGCTCTGGTGCGAGTGCGAAAACTGGGCTGAGATGGTGCTTTTTCCAGTCCAGAAAGGTGTTCTAATCAATCTCTTCCTTCCTATCTCTTGAAGCCCAAGGACGCCCTCTGGTGCCCAGGAAGTTTAAAAGCTTTGCTAGATAGGATTAGGAACACTCCTAAAAGAGGGCATACAGTCCATACATAGGTCATTTTAGGTCAAAACTCTCAATATGCTACCAGCTGATAGCTTTAGTATCCAGTTGGACATAGGGCGTCACAAGGTTGCTTGGATGGTGGGAACCTTTCAGTCTATATGTGAGCTCCTTTGGACATAACTTGCATCAGATGGCCTTACTGTCCTGCTTTCCATTTTGCCTCTGTTGCCCTGTACAGCTAGGAGGGCAGACTGTCAACTAAAAGGTGCAAAGGTCATTTAAATCTCGTTTCACCCAGAACAAATGACGGCCACAAGATGGCTCATTTACAGCCTGATTGTTGAATCAGCTTTTCTTCTGTGATTCAAAAGGCTCTCTAATGGACATGTCGTGTATTTCTATAGGTTCTGAATCGATCCCCCTATTCCTGACCCTATTCTGGTTAAACTACCTAGCTAGTTAACTAACAGTCAGCCCATGAGGCAAGAAATTCCCCATGATGCAGATACCGTTATCTGACGCAGTCACACTACGGCACAGGAACGTGTTATCTGATTAGGTCATAACGCTTGAGATCTAATTAGACAAGCGATATTCCTCCAGCCCCTGATAAGGCATACGACGTTCTCATAACAAATCAAACATATGACAACCTGGATAATCCGTGCGGCCATTGTTTTGATTTCACAGAGAACTTTAGTAAAGAATGTGCTAACGAGCAAGTCGTATGACATCTTTATTGACGTACCTATGTCCATCCTTACGTCAATCCCGGCACCTTTAAGGTATAAATATTGCCGACCTTGCCCTATGCAAACACACGCGTGGTGACAAGACGGAGCAGCCACACTTGCCGAAGCCGAGAGCAGAAGCAGACCCCGCTGGCAGCAGCCCCGCCTTCCTGACGCGCTGAGAGACGCGCTGCTATCTCAAGCCGAGAGACCCAGCACCGGCGCTTCCGGGTAGCCCTCGCAGGCAGCCTGGAATATCGAGAGCAGAGAAAGAGATACCATTCCTCATTCATCCTAAATTCCAGGTACAGAACTGAATAACCCCTCCTAGAGAATTCTTTAGTTATTCACTTGGCAAAAACAAACTTAACTTAAACTGTAACTTTCTATTCCCGCCCACGCATTAGACTTAGGTCAGGTACACGGGGTAGGCGTATTTAGAAACACCAGTTGAGTACGTTTAGTCAAATGTATATGTGTATGTAAATATATTTTAATCATTTTAAACATCATATGGCTCAGAAACCATATCAATGTTTTTACAGTATTATTTTATACTATTGCTTCTAATGTATGCACTTTACTTAACTATAAGTATTGCAATAATATCGATCCATTTCTCTTGTACGAGAAAAGAGACTGATCAATAAATAACATCTTTTTATTGAACACGCCCGTCTCTTCCTTTTCTCTACATTCTGATGAGACTAAGAATGCACGTACTGACTGAGTAAAATAATTGCCTTGTGCTCACACGACTCTTGAGATTGACTCTTGATTAGGGGAGAGCAAAGTTGTCATGTTCTATGGTTGTCAGAAACTAAATCCCTTCTTGTCTAATCAGGGGAGTTAATCCTTCCTTGAACATTCGAGAAAGTTTCTAGCGAACTCTGAGCTTAGCTGGCAAACCCAAAAATTAAGTCTAGTATCGACAGTAGTAGACCTAGTTAACGTCTGGCCTAGGCCTTTACTGCTGTAGGTACTATTCCAATGCGCAGAGCCTATTGGGAAAATAGGAACTACACTACATGGCGCCCAACGTGTTTGGAAAGGGCGATAAAACTAACGTAAGACATTTAGAGTAACTCAGTCGTGCTTTCTCACTCAGACCCCTTTTTCCAAATACTCCAAAGACGTCTGGAGTGGGTGAAAGGTTATAAATCCTCCAAAACCTCGCAGGAGGGAACTCCTATGTATGGTTCTTGGTATAGTCAACCTTGAAGGATAAAACAGTTCCAAAATATTGTGCACCTAATCTCTGTTTCCATAAAGAAACCTGATCTGCAAATAAAAATAATACCATCCTGTCTGTAAAATGGGAGACAGTGATGGAGAAAGAGAAGCAGTTAGATTAGCGGCTGAAATAGCAGCAGCTGATAATGCTGCACTAGATGCGGACGCGGATATAATACTCATTCCGGTCGCCAAAAGGAGATCTATAACCTTAAAACTTATAGAAAATGGACTGACACCTAGAGGTGGCACAGTCATATTCGTAATCGAGGCACACGAATATCGGCAGACAGAGGTATACTATACATGGATACATTTTCCAGCAGCAAATGCTGTAACAAAGTACTTCCACTATTACAAAATAGAGGTTCCTCCAGAAACGTACACTCCTTTCGAGGAGGTGGAAGTACCACTCAAATTCCAAGAGCATTTGCTCTTATTTGATGGCGCCCTAAAACATAATAATCACATTACAAGGCTCGGTCCTTTAGGAAGACCAGGAGCAACGTGGCCGGTCTTAGCCGGATACACACCACATCCAGACATCGACGAGATGCCTGCACCAGAGCTATTAATACAGCTAAAACAACTACTAAAAATTCACAGACAATTAGTTCAGTATGTAATGCGGACTTCTACAATTCAGCCAGCGATTAAACTACCACAGCTGACCTCTCACCAGGGGAACACAAATAAAATTACACCACAGAACATCCAATCCTGCCTAGGTAAGGTTCCAGCTAAACGGGAACAGATACCATTCTGGTTGGCACAGAAAATCACCCAAATAGAGGCGGTGTTTCCTGACACCACCCCGCTAGAAAAACACAGGATTCTGACTATATGTCTCCCAATGGGAATCGCACCACACATTGAGGACTGTGACACTTGGGGTACAGTCTTTGCTTCCATCTACACAAAAACGCACGGTGTCCCATCCATTTCGGTGATACCAGATGTGCTAAAACAAATTCAAGATGAATACGGTCCAGAACCTGCTTTAACTCTTGGTATGAAATTACTGAAAGACTTCAAGCAGGTCTCGGCTATATTACTAGCCAACATAAAAGGTGAAGCAGCAAACGTGGCGATCCGCCAGAGGTTAAAAGAGACAGATATAGCAGACCAACCAGCTGAAATTGCCAGAATCATAGAAAAATCCTATGAAGAACTAGGCAGAGATAGTCTAGGTGGAATACCGGTAAAACCGCAACTGACTACAAGTCCAGAAAAAATATTTTTTAATAATAATAATTCACCAAAAAAGAACTGGGATGGAAACAAACAATCCAATCCAAAAGAAAAGAAATTCCAGTCCAGAGGAAGGTCTCCTAGGCGAAGAGAGAAATCTCCAAACCCGAGACAAAGGTCACCTCAGAGTGAACCCTCTGGGAATAGATATAACCTTAGAAATAGGGATAATATTAAAAAACCTGATAGATATCAAGACATTGATACACGTCCCTCTCAATCTTTTCAGAATTCCTCGCAGAAATCGGAAAGAAGAGGACGATCAGAAGAGCACGCCAAGTCCAAAGACAAGGAACCTGCTCAACTGAAAAAGAAATCACAATTTCCAAAAAAGAAGGTAGCCAGTATCAAGGTAGTTAACAATGCCGAGAATACTGAGGACACAATTGAAAAACGGAGAGTGGGCTCAGACAATGCTAGACAGCGCAGCAGAGGTGAGCATAGCTCGCAAAGTCCTTATGAATCATCTGGAGACAGTGGACACGAATGAATACCTTCAAGTGGAAACTGCAGATACCAGAGTTAGCAAGCCCCACAAAATATACGAGATAACATTACGTATAGAGGGAGATAAGACTAGGAAAATAAGGGGACTATTTTGGGATAACCTATCCAAAGGCTATGACATCCTTCTAGCTGAAAAAGACTGGCCACCGGAGTTTGTCAGGGAGTGCCCTCATGGCGAAGAAGTAATTATGCCTGCCTTCTCGAATCAAATACCGATTCATAAAAAATACACACTTGCTAGAAAGTGGGCAGTGGCCTTAGCACCTGCTTTATATAAAAATCATGTAGGATGGGATGAGGATTCTCCTCCTCACAAAGTCCAGTTAAAATCACAACCAACTGCACAAAGGCAGTACCCAATTAAGCAAGAAGCTAAAAAACAAGGAAATGAAATACTAGATCAGCTAGAATACCAAGGGGTGATTGAAACTTGCACCTCACAAATGAACAATCCTTTGTTTCCGGTCTCCAAACCAGACAATTCGTACCGTCTAGTTTTGGATTACCGACACCTTAACACATGTTGCAAAACTTTTGCAGTGCAAAACTCACACAGTGCTGCACTAATGAATAACATAGTGCGCAAAAAATACAAAACAACCTTGGACATCTCCAACGGATTCTTTTGTCAAAACATAGCACCAGAGAGCAGATATTTAACTGCATTCTCAGTAAATGGCACTCAAAAACAATTCTGTCGGTTAGCCCAGGGGTACAAGAATAGCCCGGGGGTATTCTCAGCGAGAGTAACAGAATTACTACAACAATATGATGATGAAGCATTATCTTATGTCGATGACATTTACTTAACAGATGATGACTTGGAAACTCACTTGAAAAGAGTGAACACCATAATACTTGGTTTCGCTGCAGAGGGTTACAAATTCAACTTCAAAAAATCCAGAATTGCCCATCTGAAAATTCAGTACGGAGGATATGAATTATCAAGTATTGCCTGGTTGACAGTCTTTTAAGAACTAGAAGAATTAAAAAATCTAAAATATGAAAAAACGTATCCTCTGCCAATCGACATTCTGCCTCTAAGACATTACGCCTGTGTAATCTATACAGACGGACATGCTCAACCCTCCGTTTGGGGAGAACATGCATACAATCCCACATGTGAGATTACAAAAGAAGTGTGGCACGGAGGTAAACTAAGACCTCTATTAACAAAATCACACTCAGTAGAAACTAATTCAGAACTACAAACTGAAATATTAGCTTTGAAAATGGCGCTAGATAATGCGGATCGCGAATTCCCGACACTTATAGTGTCAGATTCATATTTCTGCGTCAAAGCATATAACAAGGATTTGCAGACATGGATTCAGAACGGTTACAAAGATGACACAGGTGCACCAATAAAGCAGAGACTTCTCTGGGAACAAGTAGCTCTTTTGAAGAAAGAACTACCAAAGACTCACGTGACTCACTCACTGAGTCATCAACGTGATGGCGTTCACGTTGTGGGGAATTCATTGGCTGAGACAGCCGCAGCGGCAGCCACTAAATCGGCTCCCGTAGATCGAAAAAAGCGTACATTAAAATACATTGACGGCGAAACATTGCTGGCGGTGAAAACGTCATCAAAAGGCGACTGCTCAGCGTTACCGATCAACTATCCACTCAATTATACATACATAATCGATGCAAACTCCGTCCCTTTTGCTCGAATCCCTGGAGTGGGGGATAGAGTGATTCCAAACATGGACAGGAGAAACTTGTTAATCGCAGACGCACACATGGGCGAGGGTCACAGACACCTTAAATTAAAAGATTCTCTGGAAGAATTACAATCACGGTACTGGTGGCCAGGCATGAGCCTGCACTACACCATGTTTGTAAAAAACTGCCCAAACTGTAACAGAGATCGCAGTGGGGAGAGAAGCAGTTTAATACCTCGTCGTATCAAGGCAGATAATATTACCAGCAAAAAGAATGGCTTGCGATTAACATACACAGGCTAGTTCCACTTATAATGTAGATCCACAGCACTCGGCTGACGTCCGGACTGTTATACAAGATTTGCGAGTCTAAATGGCATATACGCTAAGAGCATGCTACGTTCGACCAATTTTTCTTTTTCTCAGGCAATCCAGCCTGGGAGGGAAAGGAATGGCCAAATGAGCACAGCCCAGCGGGAATCTTCTCACTTCCTTCCTGAGGGTATGGGATGGTGTAAAGAAAAAACCAAGACAGAAAGCAATCTATAATAGAAAGGATATTAGGTTCGGGAGCTGGGTGGGTCAAACATCTAATAAGTGTCCAACGTAGTCTAAATAACTTGCCAAGAAATTCTCTGAAGGGATTCAGTCCGTACGAATTATTATTCGGAACTAGGATGTTGATCTCTGACCTTGATAGTCAGACTTCAGTGGTAACAGAAAAAACCTTTGATGTCAAAGACCGTTTGGCTATTTTGCAGGACTTAAACAAAACAAGAAAAGACCTGAGCAACATACAGTTGAAACAACAGCCAACAACCACTGAAGATTCACCACCTGTCCCAGCAAGACCTGTCTGGATTCCAAAAGTCGGGGATCTAGTCAGGGAAAAGATCGCGGTAAAGAAGGAATTTGGGCCTTCTTACAGAAAAGCAGTTCCTGTCTTGTCTGTCAACGGGACAAGATCAGTTGTACTACCGCCACTTGCTGGAAAAAAGGAGAACCGAGTTGTATCCATCGACCTGGTAAAACCACAACATGTGGCCGATAACAAACAGTAGGCCAAGTGGACTCCCAATAAGTAGCAGAACACCAAGGTTTGCTACCAGTACAGAGGTCCTAACAAAGAGGCTCATCAGATTCGAAACGCCTACAGAAGAACAACAAGGACTATGCAACAATGCAATAGAACTTAGACCTCTGAAAACCCAAATAAAGACATTTAGTAGAGACACACCAATCTATACAGAAGTACCAAGTGAAAATGCAAGAAACAAAAATCCTGAACCAATTGGAACAATTGACAGAACTGCATCCGGTTACTTCATCAACTTCGATGATTCCTCTGAAGGCTTCAGCGAACAAAAGACACAGCCATCATCAAAATCCTTTAAAGACAAAGCAAAGGAGCTTTTGAAACAACTAAAAGAAACATATCTGATTTCTCCATGGATTGAATTTTGGGTGGGTTTTGGTGCATTTATCCTCATACTTTGGCTCATCATGGTATTTACCTTGGGACGCTTCATTGAGGGAAAATATGCTAAAATGGACACAGCAAGTCAGAACATCAACTTGGTCCTCAAACCACACACATCTTCACACGTCGAGAAACGAGAACTTTCTTCAGAACTTTCTTCAGCCAACTTCACAGCAATTCCAATACCTGGTGGGGTAGCCTGGGACAACACTGACTATGAAATTTATGGTCCGGTCGAGATCCTGAAATATCCACACCAAATCAAGATCTCTTTGAGTGACTTTGCAAAACCAAACTCATTTGCTGATGATTGGGACTTTGAAAGTATTAACAATATGATGTCTGACTTAGTAATGTCTGCTAAATTTACAAAACATGATTATTTGCAGGGTTCTACAAATTATGATAGTATGTATTGCTATAACCACTATGGTAACCATTTCTTGCATAAATCTGCACAACCTAGAAATGTTTTAAGTTATAATCAATGGGAACATTGTGCTACACCTCCAAAAGGGAGCTCTAGAACCGTATATGACAAATATTCATATTTTTCAGGTTTTAACATAACTAATGCTGAAACATTTTATTACAAATTGTCAAACAAGACAGGGATGAAAACCATGATAACCAACACAAAATTGATATATTCAGATTCTTTCTTTGAAAAAATGAATACTTTTGGATTTGATTATTGGGACAAACATGTTGATTTGAAAAGTGTTTGGGGTACAAAAGAATGGCAAGTACAGGGTTTAGAAGCTTTGTTTAGAGCCTGCATGATCCCAGAACAAATGATATTTTTAAATGACACCGTCCAACAAACCACCTGTCTTGGCCTAGCAAAAATCAAAGATTTAAATAACCTGTCTATTCCAAAGCCAACAATGTTTAGCAATAACTCTGATACAGATGAAGAAATAGACATAAACCATATACTTAACCAAAACAGAACACATCCTGATTGGAAACAATGGTTGATCTGGCCCACAGATACAAATAACTGTCAAGATAGATTCCTGAATAAAACACAGGGTTTCAAAATGAACAGGCCAGACCCTAGATATCCTCAAAGACATCACCCAGGGATAATAACAACCTACAGTGTGGGCAAATTATGCCTCCAATGGCTACAGTATTCCACACTGCCTGAAATTAAGCAACACCTAACTTTACTTACTGATGGTGCTGACTTGCGTGATTTCATACTGGGACCACGCAAACAGCGTCATAAGCGTTTCATAGCAGCCTCTGTATATGCAGCATACAATGAGGCCTGGAAGGTTACTCAAATTGAGACAGCAGAAAGAATACGGGAAATTGACCGTATTAATTTGGAAAAATCACTTTCTGTAGTGGACAATGGGTTAATGACTCTGTCCTCCAGAATTTTTTCATTGGACAGCATTGTGTCTTCAGCAATCGATATATTATCGCAAGACTTACTATTATTACAACATGGTCAGTCACAATTGCGTTCTATTGTACAGCTTGGTTGGACGTTACAAAATCTGCGTTCAGGCTATGTGCCTTGGCGTTTAATCAACACAACGTCACTATTCCAAATCTTTAACCTTACTGATAGACAAATCGGTATGGCGCAGAAGGGTGCTGATTATACAATCTTGAGCATTGAAAAACTAGAAAGATTACCAATGACAATGTCAGAACGACCTGTCAGTGAATGGATAATACACGGAATCATAAATATTCCAATCTCAACCTTCAGGTTTCAATACTGCCAAAAATATATACAGGCTGGCATGTACGAGAAATTGGGAAAAGGGTACCTTAAAACAACTTGGAACCTGCCCTATTCACATGCATGTGTCAGTAACAAAGGACAGAAAGTGTTTCTTAGTGGCAACAATTGTGCTATGTCACTGAGCGGCACGCTTCTGTGTAACGGTATTAGTTTGCACGGAGCCTGTGAAGGGAATTCATACAACCTTTCATGTCACCAGCAAGGCGCACCTGCAACTGAAATAGAACCATTCTTTCAAAGACTCTATAATGGGAGTTACATTCTTATTGTAGACCGCAGATGCTGTAGTCTTATGCCCGGGACTCCTTATCTCGTCACTACGACGGCGAAGGTCAAGTGCTGTGGACGTTCTTTGTTCCCCAGCTCCTTTCCAGACAGGGAGGCAAGGGCATGGCCCGGTCTGAAAATTACTTCTATTCGAATAGACACTTTAAGCAGAATGAAAACAGTGCTTCTTCAGACGCCTACAAGGCTCACGTCATCTAAAGAAACGTATGATCTACAAGTCGCAAGGACGACTGCAGAGATACATACATTATTATCAACCAATTCCCCCGTACATTTCGCGGAAATCCTGAGCGAAATCTTAAATATTTCTGATACCACAGGGGTCTCAAAGGTATTTAAGACAGTATTTTCGATGGCATTAACACCATTCAAAGCCATACTGGGTATTTTTCCAGACTTCGTCCATTCGATTTTTGGCGGACTTCCCCTGATCCTAGGACTAATTGCAGGAATCCTATTCCTGGTCCTTATTTTTCGTAATGGCAACCCATGTCACAGAACAAAATCTCACGACAATGGAAGATACGATCCTAGCCATTGGATACCGGGACCGGATATCAAAAATCCTGGGACTCTCCCGGCTTAGAGACCTAAACATGACTTGGTTTCTATCATTTCGACCAATGTGGCAAAGGTGTGTTTTACCTGTACTAAGGTGTCTGCTATGCGGAGAAGAATGCGTGTTAGACACCTGTCTGACGCTACAATCGGATGCGCCAGTGGATGCAGATACACTGTTGGTTCCTACCAAGGTTCACGCACTGTGCTGCCCTCAAAGGCTGCCAATTCTGATGACGGCATTCCTGGAATCTTCACCACTGCGATTGAAGAGTAGTGAAGTTCAAGATGAAAGCAGCATCGAACAGGTACGACCTTCTGTCAGCAATGCAAATCAGAATGTCAATGGAGACAATCATGCGCACGAATGCATGGTTACCCCTATTTCCGACTTAGTGGAACTTTCCCATGAAGCTGTTGACAGTTTTTTCGAAAGCCTGAATGATATGATGTTCTCTCCGGAACAGAAATAGAGACTTTTGAGTAAACTCGCACGCGGCGTTCCCTGAATTCGGCCTTCAACTTTAATAATAAAGTCACATGAACAATTACAATCCAGTTCACGGACAGCAACTTTTTTCGGCAAGCCCCTAAAAAATTTTTCTATATATTTTTTCCCGGGACACTGATCTTCTGCTTAAAGTAAGAAACTATTCCTAGAGAACTAAGATTTCTATTTTTTTAGATTCTTTATAGACTTTATATAGACTTTAGCTGCCCACTGGTATGTTCACAATATATTTTATGTGATGAAATGGTTTCGACTTTTTTTCTGTATAGCCATATTAAGAGCCATTTCATGTGTATTTCTCATATACCAACAAACAATAATGCATAACAATGCGTGTTTACTTTTGCATTTGATTCATAGCTTAAGTGCATACGATATATATGACTGCAATTTTTCAGTATATTTGAAAATTTCAAAATGCATTTATGTATTTTGGGGTGGTAAGGTATACACTATACTCTATAGTATGTTGTACTATGTTATACTATGCATAGATTAGTAGATATGACCATAGTTAGCGTGGAGTGGGTGTCGTGTATTTCTATAGGTTCTGAATCGATCCCCCTATTCCTGACCCTATTCTGGTTAAACTACCTAGCTAGTTAACTAACAGTCAGCCCATGAGGCAAGAAATTCCCCATGATGCAGATACCGTTATCTGACGCAGTCACACTACGGCACAGGAACGTGTTATCTGATTAGGTCATAACGCTTGAGATCTAATTAGACAAGCGATATTCCTCCAGCCCCTGATAAGGCATACGACGTTCTCATAACAAATCAAACCTATGACAACCTGGATAATCCGTGCGGCCATTGTTTTGATTTCACAGAGAACTTTAGTAAAGAATGTGCTAACGAGCAAGTCGTATGACATCTTTATTGACGTACCTATGTCCATCCTTACGTCAATCCCGGCACCTTTAAGGTATAAATATTGCCGACCTTGCCCTATGCAAACACACGCGTGGTGACAAGACGGAGCAGCCACACTTGCCGAAGCCGAGAGCAGAAGCAGACCCCGCTGGCAGCAGCCCCGCCTTCCTGACGCGCTGAGAGACGCGCTGCTATCTCAAGCCGAGAGACCCAGCACCGGCGCTTCCGGGTAGCCCTCGCAGGCAGCCTGGAATATCGAGAGCAGAGAAAGAGATACCATTCCTCATTCATCCTAAATTCCAGGTACAGAACTGAATAACCCCTCCTAGAGAATTCTTTAGTTATTCACTTGGCAAAAACAAACTTAACTTAAACTGTAACTTTCTATTCCCGCCCACGCATTAGACTTAGGTCAGGTACACGGGGTAGGCGTATTTAGAAACACCAGTTGAGTACGTTTAGTCAAATGTATATGTGTATGTAAATATATTTTAATCATTTTAAACATCATATGGCTCAGAAACCATATCAATGTTTTTACAGTATTATTTTATACTATTGCTTCTAATGTATGCACTTTACTTAACTATAAGTATTGCAATAATGTCGATCCATTTCTCTTGTACGAGAAAAGAGACTGATCAATAAATAACATCTTTTTATTGAACACGCCCGTCTCTTCCTTTTCTCTACATTCTGATGAGACTAAGAATGCACGTACTGACTGAGTAAAATAATTGCCTTGTGCTCACACGACTCTTGAGATTGACTCTTGATTAGGGGAGAGCAAAGTTGTCATGTTCTATGGTTGTCAGAAACTAAATCCCTTCTTGTCTAATCAGGGGAGTTAATCCTTCCTTGAACATTCGAGAAAGTTTCTAGCGAACTCTGAGCTTAGCTGGCAAACCCAAAAATTAAGTCTAGTATCGACAGTAGTAGACCTAGTTAACGTCTGGCCTAGGCCTTTACTGCTGTAGGTACTATTCCAATGTGCAGAGCCTATTGGGAAAATAGGAACTACACTACAGACAGTCATTCGTGACTTCATGCAAAGCCATGACAATGTGAAGTCCTGAATAGCAACGCACAAAGCAGTACAAACTCAGAAAAGGAGGCGCAATGCAGAGGTAATGCATGCGCTGAGGCTCCTGCAGAAAAATTGGAAAGTCAAACATGAGTCGCTAGATCATTTTGTGGTTCATTATTGATGTGCCCACAAACCTGCAAAACCTGACAACAGCTACAAAAGTGCTACAAACCTTTCACCAGGCTAACCAAGGTCCAAACCTTAAAAGGGGGCCTTATTATAGTGTTCACTTGTACAAAGAGGCTGGTCGCAGTACCAAGTGTAATCTTTTGCACTGCACTGTACCCTTTTAGTGTGGTAATGCTCAAAGGCCGAACAAAATAAAAGGACTGTTGGAAAATAAGCCAAATATCGCACTATGTTAGTGGGGCAAGTGTTAACTTCCAATTTGTTGCGAAAAGTATGCTGAGAGGGTTGCCTCCATGGAATAGAAGACCTCTATTCCAGCACTGGTATTTATATTGTGATTGCATTGTTACACCCACCTGCATTGTTCCTTCCAAGCAGGTTTCTCCAACGAGTACCTGTATGTAGATCTCCTGTGTGCAGTCCAGCCTACTAAATTAGAAGCTTTTGCTTGGTTGAATTCATATATGTATACCATAACTGAGAGTGTATATTCAATATGAAAATATGGTTATTTATTTTCTGAATGCATAAGCTGATACTTGAAGTAAAATTGTAGAATTTCCTAAATATATTTAAGCCTGATTTTTTAGTGATAAATAATGTGGCAATGGGGAGACTTTTTTCAAATGTTATTACCTTGGTCCCAAGGGCATTGCAGTTATGGACATGTATTACCCATGTACAAGCATTCCAAATTTTTTTTTTTACATTTCTGCTTGCAACCACGTCTGATGCACTGAGGTTATCTCTGGTAGCAATCATGCATATGTTGTCAACTAATGTAATCCTGTCTGATTTGGTCTCTATAAGAACACTAATATTATTATAAGCTCTCAGTGAGTTTCATTGAACATAAGGAGATCCTATTACAGAAAAGGTTGGAGAACCCTGCTTTGTAGGGACCCCTGAACCTTGTCATCACATCTTCTTAACCGGGTACTTCTACATCCATATGTGTGGGGATATTAGACAAGGAGGAGTGGAAGCCATTGGCAGTGCCCACCAATCTGGTCTGCAAATGGAACACAACCATCAGGGCACCGAGCTTAACTTAATCCCACTTTCACTCGATTTAACATCTGTCATGAGCAAGTTGCCTCCGGGTAAAACAGATATTACTCCCATCTTGCAACTCAGTGTAATAGGGAGTTTGCCACCTGTCTTGATGTACAGGCTAGCGCTTCAGACATCCTGGGGGCATTTGGAAACATGTTCAATGTCATACGGAGGCTTTTACGAGCCCCGGACGGGGACCGTGAGCCAGTAAGCCCAAGATGGTTCAATTCAATCTGTTCCCAGGCTTCTGGGAAGCTGAGACAGGCCTTAAGTAACAGGCCTGAGACGTGGTGCTGGAAAAAGTGCTGCGTAGAGCGTATAAGGCTGCACTAGCAACTCGTAAATCCTCGCTGAAGGAGGAGGCCTGCCCTGATCTAGTGGAGGCAAGCACATTGCGCAATAGATCTAAGTTTTGGCCACTCATTAATAGCCCATTTTTTTCACAAGAGAACGCCAAATTATTGGACGCCCACATCACAGAGGATGATTGGGTCCACCACTTTGAGGGTATCTTTCAACCAAAGTCCACGCTACCCGAAGGGCAGGAAACCATGCATGGCAAGGCAGATCTTGTATTTTCCACCCAAGAAGTAAGAGCTGGTAAAATATGATGTCTAACCAAAAGAAAGGCCCCAGGGTCAGATGGGATTCCTCCTGACCTTTATATTGCCCATATAGACTTTTGGAGGCCAGCCCTTAGAGCTGTTTATAATGCTGCAGTGCGGGTCGGCCGGCCAGACTCCTGGGCTTTATCGACCTTAGTGACGATATTTAAAAAAGGCGACCGGGAGAGTACCTCATGTTACAAGTCCATGTATCTCCTAGACTCTGTGGTGAAGGTGGTGGATCATATGATTCTTAACAGGTTGGTAACTTGGGTGGACAAAAGCAACTTTTTATCTGAAGTACAATATGGTTTCCGCCCTGGCCGGTCTACTGTAGAGCAGTGTTCGGACATATATCTTGTTTTGAATAAGTATACTATGGCTCTTTCATGTACAATATATTTAGCCTTCATGGACCTGTCCTCAGCCTTTGACTGTGTGAACAGGTCCAAGTTATGGCAGCTGATGGTATCCATTCACAATGAAAAAACATCATTTGGTTCTTGAGGGACCTTCACCGAGATTCTAGGGTGGTTGTCCACTATGCTAAGGACCCGAAAGTGTCCCTTCAGTTTAACATCATGAGCTGGGTGCGTCAGGGGTGTATTCTTGCACCCTTCCTTTTCCATTTATACATCAACTCCCTAGAAAAGGCCCTCGTAGCAACCAAAGCTGACAGTCGCCAAATAGGCAAGCGTAGCCTGCCAGTCCTTTTATATGCAGATGACGCAGTCCTCCTGGCGAGGACTGCAAGGGGCTTACGACTTCTCCTAAACTCTTTTGCCTCTTTTATGGAGGAGCTGAATCTGTCTGTGAACCACTCTAAATCATATATCATGCAGTTGGGCCCCGGAAAGGCTAAGGCTAAGCAGCCCATTTTTAAAGTAGGGCGTTCTTTAATACCCAAGACAAATGTTTTTTCCTGTCTGGGGTAGTGTTTGATGACTCACTGAGCTGGGGCCTCTTGCTTAATCGAAAGAAAGGAAACCTAGTGAAAGCTTCAGCTGCTGTTTTTAACTTTGCCAGCAGAGTGGGAGGGAAGCTAATAGGGGCCATGCTGAAGATCTACCAAGCAAATTGTATCTCAAAGGTCAGTTATGGGAGCAAGATATGGGTAATATCTCGCTTGGGGCTCTGCAGAACACCAAGAAGTAATTTTTGCGAAGAGCTCTTCCTGTCCCGCAAGGTACCCCATCTTATGGTGTGCATGAGGAATTGGGGATGCCTTGTCTCTCTGGCGACTTGGCTTTTCGACCTCTGGCCTTGTGGTTTAAGATATGGGCCAAACAAGAGAGCATACTTAGCAAAGATGTCCTACAGGACTGTCTTTCTTTTGATAACTTTTTACGTATTTGATGGCTCCTGTGGCCTTGCCAGACTAGAAAGAGTTGATCTCTTCCCGAATTCTAAGGGAATTGGTAAAAAGGACCTCACTTGGGCAAAGGAGTCTTTTTTAAGAATGCGACATAGTGAAAGAAAAGGAAACGAGCTGTGTAAGCCCAGAGTGTGCAAGTATGTTGTACTGAAAACCTTGCCTATCACCTAGGGCAGAAAAGCATACATAATCGTTTTCTTTTGACAAGGTTCCAGCTTGACCTACTTATTGGCATACCTTGATGGTTCTCATAGAGGTCAGTGCCTCATGCTGTGTGGCTGCGATGGAGAATCTCCTAGGACATGGTGCAGTTTTCAATGTTCTGCACTTTTTATGCTTTTCCCAGAAAATTATTTAGTATCCCTATCTTTAAAAAAATGGGCTTTAGGAGGGTGAGACCAGCTTTTATTTTCTTACAACTTCTTTCTAGTGATACCGTTTTGTACACTCTCAATTTTTTACGGTACGTCATCAGATAAAGGACAAGTTGTAAATAATATCTGTATTGTAACTTATGTTTTTTACATGTTCATTACTCATTTGGATTTTATAACATTTGTCAATTTGTATTCCAATTTATGTTATAACGGAGGCCGTACGACTTTTATGGTTTTACCCTTAAAGCTGAATAAAGTTTTATTGATTGATTTACCTTGTTCCTAGTAGGTCTAGAACTGCTCCATTTCTATGATGAAACCTTTTAATAAAACTGTAAGGAAACTTGAAAGTTTGTGGGTATTCCTGAACTCCTGTGCAACCCCTTTCCACCCTTGAAATATATGAAAATTTACTTTGGTCAATGCAGAAAATACCTCCTTTGATTGTGATGTGGGAGATGAGATTTCTTAGAGAGGAAAAGTGGGAAAAAAAAATTGCCATCTGACCCATTTATTAGTTATGGAAATCTGTCATCTCCCTGACAGATAAAAGAAAACAAGGAATGCTGGTTCCCCCAACTCCACTCCCACAAGAGGGAGTGGAGGGACCCAGATAAAATCATGCTGCCGCACTTCATGGCAAAATTATACCCCTTGCAGGATATGCAGAAAGACCTTCCAGATGCCATTCCCATTGATTTGTTTGTGGCCAGTCTGGCTGGGTGGACCTCCTTGGCTGAAGATGCTGTCATCAAGGATGTGGTGGATAATAAGGTGGAGCCTCCCTTCTTAAGGTCTTTATGTGGTTCCCATCTCGCTCTTCGGGCTGGGATTTATGGGACTTATGTGGCGCAATCTTTGCTGATGGATCTCAAGGCATTGTTCATGTCTTTGTACGATGCCTCTGACTGTTCTGGTCTGCTGAATCAGATTGAGTTGATAATTCCTTCGATGTGGTGAGTACTTCAGCCCTTTTTGGATGAGCCTGTGTGGCAGGACATAGTAATATCTTTCTAAAGGACTGGTGGAGGACTGACTCTGCTCAGAAGGCATCCGCGTTGAGGCTGCCTTTCAGAGTTCATTGTTTTTTGGGGTGGAGTTGAAGGACACGCGGCATGAGTTATTCAAGGAGAAGAAACAATCCTCCTCCCTCAAGCAGGCAGCTGTTGAGAGACTGTCCTTTAAGCCTCGATCTCCCTTTCGCTCCTCCTCCAAGAAGCAGTTCCCCAGGTGTCAAAGTAATTTCCCGGAAGGTCGGGTCGGAATCAGAAGGCGAAATACCCCTCCTAAGTCTTGTTCCTGACTATATAATGGGCAGGAATATGAGGTCGGTAGACAATTCCAACACTTCCTCACGGCATGGGAGCAGTCTCCTTCAGATGCCTGGGTGTTGGACATTGTGAGGCACGGCTACAGGATAGCATTTGGCGAGGTCCCTTTAGCATTCGGGGTCCGTCCGACTCCTTGGCCTTCCAGGGCTACAAAGCACGTGGCTCTGGCAGAGGGGACTCATTCTTTGATACAGAAGGGAGCTATTTGGATGGTCTTCCACTTGGAGGTGGGGGGGTTTATTCAATCATCTTTCTGGTGGCGAAGGCTAAAGGGGACTTTCCGCTTGTTTGGGATTTGAAAGCTCTGAACCGGTTTGTGTTGCATCTCCCCTTCAAGATGGAGACCCTGTAGCGGATTGTCCCATTGGTGCGGAAGGATCATCTGATGTGCACATTGGACTTGCAGGATGAGTACTGTCATGTGCCTGTTCATCCCCTCTTCTGGAAGTTTCATTACCAGTTTAAGGTCCTTCATGTGATTTGCGGTCAGCCCCAGGGTGTTTACCAAGATGGTGGCTCCTCTGGTGGTCTCCCTTCATCTCCAAGGGATCTATTTATACCCTCATCCGGACAATTGACTCCTCCATGCTTTCTCAGAGCAGCTGCTCCTGGGGAATCTGGGGACCATGTGTGCCTCGCTCAGGGTTAAGGGCTCATTCTGAACTGGGAGAAGTGTCAGCTGGTGCCCCAAGGACATGAGGTTCATTGGGGTCCATTTCTGAAGCTAACCTGTACAGGGTGTTCCTGCCAATTGCACGGATCCATATGCTTTGATCCTTGGTCCTGGAGGTGATGGGCCTGTCCTATCTGTCTGTTCACCAGTGGTTGCGGATGTTGGGGTATATTTTGGCAGCTGTGTTTCTGGTGCCTTGGGCTTGGTTTCACCTCTGCGGCAGTATCTGCTGCCTGTGAAGGATCCTTGCTCCGGCAACTTCAATCAGGTGATTGCCTTGCCCCTGGCAGTTTGCCCTGTGTGCTCCTAACTCTTTTTTTCTTTTCTGTACCTTGTTTGAATAAATTCACTTGGGTCCTGCATTGAGTGTGGTGTCCTGGGTGTTTTTTTCTGGGGTACGGAAGGCCGGTTGGTTGGTATTCTCCATAAGTAATGAATGGGACAAGGAACTAGGGACCTGGGGGTAATGTCCTATTACTTACCAGTAATCTTCATTACTTATGGTCCTGAGGCCCTCATCCTATTCATTACACCCCTCCCTCCCACATGTCAGGCCTACCTCGGAGTGCTTGGTAGATCAGAACCAATGCTGGGTAAGTAAGGTTTATGTACTCCTGGTTTCTGTCGGGGAGATGGTAGATCTTCATAAGTGATGAATGGGACTAGGACCACAGAATCAGGAGCAATGAAGATTACTGGTAAGTAATAGGACACTACTCAATGGCAAATACATTTCAGCTCACCTATGCCTGGAAACCTGTGACTGGTTTATTTATTGGAAAGTTTTGTGAATTAGAAAAAGTTGAAAATGTGCAACCATACGAGAGTGTAACTGTGCAGGTGCAGATTTGATCATTTTTAAAGAATTAGTGTATATGCTCAGAAGACTCCAGTTCACATTAGAATCCAATGATGGAGAAGCATTCTCTCACTAAATTTTGCCACAATTTCTTTAATCTTAAATTAAAACTGCAGAGGACATCTAAAACAACACGCCTTCACTAATGAATCTACAAGACCCAATATTTGAATGCCTTATCTAATTTGCTCTGATGTGGTAGATTAAAAGATCTTAATTAGTTTACAGAAGCAGGATGAGCAACCTCACTCCGATCCATCACTATTGAAATGCCATTAATGTATCTTTAGAATTGTTTGGATGTTACACTGTGTTTGTGCTAAGCATGACCGCGCAGAGTAGATGCTAAAAGAAACTTAATTATTTCTCAGGGAATGTGATGCTGCAGGTGGTAAGGAAATTAGTTTAAAGAACGTGTCTTGTGTGCACATCACCGCCTCTAAACCCGGAGATTGAAACAACTTTTTTAAACTGTGATAATTGTTTATCACCCATGGAGCTATTAGATGAATGCATTAACTATCTGCACTGATGTTCTATTACAGCTAGATACAAATATTTGTCAGTGTTTCTTGTTATCTTACTTTCTTCTAAGTAGACATTTTAATTTCAGAGCAGAACGCAAAAATATAATTACAATTTGTGAAGTACATTGATTGCTAAGCTCACCTGCCGACTGAGCTCGGTGAGTCTTGCTGAGTTTGACATTTCAATGTTGCTGCACAATATTAACTTTTTTTGTATACGAATAAAATACGGTTCTTTTGAAAAAACAGGGACTAGTACAAAAGTAAAAGGAAGACATCCAGTTGTCCATATTCACTCCATGGTTCATTCATTGAGTGTACCATGCATTTCTTCTAAACTCTTCTTTTACGTAGAAAACATTTTTTGATTTTTCTGATAATGTATTTACATAATTCACGATTGCCCTATTTTCCATGTTTAGCGCAAGGGCCGATAGTATCTCCACCAGTATTTAATCCGTAATTGAACATTTTCAGATCTAGCTCTATTGAAAGAGTACCCAGAATGCTCTTTCCCTTTTTGGTGACATCCACCAGCAGAGCACAAGCATATGATGGACAGCATGCACATGCAAAGTGTGGCCTCACACAAAGTCAATTGAAGATACTGATCCCTAATTCCAGCCTATGGCAAGGATGATGGTTGGTGTCAGCTGATCATAGACTCATGATGGCAAGTCTTTTTATATGTGCCAGAGGAGGGGAGTCAGAATACTGGAACTCCACTTTAAAATGTTTTCAATCTTCAATAGTCCTTGGGTCCTCCATGTATATACATGGTATAGTGAGTAAATTTGGCATGTTGCTTGCGTCCCGTTGAACACACAGTAAAACTTACAGTAAATTCTGCAAATGTTTCCTCGCGTAACATAATGACCTGAGTGTTGATGTTACTGGGGCTTTCACTCATAGATGCTTGATGGGCTGAGAAGTATATATTTACACACCACGTCAGGTAGAACATCATTGCTGCCATGTTTTTTCTCTTACACCAGAATACACAGAATGCTCAGTAGGTGCAGCCATTTTCTATCCCTCCAGAGGACTAAGAACGAAGCTCCTAAAGATGTACACTCCATTAAAGTGAGGACATATTAAAAGGTAACTCAATCCTGGGCATTGCTTGGCCTTGGCTCCTTATCAGTGCCCCAGAGTAGAGAAAAAACTGTCTCTTTTGAGTCAGTATCATCCATTTTGTCTGGTCTTCAAACTGGAGCTCTGAGACCCAGCTCAAATAGGCATATGCCAGGAACAGGACTCTGCGTCTTGCCTTAAAACACCCGGCTAGGAATAAGCTTATGAATCTGGAAGGGGCCCTTTTGACAGTACCTGGAGTGAAAGAAGAGGGGTCTGTACTGCTTGTTGCCGAGAGGAATAGGGACCAGACCAGGTGGGAAACGAGCAGGAACTAGGTGAAAGAAACCTGCATACTGCATATCTCGGAGTACTCAGTAAGCTAGGGTCAACAAACCATATGCAAACCAGTTGGCCAAGACCAATATATGGCCATTGACTTGAGGACCTATGAAGGTTTTCCAGATTATGTGATGGAACAAATACTGGTTCTATGCACTTTACAGCATTTTTTTAATTCTGCATTAACTATTCACTTGGAAAACTGTTGAGTGAATAACTGGCCATCCTTGAACTGTGTCTGGTACCACAGAAAGTTGGTTTCACCATTGACCGGCCAACAGTATCCCAGTTAACTGATCAGGGAGATTCTGTTCTTAAATGAATTGTGTGTGGACAGCTGTCTCATTTGCCTAGTAATTGGGTCACTCTTCCTTTCAGTTGGTGGATTTCAGAGAGCCTTTTATCATAGGGAAAACATAGTTTATGCATGGCTCAAAGAACTACTACAACATTTGTTAATTTTAAATAAACCGTGGAGCTGAATGATTCTGGGGAGGAAAGATACAGCTCTGGAGCACTTTGTTGACATGATTCCTCCTCTCCTTTCACAGTGCAGGGCAGATACTTCCGAAAAGCCACAGGAGGTGGAGCAAGCATCGTAGAGGGAAGGCCCAGCCCTATTCAGGTCCCAGGTGCAACACCTCCCTCCCATCTAGATGCAGATCTCTCTATTCACCACTGGGCTGCCCCAGCCTGTCTCCTGGAATCCCCCAGCCCTCTCACTCACAAACCCAGACAAGGAATACAAAACCTAGCAGAGGCAGGCCTGGACAATTAGGCAAGAAAATACCTACTTTCTAAAAGTGGTACTTTCAAACACAGAATACTAAAACCAACTTTACTAAAATATGTATTTTATTATTTTGAGTTCAGGCATTCTAAATTCGAATTTCTACCATGTTCCCCGAGTCAGTTAGGATTATAAGAATGTAAGATTCTAACTGCCCATTCTAGCCTATGGAGAACAGCTATCCTTCAATAGTGAAAATGAAAATGGTTGTAATTCACTATCAGGACATGCTACACACATCAGAGCATGTCCTACCTTATACGTACTATGCACCCTGCCAATGGGCCTACCATAGGGGTGTCTTATATGTAGCAAAGAGAAGGTTTCGGACTGGCAAGTGGGTGCACTTGGCCAAGTCGACATGGCAGTGCTAGAATGCACATAGGCCTTGCAATGGCAGGCCTGAGACACACTTTACAAGCTGCTTCTGTGGGTGGCACAACCAGTGCTTCAATCCCACCAGCAGCATTTGATTTACAAGCCCTGGGCACACATGGTGCACTATACTAGGGGCTGACAGGTAAATCAAATAACCCAATCATGGAATCACCAATCAAAACATTAATTTAACATAGGGAGTACTTGCACTGTGGCCCTGATTAGCAGTGGCACAGTGCCCAAAGCATAAAACCTGCAAAAACATATCAAAACAGAGGAGGCAATCCGTCAAAATGGAAGGGAGACTCACACAAATGATGCCAGGTCTAACATGTGTCCCCTCCAGCTGAAATGTGGGGAGAACTAGCCTTCCCCTTAGGAGTTCTCTTCACTAAGGCGGAAAAATCTGGACAGACCATCAGCGTTGGCATGTTTTGTACCAGGGCGGTGTTCCAGCATAAAGTCCATACCCTGTAGGGAAATGGACATCCTCAACAACTTTGAGTTCTCACCCCTCATCTGCATTGGCCATCTGTGGGCCTGTGGTCGGTCTGAACCAGGAAGTGAGTCCCTTTTATTTTATTTTTAATAATAACTTTATTGCGTGATTTAAAAAACCATTGCAAGTACAGAATTTAGAAGATATCAAAAAGTTTCATTTAAAATACATTAAAGTTCATTTAAAAAAAAGGGATAAGTAATGTCCGATATGGGTGAGAATGACAGGTGAAGCCTGCCAAGACATTATGCCAACGAGTGACCACAGACTGTGGGCCCCTCACAAGGTTTTTTTGCTACGTGATCCATAAATCTTACAAGGACACAATTTAATTTAGTGTTCCTCGGATCGAAGCAAGCTAGGACTGCTGCCCTACATGTTCTAATCATTTTTGTATTCCAGAGGTGCTTGAAGAGGGCCCGTTTTTCAGTCAACAGCTTTGGGCAAAGACAAATTATGTGTATTATGTCTTCTTTATGCTCCCAGCAGAGTCGGCATGAGTCTCGTCCTTGCTCTCTTTTCCATTTTGGCAAATGAACCAACAAGTTAAAAACTCCCAGTCTCAATTTAAAAAAACTTAATTCCGTTCGTGCAGTGAAGGATACGGTTAGATACTGCTGTGGGATCAACAAGGAATAGGATTGCAGGGTCAGCCACCCGTGACTTCTTTTAGCTAGGCGTGCCTTGTCTTCGACTATTGAAAGTTGTTTAGTGCTTATTTTCGCCAGCCTTTTGAATTCCTTCTGACTTGCGTGCATGCTCCAAAGACCCTTTAGGCATAGGGTTGTTAGCCCTTTTAACCAATAGTCATGCCCTGCTTGCCATGTGTTCGATTGGAGGGTGGCCCACAAGTGATGTCCTAGGCTGCCTTCCTTTGACGACCTCAGTTTGTGACAACACACAAGAAAAGTCATAGCCCTGGCAAGTGGTTGATGGCAAATTCCCAGTTCCAACCTGATTTGTATGTCGGTGATGTTTGGGTTGGTATCTTAAATACTGATCTATATATTTTTGTGATGATTTTGTCCAATTGGCCGCTTTTAGGACTTCGCTACCATGGGTTAGAGTAGGGATGATTTTTGCCTGTGCGACCTGTATTGTTGGTGCGAAGGTTGGGCCTTGTAGTTTCTTCTGAATTGAACCAATTGCAAAAGCAAGTGCAGCACCCTTTCTTTTTTGTTCTTCTAAGTGGGATTTATATTTATCGTTGTTACTGAAAATAACTCCCAGATACTTATGGCTGTGTGATTCCACAATGCTTTCCATGTTCAAATTCCAAGACAGTTTTTTAGCTTTACCTGGACGGACTACCAAACAAAATTTTCGTCTTCTTATTGTTGATTTGGAGCTCGTTCTTAATTGCGTATTCAGAGGTCGCATCCAGGAGCCTTTGCATTCCAATCTTTGTTTTGCTGAGGAGGTCCACATCATCAGCGTATAGAAGGTTTGACAGCAACAGGTCAGCCACTTTAGGAGCGTGAGAATTAACCTTATTTAGAGCATCGGGAAGGTCAGATAAAAATAGATTAAAAAGTATCGGGGCCAGAACACAACCCTGCTTTAAGCCTTTTGTCGTCGGAATTGGGCGTGATAATCTCGAGCCGTCCCCGATCTTAATCCTGACCCATGTATCTTGATGGGATCACTGACATAATATCGAGGGACATGATATCGACTATCAAAAATATCGGTGACAAAATATCGACAGACGGAATATCGACTTTGTATCTACAAATGGTAAGTACAAAAATATCGAGTAAAAAATATCGTTTACAAAAATATAGTTTATAAAAATATCGACTTTATTAAAAACAATGTTAAATTAAATTAATATTAAAAATGAATTACTAAAATATACTTAGAAATACTTAAATTACCTTATAATAATTAAATAATTAATGAAAGGTATAAAAAAAAATGTACAATCATATTTGTTAAAACATATATGTATAGTAACATAATATAATTAAATAATATCAATATTATTACCGTAGGATAGCGGAAGTGCAAAAATTACTATTCCCACTCCAGAGAGTGCAACAGTAGGTAAAGCTTTGGATAGCGTAGGGGTAAAAATTACTATTCCCACTCCAAAGAGTGCAACAGTAGGGAAAGCGTTGGATAGAGTAGAGATAAAAATTACAATTCCCACTCCAAAGAGTGCAGCAGTAGGGAAAGCGTTGGATAGCGTAGGAGTAAAAATGACTATTCCCACTCCAAAGAGTGCAACAGTAGGGAAAGCGTTGGATAGCGTAGAGATAAAAATTACTATTCCCATTCCAGTGAGTGCAACAGTAGGGAAAGCGTTGGATAGCGTAGGAGTAAAAATTACTATTCCCACTCCAGTGGCTGCAACAGTAGGGAAAGCATTGGATAGCGTAGAGGTAAAAATTACTATTCCCACTCCAAAGAGTGCAACAGTAGGGAAAGCGTTGGATAGCGTAGAGGTAAAAATTACTATTCCCACTCCAGTGAGTGCAACAGTAGGGAAAGCGTTGGATAGCGTAGAGGTAAAAATTACTATTCCCACTCCAGTGGGTGCAACAGTAGGGAAAGCGTTGGATAGCGTAGAGGTAAAAATTACTATTCCCACTCCAAAGAGTGCAACAGTAGGGAAAGCGTTGGATAGCGTAGGGGTTAAAATTACTATTCCCACTCCAAAGAGTGCAACAGTAGGGAAAGTGTTGGATAGCGTAGAGGTAAAAATTACTATTCCCACTCCAGTGAGTGCAACAGTAGGAAAAGCGTTGGATAGCGTAGGGGTAAAAATTACTATTCCCACTCCTGTGGGTGCAACAGTAGGGAAAGCGTTGGATAGCGTAGAGGTAAAAATTACTATTCCCACTCCAAAGAGTGCAACAGTAGAGAAAGCGTTGGATAGCGTAGGGGTTAAAATTACTATTCCCACTCCAAAGAGTGCAACAGTAGGGAAAGCGTTGGATAGCGTAGAGGTAAAAATTACTATTCCCACTCCAAAGAGTGCAACAGTAGGGAAAGCGTTGGATAGCGTAGGGGTAAAAATTACTATTCCCACTCCAGTGCGTGCAACAGTAGGGAAAGCATTGGATAGCGTAGGGGTTAAAATTACTATTCCCACTCCAAAGAGTGCAACAGTAGGGAAAGCGTTGGATAGCGTAGGGGTAAAAATTACTATTCCCACTCCAGAGAGTGCAATAGTAGGGAAAGTGTTGGATAGCGTAGAGGTAACAATTACTATTCCCACTCCAGTGGATGCAACAGTAGGGAAAGCGTTGGATAGCGTAGAGGTAAAATTTACTATTCCCACTCCAGAGAGTGCAACAGTAGGGAAAGCATTGGATAGCGTAGGGGTTAAAATTACTATTCCCACTCCAAAGAGTGCAACAGTAGGGAAAGCGTTGGATAGCGAAGGGGTAAAAATTACTATTCCCACTCCAGAGAGTGCAACAGTAGGGAAAGCGTTGGATAGCCTAGTGGTAAAAATTACTATTCCCACTCCAGTGAGTGCAACAGTAGGGAAAGTGTTGGATAGCGTAGGGGTAAAAATTACTATTCCCACTCCAGTGAGTGCAACAGTAGGGAAAGCGTTCAATAGCGTAGGGGTAAAAATTACTATTCCCACTCCAGAGAGTGCAACAGTAGGGAAAGTAAATACTTCTTGTATTATTTAAAAATATATAAATTAATATGTATAAAAAATTAATTAAAAGTAATTACCAATTTAATATAATATAATAATTAATCAATTAAAATTACAAATTACAATTAATTTTGACAATTAATTACCTGTTCAAATTAATTACAAATTAACAATTAATTAATTAACAATTTAATATTAATTAACAATTAATTCAAATTGAATACAATTAAATAAATTTAATTATTTAATTAATTATGAATAAATTACTTCACACCCTATTCCCCTATAAACGCACAACCCGCTACAGAAAATAAATTAGTAAAATGAACATAATTATCAATTA
Source organism: Lissotriton helveticus (assembly GCF_964261635.1). NCBI lineage: Eukaryota > Metazoa > Chordata > Amphibia > Caudata > Salamandridae > Lissotriton > Lissotriton helveticus. The sequence continues at coordinate 888,566,663 of NC_136059.1, forward strand.
ATCAAATAAATAAAATTAATTGGGAATTAAAATTTAATTAATTACCCATAAATAATTAATTAACAAATAATTACAAAAAGATGCAAATAAATATTTTTATATATTTAATAAATTATAAAAAAAATTACTTCCCACCCAATTCCCCTATAAACCCACAACCCGCTACAGAAAATAAATTAGTAAAATAACATAATTAGCAATTCATCAATTAAATAGAATTAATTGCCAATTAAAATTTAATTAATTACCAAATATAAATGAATTAACAAATAATTAAAAATGAATAACAATATATAAATGTACATATTTAATTGATTATAATTAAATTACTTCCCACCCTATTCCCCTATAAAGCCACAACCCGCTACAGAATTAAATTAGGCAAAAAAACAAAAACATTAATTACAATTAATTATAACATAAATACACACTTTTCACACATATAATAACATAACAAACACTATAAAAAATTCAGTATTAATACAAATTCGATAATTTTAATAAACTATATTATATACTTCGATATTTTAACTTTTTATATTTTTAACATTCAATATTACATTACTTACCTTCAAAACGATATTTTTGATGTCTATATTCTGTCCATTCAATATTTTGTCCAGCCTATATTTTGGACTCGATATTATGCCCGTTCGATATTTTAAAGTCGATATTATGTCTGTTTACCATCTTGATGTAGGAGTTGTATGGCTCTTAAGAGGTCAGGTGGAATATTGAGTCTGGACAGCTCCTGCCATAGCTTTGCTCTGTTCACATTATCAAAGGCCGCCTGAAAATCGATGAACCCCATATAGAGTGGGCAGGAGCTGAATTTTGCTTGGTCAATCAGGCAGGAGAGGGTCATGAGATTGACTGAAGTGCCAGTGTTGATTGTAAAACCAGTCTGATTTGGAGGAATGACAGAGTTGTCGTCCGCCCATGCCCTAAGTGAATTGAGCAGCAGACCCACGAAGTACTTAGCCTCATTGTCGATAAGGGCAATGAGGCGATAGTTCCCCGGGGAATTTTTTTCTCCGCCTTTAAAAATTGGTGCCAGGATCGATCCCCGCCAAGCAGGCGGTATGATGTTATTGTACAGGATTGAGTTAAATAAGGTGCATAACTTCTCAGCCCAGAAGGTAACATCTTCCTTGTACAAGGCGCGGGGGATTCCTCCTGGACCTGGTGCCCCGTCGTTCTGAACCTTTTTAATCAGTTTCCCAATTTCTGCCTTATCGATAGTTGTTAGATCATTGCTATTATGAGTCAAAGGGCACTCGTTTGATAGTTCCATTTTTTGGTCTCCCTTAAGGCGTTCATTCATTAGGGGGTTTGTTGTGTTCTGGACTGTTACCCGATCAGCATCTATTTGTGCCGCGTTATCATCGGAGGGGAAGCTCTGGTGTTCATTGAAGTGAAGATAGAGGAAATCAACCCACTCTGACTCCAGTATGCATGAAGAAGCGACTTTAGATGCGCGCCCGGATGCACTGTTAATTGTGCGCCAAAACCTGGCGGAGTTGTTTGTTTTGATGTCTTGCTGTAATTTGTCCCAAAACGAGTTCCGTTGGTTTCTGCGCAGCTCACTTTTGACTTTCTTAAAATAGTTACGGGCCTCTCTCAATTTTGTTATTTTTGTGGGATCCGTAAGAACGCCCACCATGATCGATTCATGGATCTAGTTGCGGATTGTATCACAGGATTCGAGCAAGACATGTACATTTGCCTAGTCTGGGCTATATGCCTTGTTGGTTTCCCGTGTTTGTCGATTAATTTGGTTGCAAATACTGACCAGTTGGCAATTATGTCCTCCAGGCACCTGCTGTGATGCTCGATAGATTGTTTTGCCTCTGTTGCTATCTGTTGAAAATTACTGAAGGAGCATTTGATTAGTTTTAGATTGATTGTAAAACTCTCAGATGGCAATGCCCTTTCTTCTTCAAGTTGCACGAGACTGGTCATCAGTGATATCTCTTGGGGACTGTGGTCACTTTCTGTTCTGCTCCCAAGGCGGTAGCATGTTATTTGGTGGAATAGTGAAAGGCTAACAAAGGTATAATCGATTAGTGAGGTACCCTTTTTTGATAAGTAGGAGAAGCGGGGAGGCTTATCTAGGGGGAAACGCCCATTTAGAGCTCTGAGCCCCAAGTTTTTGAGGTTAACTTGTAGGGAACGTCCCTTCGGGTCGTCCTTGTGCCATCCAGGCCGTCCTGCGGAGGTATCTCCCAGATACTATCATGTGATTTGGTGACCTCATTTTTTGTAGATCTGACATTAACCACATATTAAAGTCACCTGTTAGTAAAATATCTGGATCATGAGATCCCGATTTCACTCTCACTACTGTTGCTATAACATCTTCTACAAAGGATTGCTTTGCAGCTGTGTTTGGACGGACGTAGGCGTTGATTAAGATCAAGGTCCCTCGTTGGCCTTTATAGGAAGTATAGGAGATTCCCATGCACTGGACACAATGTGATGAACCCAACATGTCCCAGGAGGAGACGGCATTTTTCATTGATATATAGATTGGGAAGTGAGTCCCAAACAAGTATGGTCTCAACTTCTTCAGTGCCCAGACCACAGCAAATGTCTCACGCTCAATTGCACTCCACCTCTGTCCCCGTGGGAGTAATCTCCTACTGATGAAGGCCTACAGGTTGGTCTACGCCATTAATCTGTGATAGAACAGCCCCCACACCATGCTCTGAAGCGTCTGTCTGTACAATGAATTATTTTGAGAAGTTGGGCGCCTGAAGCACGGTTGCTGTGCACATGGCAGTCTTCAGGGTGTCAAAAGCTTTCTATCCAGTTCACTTTCTTGGGCTGCTTCCTGGAAGTCAAGGGTGGAACAATGTTGCCATACCACTTGACAAACCTCCTGTACTACCCTGTGAGTCCTAAAAAGGCTCTCACCTGTGTCTGAGTCTTTGGGGGTTCCCACGCCAGGACGGTCTAAATATTTTGCAGGGGCGCCACCTGGCCGCTCCCTACCTGGTGACCTAAGTACACCACGGAACCCCTCCCAATCTGGCACTTACTCACCTTGATCGTGAGTCCTGGCGAGCACAGTGCCATCAAAAACTTCCCTGGGGTGGTGCACGTGTTCTTCTCAACTGGCGCTGAACACTGCAATGTCATCCAGGTAGGCGGCACTGAAATCCTCCAGTCCAGCCAACACCTGGTTGACCAACCTCTGAAAGGTGGCAGGGGCATTCTTCATCCCAAAGGGCATAACCCGGAATTGGTAGTGCCCATTTGGTGTGGAGAATGCTGTCCTCTCCTTAGCCCCATCGGTCAAGGCGATCTGCCAGTACCCAAATGTCAAATCAAACATGCTGAGGTACCGGGCAGCCCTTAACCGATCAATGAGCTCATCAGCTCTGGGGATGGGATGTGCGTCAGTCCTGGTGACTGAATTGAGCCCTCTATAGTCCAACAGAACCGGAGTTCAGGTGTGGCACCTGACGTGGCAGCCTTTGGGACCAAGACCACTGGGCTAGCCCAAGGACTGTTTAAGGAATCAATGACCCCTAAAGCAAACATTTTGGAAATGTCCTCCTTAATGTAAGCCCTAACCTTGTCAATCACTCTGTAAGCCTTGTGCTTCACAGGAGGACTGTCTCCAGTGTCCACATCATGGACGCACCACTCTGTGACACCAGGAACCAAGGAAAATAGATCAGAGAATTGCCCCGACAGTTGGCGACAATCTTGCTGCAGATCAGGGGTCAGTGTGGCAGAGAGGCTGACACCATGCACTAACCCATCTTGCTCTGTTGCAGACAGGAGGTCAGGTAGAGGCTCTGTCTTCTCCTCCATTCCATCATCTGTTGCTAGGAGCATGCCCACTTCAGACCTTCCTAAGTGGGGCTTCAGGCGGTTAACATGCAGGACCCGCAAGGGGTTCCTGGGAGACTGCAAGTTCACCAGATAGGTGACATCACTCTTGCACTCCACCACCTCATATGGACCGATCCACCTGTCCTGGAGCACACAAGGCTCCACAGGGGCCATGACCCAAACTTTCTGTCCAGGTTGAAGCTCAATCAGAGTGGCATTCTGATCGTACCACCGCTTCATTTCCTCCTGGCTGGCTTCGCCGAGTCTGGTTCCTGAAGGCCCGCATGTAGCTATATACATCCTGGGGAGGTTTCCTGGGTGATTGCTCCCAGCCTTCCTTGACCAAACTCAAAGATCCTCTTACCGGGTGACCATACAAAAGCTCAAAGGGGCTGAACCCTAGGGACTTTGTGGCACATCAGGGTAGGCAAACAGAAGGCATGGCAAGAGGACATCCCACTCACGCCTCATTGGTTCCTCAAGACCCATGATCATGCCTTTAAGGGTCCGGTTGCATATCTTCACCAGCCCATTACCTTGTGGGTGGTAAGGAGTGGTGAACTTATAGGTAACACCACACTCCTTCCACAGAGACTATCAGCTAGATTCATGAAAGGAAATTGCGCTCGCAATAGCTGCGAATTCGCAATTGCGCTCGCAATTTGAAGGGAAGGAATTCAAGAAACCCAAACAACCAAAATCGTGAATTCGCAATTTAAAAATAGCAAAATCGCTATTAAATTCGCAGAATCCTGGAGGATGGGCATTTGCGAATCGGAAATAGCGAGAATCCATGGACTCTGCGAATTTAGTAGGGAATTCGCAAAAAAGCCATTCATGAAAAATCGCTAAAAGCGAAAAACGAGAAAATCGCTTTTTGCGACGCGCAATTTAAGAAGAACTCAAATCAGGTGGTAACCAGTACTGAAAAAAAAATAATTAAAAAAACAGTTAGGTCACTCCCAACAGGTGCAGGGCTGATCAAACACATTTAAGGACATGCAGCTGGAGCCTGGTGATTCCCACAATGCCTGGACTTTACATGCTGGTGAGGCGGCGTAGGCTGCAGCGAGCTGCACGCAACAGACGGAGGATACAGGAGCGGATATTCCGCCAGCGGGTCACCCTTCTGGGCCAAACCAGGGAGCAAATCTATGCCAAGTACCGCCTGAGTGGGGCCATGATAATCAAGCTCATCCGGGACCTAGACCCCCTGATGCAGCACCCTACAAGGAGGACCAATGCCGTGCCCACACATGTGCAGGTATTGTGCTGCCTGCACCTCCTGGCCTCCGGAAGCTTCCAGGGGATGGTCGCAGTTTCAGGGGGGGTTTCCCAGCCCACCATGTCCCGCTGCCTAAGGAGTTTCCTGGAGGCAATGCTGACCCGGCTACACCACTATATATCATTCCCCACCAGCCAACAGGAGCTCGATGATACAAAGCTGCAATTTTACAATGTAGCTCAATTCCCACACGTCATTGCATGTATTGACTGTACGCACGTCCATATTTGCCCACCTGCTGAGACGGAGTACATGTACCGCAACCGGAAAAGCTACCACTCCCTCAACATCCAGATGGTGTGCAATGCCAAAACAATAATCACGGACATTGTAGCACAGTACCCAGGGAGCACACATGACTCCTTCATCTTCAGGCACAGCGGCATCCACACACGACTGGCCAGGGGAGACTTTGGGGAAGGACACCTACTAGGTAAGTACACATGCCCCAAATGTGTATGTTGTGATCATGTAGCTGCGCAGAACAGGCACTCACTCTCTGCTCCTTACATACAGGTGACAGCGGCTATGATCTCCGTGAGTACCTACTCACCCCATACCTCAACCCTGCAACTCCACAACAACGGCGATTTAATGCATCACACATTCGCACAAGGAACTGTATTGAGAGGACATTTGGCCTGTTGAAAAGCAGGTTCCGCATACTGCACAAGACAGGTGGGGCCATGAAATACGATCCTGAGGTCTGCTGCCACATCGTGGCCGTGTGTGCGATCCTTCACAACATTGCTACCAAGCGCAGGATCCCTGTTGACATCTCTGGCAGTGAGTCGGAAGGGGACAACCGCCCACCTGCACATGTGCGCCACGCACGCGGAGAGAATCCTGCTGAAGGACAGAGGCGCCGCAACCAAATCACCATGAACTATTTCTAGTGCACCCACTCCCCACACCCAATACTCAACTCATGCATGACAACATTAATAATGACATGAGTCAGATTAAGTTAATCAGAATTTTTTTATATGTTACTGCACAATAAAATGGTCATTCTGTTCACTTCAACAAGACTGACATATTGCGTCATATGTCTGTATGTCTGTAGGGCATGCTTATGGCGTCAGCATGTACCCTCATGTGAATGTTCAACAGTTCAGTAGCGTCTCTGTGTAGTTGCCCCTGACCTCCTCATAACGTCCTCCTCCTGAGTCTGCCGTGAGGCAGCAGAGGGCCTGCTGCTGCGGGGGGGTGCTACAACCGGTGGAAGGGACTGGCTGCTGTGGCTTGATGTAGCGTCGCTGGTGTAGTCTACCTGGCCATTGCCGGTCGCCTGCATGCCCTGCATGGCTGTAGAAATATGCTCCAGGGCTATCGCAAAGTCCTGGCAGCACTGGGCCATTTGGACCTGCATGGCCAGGGAGCGTCGCGAGAGCTGGGAGGTGGCGTTGCCCATAACATAGTTTGAGCGCGTGTACGCCTACAGGCGGGTCATCAGTTGTCGGTGCCTGCGGCGATTGAGATCACGCTGTCTGGACATGGCCTGTGTGTTGGCCTCAAGAGCTGCAGTCATCCTATCCACATTACGTGCGGTCTTGTCAAGTTGTAGATGGATGGCGGCTAGGTGACGGGCCTGAGTTTGGTGCACATGTAACATCCTGCGCTCGATGGAGAGCCCACCTGCACGCACGTTTCTGACCCTGCCAGCGTTGGGGGTGTTGGTGCGCTGCTCTCTCGCCAGCCACTAGTCTGGCTCCTCACAGCCGCAGGGCGGTGGGTTGTTTGGCGACCTGCTGCTGGTGTTGCAGGCCCCACTGATGGTTGAGTGCGGCGCAGTGGTACAGCAGCGCCTGTTGGCACAGGGGTGGTAGGGGCCACAGGGGCAGGTGGTGGGATGACCGCTGGCGCAACAGGTTGCCCTGATGGTCCGGGCTGTGGGGTATGTTGTGTGTCTCCCTCTGTGTCCTCCAAGTTGTCATCAATCACCAGGGCCTCGCTGTCCATGCTGGGGACATCAGCGCCACCTGTGATTTAAGGTGGATGTTGATTAGTGACATGTTCCGTACACGGTTAGGCTTGCTACATGCATGCAGACTACCATTCCCTGACTCGCTGCAGGACTGACTCACACTGGGCATGTCAGGCTTAATGATACAGGATGGTAATTGTGGTCAGACTACATGTCCCACAATGCAATAGCGCTATAGTGGTGTGCTTTGGCAGCATGATTGGGGTTTGCAATGGGATGCACTGGAGTCATGGACATTGTTAGGGGACAGGGGGTCGCTGTCGCATGGCACTTACCTGTTGTGTCTTTGGTGGGTCGGGAGGAGTCCAGATGGGTCACACCCACGCAGGCCTGTGGATTGATGGTCTCCTCCAAGCGGTCCTCCAGTGGTGTGTTCTGTGGGACAGTGGGCTCCCCTCCACTTGTCGCCACATGCTCCCCCAGCCTCTCCGCAATCTTTTCCTTTGCCCGCCCTCTTAGGTCGTACCAGCGCTTCTTCAGCTCGTCCACCGAGCGCTGGGTCAAACCTACTGCGTTCACTTTGGCGCGGATGCGCTGCCATATGCGCCTTTTGTCGGCCTCAGGCACCCTTCGGGAGTCACTGCCAAATAGCCTGTTGTGGTCCTTTGCTACTCCTTCTATGAGGTATTCAAGCTCCTGCTCAGAAAACTTGATTTTCCGCTTTCTCCCACTGGTGGAAGCTCCTGCTGCATCCTGTGGCATGCTTGCCACTGTGGTGTCTCCTGCTGTACTCATGTGGAAAACACTGGAGGGGAGCTCTGACACTGCTGCCTGTACTTCAGCCTCTCACTGCAGAATGAGGGTGTGACCTGCCTACTTCCTGGTTGTGATGTCATCACTGTGCGCAGGATGCGACTTCCCGTTTTTGCGATCTCGCAGTTAGCGAGATCGCAATTTGCGATTTCGGTAATTGCGAGATCGCAATTTCAACGCGGGAATCGGCGGATTCCGCGATTATTTACCGATTTTTTTGGGACTCGCAATCGACGATTGCGACCACTTGCGAATCGCATTTTTTTCTCACTAAAAATCATGAATGCCGTTCTGCAAATTCTAAATTGCGATTCGCTTTTAATCGGCATTTAGAAATCGCAGATTGAGGCATTGATGAATCTACCTGTATATATAATTAGAAATTAAGTTAGTACCTCGGTCAGACACCATCTCTCTGGGCAACCCCACACGGGAGAAGATCCCCATCAGTGCACGTCCCACCGTGGGGGCCTCTCACTGTCCTGAGCGGAATGGCTTCCGGGTACCGAGTAGAATGGTCCACCAAGACCAGGATACACCTGTTACTCATGGCTGACTTGGTGTCAGTGCCCCCACAATGTCAATGCCCACCCGTTCGAAGGGGTTACTGACTACAGAGAAAGGTTGGAGAGGGGCCTTGTGTCTCCTTCCACTTTTTCAAATTGCCGGGCAAGTTTGACAGGTCCTACAATGAGTATCTGAACTCTTCTGCATCTGGGGGCCAATAAAGGTGGCAGACAAGCCTTTCAAAGGTCTTGTTCTGCCCCAGATGACCAACTAAAGGAACATCATGAGCCAAACCCAGTAGGAAGGCTCTGAAGCGCTGGGGTACCACCAGCACACGGGCTGACCCAGGCCCAGCAACCTTAGGCTCTCTATACAGGAGATCGTTCTCCCAGTAGATCCAATGTGCTCCAGACTGATCACCTGCTGCCTGGTTTGTGGCCTGTTGCCTCAAACACACAAGAGAAGGGCACTTCTGCTGCTCTTCACAAAATTCCTCCCTGGAGGGACCCCCTTCTTGCTGCCAATGGATCAGCTCAGGTAGGCTCCACAGTTCAGAAATGTGTTCCCTGTAGGTTCCAGGGCATCCCCCTCATGGTCTGCCTCCTCCTAGACCGTGGGAACAATGGGGGCTGGTTTCCCGCGCCCCTACCTCTTCTCTATAAGGCAGGTCCCTGGGCCATACTTTCAGGCTCCAGGGTCTCTTGAACACCCTTAGCTGCCATAGACCGAGTGGTCACACACGCCCACTCAGGCAGACCCAACATCTCCAAATGAGCCTTTTTCTCTACCTTAACTCAATGGGAGCTTTCCAGATCATTGTCTAACAGACAATCAACGGGCATGGTGGGCCTCACAGCTACTTGAAGAGTACCAGAGACCCCCCCACTCAAAGGAAACTTGAGCCACTTTGCAACTGCTCTCTGTGTTGTCAGCGACAACAACTGGGAAGAATGCATTGGGGTCCACCTGCTCTTCAGACACCAAGTGACACTTGACAGCTGTCACACTGGCTCCGGTGTCTCTCAGAGCCTCCACTCTATGGCCATTGATGGTCACCCACTGCCTGTATTTCTTAGTGTTATCAGGCAAGCGAATTCTAGGGACCATCTCAAAGTCTCCTAATGAGACAAGGGACATTTCTGCGGGACCCCTCCCACCTTGGGCACCCATCTCCTCTCCACCCAGGGCTACACTGGCCATCTGACGGGGTGGATGGAGTGGCACATACTGACCCTTTTGGGGACACTGAGGATCATACCAATGGTGTCCCACCTGCTTACACTGAAAGCAGGTAACAGGCCCCCTATGAACAGGTTTACCTGTCAGGGGGTCCTGACTTCTTCTCAGGGGGAAGCTGGGAACCCTTACCTTGGTTCCCTAGGGAATTACTTTGGGGACATTTTTAGAACTCCCTCTGTTTACTCTTGTCACCCCCACTCTTCTGCTGGGGAACCTGCTCACCTTTGGCGGAGTCTCCCACAAGACCCTTGTGGACCCTGGCACTGACCCAGCGGTCTGCCTCTTCAGCAAGCTTTCTAGGGTTAGTCAACTTACTCTCAATAAGATGCTGGCGTAGCTCTGGAAAACAATTAGATGAAAAGTGATCCCTAGCAATCAAATCATAGAGCGCTTGAAAATTATCCACATTGCTACCCCTCACCCAACCAACCATAGCTCTGCAAAAGAAAGACACATATTCTGCCCAAGTGGTTCCCTCCAACTTCTTACATTTCCTGAACCTCTGTCTATAGAGTTCTGGAGTTAACCCATACCTTGTCATCAGTGCTCCTTTCATGTGGGCATAAGACATCCTATGATCACTGGGCAAATCTAACAAAGTATCCCTACCTTCAGTTAAAAAGCGGACCCACAACCCCGCTCCCCAATCCTTCTCAGGGACCCGGTGGGCCAACATTGCTATCTCATAGGCTGCAAACCAATGCCCAATATCTTCACTTTTGTGGAAATCTTGGATGACATCCTTGGGAATATGTACCCTGCCTTCTGAAGGCACAGATGGTGCGCTGCCACCAGAGGGATTGATTTCTAAGCCCTTGGCATTCATTTCTAACTCCCTCAACATTCTCTCATGTTCCATTCTCATTCTCTCCCTTTCCAAAGACAACCTGTTATTCTCTGTTTCCCTATGACTCTCCATCTTAAGCGTATCCAACTCTAGCTCCAGTGCCCTATTTCTCTCCCTGTCTTCCAACTCTCTGGGGGACAGGTCTTTGGAAGAGATACTGCTGCCAGGTGGAGAGAGTCCCCCTCCCCTAGCTGAAAACACTGGCCTCTCAATGGGCCCATCTGCATCCACAAATGGCTCCACCACAAGATCAGCATTTCTTGCTTCTACCCTGGCCCTCAGCGCCTTCTGGTAGTCATCCTTTTTAGAAATGCCTGGTGTAGCAACTTTCGATTTCCTGCACAGATGTTTGAGCTGTTTCACAGTGTAGGTATGCAACCTCTCTTCCTCAAATTCAAGATCCATAGATGCAACAGATGTTGGTTTACTCATGGTAGTAAGAATTGGGAGTTTTCAGGAAAAACTAAAAGTCCAAGGAAAAAGATTCTAAAAAGAAGTATGTGGTCACGTTTGGGCTGCACTCACTAGTAGAGTACACCAATCACTGTATATGAAACACAAATGCAAAGTCCAAATCCTCACCGCTGACCACCAATGTTTGATCTGGGGGTCTCTAGTTGGCAATGGTATTCACCTTTGTCTAAATAGGTACCCTTACTTCTAAGTCAGGATAGGGGTTCCTTATTAACCCCTGCTTACCCCCTTGGTTGCTTGGCACCAGCAGACAGGCTTATCTCAGAGGAAGTGTGTTAAGCATTTTTGAATATACACAGTAACACAGTGAAAACACTACAGATGGACACAACAAAGGTTTTATAAAAATAAGCATTCTTTATATAGATTTAACACACGACCACAAACGACAAAATCCACAATACTATACTTAAGATTGACTTAAAGATGGTAAAAGTTCCTTTAGTTCAAGTTGATGATGAATGCGACAAAGTTCTCAACAAAGAACCTGGATGCGTAACGCAAAGTAAACAAAAGGTTCGCAAAAGGGGAGATGCGTCGGTTCCGTGATCTGGGGGAGATGATGCGTTGTGCATGAATGCTTGCGCAGAGTAGGGGATGAAGAGTTCATCTCTGAAACACAAGATATAACAAATATTGAAAGTTTTGGAATTGACCAAAAAAGTGTCAAATCGGGTCTTAGAGTCAAATCCACCTTCATCCCGAACACACCGTTTGACACCATTGACCCTTTTGAGGAAGCAGTAAAGATTGAATTACAAAAATGAGAATGAACAAATCTAAAAGGACAAGAGGAAACCGACCGAAATAAAACCTAGATATGAACAGGAAAAGGCAATCATGGGAATTCAACAGGACTCCAACATAGTATGTAAACCATCAGACAAGGGCGGAAACATTGTTTTACTGACCAAATACTACTACATCATGGAAGCATTACGGCAGCTATTAGATACAGCAAGTTATGCAAAAATAACCAAGGAAAGGTACAACCAAAGTATCATGGAACATCATGAATTGATACAAAAATGGTTTAGTTGAGAGATGATCGATCAGGCGAAAATGCGCTTTTTAAACTGTGCACATCCAATTATACCAACATTTTACCATTTCCCAAAGTTGCACAAGAATGCAAGCAGACCTTCAAGCCGCCCAATTATTTCCTCCATTGGGAGCCTTACCGAGCATATGTCGCAATTTGTTGATATCTTTTTAACCCCCCTTGTAAAGTCTTTGTCACCTTATGTACGTGACACAACTGATTTTATTAGAATAATTTCAAATATTTGTTGGGAACCTGATATGTTCATTATCGTGTTAAACATAACCAGCCTATACACAAGTATAGATCATGTTCAAGGAGTAAAAGCAATTGAATACTTCCTAAAAAGCAGATCGGTGAAATTAGCTGAACATAGTCAAATGCTGCTTGAATTTGTCACATTTTGTATGTATAACAATATCTTTCTCTTCCAGCAACAATTATACATCCAATTGAAAGGTACGGCCATGGGAACCAGCTTCGCCCCCAGCTACGCAAATTTATTCGTGGGCTGGTGGGAGAAGCAGGTGGCCTGGGCTGATGACAATCATGAATGGGTTTCCTGTATAGTGGGCTGGCACCGCTATATAGATGACCTATTTATCCTATGGAAAGGACCTAAAGAGGAGACAGAACAATACCTTGTGGTACTCAATGACATCAATGTCAACTTATGCTTCTGTGGGGAAATAAGTGCCACAGAAGTAAACTTCTCAGATTTAAAAGTCTTTATTGCAGAGGGCATACTATGCACCTCCCTGTTTTTCAAGCCAACAGCTGGGAATTCAATTTTGGAGGCCCGCAGTAGTCATCTAGCTCCCCTAATAAAGAGCATCCCATATGGGGAATTTTTACGACTACAACGAAACTGCACGAGGCAGTCAGATTTTGAGCAGGCAGCCCTAAAAGCCACAAAGAGATTTAAAACACGAGAACTTATTAAAATCAACTCTCAAACAGGTTGATAGAATTCCTAGAAAGTTCCTTTTAAAAGAAAAAACATATGAAACAACTGGCACAACAAACTCAGTTTAGACTAATTATGACTTTTACTGATGAAGCTCAAAATGTGTCAAATTATTAACTGAAATTGGTACTTTCTTAAAACAGATCCAGTATTAGGAAGACATTTTCAGATTATCCTAAAAACACATATAGTAGAAGTAGGTCACTATAAGACAATTTTGATCCAAAGACATTTAGATAAAGATATAAGGAGCCCTCATATAAGTGAATTGACTGGATTTTTTCCTTGCACTAAATGCAAGATGTGCAAACACGGCAGCAAAGCATTATCATACAGAGTACCTGGCCAGGAAAAGCCTAGAGGGATAAATACATTTCTAACATGCAACACTCCCTTAGGTGTATATTGCCTGTTATGCCCGTGTAATCCTCTGTATATAGGGAGCACTATTCACCCCACAAAAAAGAATCATGGAGCATGCCAGAGCCAAAGAAAAGAAGGATCCATCCTATCCCATTGCTAGGCACTTTGCCCAATCACATTCCAGTACCAGAAATCTATTACGATTTTTCTGTATTGATCATGTCCCACACAATAAGAGAGGAGGTAATAGAGAGCTTAGACTACATAGACTTGAGTCCAGATTTATAATAGCTCTACAGACTAGGATCCCTGGAGGTCTTAACACTGAAGAAGAGCTGGCCATATATCTGGGTTAAAGTATCTTTATGACATTTATTGCTCACCACCAAATGCCATCTTTTGCAAAGTATTTAATTTAATATTTCTAATCAGTTTTTGGGTTGCTCGCGATATATATAGGCAAATATTCAGTGGTGTCTAGAGTTAAATTAGAAACATTAGAAATGCTCATTCAGAGCTTAATTAACTGGTCATACAATGATGCTGTGTAGAACGTAAAATGTGCCGTGTTTTAATATGTAGATAATGCAAATATGATGTTGATGCAATTCTAACTATGAATTCATTGATTCTGAGTAAAAGGTGCGTCTACTCATACAGAGCTTTTTAAGATTAATGAAAATGCTCATTCAGCGCTTTATCATGTCACACGCCGTTAATCAATTGATCAACAATGCGATGTAGATACATGTCCAAATAGTGGCAACATTTGGGCACCAAATTAACTGGTTTTTTAATTCATTCATATTGGATAAATATGGTGCGCAAGCTCATACAGCGCGAGATTGTAAGATGAAATAACGTGTACTAATTGATTTTATACTCGCAATATGATCAATGGTTGAATCATGTAGAAATGTAAGTTTCAAAACCACTTGAAAATGGTGATTTTTTTTGCAGCCCACGAAAACCTAAGTCTGCTTTTTATTTTCATGATGTAAACGCATGTGCACATGCGCTAATGCAAAATAAAAATGGCACGATCCATCAGGTAAACATTGTGGTCGAAAAAGGCGCGAGCCGAAATGTGTCCCGCTTTTTGTTAAATAAACACCAAGTGCTACCACCCAAGAGTGCGGCATCTTCTTTTTTCATTGAGAAGTGTAAGCTGATATAATACCGTTGACCCACCGCCACGCCAACGCTGCGGCCGCTCCCGAGTGTGGAGGCGCTTGTCTGGGGGACTCGAGCCTGGCATATATATATATATATATATATATATATATTACCTACTGGCGGTCGCCACGCCAGTAGGTAGATATAGTTAGGACCTAGTTTCCATAGGATATCTGCAACATTCTATTGGGAATAACTTTGGTGCCGGTTGATGAATCTTTGTGAATTTCTCAAAGAAGATGGCCCGCTCCACTCTGCTCCTTCCCTGAAAGTTTGGGGGGATTCGTGAAGTGGGGGCTTGGAAAAAAGAGGGGTCCCAAAACGTGTTTTCCCCATGTTATTTTCCATAGGATGATTAGACACGGCTACAGCCCGAACGGCTGAACGGAATTACAAGAAATTTGGCAAAATGGTAGAGTCTGATTCCCAGATCACCCTTTTGTTTAAATGGTGTAAATCGCTCCAGTAGTTGTTAAGGAAATCGAATTTGAAAAAATGTATATATCTATAAGCGCGCACCGTGAGCGCACCGTACGCGTACCGTTCGAGTACGGTACGCGTACCCCGCGATTTTTAAAAAAATAAATAAAAAATGTGGCACCCCAGTATGCAAGGGGAACTAGTTTTGTTTTGTTATGTTTTATTTATCTTACATTACTTACAGTACTCCTATTTGCAGTGTATTATTTGTGATGCATAATATTCATTGTATTGTGCTTGCTTTGACATATGAATGTTACAAGATGTCTGCCAAAATGAGTAGAATGTGAAGTAACATTGTCCTCTGTTGATGTCTATGATTTACTCGGGAATCTTTATTAAGTGAATGGCATAACGTGCACTTTTACAGGTAATAAAGACTTTGTGTCGAAACGCGTTGTGTGGAATAAATCGGAAACTACAAAACTTTGGGCTGCCTGTGTATTCCTGAGAGCGTATGCTACACTTTTATGGTTTGGAAACACACATATATATATATATATAATATATATATATATATATATATATATATATATATATATATATATATATATATATATATATATATTACCTACTGGAGTTCGCCAGAAGGTAGTTATAGTTAGGACCCAGCTTCCATAGGAAAAGCATTTTTTGATGTGCCAATATCTTTTGCGCCATTTGAAGAATCTTCGCGTAATTTTCAAAAATAATGGGGTGCTCTGGTCAGCTCCTGTCTTGAAAGTTTTGGGGTGATTAGTCAAGCGGGGGCCGAGAAAAAAGGGTGTCTCCATGTTAATTCCATAGGAAATTTTAGACATTCCTACAGCCCGAACTGTTGAATGGAATTACACCAAATTTGGCAAAAATATAGGTCTTGGTCCAGAAAGCAACCTTTTTCTTTAAATGGTGTAAATCCATTCAGTAGTTCCTGAGAAAATAAAAAAATAAAAAATATCTATATCTGAACACCGAAGAGGGTTCGCGAACCCTCCCGGGCACGAGCTTCACTCTGGTTGGTTGCCAACACTCCAAACCAGGAAGGAGTAAAAGAAAAGGTGAAAAACAAGAAAAGGGGGCAGTGTACAAACACCCTGATCCACTAGGCCTGCTCAGGGGCCACAAGAACCCCCAGGGCCAAAGAAAGTTTTTTTTTTTTTTAAATAAAAAAATCGTCCGAATTCACGCTGGGTGTGCGAATCCTGCCGACAAAATTTACAAAAAACATAGCTTGGGCTCCCGTGCTTCATTGTGTTTAAGCCCCCGGGAGTGCCGGGTCCTGAGGGCATGCCAAATTATGGGGACCGCTACCTCTCCAGGGCTTCATTTATGATGTGCAGGGGCATGTGACCCCCCAAGCCCCGGGGACCGCCACCTCCCTGGGGCTATGTAAATTAAGAGAGGTGGCCACATGGCCCCCCTCCTGGAGCCCTTGATGGCCCTCGGGACCGCCACCCCCCAGGGCCGGCTCCTGCAATGTCCCAGGATGCCCACCCCCGGGACATTGCTGTTTGCTATGACAGGGTGGCAGCAGACTCCCACCCTGCCATAGCAAACTTTGCTTTGGTTTTTGGATGCGAGAGCAGAAAACCTGCTCTCACTTCCAAAAACCAACGCAGAATTGCTTTTGCACAAGAGGGTCTGCATGTCAGCATCTCCCCTTGTGCAAAAGCAATGCTGGCTCCCGCAGGACCATGAAGGCATTGGGGCTCCCCCCATGGTCCCCAATGGTGAGGCTAGGTCCCGGGTTATGCAGTCACTGGGGCCAGAAGTGACCCGGGTGTGGCACCCTCCCCTTTAATTACAAAACTTATAAAATTAAAAAATGGAAAGGCCGGCCCCGGGTAATGGGGTGGACCTCAGGGCCCAAGTGGACTTCATCACCCGAGCAGCAGTGTGCCAAAAGGCACGTTTGCAGAGTGGTGTAAAAAAGGGGGCGTGGCCTGAAACAACTTCTCTGCAATCCAGCTGTGTGGCACTTACTGGAGGTACCTGGTGGGCTAGTTGGCTCCCAAGGACCCTCAGTATTTAAGGGGACTTAATCCCCCAACTTAGATGGTACCAGGGGGCACATTTGCGGAGTGGTATAGAAAGGGGACGTGGCCTTTGTCCATCTCTCAGCAATCCCACTGTGTGGGGCTTACTGGTGGTAAGAGGTAGGCTAGTTGGCCCCTAAAGGAACCCCAGCAGCGAAGGAGACTTCAATCCCCATCCATGAGCATGCCAGGGAGCGCGTTTGTAGAGTGGTGGTTTAAGGGGTGTGGCCTGCTCTGAGAACTTAGCAATCCTGCTGTGTGGGACTTACTGGAGTTAATATGAGGAGTAGTTGGCCCCCAAGGATATCCTTGGGGTCAACTACCCCTCTTGTTACCTCCAGTAAGTTCCACACAGTAGGATTGCTAAAACGTCTTCGGAGGCCATGCCCCCCCCTGTCTCCACTAGGGTGACCAACTGGCATTGGTGCAAATTCAGGACGGTGAGTGTAAAAATTCAGGACAAAGGGTCAAAATTCAGGACATAAATTCAGGACAATAGGTACGTTTTACAGACACTTTAGAGGTCGTGCAATAGTATATAAGTAAGCCCAGCCATTTCCAAACATATTCAACCATTTGCAAACCTATCCATCATGTATCCTTCCATCTATTATTTCACTCATCCATCCCTTCATCCATCCCCTCATCCATCCTTTCACTCATCCTCCATTATCCATCCATCCATCCATCCATCCACCCTTTCACCCTATCCAACTGTACACTTATCCATCCACTCTTTATCCCATCTATCCATTCACTCATCCATTCAGCCATTTACGCTTTCAAAAATCCAGCCATCCTTTCACTTACTAATCCTTCCACCCATCCACTCTTTTAGTCATCCATCCATCCTCCCTTTCTCTCTCCATTGACCCTTTCACTTAGCCATCCTTCCTTCCATCCATCCATCCACCCACCCATCCATCCATCTACTCATCCACTCATGAATCCATCCGTTGACCCTATCATTCATCCATCTATCATTCACTCCTTCACACATCTATTCATCCTTTTGTCCATCTACCCTCCCTTTCACTCACTCATCCATCCTTACATCCACCCTTTCACTCATATGTCCAGTCATTCACCCTTGCAATCCATCAATCCATCCATTCATTTCACTCATCCACCTACCCACCCATCATCCACCCAACCATCCACCCACCCACCATCCACCCACCCACTCATCCATCCTTTCACCCACCCACCATCCAATCCACTGATCCATCCTTTCACCCACCCACCATCCACCCACCCACTCATCCATCCATCCATCCTTTTACCCACCCACTCATCATCCATCCATCCTTTCACCCACCCACTCATCATCCATGCATCCTTTCACCCACCCACTCTCCATCCATCCATCCTTTTACCCACCCATCATCCATCCATCCATCTATACGTCCTTCCCCTCATCATCCATCCATCCTTCCCCTCATCATCCATCCATCTTTTTCCCTCATCATCCATCCATCCTTCTACCCACCCACTCATCATCCATCCATCATTCCCCTCATCATCCATCCATCCTTCCTCTCATCATCCATCCCTCCTTCTCCTCATCATCCATCCATCCTTTCACCCACCCCCTCATCATCAATCCATTCCCTCATCATCCATCCATCCATACTTTTACCAACCCCCTCATCATCCATCCATCCACCCTTCCCCTCATCATCCATCCTTTCACCCACCCCCTCATCATCCATCCATCCATCCATCCTTCCCCTCATCATCCATCCATCCATCCTTCCCCTCATCATCCATCCATCCATCCATCCTTCCCCTCATCCATCCATCCTTCCTTCCCCTAATCCATCCATCCCCTCATCCATCCATCCTTCCCCTCATCCATCCATCCTTCCCCTCATCCATCCATCCATCCCCTCATCCATCCTTCCTTTCATCCTTCATCCATCCTTCCCCTCACCCATCCATCCATCCCATCCATT
The DNA here is from genome assembly GCF_964261635.1 of Lissotriton helveticus. Taxonomy (NCBI): domain Eukaryota; kingdom Metazoa; phylum Chordata; class Amphibia; order Caudata; family Salamandridae; genus Lissotriton; species Lissotriton helveticus. Next base: position 888,585,596 of record NC_136059.1, read on the forward strand.
TATCCTTCCCATCATCCATCCATCCTTCCCCTCCATCCATCCATCCTTCTCCTCATCCATCATCCTTCCCCTCATCCATCTTTCCCCTCATCCATCATCCAGCTTCTCTTCCACCCATACATCCAAGTATTTACATTTTCTCTCCATCCTTTCCCTCACTCATCAATCCATCCATCCTCTCTCATTATCCATTTATGCAATCTTTCAATCATCCATTTACCCTTTCACTAATTCATCCAGCCATTCACCCATCCCTTCACTTACTTACTCGCCCACCTTCCCATATTAATTTTGAGCTGAGCCCTTTTGAGAAGAGGCCCATCAAGAACTTCACCCTTGCTGCAGGGGCCGTTCCAGGACTGGGACAGAAGCCACCCAGGGCGGAGACAGGATCCACCACAGGGGGGGACAAGAGCCATCACAGGCGGGGGTGGACTGGAGCCACAACATGGGGGGACAGGAGCCATCACAGGCGGGGGGGTGGACTGGAGCCATTACTGAGGGGAGGGCAGGAAGCTATCACAGGAGAGGGAACAGGATCCACCAGGGTGGGCACAGGGGTGGGCATGCAGTATTCTAGTATCATCTTGGGGTCCTCGCCCCCTCCTGCACAAGACAGGCTCTCTGTCCAAAATGCCATCCCCCACTGTGATGTACAGTACTTACAGGAGATATTCTAAGAGAACTGATTGAACTGATTGTCCTCCATACTTTGTTAATCAGTGTGGGTGCGATTGTGCCATTTCTTTATTGTATTACATTATAGACTGCATGTTCGAAGAACTGAGGTTTGCTTACAATTTAGTGACAGTAATTAAGCTCGGTGAAGAGAAGCACATGCTGCCTCGGTGTAATCAGGGGTGTAATCTGGCCGAGTCTAGGATGTTTGGGGCCCTGGGTAGAAATGGAATGTGTGAGCCCCCCTCTAAATAGCAGAGACATGATGCATTCAGGGCTGTTTGCATGTTAATAGATGTCGCTGCTCCTGAACCTGCAGCCCCTCCTCTCAGTCACCTTCGAAGCACCTCTTAACAGGTCATCAAGGGCTGGAGGTGTGAGGGCTGCCCCCTTCCCCCCCCGCAGCGCCTCTCCAATGCTGCTGAGTATCTGAGGAGCTTTGGTTCAGCATCGGAGTGAAGAAGGGAGGTGGATGCAAGCTGTGCCGGCTTTAGGGTGGGGCAACCGGTGCCCTGTTAAAATGATGGACAAATTGCACCCGTTAAAGAATCCTTCACGGACAACGGACAGACTGCCGCAATTATGGACTGTCCGTGAAATTTACAGACGGTTAGTCACCCTAGTCTCCACCACTCTGCAAAAGCACCTCCTGGCAGACTACGGGATGGGGCCTGAAGTCCAATTTACTCCTGAGGGACTTTGGGGGCCAATAAGCCCTATTGGTACCTCCTGTGAGCCCTACACATTGGAATTCCTGAGTGCTGGTTCTAGGCCCAGCTTCTTTTTCTCCACCACTCTGCAAAAGCAACTACTAGTTAAAGAAGTGTTTGCAATGTAATAGGTTTCGCATTTGTGAGAATTAGAGTTATTGAAGTTGTAAATGCAAAAGTTTTTTTACTAATGTTATTTGGAGAGAAGTGGAGTGGATGTATGTTGTGTGTAGTGGAATTATGTGGTATGTTGTGCAGTGAAATTATGTGGATAGAAAGTATGTGGTATTTAGTGTATAGGAGTTATGTAAGTGGGATTATGTGTTATGGAGAGTAAATACGTGGTATGGTAGTCTGTGTTGTGGAGTGGTAAGTCTTCCGCGTTTCCATAGAAGCTCAACTATGAACTCAATCAGTGAGACAGAAAAAAATTAAATCGCTGAGGAGTACTTGTGGACCTAGTCAGAGGTATGTTTTTGGAAAAGGGGGATCCCTACATTTTACCGTATGCTTGCTAATCGCAGGGACAAATTACAAAAGTAAAAAAACTATAGCAAGCCTCTCAATTAATTAAAGGAAAATATTTTAGGCCTGCTTCAAGGTATGAGCAGGGCCACTGGAATTATGTGACTGTTTGGCTGCACTGACTTTCGCACAATTAATACATAATTCATCATCTGCACCCTAATCTGCAGATTTGAACAAAAAAGAGCCTTGTTTCTTGCTCAGTTGGCTCAAACATTACAAACAAATGCAGCAGCAAGTTTTACAGCATGGTGGAAGGCCCTTTGCAAACCTAGAATGATCACCTGTTACTTATTGCTAAATGTGGGTGTTAAATTGGTACTAATGGTGCGCAAACCACTCTTGCTTCCCTCTGCACCTCTATTGCCTCTTTCTGCATTTCTGTTGCTTCTTTATGCACATTTCTTTCTTTTTCTGCATGTCTGTTGCCTCTTTCTATACCTCATTTGCTTCTTTCTGCACCCCTCTTATGTCTTACGGCACCCTTTTGCCTCTTTCTGCACCTCTATTCCTTCTTTCTGCACCCGTCTTGTTTCTTTCTGCATCTGTATTGTTTATTTCTGCACTTATCTTGCTTCTTTGTGCACCTCACTTGCCTCATTCTGCACCCCTATCGCCTGTTTCTGCAGTTCTCTTCCCTCCTTCTGCACTTCACTTACCTTTCAGTAACTCTCTTGCCTCTTTCAGTACCACTCTTGCCTCTTTCTGTACCTCTGTTACGTCTTTCATCACCTTTCTTGTCTCTTTCTGCAACCTTTGTGCCTCTTTCAGCACCTCTGTTGCTTCTTTTGGCAGTTCTCTTCCTCTTTCTGCACCCCTCCAGTCTCTTTCTGTACCCCTATTGCCTCTTTGTGCACCTCTCATACCCCTTTCTGCATCCCTCTTGCCTCTTTTTCCACCTCTGTTGGTTCTTTCTGTACCTTTTTTGCTTTGTTCTGCACTTCACATGCCTCTTTCTGTACCCTCTTGCTTCTTTTTGCACCTCTGTTGGTTCTTTCTACATTGCTCTGGCTTCTTCCTGCACCTCTGCTTCAAATTTCTTCATCCCACTTAACTTTTTCTGTACCCCTCTTCCCTCTTTCTGTACCTCTGCTGCCTCAGTCTACCCACCTGTTCCCTCTTTCTGTTCCTCTTCTGCCTGTTTCTGCAACTCTCTTGCCTCTTTCTGCAGTTCTCTTACCTCCGTTTGTACCTCACGTGCCTCTTTTTGCACCTCTATTGGTTCTTTTGCACTGCTCTTGTTCTTTCTGTACCTCTCTTGCAAATTTCTGCACCCCTTTTGCCTAATTCTGCACCCATTTTTACCTGTTTCTGCAGCTCTTTTGCCTCTGGTCCCTCTTTCTCTACCTCTTTTGCCTGTTTATGCAACTCTCTTGCCTGTTTCTGTAGTTCTCTTGCCTCCTGCACCTCTGTTGCTCCTTTCTGAACTTGTCTTGCCTCTTTCTGCATTCCTGTGCTTCATTCTGCACTTTCCATGCTTCTTTCTGCACCTGTCTTGCTTTTTTCTGCACCCCTGTTGTCTTTTGCTGCACTCGTCTTCCATCTTTCTGTAACTTTCTTGCCTGTTTCTCCATCTCAGTTGCCTCTTTCTTCTTTCAGCAATTCTCTTGCCTCTTTCTGAAATTCACTTACCTGTTACCGCACCCCTCTTGCCTCTTTCTGCACCCATATTCCTTCTTTGTACAACTCTCTCGCCCCTTTCTACACCTCTCTTCCCTCTTTCTGTACCACTCTTGCCTCTTTTTTACCTCTGTTGCTTCTTTCTGCACTTTTCTTCCTTCTTTCTGCACTCCCCAAGCCTACTTCTGCACCTCTGTTGCTTCTTTCTGCACTTCTCTTGGTTCTTTCTCCACTGCTGTTGCCTCTTTCTGTATTCTTCTTGCCTGTTAGAGTACCACTTTTGCTTTTTTTGCATTCTCTCTCCTTTTTCTGCTCCCCTCTTGCCTCTTTGGGCACCTTTGATGCTTCTTTCTGCACTTCTATTGCCTCTTTCTGCACCTGCCTTCATTCATTCTGCAGCTGACCTGCCGCTTTTAACCCCTCTGTTGCTTTTTTCTGCACCTCTCTTGCCTCTTTCTGTACCCCTGTTACCTCTTTCTATACTTATCTTGCTCTTTCTGCACCCTTTGTACCTCTTTCAGCACCTCTGTTACTTCTTTCTGCAATTCTCTTCCTTCTTTCTGCACCTCTCGTGCCTCTTTCAGCACCTCTGTTGCTTCTTTCTACACCCCTCATCCCTCATTCAGCACCTCTCTTGACTCTTTCTGTACCTCTGTTACCTCTTTCTATACTTATCTTGCTCTTTCTGCACCCTTTGTACCTCTTTCAGCACCTCTGTTACTTCTTTCTGCAATTCTCTTCCTTCTTTCTGCACCTCTCGTGCATCTTTCAGCACCTCTGTTGCTTCTTTCTACACTCCTCTTCCTTCATTCTGCACCCCTCATGCCTCTTTCAGCACCTCTGTTGCTTCTTTCTGCATTCCTCTTCCTTCATTCTGCACCACTCGTGTCTCCTTCTGCACCTCTGTTGCCTCTTTAAGCACATCTGTTGGTTCTTTCTGCACTGTTCTTGCTTCTTTCTACACCTCACTTGCCTCTTTCTGCACTTCTCTTGCTTCTTTTTGCCCCTCTTTTTTCTTCCTTCTGCACCCCGCCTGCCTCTTTCTGCACCCTTCTTCCCTATTTGTGCAACTCTCAAGGCTCTTTCTACACCTCTCTTCCCTCTTTCTGAACTACTGTTGCCTCTTTCTGTACCTCTGTTGCTTCTTTCTGCATGTCTCTTGCCTCTTTCTGCACCCTTCATGCCTCTTTCTGCACCTCTGTTGCTTCTTTCTGCACTTCTCTTCTTTTTTCTGCTCCCCTCATGCCTCTTTCAGCACCTCTGCTGCTTCTTTCTGCACTCCGCTTCCTTCTTTCTGCACCCCTCTTGCCTCCTTCTGTGCTTCTGTTGCCTCTTTCAGCACCTCTGTTGGTTCTTTCTGCACTGCTCTTGCTTCTTTTTCTACCTCACCTCCCTGCTTCAGCACCTCTGTTACTTTTTTCGCCAAGGCTCTTGCCTCTTTCTGCACTCCTCTTTTTTCTTTTTGTACCTCTCTTGGTTTTTTCTGCACCCCTGTTCTCTCTTTCTGCATTGCTCTGGACTCTCTCTGTATCTCTGTTGCCTCTTTCTGCACTTCTCTTCCTCTTTCTGCACCCTTTGCGTCTCTGTCAGCACCTATGTTACTTCTTTCTGCACTTCTCTTCTTCCTTTCTGTACCCCTTGTGCCTCTTTCAGCACCTCTGTTGCTTCTTTCTGCACTCCGCTTCCTTCTTTCTGCACCCCTTGTGACTCCTTCTGCATCTCTGTAGTCTCTTTTAGCACCTCTGTTGGTTCTTTCTGCACTGCTCTTGCTTCTTTCTACACCTCACTTGCCTCTTTCTGCACTTCTCTTGCTTCTTTTTGCCCCTCTTTTTTCTTCCTTCTGCACCCCGCCTGCCTCTTTCTGCACCCTTCTTCCCTATTTGTGCAACTCTCAAGGCTCTTTCTACACCTCTCTTCCCTCTTTCTGAACTACTGTTGCCTCTTTCTGTACCTCTGTTGCTTCTTTCTGCATTTCTCTTGCCTCTTTCTGCACCCTTCATGCCTCTTTCTGCACCTCTGTTGCTTCTTTCTGCACTTCTCTTCTTTTTTCTGCTCCCCTCATGCCTCTTTCAGCACCTCTGCTGCTTCTTTCTGCACTCCGCTTCCTTCTTTCTGCACCCCTCTTGCCTCCTTCTGTGCTTCTGTTGCCTCTTTCAGCACCTCTGTTGGTTCTTTCTGCACTGCTCTTGCTTCTTTTTCTACCTCACCTCCCTGCTTCAGCACCTCTGTTACTTTTTTCGCCAAGGCTCTTGCCTCTTTCTGCACTCCTCTTTTTTCTTTCTGTACCTCTCTTGGTTTTTTCTGCACCCCTGTTCTCTCTTTCTGCATTGCTCTGGACTCTCTCTGTATCTCTGTTGCCTCTTTCTGCACTTCTCTTCCTCTTTCTGCACCCTTTGCGTCTCTGTCAGCACCTATGTTACTTCTTTCTGCACTCCGCTTCCTTCTTTCTGCACCCCTTGTTACTCCTTCTGCATCTCTGTAGTCTCTTTTAGCACCTCTGTTGGTTCTTTCTGCACTGCTCTCGCTTCTTTCTGTACCTCACTTGCCTCTTTCTACACTTCTCTTGCTTCTTTCTCAACCTCTGTTGCTTCTTTCAGCAATTCTCTTTCATCTTTATGCATTTCTCTTGCTTGTTTGTGCACCCATGTTGCTTCTTTCTGCACCCCTCCTGCCTCTTTCGGCACCTCTCTTCCCTCTTTCTGTCCACTCTTGCCTCTTTCTGCACCTCTGTTGCTTCTTTCTGTACTTCTCTCGCCTCTTTCTGCACCCTTCATGCCTCTTTCAGCTCCTCTGTTCCTTCTTTCTGCATTTCTCTTCTTTCTTTCTGCACCCCTCATGCCTCTTTCAGCACCTCTGTTGTTTCTTTCTGCACTCCTCTTCCTTCTTTCTGCAGCTCTCTGGCCTCCTTCTGTACCTCTGTTGCCTCTTTCAGCACCTCTGTTGGTTCTTTCTGCACTGCTCTTGCTTCTTTCTGTACCTCACTTGCTTCTTTCTGCACTTCTTTTGCTTCTTTCTACACATCTGTTGCTTCCTTCAGCAATTTTCTTGCCTCCTTCTGTACCTCTTTCCTTTTCCACCCCTCCTGCCTCTTTCTGTACCTCTCTTGTCTCTTTGGGCACCTATCCTACCTCTTTATTACCCCTCTTGACTCTTTTTGCACTTATGTTTATTCTTTCTGCACTGCTCTTGCTTCTTTCTGCACCTCACTTGCCTCTTTCTGCACTTATCGTGCTTCTTTTTAAACCTCTGTTGCTTCTTTCAGCAGATCCCCTGCCTCTTTCTGCACTTCCTTCTTTCTTTCTACACCCCTCCTGCCTCTTTCTGTTCCTCTCTTGTCTCTTTGTGCACCCCTCCTACCTTTTTCTGCAACCTTCTTGCCTCTTTTTGTACCTCTGTTGATTCTTTCTGCACTGCTCTTACTTCTTTCTGCACCTCAGTTGCTTCTTTCTGCACCCATATTCCCTGTTTCTGCACCTTTCCTGCCTGTTTATGCACTTCTCTTGCCTCTTTCTGCACCTCTGGGTTAGAGGTAATTTAAATCCCCCTGCCCTATTATGTACTAGGGCCTTACAGGGGAGGTCATGCCAATCACAGGGGTACCCCAACCCATAGTGTACCCTAGTGTATGTAGGTGTTTTCTGTGTATTCTAAGTGTCTTTCTGCAAACCACTGGCTCCGGGCCTGGTTAGTCAGAGTCAGTTACCACCAGTAGCAGTCAATAAAAAGTGAGGGGCACAGGATGACTTTGCAACACAGCCTTTTTCTGCACCTCTGTTGCTTCTTTATGCCCTTCTCTTCCTTCTTCCTGCACTTTTCTTCGTCTTTCTGGAGTTCTGTTGCCTCTTTTTGGATTTCGCTTGCTTCTTTCTGTGCCTTTCTCCTTCTTTCTTCACATGTCCTACCTCTGTAGGCATAGTTGGAAATTATCATTTCAAAAACCTTTGAAATTCACGGAAAAACCATAGGTTTCAGGGACGTTATAGTTAGAAAATAGCATTTAAAAAAACATAGAAATTCAATGAATAAACCATAGATTTCAGGGACATTATAGTTAGAAATTAGCATTTAAAATAACCATAGAAATTCACTTAAAAAAACATAGGTTTTCGGGATGTTATGGTTAGTTGGAAATTTCACTCGTACAAAACCTGAGAAATTCGGCCGTTAAAGATAGTTGAGCTTTATCTTACAGACAGCCTCCGCCAAGGGTGTGCATCCCCGTGTTACCGGAGATTCAATTGCTTGCTCCCATGGAGGATCCCATGGAGCCAGCAACACATAATATCATCTCCTGGAATATTGCAGGCTTGGCGGGGAAGTTTCTTGATGCAAAGTGGGTTCTGTTCATTAAGCAATTTCCAGTGATCTGTTTACAGGAGACGTGGTCGGTGCAATGCAATTTATTTCTAGAGGGTTATAAAGCTTTCCTTGTCCCCGCATTACCCTCGTCAAGGGGCAGAGCTAAGGGCGGCGTGGTTATTTATACATCATTAGCCCTGAAATACAAAATAAAAGAAATCTCTTCCCCTTATTCTGATCTCCAAGCAATCACTCTAAAGCAAGGGAACGTACATTTATGTGTGATCAACTTCTATAATGCAGTGTATTCTGAGGGACCCTGCAAGATCACCCTTTTGGGGGAATTTGCCAAACTACATTGCGGTTCTTCTTCTTATTGCCTCATGGTACTGGGTGATTTCAACCTGTGACCCTGCGGGGACCCGTTCTCGACATGTACGGGACAACTGGGTTGTGCAAAGATGGGGGGCCTCCATTTTGAGCACTCAGTACAGGGAGATATCCTTAATAATTTACTTAATGAGCTAGATTTGATCTCAGCTATGTTTTTGGTAGCTGCCTCTAGCAAACAGCCTGTTCCTACCTCTAAAGGTCACAATGGGGGCTCCTTTATTGATCATATACTTATATCTACTGGCCTACAATCTCTCTCTAAGGATTTTAAAATTAAATGCAGTATCTTTAGTGACCACAATCCTGTCTGTGTCCGCCTTGGTGGCGACCTACTGTCTCGACAGGGGAAAAAGGCAATGCCTGGTGTGCTGAAATTAACGGACAGCAGGCGTCGAATGAAGTGGTCCCAGGTGGACCCCGTAGCATTCTATGATAACATCCATGAATCCTGCGCCCCTGACTTGGAAGTATCTATGTCATCGGACTCCTCCCCAGAGGCTGTACTCAATGCTTTTGAGTCCATCACTAACAAGGCGGGAACCCTGCTGACACTATCTGGAGATCCTAAGTGGTTTGATAGTTCTTGCTCGAGAGCAGCGAGAGAGTTAAAGGTGGGTCTGAGGTCTATCCCAAGAGACCAACCCCGAATTAGGCTTCTCCGCCTTAATTACAAACGGGTTATGGCAGCTCGGAAATGTGTAATCAAGGACACTATGTGGAAGAAGCTCCTCGAACCTGATACGCTAAGTAACAGCTCGAAATTCTGGGGAATAATTAACAAACCCCTTTTCGCAGGAGAAGAGGTTGATGCTATTGTTACAAACATCACAGAAGATGAATAGGTACATCAATTTGGGTCCATATTCACTAGCACTACATTAAAGACATACTCGAAATCGAGAGGCAGCAATGAAATACTGTCTCCGTTTACACTGGGGGAGGTTGATAAGGGCATCTCCAGCCTGACCTGTAACAAGGCTCCAGGGCCGGATGGTTTGCCCCCAGATCAATGTGGCGGTGTTGGAAGGTTGCCCAGCATCGTGGGGCACCTCCACGATTGTCCCAGTCTTTAAGAAGGGAGATCGAATAGTACTGGCTGCTATAGACCCATCTCCTTAATTGATTCTGTTGTCAAGGTAGTGGGAGGGGTAGTCTGAATAGACTTACCGCCTGGGCTGAAAAAAATAGAGCCATTTCTGATATTCAGTATGGGTTCCGTCCCGGGCATTCTACCCTGGCACAATGTCTCAACTTGTACCTGGGGGAGACTGTGCCAGTCCATGGACGCCATGGGGGTGGATGTTACCCTAGTTAACTTCTTAAGGGACCTACACAGGGACACCAGGGCAAACATTAGATTCTCCCAAGATCTTGGAGCATCGAGGGATTTCACAGTCAACCGGGAAGTAAGGCAAGGGTGCATTTTAGCGTCCTTTCTTTTCAACCTATATATCAACGATCTAGAGAGGTCCCTGATTGAAACTGGGGTGGATTTCCCTTACGTGGGGCGTAGGGGCCTTCCCGTCCTCCTCTATGCGGACGATGCCGTCCTCTTGGCCAGAACGGCCAGAGGCCTGCAATCTCTTTTGAACACCTTCCGTAGTTTCATGGCTGAACGGGATTTAGCCATTAACAGTTCTAAGTCCTTTATACTGCAGGTCGGGACCTGTTCAAAACGTAGCTACCCCTTCATTATAAATAATGAAAAAGTGTCCATAACTACATAATTTTCTTATCTGGGAGTTTTGTTCGACGACCATTTAAACTGGGACGCCTTAGTCGAGAGGAAAAGAGGGGAGATCACACGGGCGAACGCCGCTATCTTCAACTTTGCTAGCAAAATGGGCAAGCGCTCAATTGCTGCAATGTTGAAGCTATACCAGGCGAAAAGTGTTGCAATTGGTAGCTATGGTAGTGAGCTATGGGGATATGCACCAGTTAAGGGTATTCAGGTGGCAGAGAACAACGTCTTAAAAAAACTATTGGGAGTCACCAAGGGTACTTCAAACCGAGTAATTCATGAAGAAGCGGGACTCCCATTTATTAGTGACAACATAGCCATGCGCCCTTTACTTTTTTGGTTGAAATGCCGGATTAAATCAAGATCTTCCCCTCAACCATCAGCTACTTAAAGAGATCCTGACCCTGGATAACATGCTTAAAATCCCCTGGCTAAAATATCTGAAATCCAGTTTCAATGAACTTGGACGTCCGGAACTTTTCTTAAATCCTGAGACGACTTCCATTGGGGATGTGGCCTACGTTAAAAAGTACTTCTCCCTATGGCAAAAAGTGTAACAGAGAGGGGGTGAAACTGGCTAAACCCAGCGTACGTAGCTTCATGATGCTCAAAACTGTCCCTACGCTGGAACCATACCTCACGTGGCACATCTCGTCCCATGAACGGTTTTTGCTAACAAGATTTAGGTCTAACCATTATCACCTTTTACTTGCTTTCCCAAAGGGAAGCCATAAAGGACAGGCATTGTCGCCCTGTGGCTGCGATGCTTCATCTCCACAGGACTTAATGCATTTTATGTTTTTTTGCCACTATTATGACGCTCCCCGTAGATTCTTCTTAAAACCTTTGTTAAAAAAGATTAATTTTACTCAGGTTCACCCAGCTCTTTGTTTTTTGCAAATGTTGAGCCCAGAAAGTGCTCTATATGTGGTTGGCTTCTTAAAAAGCGCACTGAGGCTGAGAAAAAGCCTTTTGAACTAATGGAACTTCGCCCTTTAATTATGATTTTAATAAAATTGCTGTTTAAAGTTTGTACATTTTAAAGGGCCTAAAAGTTTTTAATATGATTCATTTTCTATTGGGTTGTACCATTTTATTACCTGCAAAAGTATAATGTACATCTCTTTTTATATATAATTGCAGTTTTTTATTGCTGAAATATTGCTTTTATGGTTTGCTATTTTGTAAAACCGAATAAAGTTTTCTGGACTTGACTTGACTAGTTGAGCTAACGATATCTCGCGCCCCCGCAATGCACTGCTGATGACGTCACATATTATTTCGTTCATGACATGGTCAGTAACATCACTGATGACATCTCAAATGACATCACTGATGACATTACTGATGACATCATCCACGTGATAATCTGATGCACCTCTTCACACCGTAATATAACACCCACTCTAAAATACAGACTACCATTTTCGAAACCATAGACATGCCAATAGCAGTTAGGACATACCCACTTACTGATTCCTAGGTCTACACACATGTCCACTCATTCACCCATACAGTCATTCATACATGCAGTCACTTATCAATACAGCACTATCATTTGCAATCATATACCTATACAGACACTCACACATCTCAATTCATCCATAGAGTTACTCACACACCTAGTCAATCATGTTAAGAATCATTCACACTCCCATTTACTCAGCTATACAGTTATACACATACCACCTCACTTATTCATACAGACACTAACACATACTTATTCTCTTTTACAATCACATACAAGCACACACTCATCCATACAGCCACTCTCACAATCACTCACTCTCACATATCATCATTTATATACTCCAACACTCACATATACTGCCTTTCACATATGTAGTAATCCATACATGTACCACTGAGACATCCATCCACTCACCAACACACCCATACACACAATCACCCACCCATACACCCCCTCACAGATGCACTCTTGAACCCATACACCAAGTCAATCACCCACTCACATATCCATACCCATACAGTGAGTCACACACATCCCAGACACTCAGGCACCCATACAGATACTCAGACAAGCAATCAATAACACATATAGACACTTATGTAACTACTCACCAACCCATGCAACCGCTTACACACCAGCAGACAGACTGATACCGATATTCACACAGTTTAGTCACTAATCCATTCATACAGTAAGACACCTGTAATCACTCACTTATACCGACAGTCACACACCTACTAAATCATCCATTCAGACAGTCATACACCCACTCGTTCTTCAACACACCTTGGCCTATATATATATAAAATATATTTAAACTTTACAGAAACACACAGTCACTAAATGATGTCATCAGTGATGTCCTTTGAGATGTCATCAGTGATGTCACTGACCATGTCATTAATGATGTAATATGTGCCGTCATCCGCAGTGCATTGCAGGGGCGCGAGTTATAGTTAGCTCAACTAACTATAACGGCCGAATTTCTCAGGTTTTGTACGAGGGAAATGTCCAACTAACTATAACAACCCTGAAACCTACGGTTTTTTCAGTGAATATATATATGTATATATACCGCACACAGTACCGAAGCACTGAGAACGCCTCATCTTTGCCTCTTTCTACGCGGTCCACAGCGTGGGGGTGAGCCTCACAATATCACACCAAAAACTGTACACCTCACAAGAAAACAGCAGCCACGGACACGAAAAGGCTTTTCAGCAGTCGTTTAAGTCACCTCAAACGTGGTTTAAAGAAACGCCATCACACCGTCAATCGTGTTAGCAGTGATGATTTATTTAGTGGCAATCACAGAGCAAGTGCTCTCCTCGACGCGTTTCGCTCCGCGGGCGGAGCTTGATCACATGACGCGTCAGGAGTAGGTGTTGCATTATAAAGTGTGTTAAAAGCCCTAACACCCATATAAAAGCGGATGAAAGGCAAAAATAAGCGTATCGGCAAAGTAGCATTTGTAAAATGAGCTTGACCGGATATATAATTCATTTGACAAATAAATGCAAAACAACAATGTGAGCATAGTGCTCCTATCTTGATCTTACAAAAGTGACAAAAGACAAAATTGTACATGATGACCATGAGTAGCAAAGGCCAGATTACCAATGAAAGGTTGATAGCGTTGTACACAAATATTCACTGAAATAAAGTGCAAGTGCAAAATTTCATTAAAATTTGTACATAAAATACATCAAAACACAAAAATAGATGTTGAAATAAAGTGCCAGTGCAAAATACATTAGAATATATACACAAATTACGCAAGGAATTATGTTCAAAATAGGGTAAAGTTCAAATGCATTCGCTTTGGCCATGAATTCTTAATGTCACTGGTTTGTCAATAAAGTGTGGATTGCAGATTGCTACGGGCCTAATTCACTAAAGTGCTGGTGACTAAAGGGTGAAAAGAATCTCTATTCTAAAAAGAGTATGACTATGGCGGTTGCGCCCCATATTGAGCAACCTATCAATACTATCAATACTTTGCATCTCATGTATCAAAATCTCAATATATATATATATATATATATATATATATATATATATTCACTGAAAAAAACATAGGTTATAGACCATATATAGTTAGGAATTAGCATTTACAAAACCTTGAAAATTCACTGAAAAAACCATAGGTTATAGACCATATATAGTTAGGAATTAGCATTTACAAAACCTTATTTTACTCACACAAAACCATTGAAATTCCATATATAGTTAGTTGCACTAACTATATATCGCGCACCCGCAATCCACTGCTGATGATGTCACATATTACATCATTCATGACATGGTCAGTGACATCACTGATGACATCACTGATGACATCTCAAATGACATCACTGATGACATCACTGATGACATCTCAAATGACATCATCTAGTGTCTGTGTGTTTTTGTAAAGTTTAAATATGTTTTACATATTGAAGAATGAGTGGATGTATGGAAGACTGAGTGTGTGTGTGGCTGGCTGGGAGGTGTGTGACTCTGTGCATATCAATGTGTACTTGTATCAGTGATTGTATAAGAGAGTAAGTATGTGTTAGTATATGTGTGAAAAAGTATGGTGTTCTGTGTTTAACTGTATAGATGAGGAAATCGAAGTGTGATTGATTCTTCACAGGACTGACTAGGTGTATGAGTGCATATGATAGTGTTGTAATAATGAGTGACTGTATGTATGAGTGATTGTATGGGTGAATGAGTGAATGTGTGTGTAGACGTAGGAATCAGTGAGTGCGTATGTAGTAACTGGTATTGGTGTGTCATGATGTCATCAGTGATGTCATTTGAGATGTCATCAGTGATGTCATTTGAGGTGTCATCAGTGATGTCATCAGTGATGTCACTGAAGTATGGTGTTCTGTGTTTAACTGTATAGATGAGGAAATGGAAGTGTGATTGATTCTTTACAGGACTGACTAGGTGTGTGAGTAACTCCATGGATGAGTGGCAGTGTGTGAGTGTCTGCATAGGTGTATGAGTGCATATGATAGTGTTGTAATAATGAGTGACTGTATGTATGAGTGATTGTATGGGTGAATGAGTGAATGTGTGTGTAGACGTAGGAATCAGTGAGTGCGTATGTAGTAACTGGTATTGGTGTGTCATGATGTCATCAGTGATGTCATTTGAGATGTCATCAGTGATGTCATCAGTGATGTCATCAGTGATGTCATCAGTGATGTCACTGACCATGTCATGAATGATGTAATATGTGACATCATCAGCAGTGGATTGCGGGTGCGCGATATATAGTTAGTGCAACTAACTATATATGGAATTTCAATGGTTTTGTGTGAGTAAAATAAGGTTTTGTAAATGCTAATTCCTAACTATATATGGTCTATAACCTATGGTTTTTTCAGTGAATTTTCAAGGTTTTGTAAATGGTAATTCCTAACTATATATGGTCTATAACCTATGGTTTTTTCAGTGAATTTCATTGGTTTTTTAACAGCTAATATCTGTAGCTGTAAAATGTATTCTTCTTTAAATCCAAAAATATATTTTATATGTTTATGAATAATTTTTTTTTAAATATTTTTTTTTCTTCGTTCCCGCTTCGCGAATCGGGAAGCTTCCCGTTAGCTGACCTTGATGCCGCGAAATAGACCGCGAGCCGGTAAACGTTTCTTTACCGCAACTGCCGCGTTAGAAAACAACATCGTGACGCCTCCCGTCCGCATGACGTTTCACGTTGTCGCGTGATACGTCATATGACGTGCTACGTTAGCGAACTGGTACGCGAAGCGAGTCGCAAAGCGCAGGTTTCTGGAAGCAAACCGGGAGGCCCTGCAAAGCGCTTAACGTAAACACAGCAGGTCATGTGACTTGGTAATAACACTTTTCATTGGTTCATTTCACTTTTGGTTTCCTAATGATGTAAGACTAGGTCATATAATCTAAAATGAACACTTTTCATTGGTTGAGAACTCTTGTTTTTCCCAAATGATGAAAATCCCTCCTTCTTTCCTCACTCTGACTTTCATCATTGTGAGAGAAAGACCCTTTGTGATCACTGAGCAATGGCTTCTTTAGTAGCTTCAGCTGGTGCTTCCCCACCACCTCCACCACATCCAAGGAAGAGTGGACCACCTGCTCAAGTTATAATTCAACAAGAAGAGGAAGAAGAGGAACAGAATGACGAGCACGAAGAGAGGCAGTTTTTGCCTGAGGAGCCCAGGACGTCTCACCGGAAAGAAAACTTCATTTGGCAATTTTTTAAAATTCCCAAAGGTCAGAAAAAAGTAAATGCAAGATACGTAACTTGCCTTATATGTCAAGATAGACTGTCCAGAGGAACCGAGAAAAAATACAGTTTCGGAAACTACACAATGCATCGCCATATGACTAGGTGGCATCCTAACAACTACAGTGCTGCACAGTTTCGGAACGACCTAGATAATCTCCCTATTATGGCCAGAAGATCTGTTGTACCGGAAGTAACGGGACCAGAGGGCAGGGAGATGGTGCCAAATATACAAATGAGATTTGGTGAAGTAAAACACATCTGCGTATTTTGCGATGGATTCATTTGCTACGGAGAAAGAAGCATCACTCTGATCAACAGAGCTATTGACTATCATATGCAAGTTTGTACGAAACGCCCAAAATAATAAATACTTTTTTTTTGTTTTGTTGCTCCTGTTGAGCCCTTTACAATGAATCGTTTTCATTGCCCCCTCCAAGAAAAACCCAAAAAAATATAAAACTGTTCAGAAAAATTCAAAAAAAGTAAAAAAATGTTCCGAAAAATAATAAAAAAAATATAAAACAACAAAAACAATAAAAAAAAAAGTTCTTTTCAGAACTACCTCCCCGTTATTAAAAAATTGGTACAATATTTGGAACTGTGCCAACCTCTATTTCTCTTAGTTCGCTTCCCAGTTCGCTCGCCGGTACGCGAACCGGAAGCGAACCAAAAACAGTAAGTATAAGGGAAGGAAACAGACACTTATGTTAAAAGAAAGACAGCTATAGGGGAGTAAACTAGAGATACTATTACCCGTAATCCACTGCTGATGATGTCACATATTACATCATTCATGACATGCTCAGTGACATCATCAGCAGAGGATTGCGGGTTTTTTGGCAACGTGCCTTATCCACGGTTTAATAACGCTGCCTTTTGCTTTATATAAGTTTTCAAATTGTATGAAATATATACCAATAGGTCGTTATGAACCTTTAGGTAGTGCTTTTCTTCATGAGGTCTGGTCGCTTCCATACACATACAGATGTTTCAAAGATGATCAAGAAGTTTATCTGAATGGAGAGGAATGCACTGAGACGCCAGATCATTCACTAATGTGTAGGCACATACAGTTACACGGTTCATGCAACAAACACCGACCAAATATGGCTTGCGTGTTGCAAGGCACGCCAGTTCCTGCTATCATCCCCACGTTCAAGTTGTTGGAAAATGGTAGTTATTTGATGCTCAATAATGAAGATTGTTCTGGGTTAATTAAAAGTATTCCTTTTATCGTAACAGTAAGTGAACGGGTTATTTGCTGCAGAAATGTTCTATTTCCTCCCACACATGAACATAGGGAGTTTTCAATCTCGCCACAAATACCAACCTTGGGAGCAGATTTCAACGGCATGGCAAGAATAAGAGCTCTTTTGTCTCAGAGAGAGGTGGCCTTGAGTTCGGCCCGTGAAACTTTCGTGCTTCACATAGCGAACACCCGTACAGAGGTGCAGACCCTTTTCAATTCAGATTTGCCTTTCCATTTCAGCAAGATGGTTCGGACTATCTTTAACGCATCCTCCACAAAGGCCCTGGCGCACTTTTTTAAAGTTGTTACCAGTGGTCTCGTGACTTCATTTGAGAAAATCTTTGGAGTCATCCCTGCTTTCTTTCATTCTATTTTTTCCACTCTGCTTCGTGGATTGCCATTTTTACTTGCATTACCAGCGGACGCTCTTGTGCTTTTTTACATTTTTAAATATGGATGTCCCTCCTATGCAACCTCCCGCCCTGCAGCTGCTGACACTGTTCCGCAATCGCATGCTAGAATATTATGGCACAATGCCGTTGGCGATATTAAGCACGGCATATGGATTATCTTTTCGATTCTCCTACTTCACCTGTGTCCAGCCTGTATTTCACTGCCTGACCTGTGATTTCGATTGGGCCATTGATTTGTGTCTCTGCGGACCGGTTTCTCCTGACGTCGACTTTAATCAGCTGATGACTCCTATCATTACTCACGAGTTGGTTTGTCCTGGCGAAAGGATTATGGCTGTGGCATTGATGCATGGACTAATTGGTCCCTGGAATTTACTGGCGGCAACACAGTCTTTCTTGGAACAGAGCTTTCTTGAAAACCCACCGAGCTGTCCTCTGATGGTGATAGAGGATCCGGTGCTGGGAGAGCACGTATGTTCTTTTCCGCTTTTAAATTGGATGGCTGAACTGTTTTCGGATGAAGACGGTGACTTCCTATTGGAGGCTGTTGCAGCTTATTTTGCATACACAGTTATGTCATAGACCTTTTTCATGTTTGATATGCTGAGTACTAGCATTTCATTGACAATTCATTGACTTATTTGTCAAGTTTTTATTATTTACCTTGCCTATTGGCTTAAGACTCGATAAAGTACTTGTCTGTTTTATTTTTCTTTAGCATTAAATTTTCCTAGTTTTTAATGCTTTACCTTGCGGACCGTCCACATATAAACTTGCAATCTGCTCTCATGAGATGGCACTTCTATTATCTTATTCAGTTCGTTTCCAGATCATGGGGAGGTGTCATCTAGGTCCTGGATATCTTTACACCGTGTTAAGTTAGCATGGGCTCATTACCGGTTTAAACGCCATTTTTCCTTTTTTGCAACTTCTGCACACGACACTTAGTTGTTGCTTTAGCTTTCAACCTAGTAGTTCATCGTGGTTTACATGAGAATAATATGTTATTGCTCTACTATCTGCTTTGCTTGTTAAACTATATCTGTACAGCGAGTGCTAAAGTTTCAAGAACAACACGATACAGAATTGTTATGAGGTCTGATCTCCACGACTTCATACTCATAACATAAGTGCAACTTCTGCAAATTCTGGGCATGAGGCGGGTTTTATATTGCTTTGCCGAACACACATACACAACACTTGATGCGGTTCACATGAAGAGAGAGCTGGTGTATGCTGATGTGATTCCTTCAAATCTAAGACACTAAAGTATGGGCACGCCCTAAACCAACACAAAGAGACCTTCTTAGCAAATAATATCATATGTGTATTAGGGAGGGTGAGATATAAGCAGCCGCGGGCCGTGGAGGGAGTTACGGTGAGGCAGGGAGGCGGGGAGGGGGAGAAGCAGGGTGGAGCCCTCTCCACCCTGCCCCTCCCCCTCCCCGCCTCCCTGCCCCACCGTAACTCCCTCCACGGCCCGCGGCTGCTTATAAGTGTTGCTAACTCTTATTCATTTACAGCATGTTAACATACTGTCACCATTCGCTTTTTATGTACTAGTAACTATGCTGGTAATTTTGCTACTGATAATATGTGTACTTGTATTATCTAAGATACTACGCCTGAGAAGACGGCATTAGTAAATAAACATTTCAAATACACATGTGTTCTTCTTAACTCCATGTTCTGGTTTCTAAGAAATATATAACGACCGACTGTTCATGAGTTCCACGTATCCTGAGGTACTATAAGTTCATATTCTGGATTGTCTAAACATTGAGAGTTTGTTATATCCAATGTGACACTGTACCTAGCTTGCTAAGGGGTTTTTGAGTACTAAGGTGAGTTTTGGGACACCCTAATTCGCCGAGGTTCCAATCCTCTGTCCACAGTTCTGTGTGAGAACAGAAACCCTGCGACAGGGGCACCCCCGACCCTTGATGGAGCTTCATCACACTTGCGATACAACTCCAGCAATGCGCCACCTTTACGGCACAGATACATCACGCATCTGTGCTGTTTTTGCCCCATGATGCGCTGCATTGTAAATGCAGCACACCATAGGTGACGGAACAGCGGCACAGAATGACTAACACATCCCTGGTGATGCGCCAGTCATCATAAATCTATCCCTATGCTTCTTATCTTGTTAGAGATGAACCGCCATATGTATCATCAAAGTTTTTTGCATTTCCTAAATAGCGAACTTTAAGGAATAAATAGCGATTCTTTACCATTCCTAGTTTGCGATGAGCTATTTGCTAATTACAAATTACCCATTCATTTCCTTCATTTCCATAGGGCGGTTGGACTCACTTTTAGCTCGAACGGCTGAATGGATTTCCACGAAACTTGGCAAAATTGTAGGGACTGGTAGCCCGATGTGCCTTTGCTATGTCTCAAGATATATGCTCCAGTGGTTTTTACAAAAATTAACTTTGAAAAATATATATTGGGCTACATTGGCCTATATATATGTTGGAGCCCAAATGTAGCCCAATGTAGCCCAATGAAGCCCAATGAAGCCCAATGTAGCCCAATGTAGCCCAAAGATGGCCGCCAGAGACGAAAAAAAACAAATGTAGCCCAAATATCAGCCAGATGTAGCCCAACTATAGCCCAGTGACAGAATGACCAATCAGCTTCGCAAACCTCCGTTACGCGAAGCGGAGCGCTGTTACAGATATATATCTTTTTTTGAACGTTAATTTCTCAAAATCCACTGGAGCACATATATTGAGACCTAGCAAAGGCACATCGGGCTACCAGTCCCAAATATTTTACCAAGTTTCGTGCAAATCCATTCAGCCGTTCGATTATTATTATTATTTTTTTTTTTTGCCCCGCGGGGCCCTTTTAAAACCTCCACATCAAACCTAGGGGGTCAGCGAGGATCTACTATTCCCCCTTATGGTCATTTGCCCCTTCGCTTTCGCCTCCTCTTGTCTCTCGATCCTACCGAGAGACAAGATGGCGGCCGCTACGGACTGTTTGGAATGTTGACAGACGCCGGAGAACCAATCAGCTTCGCTTCACAAAGCTCCGTTGCGCGAAAAGTACGCGTCCTGGAGCGCTGCCCAGTCCGCTGTTACAGATATATATCTTTTTTTAAACGTTAATTTCTCAAAATCCACTGTAGCACATATATTGAGACCTACAAAAGGCACATCGGGCTACCAGTCCCTACAATTTTGCCAAGTTTCGTGCAAATCCATTCAGCCGTTCGGGCTAAAAGTGAGGCCACCCGCCCTATGGAAAACTCAATGTTAAAAACACGTTTTGGGACCCCCCTTTTTTCTCGGCCCCCCCTTGACGAACCCCCCCCCAAATTTTCAAGGGCTGCTCAGAAACAAAATGTGCCATTTTCCTGAAAATTTCAGCCAATTCCGTCCACAAACGCCAAAGTTATTAGACATAGAATTTTCAAAAATCCCATAGAGAAAAAATCCTAACTATATATACCTACTGGCGACCGCCAGTAGGTAATATATATATATATATATTCACTGAAAAAACCATAGGTTTCAGGAGTTATATAGTTAGGAATTAGCTTTTACAAAACCTTTGAAATTCACTCAAAAAACTATAAGTTTTAGTGGTGTTATAGTTAGCTGGACATTTTACTCATACAAAACCATTGAAATTGCTCCTATATAGTTAGTTGTACTAAGTTTATATCGCGCACCCGCAATCCACTGCTGATGATGTCACATATTACATCATTCATGACATGGTCAGTGACATCACTGATGACATCTCAAATGACATCCTAACTATGTTAGGAAGTTAATTCCTAACTATATAAGGCCTGAAACCTATGGTTTTGTAGGTGAATTTCAAAGGTTTTTTAAATGCTAATTCCTAACTATATAAGGCCTGAAACCTATGTTTTTTTCAGTGAATTTCAAAGTTTTTTTAATGCTAATTCCTAACTATATAAGACCGGAAAGCACACCAGGAATCTCCAGTATGCACCAGGGGACTGCATTGCAGAGAGGTGTAATTAAGCCACGGCCCTTTTTACACCTCTCTGCAACGCAGCCCCCGTGCATGTTTGATACTGGGGGCGCCTGGGGGCCAACTAGCCCACCTGGAACCTCCAGTATGCACCAGGGGGCTACATTGCAGAGGTGTAATGAGGCTATGCCCCTTGTTACACCTATCTGCAACGCAGCCGCCTGGCGCGTTTGCAGAGGGGGAACTAATTCCCCTTGCATAATGGGGGTCCCTGGGGGCCAACTAGCCCACCAGGAGCCTCCAGTATGCGCCAGATGGCTGCATTGCATTGAGGTGTAATGAGGCCACACCCTTTTTTACACCTCTCTGCAACGCAGCCCCCGTGCATGTTTGAAGAGGGGGAACTAATTCCCCTTGCATACTGGGTGTCCCTGGCAGCCATCTTGTGCCTTGTTCGAACCAAGGCACAAGAAAGCAGTGAAACAAAGGTGTGAAACTCGCAAAGGGGCCAGAGTAGAAACACCCTGACCCACTAGGCCTGCTCAGGGGGTCCCACAAGGACCCCCAAGGCAAAAAAAAAAAATTTTTTTTTTAAGTCGCGGGGTACAAAAAAACAATAAAAAAAATATAAAACAACAATAAGAATAAAAAAACTGTTATTTTCAGAACTACCTCCAATTTATATAAAAATGCTACATTTTTAAAAAAACTCTGTCTTTCTTTTTCTCTCCAAGGTACGCGTACCGGTACGTGTACCGATACGTGTACCGGGGCGCGCACCCCCTCAAAAAATAAAAACAAATAATGAGTGTGTGTGTGAGTGGTGTGTGTGTGTGGGGGGGGTGGGTGTGGGGTGTGTGTGTGGGGGGTATGTGTGTGGGGTGTGTGTGTGTAGGATGTGTGGGTGTGTGTGTGGGGTGTGTGTGTGGGTGGGTGTGTGTGTGGGGGGGTGTGTGGGTGTGTGTGGGGGTGAGGAATGTGTGTGTGGGTATGGGTGTGTGTGTGTGTGTGAGGTGTGTGTGTGGGGTTTGTGTGTGTGTGTGTGTGTGTGTGGGGTGTGTGTCAGAGGTGTGTGTGTGTGGGGGGGGTGAGGTTTGTGTGGGGGATGAGTGGGGTGTGTCTGTGAGGTGTGTGTGGGGGGAGTGAGGTGTGTGTGTGTGGGGGGTGTGGGGTGTGTGGGTGTAGGTGGGGGTGTGGGGGTGTATGGTGTGTGTGTGGGTGTGGGTGTGTGGGGTGTTTGGGTGTCGGTGGGGGTGTGGGTGTATGAGGTATGGTGGGGGTGTGTGTGGGGGTGTGGGTGTGGGGTGTGTGTGTGTTGGGGTATGTGTGGGGCACCCCCTCAAAAAAATAAAAAAAATAATGAGTGTGTGTGTGGTGTGTGTGTGGGGGGGGTGTGTGTGGGGTGTGTGTGTGGGGGGTATGTGTGTGTGGTGTGTGTGTGTAGGATGTGTGGGTGTGTGTGTGGGGTGTGTGTGTGGGTGGGGTGTGTGGGTGTGTGTGTGAGAGGAGTGTGTGTGTGTGTGTGTGTGTGTGTGTGTGAGGTGTGTGTGGTGTGTGTGTGTGTGTGTGTTTGTGTGAGGTGTGTGTCAGAGGTGGGTGTGTGTGGGGAAGGGGTGAGGTGTGTGTGGGGGATGTGTGGGGTGTGTCTGTGAGGTGTGTGTGTGTGCGTGTGTCTGAGGGGGGATGAGGTGTATAGGTGTGTGTAGGTGTGTGGGGTATGTGGGTGTGGGTGGGGATGTGGATGTGTAAGGTGTGTGTGTGGGTGTATGGGGTGTTTGGGTGTAGGTGGGGGTGTGGGTGTGTGAGGTGTGTGTGGGGTGTGTGTGGGTGTGGGGGGTATGTGTGTAGGATGTGTGTGTATGTGTGGGATGTGTGGGTGTGTCTGTGAGGTGTGCGTGTGTGTGTGTGGGGGGGAGGTGTGTGTGTGGGATGTGTGAGGTGTGTCTGTGAGGTATCTGTGTGTGCGTGTGTGTGTGTTGGGGGTGAGGTGTGTGTGTGAGTGAGTGTGTGTGGGATGTGTGGGTGTGGGTGTGGATGTGTAAGGTGTCGGTGTGGGGGTGTGGGGTGTTTGGGTGTGGGTGGAGGTGTGCGTGTGTGAGGTGTGTGTGGGGAGTGTGTGGGTGTGGAGGTGTGGGGTTGTGTGCGTGTGGGTGTGTGTGGGACGTACTTGTAGGTACCTAAAACAGCCACAGAACCAAAAGCTCTTTTCAGAGCTACCCTACCTGTAATTACTCAAAATGATTATTTTATTATTTATTATTATGATTATATAATTTTTTTCACTATTTTTCCCCATGGTACGCTCCCCGGTACACTCCCCGGTGCGCGTACCGGGCGCTCCCCCCGCGAAAAACGAATTTTTTAAAAAAAAGATTTTGCCCAGCGGGACCCTTTAATGGCCCCCACATCAACCCTAGGGGGTCAGGGGGGGTCTACCCTGCCCCCTTTTGGTCATTTCCCCCTTTGATTTTTGCCACCTCTTGTGTCTCAATCCTACCGAGACACAAGATGGCGGCCGCTGCGGACTGTTTCGAATGTTTACAGACACCCGAGAACCAATCAGCTTCCCGTGCGCAAGTCGCGTGGCGCGCCCGGAGCGCTCCCCGGTGCGCGTACCGGGGCGCGGCCATAGATACACAAATTTTTTTGAACCTAAATTACTCAAAATCCTCTGGAGCACATATCTTGAGACATAGCAAAGGCACATCGGACTACCAGTCCCTACAATTTTGTCAAGTTTGGTGAAAATCCATTCAGCCGTTCGAGCTAAAAGTGCAATAGACCGCCCTATGGAAATTAACATGGGGAAAACACGTTTTGGGACCCCCCTTTTATCTCGGCCCCCGCTTGACGAATCCCCCCCAAACTTTCAGGGAAGGACCAGAGCGCCGCGAGGCAAAGTTGTTGAAAAATTCAGGCAGATTCCCCAACCGGCGCCAAAGTTATTCCCAATAGAATGTTGCGATTTCCCTATGGAAATCAATCCTAACTATATATACCTACTGGCGACCGCCAGTAGGTAATATATATATATATATATATATGTATATATATATATATATATATATATATATATATATATATATATATATATATATATATATATATATATATATATATATACACAATTTCTATGGCAAAATGAAACGCCTCATTTTGTTCCTTTTCAAAATAAATGTATTAAGTGTTACCACTTTATTCCAATCAAGATGACTTCAGGTGTGCCATACTTTTGTCATAAGTAAGACTTTTAGCGTTCTAGTTGTTCTTTAGAACACTCTGGGACATTCTGTCATTGGGCTATAGTTGGGCTACATCTGGCTGATATTTGGGCTACATTTGGGCTCTTTTGTCTCTGTTGGCCATCTTGGGAGACTGCATATCAGAATTTTTTTTATGAAATATAAGAGGATTTGAGAAGTCACTCAAACTGTGCCCTAATTTTTCTTTCTTCAGCACTAATCATAATTTCTATGGCAAAATGAACCCCCTCATTTTGTTCCTTTGCAAATTAAATGTTTTAAGTGTTAACACTTTATTCCAATCAAGATGACTTCAGGTGTGCCATACTTTTGTCATAAGTAAGACTGTTAACGCTCTAGTTGTTCTTTAGAACACTCTGGGACATTCTGTCATTGGGCTATAGTTGGGCTACATCTGGCTGATATTTGGGCTACATTTGTTTTTTTTGTCTCTGGTGGCCTTCTTTGGGCTACATTGGGCTACATTGGGCTACATTGGGCTACATTGGGCTACATTTGGGCTCTAACATATATATAGCCCAATGTAGCCCAATATATATTTTTTCAAAGTTAATTTTCGTAAAAACCACTGGAGCATATATCTTGAGACATAGCAAAGGCACATCGGGGTACCAGTCCCTACAATTCTGCCAAGTTTGGTGAAAATCCATTCAGCCGTTCGAGCTAAAAGTGCGACAGACCGCCCTATGGAAATTAACATGGGGAAAACACGTTTTGGGACCCCCCTTTTATCTCGGCCCCCGCTTGACGAATCCCCCCAAAACTTTCAGGGAAGGACCGGAGCGCCGCGAGGCAAAGTTGCTGAAAAATTCAGGCAGATTCCCCAACCGGCGCCAAAGTAATTCCCAATAGAATGTTGCGATTTCCCTATGGAATTCAATCCTAACTATATATACCTACTGGCGACCACCAGTAGGTAATATATACATATTACCTACTGGCGGTCGCCAGTAGGTACCCCCACACACACACACACCCACACACACACTCCACACACACACCCACACATCCTATACACACACACCCCACACACATACCCCCCCACGCACACACCCCACACCCACCCCCCCACACACACACACCACTCACACACACACTCATTATTTATTTTTATTTTTTTGGAGGGGGTGCGCGCCCCGGTACACGTATCGGTACATGTACCGGTACGCGTACCCTGGAGAAAAAAAGAAAGATAGAGTTTTTTTTAAATGTAGCATTTTTATATAAATTGGAGGTAGTTCTGAAAAGAACTGTTTTTTTATTCTTATTGTTGTTTTATATATTTTTTATTGTTTTTTTGTACCCCGCGACTTTAAAAAACAAATAAATATATATTTTTTTGCCTTGGGGGTCCTTGTGGGACCCCCTGAGCAGGCCTAGGGGGTCAGGGTGTTTCTACTCTGGCCCCTTTGCGAGTTTCACACCTTTGTTTCACTGCTTTCTTGTGCCTTGGTTCGAACAAGGCACAAGATGGCTGCCAGGGACACCCAGTATGCAAGGGGAATTAGTTTCCCCTCTTCAAACATGCACGTGGGCTGCGTTGCAGAGAGGTGTAAAAAAGGGTGTGGCCTCATTACACCTTTATGCAATGCAGCCATTTGGCGCATACTGGAGGCTCCTGGTGGGCTAGTTGGCCCCCAGGGACCCCCATTATGCAAGGGGAATTAGTTCCCCCTCTGCAAACGCGCCAGGCGGCTGCGTTGCAGAGAGGTGTAACAAGGGGCATAGCCTCATTACACCTCTGCAATGCAGCCCCCTGGCGCATACTGGAGGTTCCAGGTGGGCTAGTTGGCACCCAGGGGCCCCCAGTATGCAGGGGGAATGAGTTCCCCTCTTCAAACATGCACGGGGGCTGCGTTGCAGAGAGGTGTAAAAAGGGCCGTGGCTTAATTACACCTCTCTGCAATGCAGTCCCCTGGTGCATACTGGAGATTCCTGGTGGGCTTTCAGGTCTTATATAGTTAGGAATTAGCATTAAAAAAAACTTTGAAATTCACTGAAAAAAACATAGGTTTCAGGCCTTATATAGTTAGGAATTAGCATTTAAAAAACCTTTGAAATTCACTGAAAAAACCATAGGTTTCAGGCCTTATTTAGTTAGGAATTAGCATTTAAAAATACCTTGCAAATTCACTGAAAAAAACATAGGTTTCAGGCCTTATATAGTTAGGAATTAGCATTTAAAAAACCTTGCAAATTCAATGAAAAAACCATAGGTTTAAAGCCATATATAGTTAGGAATTAGCATTTAAAAAACCTTGCAAATTCACTGAAAAAAACATAGGTTTCAGGCTTTATATAGTTAGGAATTAGGCACAAGAAAGCAGAAAAACAAACGTGTAGAACACAAAAAGGGGGCAGGGTGGGAACACCCTGACCCCCTAGGGCGGCTCAGGTGGTCCCACTAGGATATTAATATATTTAAACGTTATCTGCTAATAGAATTAGCATTTAAAAAACCTTTGAAATTCACTGAAAAAACCATAGGTTTCAGGCCTTATATAGTTAGGAATTAGCATTTAAAAAAACCTTTGAAATTCACTGAAAAAACCGTAGGTTTCAGACCTTATATAGTTAGGAATTAGCATTTAAAAAAACCTTTGAAATTCACTGAAAAAACCATAGGTTTCAGGAGTTATATAGTTAGGAATTAGCTTTTACAAAACCTTTGAAATTCACTCAAAAAACTATAAGTTTTAGTGGTGTTATAGTTAGCTGGACATTTTACTCATACATAACCATTGAAATTGCTCCTATATAGTTAGTTTTACTAAGTATATATCGCGCACCCGCAATCCACTGCTGATGATGTCACATATTAGATCATTCATGACATGGTCAGTGACATCACTGATGACATCTCAAATGACATCACTGATGACATCACTGATGACATCATCCACGTGACAATCACATACACCTTTTCATACACTATTACAATTTTTCATCACTCTTTGTAAAATACAGAGTATCATATTTAAATCCATTGTCACAGCAATACAAGTATCTAAAAATCCACTCAGTGATTCATACATGTATACACACATCTAATCCCTTACCTATGGATTCACTCATACATGCTGTCAATGACCAATAGAACACTATCAAAAATACTTATACATCTATATCGACATTAAACAACAGCACACATCCTATTCACATATGAAGTCATCCTACTCAATTATGCAAACAATGGATCATACTTACATATTTACTTAGCAAAACACTTATACAAACACCACTTCTTCTATTCATTTAGATAGTAAGTCATACTTAGTGAATTATAAAACATTATTACAAGTATACAGTTATCCATACAGTCACTCACACAATCATTGTGTCATATGTACACTTATTTATATACAACAACTGACACATACACTGCCTTTTATTTTTCTAGTTTGTTGGACCTGTACCTTTGAGAAATATATTTGCTCATCACCACACCCATAAAGAGATTCCCTCACCCAAACTATTAGAACATGTAGTTTTAACTTCATATATCTACTGAATAAACTATTCACACATCTTTGGACAGTCACACACCCTCCACCGAACCACACACACTTTCACACTCCCGTACAAATACTCAGTTAACTAATCAATAACTAATATAGACTTTCACATAGCTAGTAACCAACTGTAGAAGCAGTTTACACAACAACTGACAAAGTGATACAGATATTCACACAGTTTAGTCACTATCCACTATATTTAGTGAGACATTATAAATTGGTGAAGTAAACAGTCAATTACACTGCTACTAAATCCTCCATCCATATATTTATTTATATATCCACTCATTCTTCAATGCAAATTGCTATATATATATAATGCATATTTAAATAACGAAGCAAACCACATTCACTGGATGATGTCATCGGTGATGTCATCAGTGATGGCATTTGAGATGTCATCAGTGATGTCACTGACCATGTCATGAATGATCTAATATGTGACATCATCAGCAGTGGATTGCGGGTGCGCGATATATACTTAGTACAACTAACTATATAGGAGCAATTTCAATGGTTTTGTATGAGTAAAATGTCCAGCTAACTATAACACCACTAAAACTTATAGTTTTTTGAGTGAATTTCAAAGGTTTTGTAAAAGCTAATTCCTAACTATATAACTCCTGAAACCTATGGTTTTTTCAGTGAATATATATATATATATAAAAGTCACAGGTTGCCCAGAAGAGAACACCACACACAGAGGGGATTTGTGCACACCAATCCGCAGGCATCAGCGTAAGCAGCAGGCCACTCGCAGTCCCATGTAGCCATACGCGTTTCGAGCTCTATCGTAGCTCTTGATCACTGGAAAAGAAGCAGGAAACTGCATGTTTAAAAACAGCTGGTTTTTATTAGAGTAATGAGTCCCGCCCCAATGGGTGCATGGCATGCTGGTTGTAGTAGTTCCATATATTGCCAAGAACGGACTCCTGTGTTCATTAACCAAGTGGATGCAGTTTCTGCTTCCCTTAAAATAACAATCCCAAGTCAGGTGGGAGCGCGACATCAGCCCCGCTTCCGCTGCAAGTCTCCAAGCGGATGAGGCTCCCTCTGTCCAATACAGCGCTCAGAAGTCCCAGCACTCATGGTCCGCCACATAAGGCGGTGGGGCATTCTCGCGGCCGGACCAGCCGCCCGCTGTAAACAAAAGTCACAGGTTGCCCAGAAGAGAAAACCACACACAGAGGGGGTTTGTGCACACCAATCCGCAAGCCTCAACGTAAGCAGCAGGCCACTCGCAGTCCCATGTAGCCATATGCGTTTCGAGCTCTATCGTAGCTCTTGATCACTGGCAAAGAAGCAGGAAACTGCATGTTTAAAAACAGCTGGTTTTTATTAGAGTAATGAGTCCCGCCCCAATGGGTGCATGGCATGCTGGTTGTAGTAGTTCCATATATTGCCAAGAACGGACTCCTGTGTTCATTAACCAAGTGGATGCAGTTTCTGCTTCCCTTAAAATAACAATCCCAAGTCAGGTGGGAGCGCGACATCAGCCCCGCTTCCGCTGCAAGTCTCCAAGCGGATGAGGATCCCTCTGTCCAATACAGCGCTCAGAAGTCCCAGCACTCATGGTCCCCCACATAAGGCGGTGGGGCATTCTCACGGCCGGACCAGCCGCTGTAAACAAAAGTCACAGGTTGCCCAGAAGAGAACACCACACACAGAGGGGGTTTGTGCACACCAATCCGCAAGCATCAGCGTAAGCAGCAGGCCACTCGCAGTCCCATGTAGCCATACGCGTTTCGAGCTCTATCGTAGCTCTTGATCACTGGCAAAGAAGCAAGAAACTGCATGTTTAAGAACAGCTGGTTTTTATTAGAGTAATGAGTCCCGCCCCAATGGGCGCATGGCATGCTGGTTGTAGTAGTTCCATATATTGCCAAGAACGGACTCCTGTGTTCATTAACCAAGTGGATGCAGTTTCTGCTTCCCTTAAAATAACAATCCCAAGTCAGGTGGGAGCGCGACATCAGCCCCGCTTCCGCTGCAAGTCTCCAAGCGGATGAGGCTCCCTCTGTCCAATACAGCGCTCAGAAGTCCCAGCACTCATGGTCCGCCACATAAGGCGGTGGCGCATTCTCGCGGCCGGACCAGCCGCTGTAAACAAAAGTCACAGGTTGCCCAGAAGAGAACACCACACACAGAGGGGGTTTGTGCACACCAATCCGCAAGCATCAGCGTAAGCAGCAGGCCACTCGCAGTCCCATGTAGCCATACGCGTTTCGAGCTCTATCGTAGCTCTTGATCACTGGCAAAGAAGCAGGAAACTGCATGTTTAAGAACAGCTGGTTTTTATTAGAGTAATGAGTCCCGCCCCAATGGGCGCATGGCATGCTGGTTGTAGTAGTTCCATATATTGCATAGAACGGACTCCTGTGTTCATTAACCAAGTGGATGCAGTTTCTGCTTCCCTTAAAATAACAATCCCAAGCCAGGTGGGAGCGCGACATCAGCCCCGCTTCCGCTGCAAGTCTCCAAGTGGATGAGGCTCCCTCTGTCCAATACAGCGCTCAGAAGTCCCAGCACTCATGGTCCCCCACATAAGGTGGTGGGGCATTCTCGCGGCCGGACCAGCCGCTGTAAACAAAAGTCACAGGTTGCTCAGAAGAGAACACCACACACAGAGGGGGTTTGTGCACACCAATCCGCAAGCATCAGCGTAAGCAGCAGGCCACTCGCAGTCCCATGTAGCCATACGCGTTTCGAGCTCTATCGTAGCTCTTGATCACTGGCAAAGAAGCAAGAAACTGCATGTTTAAGAACAGCTGGTTTTTATTAGAGTAATGAGTCCCGCCCCAATGGGCACATGGCATGCTGGTTGTAGTAGTTCCATATATTGCCAAGAACGGACTCCTGTGTTCATTAACAAAGTGGATGCAGTTTCTGCTTCCCTTAAAATAACAATCCCAAGTCAGGTGGGAGCGCGACATCAGCCCCGCTTCCGCTGCAAGTCTCCAAGCGGATGAGGCTCCCTCTGTCAAATACAGCGCTCAGAAGTCCCGGCACTCATGGTCAGCCACATAAGGCGGTGGCGCATTCTCGCGGCCGGACCAGCCGCTGTAAACAAAAGTCACAGGTTGCCCAGAAGAGAACACCACACACAGAGGGGGTTTGTGCACACCAATCCGTAAGCATCAGCGTAAGCAGCAGGCCACTCGCAGTCCCATGTAGCCATACGCGTTTCGAGCTCTATCATAGCTCTTGATCACTGGCAAAGAAGCAGGAAACTGCATGTTTAAGAACAGCTGTTTTTTATTAGAGTAATGAGTCCCACCCCAATGGGCGCATGGCATGCTGGTTGTAGTAGTTCCATATATTGCCAAGAACGGACTCCTGTGTTCATTAACCAAGTCGATGCAGTTTATGCTTCCTTTACACATTTGGAACCTCAAGACACCCAATGGGGCTACACTTGCAAAGGTCTGTGGGCAGGCACTTCATCAACCAGGATGCCTTGCAACAGCCCACATGGGCGGGACTTACTAACTCTGAATAAATGCAGGTGTGTAAACAGAAGTCTTGTCTTCCATTTGTGCAGCCATTGAGAAAGGGTGGCAGTTACGCCCAAAACGCGTTTGGCAAGCTGAAAGGAGTGTCCTGGAGCAGACTGTCACAGCGCCAAGGGCAGCATTTGTGTTTCAACACTCCCGAGTGTGGCTTCCCAAACAGGGCAAATAGTGTTTTGGATTTCTTGAGCGGCTAGTCCGGTCGCTGGGAAGCCCCGCCGCTGTTTCAGGCGGATCGTCGCTGCTCAGCAGCATCTAGAGCGGCGTGAATGAACGAGAGGGGCCTGAGCTGCCTGTATATATTGGACATGTGCCAGTGTTGCTTCGTGCCATTCCACCCACTGGGGTAAATAATTTTGAACATTTGGAACCTCGAGACGCCCACTGGGGCTACACTTGCAAAGGTCTGTGGGCAGGCACTTCATCAACCAGGATGCCTTGCAACAGCCCACATGGGCGGGACTTACTAACTCTGAATAAATGCAGGTGTGTAAACAGAAGTCTTGTCTTCCATTTGTGCAGCCATTGAGAAAGGGCGGCAGTTACACCCGAAACGCATCTGGCAAGCTGAAAGGAGTGTCCTGGAGCAGACTGTCACAGCGCCACGGGCAGCATTTGTGTTTCAACCCTCCCGAGTGTGGCTTCCCAAACAGGGCAACTTGTGTTTTGGATTTCTTGAGCGGCTAGTCCGGTCGCTGGGAAGCCCCGCCGCTGGTTCAGGTGGATCGTCGCTGCTCAGCATCTAGAGCGGCGTAAATGAACGAGAGGGGCCTGAGCTGCCTGTATATACTGGACATGTGCCAGTGTTGCTTCGTGCCATTCCACCCACTGGGGTAAATAATTCTGAACATTTGGAACCTCGAGACGCCCACTGGGGCTACACTTGCACACGAGCAGCAGCTTGATTTATGTGTAGGTGAGGATAGGGATCCGCTTGTAGATGCCGCTCCGTAATGGATCTGCCCGACGTGTTTCAAAGCTCCATATGCTTCTCTTCAGGGGCTTTAACGGAAGCGGTGTGCGCAACCGCTAACCCACTTCTCCATTTTCCATATGACACACCCACCAATGGGAGGCTCAAATGAGAATGTGTATTATGGGAAGTGTGGTGCGGAAAGCACACAATCAAGTCCTGTATGGACCCCGCAAGTGGGCCCGTCCTCAATCCCGTGTACGGCTGCTATTTCACTTCCGTGACCCCCAAGGATGACGGGGTGGTGCATACTCCGTGGCTGGACGGCCGCGTGTAAATTGTCGTCCAAGGTTGTCCACCTTGGAGTAGCACACGAGCAGCAGCTTGATTTATGTGTAGGTGAGGACGGGGATCCGCTTGTAGATGCCGCTCCGTAATGGATCTGCCCGACGCGTTTCGAAGCTCCATATGCTTCTCTTCAGGGGCTTTAAAGGAAGCGGTGTGCGCAACCCCTAACCCACTTCTCCATTTTCCATATGACACACCCACCAATGGGAGGCTCAAATGAGAATGTGTAATATGGGAAGTGTGGTGCGGAAAGCACACAATCAAGTCCCGTATGGACCCCGCAAGTGGGCCCGTCCTCGATCCCGTGTACGGCTGCTGTTTCACTTCCGTGACCCCCAAGGATGACAGGGTGGTGCATACTCCG
This sequence comes from Lissotriton helveticus, assembly GCF_964261635.1. Taxonomy (NCBI): domain Eukaryota; kingdom Metazoa; phylum Chordata; class Amphibia; order Caudata; family Salamandridae; genus Lissotriton; species Lissotriton helveticus. Next base: position 888,618,834 of record NC_136059.1, read on the forward strand.
CGGCTGGACGGCCGCGTATAAATTGTCACTCCAAGGTTGTCCACCTTTGAGAAGCACACGAGCAGCAGCTTGATTTATGTGTAAGTGAGGACGGGGATCCACTTATAGATGCCGCTCCGTAATGGATCTGCCCGACGCGTTTTGAAGCTCCATATGCTTCTCTTCAGGGTCTTTAACGGAAGCGGTGTGCGCAACCGCTAACCCACTTCTCCATTTTCCATATGACACACCCACCAATGGGAGGCTCAAATGAGACTGTGTATTATGGGAAGTGTGGTGCGGAAAGCACACAATCAAGTCCTGTATGGACCCCGCAAGTGGGCCCGTCCTCGACCCCGTGTACGGCTGCTGTTTCCGTGACCCCCAAGGATGACGGGGTGGTGCATACTCCGTGGCTGGATGACCGCGTATAAATTGTCGCTCCGAGGTTGTCCACCTTTGAGCAGCACACGAGCAGCAGCTTGATTTATGTGTAGGTGAGGACGGGGATCCGCTTGTAGATGCCGCTCCGTAATGGATCTGCCCGACGCGTTTCGAAGCTGCATATGCTTCTCTTCAGGGGCTTTAACGGAAGCGGTGTGCGCAACCGCTAACCCACTTTTCCATTTTCCATATGACACACCCACCAATGGGAGGCTCAAATGAGACTGTGTATTATGGGAAGTGTGGTGCGGAAAGCACACAATCAAGTCCTGTATGGACCCCGCAAGTGGGCCCGTCCTCAATCCCGTGTACGGCCGCTGTTTCACTTCCGTGACCCCCAAGGATGACGGGGTGGTGCATACTCCGCGGCTGGACGGCCGCATATAAATTGTCGCTCCAAGGTTGTCCACCTTTGAGTAGCACACGAGCAGCAGCTTGATTTATGTGTAGGCGAGGCCGGGGATCCGCTTGAGATGCTGCTCCGTAATGGATCTGCCGGACGCGTTTCAAAGCTCCATATGCTTCTCTTCAGGGGCTTTAACGGAAGCGGTGTGCGCAACCGCTAACCCACTTCTCCATTTTCCATATGACACACCCACCAATGGGAGGCTCAAATGAGACTGTGTATTATGGGAAGTGTGGTGCGGAAAGCACACAATCAAGTCCTGTATGGACCCTGCAAGTGGGCCCGTCCTCGATCCCGTGTATGGCTGCTGTTTCACTTTTTTCAGTGAATATATATATATATATAAAAGTCACAGGTTGCCCAGAAGAGAACACCACACACAGAGGGGATTTGTGCACACCAATCCGCAGGCATCAGCGTAAGCAGCAGGCCACTCGCAGTCCCATGTAGCCATACGCGTTTCGAGCTCTATCGTAGCTCTTGATCACTGGCAAAGAAGCAGGAAACTGCATGTTTAAAAACAGCTGGTTTTTATTAGAGTAATGAGTCCCGCCCCAATGGGTGCATGGCATGCTGGTTGTAGTAGTTCCATATATTGCCAAGAACGGACTCCTGTGTTCATTAACCAAGTGGATGCAGTTTCTGCTTCCCTTAAAATAACAATCCCAAGTCAGGTGGGAGCGCGACATCAGCCCCGCTTCCGCTGCAAGTCTCCAAGCGGATGAGGCTCCCTCTGTCCAATACAGCGCTCAGAAGTCCCAGCACTCATGGTCCGCCACATAAGGCGGTGGGGCATTCTCGCGGCCGGACCAGCCGCCCGCTGTAAACAAAAGTCACAGGTTGCCCAGAAGAGAAAACCACACACAGAGGGGGTTTGTGCACACCAATCCGCAAGCCTCAACGTAAGCAGCAGGCCACTCGCAGTCCCATGTAGCCATATGCGTTTCGAGCTCTATTGTAGCTCTTGATCACTGGCAAAAAAGCAGGAAACTGCAGGTTTAAGAACAGCTGTTTTTTATTAGAGTAATGAGTCCCGCTCCAATGGGCGCATGGCATGCTGGTTGTAGTAGTTCCATATATTGCCAAGAACGGACTCCTGTGTTCATTAACCAAGTGGATGCAGTTTCTGCTTCCCTTAAAATAACAATCCCAAGTCAGGTGGGAGCGCGACATCAGCCCCGCTTCCGCTGCAAGTCTCCAAGCGGATGAGGATCCCTCTGTCCAATACAGCGCTCAGAAGTCCCAGCACTCATGGTCCCCCACATAAGGCGGTGGGGCATTCTCACGGCCGGACCAGCCGCTGTAAACAAAAGTCACAGGTTGCCCAGAAGAGAACACCACACACAGAGGGGGTTTGTGCACACCAATCCGCAAGCATCAGCGTAAGCAGCAGGCCACTCGCAGTCCCATGTAGCCATACGCGTTTCGAGCTCTATCGTAGCTCTTGATCACTGGCAAAGAAGCAAGAAACTGCATGTTTAAGAACAGCTGGTTTTTATTAGAGTAATGAGTCCCGCCCCAATGGGCGCATGGCATGCTGGTTGTAGTAGTTCCATATATTGCCAAGAACGGACTCCTGTGTTCATTAACCAAGTGGATGCAGTTTCTGCTTCCCTTAAAATAACAATCCCAAGTCAGGTGGGAGCGCGACATCAGCCCCGCTTCCGCTGCAAGTCTCCAAGCGGATGAGGCTCCCTCTGTCCAATACAGCGCTCAGAAGTCCCAGCACTCATGGTCCGCCACATAAGGCGGTGGCGCATTCTCGCGGCCGGACCAGCCGCTGTAAACAAAAGTCACAGGTTGCCCAGAAGAGAACACCACACACAGAGGGGGTTTGTGCACACCAATCCGCAAGCATCAGCGTAAGCAGCAGGCCACTCGCAGTCCCATGTAGCCATACGCGTTTCGAGCTCTATCGTAGCTCTTGATCACTGGCAAAGAAGCAGGAAACTGCATGTTTAAGAACAGCTGGTTTTTATTAGAGTAATGAGTCCCGCCCCAATGGGCGCATGGCATGCTGGTTGTAGTAGTTCCATATATTGCATAGAACGGACTCCTGTGTTCATTAACCAAGTGGATGCAGTTTCTGCTTCCCTTAAAATAACAATCCCAAGCCAGGTGGGAGCGCGACATCAGCCCCGCTTCCGCTGCAAGTCTCCAAGTGGATGAGGCTCCCTCTGTCCAATACAGCGCTCAGAAGTCCCAGCACTCATGGTCCCCCACATAAGGCGGTGGGGCATTCTCGCGGCCGGACCAGCCGCTGTAAACAAAAGTCACAGGTTGCTCAGAAGAGAACACCACACACAGAGGGGGTTTGTGCACACCAATCCGCAAGCATCAGCGTAAGCAGCAGGCCACTCGCAGTCCCATGTAGCCATACGCGTTTCGAGCTCTATCGTAGCTCTTGATCACTGGCAAAGAAGCAAGAAACTGCATGTTTAAGAACAGCTGGTTTTTATTAGAGTAATGAGTCCCGCCCCAATGGGCGCATGGCATGCTGGTTGTAGTAGTTCCATATATTGCCAAGAACGGACTCCTGTGTTCATTAACAAAGTGGATGCAGTTTCTGCTTCCCTTAAAATAACAATCCCAAGTCAGGTGGGAGCGCGACATCAGCCCCGCTTCCGCTGCAAGTCTCCAAGCGGATGAGGCTCCCTCTGTCAAATACAGCGCTCAGAAGTCCCGGCACTCATGGTCAGCCACATAAGGCGGTGGCGCATTCTCGCGGCCGGACCAGCCGCTGTAAACAAAAGTCACAGGTTGCCCAGAAGAGAACACCACACACAGAGGGGGTTTGTGCACACCAATCCGCAAGCATCAGCGTAAGCAGCAGGCCACTCGCAGTCCCATGTAGCCATACGCGTTTCGAGCTCTATCATAGCTCTTGATCACTGGCAAAGAAGCAGGAAACTGCATGTTTAAGAACAGCTGTTTTTTATTAGAGTAATGAGTCCCACCCCAATGGGCGCATGGCATGCTGGTTGTAGTAGTTCCATATATTGCCAAGAACGGACTCCTGTGTTCATTAACCAAGTCGATGCAGTTTATGCTTCCTTTACACATTTGGAACCTCAAGACACCCAATGGGGCTACACTAGCAAAGGTCTGTGGGCAGGCACTTCATCAACCAGGATGCCTTGCAACAGCCCACATGGGCGGGACTTACTAACTCTGAATAAATGCAGGTGTATAAACAGAAGTCTTGTCTTCCATTTGTGCAGCCATTGAGAATGGGTGGCAGTTACGCCCAAAACGCGTTTGGCAAGCTGAAAGGAGTGTCCTGGAGCAGACTGTCACAGCGCCAAGGGCAGCATTTGTGTTTCAACACTCCCGAGTGTGGCTTCCCAAACAGGGCAACTAGTGTTTTGGATTTCTTGAGCGGCTAGTCCGGTCGCTGGGAAGCCCCGCCGCTGGTTCAGGCGGATCGTCGCTGCTCAGCAGCATCTAGAGCGGCGTGAATGAACGAGAGGGGCCTGAGCTGCCTGTATATATTGGACATGTGCCAGTGTTGCTTCGTGCCATTCCACCCACTGGGGTAAATAATTTTGAACATTTGGAACCTCGAGACGCCCACTGGGGCTACACTTGCAAAGGTCTGTGGGCAGGCACTTCATCAACCAGGATGCCTTGCAACAGCCCACATGGGCGGGACTTACTAACTCTGAATAAATGCAGGTGTGTAAACAGAAGTCTTGTCTTCCATTTGTGCAGCCATTGAGAAAGGGCGGCAGTTACACCCGAAACGCATCTGGCAAGCTGAAAGGAGTGTCCTGGAGCAGACTGTCACAGCGCCACGGGCAGCATTTGTGTTTCAACCCTCCCGAGTGTGGCTTCCCAAACAGGGCAACTTGTGTTTTGGATTTCTTGAGCGGCTAGTCCGGTCGCTGGGAAGCCCCGCCGCTGGTTCAGGTGGATCGTCGCTGCTCAGCATCTAGAGCGGCGTAAATGAACGAGAGGGGCCTGAGCTGCCTGTATATACTGGACATGTGCCAGTGTTGCTTCGTGCCATTCCACCCACTGGGGTAAATAATTCTGAACATTTGGAACCTCGAGACGCCCACTGGGGCTACACTTGCACACGAGCAGCAGCTTGATTTATGTGTAGGTGAGGATAGGGATCCGCTTGTAGATGCCGCTCCGTAATGGATCTGCCCGACGTGTTTCAAAGCTCCATATGCTTCTCTTCAGGGGCTTTAACGGAAGCGGTGTGCGCAACCGCTAACCCACTTCTCCATTTTCCATATGACACACCCACCAATGGGAGGCTCAAATGAGAATGTGTATTATGGGAAGTGTGGTGCGGAAAGCACACAATCAAGTCCTGTATGGACCCCGCAAGTGGGCCCGTCCTCAATCCCGTGTACGGCTGCTATTTCACTTCCGTGACCCCCAAGGATGACGGGGTGGTGCATACTCCGTGGCTGGACGGCCGCGTGTAAATTGTCGTCCAAGGTTGTCCACCTTTGAGTAGCACACGAGCAGCAGCTTGATTTATGTGTAGGTGAGGACGGGGATCCGCTTGTAGATGCCGCTCCGTAATGGATCTGCCCGACGCGTTTCGAAGCTCCATATGCTTCTCTTCAGGGGCTTTAAAGGAAGCGGTGTGCGCAACCCCTAACCCACTTCTCCATTTTCCATATGACACACCCACCAATGGGAGGCTCAAATGAGAATGTGTAATATGGGAAGTGTGGTGCGGAAAGCACACAATCAAGTCCCGTATGGACCCCGCAAGTGGGCCCGTCCTCGATCCCGTGTACGGCTGCTGTTTCACTTCCGTGACCCCCAAGGATGACAGGGTGGTGCATACTCCGCGGCTGGACGGCCGCGTATAAATTGTCACTCCAAGGTTGTCCACCTTTGAGAAGCACACGAGCAGCAGCTTGATTTATGTGTAAGTGAGGACGGGGATCCACTTATAGATGCCGCTCCGTAATGGATCTGCCCGACGCGTTTTGAAGCTCCATATGCTTCTCTTCAGGGTCTTTAACGGAAGCGGTGTGCGCAACCGCTAACCCACTTCTCCATTTTCCATATGACACACCCACCAATGGGAGGCTCAAATGAGACTGTGTATTATGGGAAGTGTGGTGCGGAAAGCACACAATCAAGTCCTGTATGGACCCCGCAAGTGGGCCCGTCCTCGACCCCGTGTACGGCTGCTGTTTCCGTGACCCCCAAGGATGACGGGGTGGTGCATACTCCGTGGCTGGATGACCGCGTATAAATTGTCGCTCCGAGGTTGTCCACCTTTGAGCAGCACACGAGCAGCAGCTTGATTTATGTGTAGGTGAGGACGGGGATCCGCTTGTAGATGCCGCTCCGTAATGGATCGCAACCGCTAACCCACTTCTCCATTTTCCATATGACACACCCACCAATGGGAGGCTCAAATGAGACTGTGTATTATGGGAAGTGTGGTGCGGAAAGCACACAATCAAGTCCTGTATGGACCCTGCAAGTGGGCCCGTCCTCGATCCCGTGTATGGCTGCTGTTTCACTTCCGTGACCCCCAAGGATGACGGGCTGGTGCATACTCCGTGGCTGGATGGCCGCGTATAAATTGTCACTCCAAGGTTGTCCACCTTTGAGTAGCACACGAGCAGCAGCTTGATTTATGTGTAGGTGAGGACGGGGATCCGCTTGTAGATGCCGCTCCGTAATGGATCTGCCCGACGCGTTTCAAAGCTCCATATGCTTCTCTTCAGGGGCTTTAACGGAAGCGGTGTGCGCAACCGCTAACACACTTCTCCATTTTCCATATGACACACCAACCAATGGGAGGCTCAAATGAGACTGTGTATTATGGGAAGTGTGGTGAGGAAAGCACACAATCAAGTCCTGTATGGACCCCGCAAGTGGGCCCGTCCTCGATACCGTGTACGGCTGCTGTTTCACTTCCGTGACCCCCAAGGATGACGGGGTGGTGCGTACTCCGTGGCTGGACGGCCGTGTATTAATTGGCGCTCCAAGGTTTTCCACCTTTGAGTAGCACACGAGCAGCAGCTTGATTTATGTGTAGGTGAGGACGGGGATCCGCTTGTAGATGCCGCTCCATAATAGATCTGCCCAACGCGTTTCGAAGCTCCATATGCTTCTCTTCAGGGGCTTTAACGGAAGCAGTGTGTGCAACCGCTAACCCACTTCTCCATTTTCCATATGACACACCCACCAATGGGAGGCTCAAATGAGACTGCGTATTATGGGAAGTGTGGTGCGGAAAGCACACAATCAAGTCCTGTATGGACCCCGCAAGTGGGCCAGTCCTCGATCCCGTGTACGGCTGCTGTTTCACTTCCGTGACCCCCAAGGATGACGGGTATATATATATATATATATATATTATGGAATCGTCCTTCAGATACACTCACGCTCTGTAAAGTATACGAGGCGAACCCAAATGGATGGTGCATATATTTTATTGAATGCCCGACACCACTGTCATGACGCGTTTCAGCCCTAGTGGGGCCTTGATCAGATGACATGAGTGAGGAAGTTGGAGATTATTTAAAGTCCTCGTGAATGACGTACGTCCCAACTTGTAATAAACATGTAAAACATACTATGCACCTGACAATAGTAGTTCAAATCATTAGTAGTTCACATGCCTGTGAAATACAATATTGCTGAACAACCATTTCACCTCCTATGGTAATATATCTCATAGGTTCAAACAGCTTATATAATAACTAATATAAATATTATAAATATTATATAGATCACATAAATATTTAAATATATAAATAAATAAATAAACACGGTTAAATAAATTCACAGTGTCATCTATATGTATAAAATCGAAAGTATGTCCGTTTGTCCATTATGCATTACTTCACCATTCATCCGATTGGCATGAAACTTTGGGAAGTTATTGAGTACACTCCCGCAAAGGTTTCTGGCAATTTATTTTTTTTTTTTAAGTTGTTGAGTACACTCCCGCGAAGGTTCCTGGCAAAAAAAAGAAATTATAAAAAAAAGAAACATTTGTTAAATATCGGCTCCCCGGGGCCCTCATAATCTTTACAATACTGAACATTTACAGTTTCCGGTGCGACTCACTTTTGCAATGACCATCAACAAAGCACAAGGACAATCGCTGCAAGTGTGTGGACTAGATTTCATATTAAAATGGATAAGTTGGGGGGCGTGGCCAAGATGGCGTCGGAGTAGGACGCTTTCTCGAGCCTCTCCGACGCCGATCCTGCATAGCGGCTAATTGCGGGGTCCCGAGGCGCCCTATCTGCGCTGTACGATCGGCGGGGGCTGCCGATTGCTGGCGGTGTGTTCCGGTTTCCCCCCTTCGTCGGAGGGTGACCGGTGAGAGGCGAGAACTGAGTGCTGAGCGGCGGCCTGCGAGGCGGCGGCCTCGCGTGATCTGGTGACCGGAGGAGGCGGAGCAGTTCCGGGCCTTGTCGCAGCACCGGCGCAGGGTACGCCGCGCTGAGCGGGAGCAGCGAAGATCCGGACCCGCCGGCGGAGGGAGCGTCCATTGCAGGACACTGGGAGGAGCGGTCGGCAGCCCGGGCCCGGACCGGTGACTGGACGACACCTGGGGCCGGCGGAGGGAGCCGGGGGGAGGCCCCCCCCCCCCTGAGAGTCGGAGCCGATCCGAGCGCTGCACACCGGAGGTAGACCAGAGGGGTTCCTCACCCCGGGGAGTGACGGACCGGCGTGCCTACCAGCGGGAAAAGACAGGAGAGGCTGCGGAGTGGCGAGGCCCAGTGTCGGCGCCAGGTCGCGCGCCTCGTGGGTGACTGCTGATTTTGGGCCTGGTCAGTGCGGGTGGCTGGAGGGCCGATACGAGGGCTTACACACGCCTACGAACAGCGAGGCAGGAGGCATTGAGCCTGGCAGCCGGACCACGGTAGCGGCTAGGCTCTAGACACCATCGGGGGCCCTGGTCACTGCTAATGGAGACTGTGGAGTGGTTTGCCATTTCGTTGGAGGTGGGCTTTTACGGCGACGCCTGGAGAAAACGGGGCTTTCGCGTCTTGCCAACGCGGTTTTGGGGAGCAGAGCGCTGTACCTGCCGCCACTCGGATAGTGGGCCCTGGTAGCGGCCGAACGCTTGGAGCTGCTTTGGAGGAACCTTATCGCTGGCCGACCGATCTGGACTGTCCCTGGTATTGGCCGTTGGAGGGGATGCGTGCCACATTGGGGTGCCGTCGGCCTTGAGCCTAGCAGTCTGCCTTGCGGTGCAGGCCTCCCCGGCCGCCTTCTGCCCCTGGATTGCATCTTGGACACTGGTACGCCGTCGGATCGAGGTGACCTAGAGGAAGAGTGGCCGCACTGCCGTAGGGGGGTACCTGACTGACCACTGGAGTGGACGACCAGCGCCATCGGCGGGTCGCCCTGACGCAGTGAATCGCCGTCCCGGCTCCCGCCCTCCGAGTGGCGGTGATCTGGAGCCTGTGTGTAGGAGTGTGGAGGAGCCTGACCACCATGTCCAACTCGCAGCGCAAAGGGGGGAAGACGGGGAAGGAGGTAGTCCTCAAACCATCGCAGCAGCCAGCCTCGCCGGGGGCCAGTGGCTCCTCCAGACAGTCAGATGATGAGGCGCCGGCGACTAAAGCCTTCATGAAAGAACTCTTCGCCACTATCAAGGACGATATTTCCGAACTCCGTACGCAGTTGGCCTCGGACCTCAGAGAGGTGCGGAGAGACGTGGATGGGATCGGCGAAAGGGTGGCGACGCTGGAAGACCATGATCTTAGCATGGTGCATGATGTGCATCAACTCCAACAGGACATCATACGCCTTACGGAGCAGAATCTGGATTTACAAACCCACGCAGAAGATTTGGAAAACCGCTCCAGAAGAAATAACATTTGTATCAAAGCGGTGCCGTGGGACGGCGAGGCAGGGGACCTGCGTGGGTACGTCCTGGCCCTGTTTCTCCAGATCTTGGAAGATGAGGAGGTACGTGACATCCAGATGGACAGAGTGCATAGAGTGGGGCTGCCCAGGAGGGGCGGAGGGCCGCCTCCTGACATTCTTGTTTGCGTACACGATTTTCAGTTGAAAGAGAAGATATTGCGAAAAGCGAGAACCGCTACCTCGTTGCAATTTAGGGGCCATCGCCCCCAGCTTTACCAGGACCTGGCAGCAACGACCTTGCAGAAGCGGAGGGACTTCCGCCCTGTGACCGCCTTCCTCCGGGAACGCGGAGTATCTTACTCCTGGGGCCACCCCTTCAGGATCATCTTTCGTTGGGAGAATCGGTTGCGACAGATCAACTCCCTGCGGGAGGCAAGGGATCTCCTAGGTATTGAAGAAGCGGGACCGACGCAGGAGGCCCGTAGCTCCCCGTTTCGGAGGCGACGACGCTCTTCATCATGGCACAATGTAGGCCCGGCAACAGAACGACGACGGCCGGATTCGGCGACTAGTGAGCAAGAGAGAGGGGCCGCAGTGGCCTCGGTGGCCTCCGCCACCGTGACTGATCCCCAGATGGGCTCTGGTGCAGCGTGACCCCGAACTCATGGAGTGGCGTCGGAGGGGCTCTTGGCCTGAGGTCCCCGGGGCACAATGGTACTTTTGGAGAAGACGCCCCGGACTGTGGACCTGGGGGTCCCCAGGTGGACCCCCCCGCCCCGACCCCAGTCCAGTGGGAGACTTCTGAACCACGACCTACTGGAACTGAAGACTGCGAGGTTCAGGTTCAGTGCCTTGAGTTGTATTTTGTTGTTCTTTGTTCTTGGGGGGGGAGAGGGTGGGCCTCTTGAAGCTCTGCATATGGGTGTCATGGCGGGGTGGTTTGGTTTGGGGTTGGGGATACGGGGGGTGGCGGCGGCGATATGTGATGGGTGTCTGCTGGGGATATTTTTGATGGCGTTCTCCTATACGTTTGTATGTTGTTTCGGGATGTACCTTTTCATGACCCCCATGTACCTTCGGAACGTGAATGCCGGGCGCGGCCTGCGGTATGACCTTGTGGGTCGTTTGGAGTGGGTGTGGCTGGGATCCTTCCCCCGGATCTTTCCGTGGGCTTGGGCCCTGATGCATGTGCGGGGCCGGTGCGGGCACCGAGGTTGTCTGGTTGTGAACATAGCGTGGATTCTGTGTTGCCCCTTATGCCTGTCTGCATAGGAACGTGGAATGTGAAGGGCCTTAACTCTCCGCAGAAGCGGCAGAAACTCTGGAAGTACATCATGGATCATCATTTAGATGTGGTGGCCCTCCAGGAAACACATCTGGCTAGGAGAGATGAGTTGAGGCTTCGTCATAGGCAGTTCCCCCTTATCTACAGGGCATCTGCGACCACGAAGCATAGAGGGGTGGCCCTACTCTTCCGAGCTTCCCTGCATTTTCAGCCCGTGGGGGTTAGTGTGGATAAGGAAGGCCGTTGGCTGCTGGTGAAGGGATTGTTGCATGGACGCCTATGTACTTTTGCTGTGTTGTATGCCCCTAATGCGGGACAGAATGGCTTTCTGCAGGAGCTGCTGGACAGGATGGGGGACTTTGTGGAGGGTCACTTACTCTTATTAGGAGATTTAAATATGGTGTGGGACAGGGGTCTGGATACTTCTGGGGGCCGCAGGGCAGACACTGGGGTCTTTTCAGATGAAACTAAACGTCAGATAGGAGACATGGGACTGATTGATGGTTGGCGCTCTCTCCACTCACAGACCAGGGATTACACCTTTTTCTCCAACGTACATCACTCATACTCCCGCATTGATTATGTTTTGGTTAGTCAGGCCCTCCGGGGGGACATCCAATTAGCTGATATTCTTCCGCTTTCACTATCGGACCATAGCCTCGTGGTTCTGGGACTGCACTGGGCCACCGGGGGGGATGGTTGGCGCAAGTGGTATTTCCCGGCGGCTCTAGTGCGTGATGGGGAATCGTGTAAGGCTCTGCGCAAGGCAATTGGTGACTTCTTCCTCCTCAATCCACCTGCGGACACGTCGGTGTATACCACGTGGGACGCATGCAAGGCCTCTCTACGGGGCACATGCCTCGCCCTCAATGCAAACTTGAACAAACTGAGGTGCAAGGAACGGGAGGCTCTGGAACTGGAACTGGCTTCCTTAGAGCAGGCACACAAGGCGAACCCCTCCAGGGTGACTCTACGCCCCCTGACGGCGGTGCGAGGGAAACTGAGGGCCCATTACAATAACAGGGCGGAGTATACACTTCTGCGTCTTAGGCGCACCTCTTACTCCCAGGGCAACAAGATCGGGCGCCATCTTGCCCGGCAACTCCGGGACAAGCGTGAGAAGGATTATATAGGGGGAATTCGCGACCACGTGGGCTCTGTCCAGCACAGTGATGCTGCCAAAGCGACCGTATTCGGGCGCTTTTATGCGGCACTCTACTCGAGTGACACCCTTGATTCGGACACACAGTCCAAATTCCTGGAGGGTCTGCCTCTCCCGAAAGTCTCTACAGAATGGAATGATTCACTGTCCTCCCCCTTCACCCGAGAAGAGGTCTTAGACGCCATTAAAGGCCTGAAGCTGCACAAGGCCCCAGGGCCTGACGGCTATACGGCCCTCTTTTACAAAACGTTCGCCTCTGAAGTGTGTGATTACCTGGTCTCACTTTTCAACGCGATGGCGGTTGATGGCAGAACCACGGACTCTATGGCCGACGCTCTGATCACTGTCATTCCCAAGCCGGGGAAGGACCCTACTCTCTGTACATCCTACCGGCCGATCGCGCTTCTCAACTTAGACGCCAAGCTGTATTCCTCTATTCTGGCGGGTAGACTGCAGGATCTGATGCCTACTTTGATTCATCCTGATCAATCGGGGTTTATTAAAGGCAGGCAGACCCATGATAACCTGCGCCGCGTCATACACCTCATCGAAAAGGCGGAACGATTTCGCGTGCCTGCGGTGCTAGTGGGGCTAGACGCGGAGAAGGCTTTCGACCGCGTCGACTGGGGGTTTTTGCACAAGACGCTGGTGGCCTTCGGTTTCTCGCCTTCCTTTGTGAAGATGATTGAGGCCAACTACAGCAGCCCTACATCCCGAGTGTTGGTCAACGGCCATAGATCCTCGAGTTTCCGTCACTCCCGAGGGACGCGTCAGGGATGTCCCCTCTCGCCCCTTCTCTTTGCTCTTAGTATTGAGCCGTTGGCTATGGCAGTGCGGGACAATGAGAGGATTTTGGGCCTTCCCTTTACGGGCGAGCAGCACAAGATCTCGCTCTTTGCAGACGACGTTCTGTTGTCTATCAGGGAGCCTGCGCTGTCGCTCCCGCATGTCCACTCGGTGCTCTCCGTCTACGAAGAGGTGGCGGGCTTCAAGGTCAATTTCGATAAATCCTACATCCTGAATCTGACCCTGTCGGCGGGGGAGGTACGACTGACCCGGCCGCTCACCCCACTCGCCTGGGCGTCGGAGTCCTTGCTTTACCTGGGCGTGCGATTGACCCCCTCCGTGAATGCCCTGTTCCAAGCTAACTTCCCTTCGATGTTCTCTACTGTTAAGGCGGAGCTGGAAAGGTGGAAGCCTAAATACATCTCGTGGCTGGGCAGGATACACGCTCTTAAAATGGTGCTTCTTCCCAAGCTGTTGTACCTCTTTCAGGCTTTGCCTATTCCGATAGGGTTAGATTACTTCCGCAGATTGAAGACTGTGATGCTGAAATATGTCTGGGAGGGTGGCCGTGCAAGGCTCCCGTTTTCGGTCCTGCGGCGCCCACGCTTGGAAGGTGGGGTTGGCTTTCCGGACATGCATTTATACTACAAGGCCGCCCAACTGAGGGTCATCGTAGAGTGGTCCCAACAGCTATCGGAAAAGCACTGGCTCCACATGGACCGGAGTGTTGCGGGACGCTCCATCTGGGATTTGGCCTGGAAGCCTAAAGCAGACCGGCCAAAAAATGCCTACATTAGCACTCCCACGAGCACGGTATTGAAGGTTTGGGACACGGTGAGCGGTGATGACCGATGGACCACATTCCCGTCCCCATTCACCCCGATTCATTTCAACCCGGCTTTTACCCCGGCCCTGGAGGACGGTCCCTTTGACGCTTGGAGGGAGGGTGGCTGTCGATCCCTCACCCATTTATTCCATGGCGTCGAACCCCTCACTTTCCACAACTGCATGAGGGACTACGGCGTCCTTCCGACAGAACGCTACAGACATCTCCAACTCCTACATTGGGCGACGTCACCTGCCGTAGTGGACGCGGCTACCAGACCCTTGTCGAAATTTGAATCCTTCATTCTTCACACCTCCACCATGAAGGGAACGATTTCTTTCCTGTACAAACTGCTGTTAGACTCTACCGTGGCACCGCGACCGCGCTATCAGGACCACTGGGAAGCCACACTGGGGAGGGACATCTCTACTACTGAATGGCAGGCCTTGTGGAGAGATGTGACATCACATAATCACTCTACTGACCTCAGAGAAGCACATATGAAACTCGTCTTTGATTGGTACCTGTATCCCTCTAAATTACACCGTATATTTCCTACTGCTTCAGATAGGTGTTGGCGGGGTTGTGGGATGTTAGGAAACTTTAGCCATATATGGTGGGATTGTCCCGCCGTCAAGCCATTCTGGGCTGAGATTCTCTCCCACGTAAAGGATATCCTGGGTTACCCGATCCCGGCCACCATGGCCTTTGTTCTACTAGGGCTTAGGGACCCGCTGCTTGAACATCAGACTAGAGCGGATAAGCGTGTTATGTGGCTATGTTTGGGTGCGGCCAAGATGACTCTGGCGGCTGCGTGGAAGTCCCCGTCTGCCCCTGCTCTTTCCTTGTGGCATGCCCGATTGTGGCGTCTGTTGAGCATGGAACGCCTCTCTGATATCTTCCTGGGGAATTTTAAAAATTTTACGTATAATTGGGGCTCGCTTGTAAGATTTTTGTCCCGAGGCTTACCTTCGGCCGTATGTCCGTCGACACTGCGGTCTCTTCATCTTTTCCAACTCTGAGTACGAGAATGTTTGCATAGCACTGTGTGATTGTTGGTCGCCGCCGCCGGGGGGAGGGTGATGTTGGGGAGGGTTGAGGGTGGAGGGATAGTTGGGGTAATCATCCTGTGTTCTTCCTTTCTTTCTTCTCTCTTTCGCTACGACTGGCTATGACTAGGGAGGGTTGCTGGACACTGGGCGAACTTGGGATGTTCCTTTGATCTACGGATACCTGTTCTGGACTAGATGCTGCACTGGGTGGATACTCCCCCGCTGCTTATCGGACTATTGTTGGCTACCTGTGAACTGCAGAGCCCTGTCGCCCCTCTTTTTTTTGCATGCACCCTCCCTATTTCTGCGCCCCCTGTGTGGGGTTGTGTGGCGGCATGTCGCCTGTCTTTCTCCTTTTTTCTGATTCCCCTCTTACTGTTCCCACCCCCTTTCCGTTTCAACTGATATTCTGCAAAATAAAAATTTTACAAAAAAAATGGATACGTTTCAAAAAAAATGACACAATGTAAATTGAATGTTATCATAACAAGTTTCCGTAAATTTCCTTTCTTCTGAGATCGCAGCAACGTACGACGGGTAAGCCAGTGCTATTATAAAATGGCTCATGATAATAGCAATCAAATTCCAGTTTATATAAACATAGTTAAATAGCAGCATATAAAGGATTTTATATTTATTAAAATATTTAAAAACCTTTTATCATGCAAGCGAGCAGCATTTTTAATGTCTATGTTAATCTACCAGCCTTTTGCTGGTATATTCATGTTGAAGTGGAGAATTGCAACCAAATGGGCCTATGGATATCTAACCACTTACATCCGTTTGACCTTATGCAAATTGCAAATGGTAGTATGTTAAAAAATTATGAATAAAGTGCAAACCATGTGTAAAAAATAGCAATTCAAAATGACATTACATAACAAAGATTAAAAACAGTATCAGGGAGATATGAGGCAGCTAGGTGTAGGTGTAGGTATGTAGGGAGAGGTGTGGTGCCGCGGCCAGGGCGATTGACGCTGGAATCTGGGGATCAGGGTTCGATCCCCGGCTCCGGCGGCAGGTTAGCCCAGCACCATGCGACTCTGGGCAATAGCTTGCTTAATCTTCCCGACGGCCCCCAGCGCCTAGAGACCCTAACGGGTGATTGTGCGCTATACAAATGTGGATTATTATTATTATTATTATTATTATTTTGGTCCTGATGGCCTAATGGAGATAGGTGTAAAAATCTTCACTTGTTTTCAATCCGTTCGGTGCCTTACAGTCCATGAGAATTATGTGCCTGGTCTCCAGTTTTCGTAGCTGAGACTCCCGGCCCTCACCCCTTCTCTGTGGTGGGACTGTGCCTATCACATAGTATTTTAGACCTGCTGTATTCCTGTCGTGCAATTCCTCAAAATGTCTTGCTATCGGGTACACGGTATCACCGCTGGAAATGGCCCGTATGTGCTGGAGTATCCTCTTGTGGACCTAAAGCTTAGGGCTACCCACATAGCGCAGGCCACAAGGACACTCCTGCACATATACCGTGTACTCCGTTTTGCAGGTCACCTTACTCTGTATGATAGTGGGTTTGTTACTCAGGGGAGTCAAGTAGTCCGTCTTGCTTATCCCAAACCTGCAGGCTTTACAAACAGAGCATTTAAGGAACCCCTTGCTGCTGTTGAGCCATGAACTATTCATCCTAACCTCTGGGCTACTAGAAACTAGATGGTTGCTCATTGATTTAGCCTTCTTGTATGTGATGCTAGGAGAATGGGGCATTTGTTGTCCCAAAACAGGATCACTGGCTATCAGGGCCCAATTGCTATTCACAATTTTACGAATACTTTTGTGTTGACTACTGTAGGTTAAGATTAGTCGGGTTTCATTTTGCTCTGTTTCTTTCTTTTCCAATGTACTTACCAATGCCCTCGTTCTACCAGGTTCATTACCTTTCCCTATTGCCTTGTCCACCAGTTCAGGTAGATAGCCCCTTCTCAGCAATCTATCCCTACACTCATTCTGAGCTTCAGCACAATCCTGATCAGTGCTACAGATCCTTCTAATGCGGAGCATCTCTCCATACGGGAGGCTTCTGATCAAGTGTGCGGGATGGTGGCTGGAGGCATGCAGTATGGCATTGACAGCTGTTGGTTTACGGTACATTTTAGTTCTTAATTCATCATCCTGAATAAAAATCTCAATATCAAGGAAACATATCGCATTGTTACTGATCTCACTTATAAACTTCAAATTCAAATCATTATTGTTCAAATTGTCAATGAACTGCAAGGCATCACTCTTGGTTCCTTTCCATATGATCAGAAGGTCATCTATAAACCTGAACCATTTCACAACATTGTTGGACATAATGTCAGGGAAAGTAGGTATGAGGACCTGTTCCTCCCAGTATCCCATGTGCAGACAGGCATAGGTAGGGGAGAAACAGGCCCCCATAGCCATACCCCTGACCTGCTGGGACACCTGGTTGGAAAATAAGAAAAAGTTGTTTTCTAAACACATTATTATCATAGACAATAATATCTTGTTGTGTTCATGAAAGTTGATCAATCTCGTATTGAGATAATACTCAATTGCTCTAAGTCCATCCCGATGGTGGAAACTTGTGTATAGGGAAGATACAGCTGATGAGATTAGAAGATAATCTGTTTGCCATTGTATTCCCTGCAGTTTCTGTAATAAATCTCCAGTATCCAAAATGAACGAAGAGAGTCCCTTGACATGCTCCTGGAGAAAAAAGTCTACATATTTGCTGGTGTTCTCCATGATGGAATTACAGGCCAAGGTATTGGGCCGTCCAGGTGGTTTCACAATGTCTTTCTGAATTTTAGGGATGAAATACACAATGGGCATCACAGGATGTTTGCTTTTCAAGACTTTGCATTCATCCATGGAGATAAGGCTCATACTTCTCCATGCCATCAAGTTGGTATAAAGTAAATTCCATGCCACCTTAGCATCTGCCAATGTAGATCTCTTATAGCAGTTTCTGTCATTTAGTTGACTCAGGGGGGAAACAACCGTTACATCGCAACTTTTACAACGCACTTCTATTACAACGCAACTTTTCCACGCTGGATCCATTACATCGCATGCCTTTACAACGCATGACATTACATAGCAGATGCTATTACAACGCATGCCATTACAACGTAAGTATAGGTAAGTATATAATTTTATTTTATATTTTATTTAACATTATTTAATTATTTTATTTAATATTAAAAATAAATAAATATATTAATTTATGTTTTTTTATATTGGGTTTGGGTTTTGGGGTACAGGGGTATTTTTAGGTTTCAGGGTTGGGTTTGGGTTTTGGGGTACAGGGGTATTTTTAGGTTTCAGGGTTGGGTTTGGGTTTTGGGGTACAGGGGTATTTTTAGGTTTCAGGGTTGGGTTTGGGTTTTGGGGTACAGGGGTATTTTTAGGTTTCAGGGTTGGGTTTGGGTTTTGGGGTACAAGGGTATTTTTAGGTTTCAGGGTTGGGTTTGGGTTTTGGGGTACAGGGGTATTTCTAGGTTTCAGGGTTGGGTTTGGGTTTTGGGGTACAGGGGTATTTTTAGGTTTCAGGGTTGGGTTTGGGTTTTGGGGTACAGGGGTATTTTTAGGTTTCAGGGTTGGGTTTGGGTTTTGGGGTACAGGGGTAGTTTTAGGTTTCAAGGTTGGGTTTGGGTTTTGGGGTCCAGGGGTATTTTTAGGTTTCAGGGTTGGGTTTGGGTTTTGGGGTACAGGGGTATTTTTAGGTTTCAGGGTTGGGTTTGGGTTTTGGGGTACAGGGGTATTTTTAGGTTTCAGGGTTGGGTTTGGGTTTTGGGGTACAGGGGTATTTTTAGGCTTCAGGGTTGGGTTTGGGTTTTGGGTTTGGGTTTTGGGGTACAGGGGTATTTTTAGGTTTCAGGGTTGGGTTTGGGTTTTGGGGTACAAGGGTATTTTTAGGTTTCAGGGTTGGGTTTGGGTTTTGGGGTACAGGGGTATTTTTAGGTTTCAGGGTTGGGTTTGGGTTTTGGGGTACGGGTTTTTTTTGGGTTTAGTTTTAAAATACAATCTTTTATTTTAATTAAAAAAATTTTTTTAATAATTTTATTATTTATTAAAAATAGTTCTTTATTATTAAAAGTTCTTTTAAAAATAAACTGAAAGTATTATATGTACTAAATAATTATTTAAAAAGAATTTAATTTATTTAATTAATTAAATTTAGATTACTTACATTTAAAAAAAATAATATACATACCTATACTTACATTGTAATGGCATGCGTTGTAATAGCATCTGCTATGTAATGTCATGCGTTATAAAGGCATGCGATGTAATGGATCCTGCGTTGTAAAAAATGCGTTGTAACGGAGTGCGTTGTAATATTTCGCGTTGTAACGTCATACATCCGACTCAGGGCCTCCTCCATATACATTTCTCTCGGCCAGAGTACAACATTCCCGCCTTTGTCAGACTGGCGAATGACCACATTGATGTTCTTTTGTAATTTATTAACCAACAGGTGATATGCAAAATCACAGTATTGGCGTCTTTTGTGGTCCTTGACCCCCTTCAGGTGTTACTGCCCGAGATCTTGAGCAACCTTCTCGTGGAAAATGTCAATGTTATCTTTCAACATTAAAGGACAGAATGTAGATTTGGATTTAAATATTGTGGGTGCTGTCCCCACCCTTGTTCCTTGGTTCAGTTTAGATGGCGCCTGCGTATTCTCAGCCTGCATTTGTAATAAATCTTTGAACAACTCTGCATCACCAGCAGTAAGAAGCGGGGGACTTAAAGTCAGTGGTATGGGTGGTACCTTTGGTTCAGACCTGTGCAATGTGTGATATTTGCGAAGCTTGAGTTTGCGGACACACTTATAAATATCAAAACAGGTCTCAGGATAGTCAAAATTGCTCCTAGCGCTATATGAGAGACCTAAAGCCAAAATGTTGTATTCTTTTTGAGAAAGTGTTAAGTTAGTGAGTTTGACAACAGTCTGTGAGTCATTTACCAATGTATAATCACTTACTTGCGCTTCCATTTTTTGCGCGGCTTTCTGTATGTTGGCTTTGTATTCGCGTTGTCGTTGTTTGTGACAGCTCCGCCTGGCGCTGCGTTTCCTGTTTGCACTTTGCTTGTATTGGCATTTTTGACACCAGAGTGAAGAGGCTGCCTCCGATCCTGACGCATGCAGTCCAATTCCTGCGCCAGGGTGAATTTCCGAAACCCCAAGAGTTGCGCCCTCTGCTGATCATTATCTGACTCGCTGTCCACATTTAAGCTCAGGTTTGATACAGATGAAACCTCCGGAGGGTCTCAGTGCCCCAGTTGTTCTACAGTAGGTATCTCCGGTGTCATTTAGGTTTTTGCCTTAACACTATCATATTTTTTATCAAATGTAAAGATTTGCCCAGGCTCATAATCCAACCGGTCACGTTGAAATTTATAGGTCTTTCTTTTTTTGATAATTTCTTCCTCATGCTGTAGTCACAATATCATCTCCACACGATATTTGAGAACCAAAGGATTACTCGGCAGTTTGTCAATTTCCTCATTCAGTGCATCTATTTGACTCTGCAATTTGACCCGGTCACTCTTGGCATATTTTACTTGAATTTCTACTAGACGCCGAGAGGACTCCAGGTTGCATTCTGCTCATTCTGAAAGGATGCAGGGGTCCGGGTCCTGGTATGATGGTGCAACCATTATGCGTAAGCCCCGCGGTATTCCCCCTACTTCCAGATATCTCGTTAGCAAGCGGTGCTTCCAGCACTTCGCCTGCTCTGATTTGCTGGCTTTTTCAAGTGCCTTAAAAAGTTCCTTTAATTTAGACTGAGACCCCTGTGGACTGCCCGGTGTCCGTCTCGGTACAATTTCCCCAGCCGGGGAAACTGTAAACATACCAGTCGCTGCCTCCTACCGACTCCTCAACATGTCTGCGGACATGGCGTCTTTCAATGGGCTTCTGTTGATGTAAAGTTCTGATTCCAGCCGAAAATCAACATTTTGGCCCAAATCGCACACACTCCTCAACGGGGCTCTCAGCGGGGCTCCTACCACATAGAGCAGTTAGGGCAGAGCATAGGTCCTCCGGCCAGACGACCTCCGACCCAACACCGCCACGCCACTCCCCCGCAGCTTGTAGCACTTCCGCTGCCCCGGTACAACCACGGCTGCTCCTCCTCGGAGAATGAAGGATTCTGAAAACAGAATCGCTGCTTCTTGCCACACGGCCCTATATATATATATATATAGTAAAACATTATGAAAAGGGGGTCAGGGTATTCCTACTATGCCCCCTTTTCTTGATTGTTTATAAACCGAGTCCCAAGATGGCTGCCAACACTCTTCCTGGTTGAAGTGTTGGCAGCCAATCAACTTTTAGTGGGATCCACGATTCCACTGCTAGGTCTTGCGTCCCTAGATATCCATATTTTTTAAAGTAAAAAATCTCAAAAACTACTCAAGGGATTTACACCAAACCACAAAAAGCATGCTTTCTGAACCAAATCTGGAGTTATTCTGTTCAGAAGATCGGGCTGTAGTTGTGTTAAAAATCCCTATGGGAAAATGCACGTGTAAAATGTGTTTTGGGACCCCTTTTTTTCTCGGCACACGCTTGACAGAAAGCAAATAACCCCACTGAGCAGGCAGCTTTCTCCCTGTTCTAGAAGGACATTCTACTTTTTTGCAAATCATGTCTGCCACGCATTGCAATGCAGATACAACAGGGAAAATAGGGCAGAACAACCGCCACTGTAACCTGTTGGACTATTGGCAGATGAGCCTCCCGTTTAGAAGTTCAAACTTGAAAAGCAAGCAGATTTCCACTGTTGTAAACTTCCCCCAGTTATAACAGAGTAGATGTATTACAACTTTGATGAGGCTAACTCTATTTCTGAATATGACCTTAAGCCTTCAGTCTGTTGTGCACAGGTATCTTAGGTGATATCTGGGGTGACGGGTGGTTTGTTCCCGCTAGGCCAACTTAGATACTTGCTCGACTTAGGGCACATTACCAAAAAAAACCAAAGGTCTACTGCGATTTCAGAATTTGGCACTTATTTTGGCTAAATGCTGCATCACCATGGCCTGGAAGTTGGCCACAGAACCCCGGCTGAAATGCTGGCAAACAGACATGCTTTGCTGGGCACACGCCGAGCTAATGGTAAGCAAACGATTGCGTATGAGACGTGAAGGACCAAATTCATTTGAATGCTGGACCGCTTACATAGACAATCTTGAGTCAGTGACGGATAAATATCCCTTTTGATTGGCTGCTTTTACACCATGGAAGGTAACACACAAGGGAGTCCCATTCATTTAGACATTGCCGCCATGCTCTTCCATCTAACTGGTTTGAGTGATGAACCCATTTTCACTGTCTTGCCTGACGGTATGCTAGGACTGAAATCGGTAACTGTTGAGAGGCGCTGCTATGAGTCTTTGAACATTTACCAAGATCATTACAAGCTTGAACTCTGCACTCTACATGGACACACACACACACATATGGGTGAGGGAGGAGGTGGGAAGTTGTATATATTGTTAAGACTGACTGTTCAGATTAACCTTCAATAGAGTATGAACTGACTGCTAACATATTCGAGGTATTGACCTGTGATGGTAGACAATATACTCAAGACCCACTAATTGCACATATTTTGTTCTTTAATGAGGCGGGCTTTTTGCCACTCTCGAATGTGGGAGTCAACTGGGTGAGGGGGGACATTCTACAAGGTAACTATACCTGGTGGCTGACTGGTCACATATGACGCTACTGATCATGGCTGCCTTACTTTCCCACAATGGGTGATTTATGTATGCTATCAATGTTCTTCATGTCAAATGCATCAACGTGAAGAAAATGCAATAAATATATAAAGGTTTTAACGTCTTCAGTCTATGGGCAAGAGGAGATGGTCTATTATGTGCCATTACTAAGCTTCTTCAATCTCAAATGTTTTCGACAAGAGGTCTATAAAGTCTCAGCAAAGTAGGTAAATACCTCTGCGCCTTAGGAGTGTGTGCCTGGTATGCTCTAAATATTCATATCTGAGCGATCACAGGTTACTCAAAATGAAGATTAAGTATTAACATATTTCAATGTCAAGGTCTCCTTCTCATTCAAATAGTCAGCTAGCACGGCAGTGCCTAGAGAAATCGTGTAGTAGTGTGCTCTAGATAAATATTTCCTTCACTCATTCATCATGCAAATATTCTGTTGGATTACACACATAGGAAACACCAGTACAGTACCATTTGTTGTCCATACACACACCTATGTTGCGTAATTGGACCACTGCAGCAATATGCTTAATGTGGTGCAAAGGTTATCCAAGCACCAGGAGTTAAATAAGGTATAACTGCAATAGCACGTGGAGCATTCCGCTATGAATGTAATGCTAAGAATAGAAACAGCATTAATTTACCGTGCAGCCATAAACGCAGATTTGACAAGAGTGAATCAATCGCTCTTATCCAATCCGGTAACCATGACAACAGAGTGCCAAATGGATGCGCAGTGAAAGTGTAAGAAAGTGAATCCCATGTATTCTTGTAGAGGTGATGAATCTTTATAGTGGAAATAAGGACTTCTCCAACAGACGCTGTAAAAAGAACAATCCAGTAAGTAAAAGACAATAGCATGGCATTTATTTTGCAGAAAACGGTCTAGTAATACCCAATGTTCTAGTAATGCATCATTTAAAAGTGTGACTAATACAGTTACATTAGACCATTCATTATTAATTAAATGAAGGAAATCACCATACAGCCTTCCAGTTAGAAGAGGTCAGAGTAATTAACATTGCAAAAGCTAATAAGGTCAAATGAAAGTTGCATCTCTATGCCGCCTGCCTACAATATGAACTCAAGCATCATGACACAGGTATTAACACACAACTGGGCCCATATGTACTAATGTTTCCAGAAACGCAGGGCAGCAAGCAAAGTTGCTGTGCTGTAGAAAATGGAGAGAGCGGACATGTGCCACATCTCTTAAGGTATGGCATGCATCTGCTCTCTCCCAGCACTGTGTGTTGCCTGACAACAAAGCAGGCACCCTGCAGGCATACCGCGAGGGTGCCTGCGTTATAGGCAAGATTGTTTTTCAGCAGGAAATTATACTTTTCTGCACAAAAAGAAATATGAAAAGGCATTTTCCTCCTTCTGAATTTGGTGCAAAATGGATAACGCATAGAAAGAGGAAATAGTGAAAAGAAAAAGAGATTTTTCTCGTTGTTCCACCATCTTCTGGGAGGCGTACCAATCTGATGCAATCCTAAATTTAACAAACCTTTGTAAAACTGGAATTGCCTCAAATCCATGGAAGAGGCAAAGGAATGCCATGTTCCACCGATGGAAAGCCTATTATCTGAAAATGTGATGTAACGCAGTGCAAGCTGCTGCATTACTTTTTTTTCAAAAGTCGTGCAAGGTGGCGCAAATTGCTTCTTGTGTTGCTTTATAACTCTGAAAGAAGGATATGAACAGCCTTGCGTCACTTAGCATGAGGCAAGGGCAACATAACTCCTTTATACATCTGCCCTTATTTTCAGACATTCAGACATTTACCGAGCACTGTAAGGCAAGAATCCAATGAGGTGAAAGTGTCTGTTAGTCACCCTATTAACTATTCAAGTGTTGAAAGAACAATAGTAGGAAAGTTAATTGTTCCTTCTGTCATCTCTTTGTATCTTCATTAACATAAAATAATGCCAGGATGTAATTATCTAAGTCACGATTCACAAATGTTCCTTGAGAAAATGCAGAAACATCTAGCTGTTGTATTGATTCTAAGTTTGAGGTACATTTCTAACTTTTATGAATTCACAAGTCGGTAAAATTAATGAATCTCTAGGACAAGACATACTAAGCCTTTTTGCATCCACAACCCCTATAATTTTCACAACCAGAGGATTGTGATTGCAAAACAGTCATTTTGAATGCACAACATCCATTTTATAGTTTGGAAAAAGTGTTTCCAACTTGTAAAATGGGTTCTGTGACCCATACCAAATCGCATTTTGGAAGGAGGTGAAAATGGCGTTCCTTCAAAATTGCTATTCAGTATTACATTTATCAATGGTTTGGAACTGCAATTTCTATTGCAAACAATTGACCAGTTACTGAATCCTCAAAGGAGGTGGTGACTGATTTGCAAAGGGGCAGGTTCTCCCTTGATTCCCCTTCCCCTTTGGGATTGATGTGGCGTACTGACGAAGACTAGCCAGCTGCCCGAGGACTACGGCTGCTCCCCCCAAAGTGTATCAAAAAGGTAAACCTTTTTTAAAAATCATCACTGGGCCCTTTAAGAAACAAAGACTGTTTTTTTTTTTTTAAAAACGTTTCTGTTTTAGAAAGGAATCACAGGAATGGTGTTGTGCTGCCCCTTGCAAACCATCACAGGTATCACAGAAAATTGTAAAAAAAGATAAACCCTCAAAGTCACTAAAGTAACCGGAGCTCAACCCTCTGATCAGGGGCGTAACACAGGCCCCGCAACTCACGCGATGTGGGGGGGGGGGGCACGCGCTCCAGGGGCCTCCCTCACTCTTAGCTGAGCCAGCAAGTCTAAATGGTGCGCACACCTCAATAAACTGCATCTTCTTCATTAATGAAGGAGCGTACGCCTGGGCCCCGACCTCTTCATTAATCATCACTGGTGTGGTGCAGCAGGTCCCTGGCCCGGGCCTCGCCGCCTGGGCCAGCAGTGCCTCTGGGCTCAGGTTTTGTGCGTAGTTGTCTCTACGTCTGCAGCTGCGTGCGCAGTCTTCAAGGCATAGAGGGTGGGGCTGCTGGCCAATGTCCTGCGCATTGCAATTAAAAGTGAGCCAGACCAGTGAGGTGAGAGGCATCCCAGGACCCAGCCACGCCAGAGACTGTTGAGAAGGATCATCTTTCACCGTGGGGCCGCTGGGCATTATTTAATTATTACTAGCCCCAGGGCCCCCTGCCTGGCTTGGCTATTATATTCAACTTTGGTGCACGAAAAAATATTATCGAGGTGAGAAAAAGTTTAGATAAAGTTTGGAAAAAGTGAATTGTTCCATGGTTATGAAAGTTGTTTAGGATGCCATTGCCAGATAACTCTGCTACAGTTAAGCAAGTTTAACACGCACACTCTCACCCACTCCCGTCTCACACTCACACCCCCTCACACTGACTGACACCTCACCTACTAAGTATAGTAGTGAGGATGCTTTGTTGAAATGCAGTGGCGGCTGGTGACATTTGAAAGTGGCGGGGCGTAGCGCGCGCGTGTGATACCCTTTTGAGAAAGAACCCACAAGGTACCCTATATTACATTCATGAATGTAACAAGACGTACATCCAGGCTTTCTTCTGTAGACATTTTAATCTTTAAAAATGTCTTAAACTTGCTCTCTAGACTCGAGCGTTTACATATGTATACATTATTATTGTGAAGCCACTTTGTCTAATTACAATGTGCACTGCATTTTTGCAGACAATTTTGTCATTTTAGCTACAAGGAGGATTTTTTACATCTCAACCTCCGTGTCATTGCCCCAAAAGAATTTGGTCATAAAACTGGCTGTCATGGCCCAGGGTGAATAACGTGCACGTAACATTTGTTCATAGTATTTAAACCCTGTATTTAGCAAGAGCACGGTTTTAGCTTCACCGGCCCTGCCAGCAGCACAGCGGTATGTCTCCCATTTGGCTGCAGCGAGACCTCCCTGCATGTCATGATTTTAATTTTTAGGGAAGTGATTTATTTCCATGTCGTGTCACTCGCGCAATTACCAGCCTCTTCTTTTTCAAGCGCAATGGTTAAAATCTGTAGACTTCCTCCTTGTAACATTAAGGACGGTCTCGCAGTGTGTGTTTGTAAAGTATGGCAAGAGTTTTTTTTAACAAACTTCAACCAAGATGTTTCCATACGTCTGGTTAACTTGTAGTAGTTGGCTATTTAAAAGCGTAATTGTTTGTTTGCCTGCCTTTTTTCCATAACAGTGCGGTTTGATCTGTCACGTAGACTGATGTTATCTTTAACCATTTACTCGTCCCTAAGCCTCATATTATTTCTGGCCTACCAAGATAAGCGCTCATACTGCTAAGTTGCAGTCACGGCTCGCTCACAGTGGGGGCCAGGGGGTGGGGATAAATAAAATAAAAAACTTACCTTGTCTTCGCTTGACCGGGTCCGCACCATCTCTGCTCTGGGGTCCCGTTGGCGCCTAGACTGATGGCTGCCAACTTGCCGAGACACAGTAGTAGCCAATCCTGATGCTGCTCTCTTTAGAGGAGAGCTGCTCTCTAAAGAGAGTAGCATCAGGATTGGGCTGAGCCTTGAAAAAACGTCGTTCTTTTTTTCAGCACTGGGGTACGTTGCATTAGGCAGGCAAACCCTTAATCTGTGTTTTTTTTTAAAACCACATAGTTTGCTAGTTGGAGAAGCCCTGCCGGGCAAACACCACATGCGCAGTGAGTGCGCACTGTGCCGGCACAGAGTCAGTCCAGCGCCACCCAGTGTCAGACAGTGCATACTGTCCATGTCCATGACATACACCACGGCCGCAGGGCAATAATTATCGGGCAATTTATTCGAGCGGCGCGTTAATTTATAAAACTTTTACTAACGCGCCGCTCGAATAAATTGCCTGATAAATATAGGTGGGGCAACCCCAAACGCCCTAATGGTAAAACCGCCACTGTTGAAATGCCCTGAATTACTTACTTCCACACAAGGCACGACCCAACTTCCTTATGGTTGTCCATGCTGTAAATCTCTTTTCGGCCACAAGGCTGTACCCCCCTCCAAATCCCCCCCCCCCGCCCAACCCCCGCCTCAACAAACAACTCAACTCCAACAGGTTTATTTATTTCACCAGCGCTCTGCCAAACTTTGATTAATAATGCAAGTAATGTATTGCATATCGTTATCTGCCAGTGTCTTCTATAACGTGCTGTTGGAGGCTGGTTACCTCGCCTTTGGGTTTTCATTTCAAGGCGGCCTTGCACAGACTGGAGTAGATGGAAGCGCGCATAAGGTTGTGAAACCCTAATCCTGCAGCCGTGCGGCGCGCACAGCGGAATATTTAGGGGCAGGTTTACAAGCCCCTTGCGCCACTTTTGCGTCACTTTTCCCATGTTAAAAGTGGCGCAAGGGGCTTGTAAATCTGCCCCTAACTTTTATGTCCACTGAGTGTGGGTCTGAGTTTGAACGTCGAGTGATTTGCCCTGCAGCTATCTGAAGCAAATCAAAGCTTAGAGATCACCTATACCAAAATGATAACCCTTGCGTTCAGTTATCCCTACAAACCTACGCCTTTATTAAATGTATTAGAGCCCCCTCTTTGCAGGTTTTTGCATATACAAAGGTTTGTCAGTGATTTTATTGCTCACTCATGGAATATGCCTGCAGCCTTGGATTGTTTCCATACTGGTTAATTTCTTGTAATAAACACAGGGGGAGATTTAAAGTTGCAGAGAATGTAGTTCTTTAAAACCTCAATCTCCGGTGTAATATTACGTTTTTGTCAAGATTAAGGCCCTAGGACGAATATTGTGTGTTGTGATAAGTTAAAAGTATATTAGCCTCACTTTTGATATTAGGAAGCATTGTCAGCTATATTTGCATCTTTTTAAACTTTTTATAGTGATGAACTGCTTTTACAACTGATTTAATATTTTATTAATTTTATAGCTTGGATTGAGTGTTGCAAAGGTTTTTATTAACTGCAAAATAAATTAAATGTGAACATTATGTCTTGACGCAGTGACCAAAAGCACCACGAGGCAGAACACATTGGAGTTTATCTGGGTCCATTTCTTCCATGAATGGAACACTTTGCAGGAAGTAGCTGGTTCATTGCAGAGAAAAGGCATCAGGTTGGGCCACACATTGATGAAAAAGGGTCAGGCAGATCAGGTCGATTACCCCTTCTCAAGGTTTGCCCGGCGTTAGCCGCCTCTCACCCAACTCTCGGTTACCAAATAAAGAGGCAGGCGCTGGAGACTGGAAGGCAGGAAACAGAAGTTTTATTCCGACGGAGCAGAACACGTCAAATCAGACAACAGGGTATCTTCTCGAGGTGCTCTAACCGCATCTCTGAGGTCTGGCCTCTTATACACAGGTTTATGGCTCTATTACATTTATGACATCCGTGGTATTGCTTTGAAGTTCACAAAGGCATCTTTGGAATCCCCGGTTCAGGCCCGTTCTCACACATATCTACAGTAGAGGTCCCCACCCAAATCACAGCATGATGGCTATCGCGCAGCTGGACATTCCGCTGGGAACAGGAATGTGGGCGATCGGTCGGATCTAGGGGGGTGAAGGCATTGATTAATCCCCGCTCCTTTGATGTGGGGCGAGGTCCTACTGTAGGGGGCAATAAACTGCATCTGCTGAGCTAATTGATGGCCTGGGGTCAGGCCGGACAATCGAGCAGGGAGGAAGAGGTTATCAAAAGGGCCTGTTCTATGAATGAGATGAAAGAGTGAGGGGGTTCAGCACGGGATGTGGCTCGGAGGCAGGGTCGCGCTGGAGGTGCGTTTATGACCCAAGCAGGAGAGACCGGGGGTTGTCGGGGATGCTTGCGAGGCTGGGGAGTGAGGGAGAGAGAGAGACGCTGGCTATCGGGAGTGGGCAGAGAGGCCATGGCAATCAAAATGGTTGCTGCTTACGCGCACGTATGGATCTGAAAAGGACAAGATGGCGCCGATAATGTTTACGCCAAAATCCAGATTTTAACAGTCCTCCCTTTTCAACATATCTAGCCAGCTTGTCAATTTATGTCTATCCCCATTTGATTACGTATTTCGATATCATACAAAGCGTTCATACGTTCAGTGTTGAAATTCGGAGTCTTAGGGCACATGCAGTTAGCGATGAGTGAGCACAAAGGTGGCAAGCATTGAATACCTAGGCAACACCCACACAGTACCACGACCGGTATCAATATAAATGTAAACAACCTCCATCCCCAGTCCTTCAAAGTACCCCAAAACCAGCTCCCAAGCGACCATCCTTCTTGCTCCTGGTGAACCTCTGAGGAAAGTCTGTGGAGGTGCTCGATAGCTTTGTAGACTGAGGGCGAGTTATCTGGCACGTAGGTGCAACAGCTGGATCCGATGATGCGGCATGCTCCTCCACGGTCAGCTAGAACCACATCTAGAACAAGGCGGTTCTGAAGAGCCACTAGGCGGACTGCCTGAAGCTCGGCCGTATTGTTAGTGAGGATGCCAGCCGTGATGTTCATGGTCGTTTCTACTGCCTGGGTCAGGTGTCGGATGGCGCGGCTGTTTGCCATTGGGCCCCACAGAGGAACAAGTCCCTTCACTGCATCCAGGAACTGTGCTCCGGTGGAGTCGGCTTGTTCAATGTCTCTTGCGCGCTTCTGCCGGTGATGGTTTGCTAGGGCCACGTACGTTGGAGGGAGAACAAAGGCGATGTAGCAAGTACCCCCCCAACTTTTTGGAAGCCAAGTGTAAGCTTTGGTGCCACAAACAAAGTACATATTCGGAGAAGCAACAAAGGAGGGGGGATCAATTGAGTCCAATGTTCTGGTGATGTGGCAGGAACTGCGACCCACCAGCTGCGTTCCCAGGCCTTCGAGGCACACGAGGCCCGTGACATTGATAACAGACAGAGCCACAGTCAGAGTGGCAGCAGTTCGTTTCCGTAGGTAGGAGAAGGTGGGTCTGGCTGGATTATGGAACACCTGCATTTCAACTTGTTCCTTGGCAGGGATGTCCATATGGAAGGAGGAACCAGAGGTCAAAGGACAAAAGGGAGCAGATGTCCTCCCGGTTTTGTTCAGCCAGAACCCATGGTAGAAGTGTGACACTGTTTGACCAGAAGTGGCGTTGTCCTTGTAGCTCTCTTGCAAGAGGATCAACCAAGCAAGGCAGGAGCCATGAACTGAGAAAGGGGAGGGGATGAAAGGGATGGAGTGTCCGGTGGCATGCGGGAGTAACCCGCAGATCCAGCAGTTTGTGGCGTTGGCGGCAAGGTTGTGTTGGTGCAACAGTTGCACGAAGGAATTGTTCCAGAACTCCTTACGCCTTTCTCGGAGCTGAGGCGAAAGGGAGATCAGGTGATGCTCTTTCATAGTGGTTGGCTGTGCAGTGGTCAGCAATATCTGATGAGCGGGTGCACTTTCTTCCACGATCCAGAAGGAAGTCATGAGGAGGAGGCAAAAGAGGAGGAAAATGAAAAGGGCAATTGTCTTTGATTTGTGCATACTGTCAGTCTTTGGGTTCCTATAGTGGGTATTTCCGGTTGCTCCCGTCATTTTCTTATCTGGCGCTTCCATCATCTTCTTATCTGGCGCTTCCATCATCTTCGAGGTGCTCGGTAGTGGGCAGAACCGCAGACTTCGTTTAGCTTCTCTCCGGGTAACCCTTGGTTGTGTTTAGGCTACCGTTCAGAGATTCAACTTAGTCTGTGGTCTACTTAGCCGAAGCTCCCTCCTTTCGACGCAGGAAATACCCTTCCCTGGATGGCACAGTGGAATCTGAGAATTTTGCAAGTTCGAGTGCCTCGGTATCAGGATAACAGTTCAGTGATGGCCGGTCTTTGTTCAGGAGCTCTTCTTGGGTGCTGACGTTTTCTGTCATGGCCAGGGTCGAGGAGACCTTCTTACAGTGGTGTGCGTGCAGCCAGTGTCGTTTCCCCTCCACTCGAAGAGCCGTCCAGGTGGTGATCAGTACTTGCCAGGGGCCCGTCCACCGGGGTTTCAGACTCTTTGCCCGTTGTAAATTTCGGATCAGCACATAATCCCCCGGTTGGATATCGTGACCCGGACCCCTGGAAGCATCGGGGATGGCCTGCTGCACCTGCTGATGAATGACAGACAACGTTTTAGTCAATTTGCACAAGTAATCAGACAGTAGGACATCCGGGACGTCGTGAATGGAGGTCGGTTTAGGGGCAGTCCAGAGGTTCATCGGTCGCCCAAATACAACCTCGTAGGGGGTCAAATGGTGCTTAGTGGGAGTGAGCGCATCGATAGTAATGCCAGTGGGAGGGCATCTGGCCATTTAAGTCCTGTGGTGGCCACTATCTTCGACAGTTTTAGTTTCAGTGTGGCGTTGTGTCGCTCAACTAAGCCAGCAGATTGGGGGTGAAAGACTGCATGAAACCTTTGTTTTACACCCAACCCTTTCAAG
The DNA here is from genome assembly GCF_964261635.1 of Lissotriton helveticus. Taxonomy (NCBI): domain Eukaryota; kingdom Metazoa; phylum Chordata; class Amphibia; order Caudata; family Salamandridae; genus Lissotriton; species Lissotriton helveticus. The sequence goes on from NC_136059.1 coordinate 888,650,679, forward strand.
ATTAGTTGGATAACTTCAGCTATGAAGTGGGGGCCGTTGTCGCTCCATAGAATTCGACAAAGGCCGTAGCGAGGGAAAAACTCTTTCAGTAGTACCTTGGCAGTGGTCATGGCAGTGTTATCACGGGTTGGATAGGCTTCTACCCATTTGCTGAAGGCACACACAATGACTAATACATACTTCAGGCTTTGGCATCTTTCTAGTTGGATGTAGTCCATCTGGAGGACCTCAACGGGATGGTCGGGGACCCCAAACCCTCCCCGGGGTACCACAGTTCCTTTCCCAGGGTTGTGTTGCAGGCAGATAAGGCATTGCTGGACCAGGCGTCTGGCTGAGTCGGGAATTTTGTCGTTGTGCCAGACCCTGGAGATGAGTTCGATCATGGGGGCAGATCCTATGTGTGCGGGGGAGTGTGCCATAGTCAGTATGAGGATCAGGTACGAGTCAGGCAGCAACCATTTGTTTGTGTCTTTTGTCCGCCAGCAGCCTTCATCGTCTTTCAATCCCACCCGTGCCCATTCAGTTAATTCGGGTGGTGAGCTGGCCATCTGGATGTCCTTAATCGTTTCCCTAGCGTCAGTCCATTTTTCTGCTTGTGACCTGGTCACATACATGCGGGTCGTCGTCCTATTCTCAGCTGTGGTTCGGGCAGTGATGTCGGCTAGTGCGTTTCCCTGTCCTATGATGTCCGTCACCTTTCTGTGTGCTTGGCATTTGATTACGGCTAATCATTTGGGGAGGAGAACTGCTTCAATCAGGGCGAAGACTAGATCTCCGTGGAGGATGGGCGTGCCGTGGGACGCCAGGAATCCCCTTTCTCTCCACAAGAGTCCAAAATGGTGAACCACTCCGAAGGCGTACTGGCTGTCCGTGTAAATGCTTGCCGTGGTCCCTGTCGCTATAATACATGCTCGTGTGAGGGCAATCAGTTCTGCCGCCTGTGCGGATCATTGTGTGATGCGGGCTGTCTCAATTACTGTTCGGGCTGTCGTTACTGCATAGGCAGCTGAGGTGGTGCCGTCGGAGAGTTTGATGCAAGAGCCGTCTACCCATAGCTCTCCGTCAGGGTCTGTGAAAGCGGTGTCTCGGAGGTCAACTCTACTCCTAGTCTGTTCGTCTGTGAGGGTCACACAGTCATGTATAGGGGGGACATTTGGGTCGTTTTCGGGCAGAGGCAACAAGGTGGCTGGGTTCAGTGTGGTGCATCTTTTCAGCGTGATGTGGGGTGCAAGCAGAGTCAATCAATCAATCAATCAATCAAGACATTTGTAGAGCGCACTACTTACCCGGAGGGTCTCAAGGCGCTTGGGGGAGGGGGGGGTCCTGCTACTGCTCGAACAGCCAGGTCTTGAGCTTCTTCCTGAAGGAGAGGTGGTCTTGGGTCAGGCGCAGGTCGGTCGGGAGGGAGTTCCAGGTCTTGGCGGCCAGGTAGGAGAAGGACCTTCCTCCTGTTGTCGCTCTTCGGACGCGGGGAACGGCGGCGAGGGTGTGACTGGCTGATCGGAGGTGGCGTTTGGGAGCGTAGAAGTTGATGCGGTTGTTGAGGTAGCTCGGGCCCTGATCGTGAAGGGCTTTGTGTGCGTGGGTGAGGAGACGGAAGGTGATTCTTTTGTTGACGGGGAGCCAATGGAGGTCTCTCAGATGTCCGGAGATGTGGCTGTGTCGTGGGATGTCGAGGATGAGTCTGGCTGAGGTGTTCTGGATCCGCTGGAGTCTCTTCTGGAGCTTGGCGGTGGGTCCGGCGTAGAGGGCGTTGCCGTAGTCCAGACGGCTGGTGACGAGGGCCTGGGTGACCGTCTTCCTGGTCTCGGTGGGGATCCACCGGAAGATCTTCCGTAGCATGCGCAGGATGTTGAAGCACGACGAGGAGACGGCGTTGACTTGTCTGGTCATGGAGAGGGAGGAGTCCAGGATGAAGCCCAGGTTGCGTGCGTGGTCTGTCGGTTTGGGTGCGGTGCCCAGGGCGGGGGGCCACCAGGAGTCGTCCCAGGCGGAGGGCGAGGAGCCCAGGATGAGGACTTCCGTCTTGTCTGAGTTCAGTTTCAGGCGGCTGGTCGTCATCCACTCGGCTACGTCTTTCATCCCTTCGTGGAGTCAGTTCGTATCCAGTCAGTCGGGCGCTAGTCAGGTGTTGCGTCTTAGTCTGGTTCAGGAGGGTGTCAACAGCATGGGGCACTAATACCGTGAGGGAATTCGATAGTACGATCCCCTCACTTTGTCGGATAGAGACAGCGGCGGCAGCTACGGCTAGAAGGCAGGCAGGCAAGGCTCTCGCTACGGGGTCAAGGGTGGCAGAGAAATAGGCACATGGTCGTTGCTTGGGGCCAATAGTTAGAGTCAGGACAGACAAAGCGCACCCCTCCCTTTCGTGAGTGTAGAGAGAGAAGGGCTTGGTGTAATCGGGGGTTCCTAGGACTGGTGCAGAACAAAGGGCGTCTCGAAGTTCTTTGAAGGAAGATTGGCATTCGGGGGTCCAAGGGAGTGGGAAGGGGACATCTTTGGCTAGTAGGGAAAGTAGTGGCTTTACAATGAGGCTGAAATTTGGCAACCACTGCCGGCAGAAGGAGGTGAGGCCTACCAGGGAACGGACTTGTTTCTGGGGATTTGGGACAGGGGTTTCTAGAATGGCCTGAATTCGATCGGGTGTAAGCTTTCTCCCGTCTTTGGACAAGAGGTGGCCTAGGTAGGTGACCTGGGGTTGGCAGAATTGCAACTTCTTCTTGGAGACCTTGTGGCCATTTTCCGCAAGGAAGTGCAAGAGTTGGATGGTGGCTGTGACTGCAAGTGGAGTGGTGTCGGCCGCCAAAAGGATGTCATCGACGTACTGTATCAACACCACTCCCTCCGGTAGCTGAACGGCATCCAGCGGTCTCTTGAGGGCCTGGCTATAGATGCTGGGACTTTCTGTGTAACCTTGGGGAGCTCTACAAAATCTATATGAGCGGGATTTTAACGTGAAGCCGAAAAGGTAGCGGCTGTCTGGGTGGATGGGGATGGAGAAGAAAGCGTTCTTGAGGTCTATTACAGTGAAGGTGGTGGCGGTGGAAGGAATCAGGGTCAGAATGGTGGCGATATCTGAGACTACGGGGTACTGAGGTACAACTACCTTGTTGACCTCTCGAAGGTCGATGATGAAGCGGTACGCTTTCTCATCTCCCTCGCCCTGCTTCTTCACAATGGGTAGGATAGGGCTGTTGCAAATATTGCTGACTACTTCCTCTACCACTCCTGCCTCTACCAGGGACTGGATTATCATTACCAATGCCTTCTCACCTTCGGGTGATATCCGATACTGTGGAAGTTTCGGGAGTATCGCATCTTGGCGAACAGTTATGTGCACGGGGTCGATCATCATTCGTCCTACATCAGCGTCAGTTTTAGCCCACAGATACAGAGGCAGAGAGTCAAGTAAGGATGCGTCAGCGTCAGAGATGGAGAACATGTGTCGTGCGGGATGAGGTCTGAGCAAAGTCGGGTTATCGTACAGAATGACTCGAACTCCGTCCTGTGAACACCTAATGGTAGCTCGGAAATGCTTCAGTAAGTCAAGTCCCATAATGGCATCGGGGGTGTTGGAGGAAAGCAGAAACGTCGTGTCAGTGGGGTTACTGTCCAAGTCGAAGGAGACCGGTGCGGATAAGGGGTTAGTGGAGGGCGTTCCATCAAAGCCTATTGATGTTATGCGTGAGCCAGACAAGGGTGCCCTTGGAATCAGTTGTTTAGATAACGCACTACGTGTCGCGCCAGTGTCTACCAGAAATGGAGACTTCGTACCTAGGACCTTAGCGGTGACGTAAGGACCTTGCTGGTCAACATAGAGCTCGACTGGATCCCTCCCTTGCCCTAGGCAGTCCTATGCGAAGTCGCGGGCATCGTCACAGTCAGTCTGCTGGCATTGGTTCTGTCGGGGGTGGTCAAAAGTGTTCGGTCTGCCTGATCTGTCATTTCTGGCGTCGTTTGTGTGCCCTCGTCCCTGTCCTTTATTTTTCAGCCTACCCGCTACGTCTTTTGCGTCCCTATTTTTGTACATTTCTAGCAGGACCGGGCACTGGGACTTCCAATGCCCATATCCTTTGCAAAACGCACACTGGTTCTCATCGAGGTCTGTTCGTGGAGCGCCGGGTGCGGGTGTGCGGTCTCTAGGGGGTGGATTTCTATGAGCGTTCGACTGGTAGTTTCCTCTATACTGTTCCCTTCCTGTCGTCACTCCTTGCAATTGAGCAATCATCACTCGTTCTTTCAAGTCCTTTTTCTTTTTCTCAGTCACCCTATCATTCTCGTTCTTTTGCCGTTCGTAGTATTGAGCCATCTGAAGGATAGCCGCGGGTTTGGAGGCAGCCCAACTACTTTCACTAGTCTGCAGTTTTTGCGAGACTTCTGGTGTCAGGCCTTTTACAAAGTTCTGGACGAACAAGTGATGTCCGGTCGCAGAGGTCATGTCCTGGCCACTGTAATCGGAGAACACCGTTTTGAACCGGGAGAAATATTCTGAGGCGTCTTCCTGTGGTTTCTGGCAGCAGGCCGTTACTACCGACCAGTCCACCTTCTTTTCTGGTACTATAGTTTTCAGTTTTAGTACTATTTTGTCTGGCAGGTCTAGAATCGATTTCAAGGGTTTCTGTCCGGGCTCTCGCTGTTTGTCTATGCCATCGAGTTGTGACCAGGTATGTCCGAACAGCTCAAGGTGGTCGACTTTCCGGATTTGCTTCCACACATCAGCTGGCAGACATAGCCCGAAAAACAAGTCGATGTCCGCTAGGGTCATAATCGTCGAACCCAAGGCGGTACCTAATTCTGTGTAGAAGGCAGTGGGGTTCTTTCGTAGATCGGGCAAGGACTTTCGGAAAGTCAGGATGTCTTGCCGATCCCAGGGTTGGTAGACCCAGTTGTACACTACCCTCCCTTTCGCATCTTGGTGGTTAATATCGTCGTGTGTTCCCTGTCCTCGTGAGGAGACCCAATAAGGTGCCGCTTCTCTTATTGGCATCATGGTGTCAGTTCTCTCGGTTTGAGGCTCAGTTGCTGCAGGGGTCGTGGTGTCGGCCTCTAATCTCTGTTCAGGGAGGTGGCGGAAGACTTCAAGCGTGCGCGAGAAGAGGTCCGTCACATCACCCTCGCCCTGTTCTCCAATGTCGACTTTTCTATACAGAGTCGTTAGGCTTTCAGGACCTTTGTTACGATACCGGTCTTCATAGGCGTTAAGGGTGTGATAACAGAAACGTGCAACAAAGTGTCGTTTGTGGTTATCAGCATATGTATTGCATATATCTGTCACGTAATCTTCTCTTTCTTTCCGTTCTACTAGCGTCTTTGCGATCTTATCAATCCCTGCTCGTTCATCCTTATTCAATCGATGGAGCCTAGCAGAGTCTTTCTTCTTAGTTTCGGGCTCATCTAATGTTGTTGCTTGCGCTGCGCTGAGTACAAGGGGCTCGGCCGGCGCGGAGGCCGTGAGGACCGAGGCTCTGGCACTGCTCTCATCTGTGCTAGGGGGTTGGGTGCGTTGCACTAGAGGTTGGGAAGGGGCGTATGGAGGGGGCATGTAGATGATCGGGGGACCTAGCAGTAGATCATCGTTTGTTCGCTGCTTCGAAGGTAGCTCAGGGTAAGGCGTAGAGGGTGTTCTAACGGGACATTAGCTTGATGTCTCGGATTCTTGCTTCAGTCTAGCTCCCTCTCTTTCCTTTATCTCTTCTTTCAACTTGCTAGCAGCTAAATGAGCTGCTTTTCGCAATTCTTTCTCTAGTCTGACTTCGTTTCTTTTCTTTCGTTGTTCCGTCTCCTTGCGCCACATGCCGAAACTATCAAGCATAGTGGGCGTTGTTTTATTGTTACAAAGGGCTGTTTCCAGCACGCTTATTTTTGCGTCATCGAAGGATCCTATCAGTGGCCACTGACTTTCCTGATCCTTTTTAGTATATTTATGCCATAACTTACTATAAGCTACAGCGACTAGTCCATACTTTAAAAACATATCCTTATTAGGGGTGCCCTCCAGAGGAGCTGGATGATCCACCTTTAAGAAGCGGTCCGGGCTGAACCAACTACTGGACAATGGGGAGAAGATAGGCATGACGGGTTACAATGGGGACAAAAGTCTGCACTACCTATCCTTTCACTGCTTACAAAGACTAGACGGAATATCTTTATTCCACGTTATTTGTTAGCAGAGAATACCTCCAAAGAACCAAATGTCGAACAATTAATGTCCGTTCAATCAAACAATCAGTGGCGAGAAAGAAATAGGCACGACGGGTTACAACGGGGGCAAAGGCCTGCGTTACCTATTCTTCACTATCTGCAAAGGAGGACAGAATACTTTTATCCTTCCCCGTTTGTAGACAGAGAATTCTCGAGAAAACAATCCTCGAACAAACAATGTTCGGGCAAACAATCAATCAGTGGGGGAGAAAGATAGGCACGACGGATTACAACGAGGGCAAAAGCCTGCGTTACCTACCCTTCACTACCTGCAAAGGAAGAGAGAATACTTTCTATTTCTCTCCGTTTGCAGACAGAGAATCTCCAAGAGAACCAACAATTCGGAGAGTAATACTAGTATTTTCCAATCAATCAATCAAATATTTCACAGTTTGTCGTGTTACACGACCTTACCCGGACCGTATGGACAGTTTCCTGTCTTCCGATTCCAGCGCCCGATCGTCCTCTATCTTCTGTCGTGGCACTCCTGATGGTTCCCAGTTAGGACCGTAGATCACTCGATAGAGGTCTGCTCGGAACTAGTGAAGTTCGGATGATCGGCTGCCAGACGAGGGTCTATCGGGCAGGTGCACTTCCCAATCGTTGCAGTCGTTCACTCCGTCGTCAGGACCTCTCCCACTGGATCCACGTGTCGCTGATGGGCCCCACGTTTGGGACGCCAATTGATGAAAAAGGGTCAGGCAGATCAGGTCGATTACCCCTTCTCAAGGTTTGCCCGGCGTTAGCCGCCTCTCACCCAACTCTCGGTTACCAAATAAAGAGGCAGGCGCTGGAGACTGGAAGGCAGGAAACAGAAGTTTTATTCCGACGGAGCAGGACACGTCAAATCAGACAACAGGGTATCTTCTCGAGGTGCTCTAACCGCATCTCTGAGGCCTGGCCTCTTATACACAGGTTTATGGCTTTATTACATTTATGACATCCGTGGTATTGCTTTGAAGTTCACAAAGGCATCTTTGGAATCCCCGGTTCAGGCCCGTTCTCACACATATCTACAGTAGAGGTCCCCACCCAAATCACAGCATGATGGCTATCGCGCAGCTGGACATTCCGCTGGGAACAGGAATGTGGGCGATCGGTCGGATCTAGGGGGGTGAAGGCATTGATTAATCCCCGCTCCTTTGATGTGGGGCGAGGTCCTACTGTAGGGGGCAATAAACTGCATCTGCTGAGCTAAGTGATGGCCTGGGGTCAGGCCGGACAATCGGGCAGGGAGGAAGAGGTTATCAAAAGGGCCTGTTCTATGAATGAGATGAAAGAGTGAGGGGGTTCAGCACGGGATGTGGCTCGGAGGCAGGGTCGCGCTGGAGGTGCGTTTATGACCCAAGCAGGAGAGACCGGGGGTTGTCGGGGATGCTTGCGAGGCTGGGGAGTGAGGGAGAGAGAGAGACGCTGACTATCGGGAGTGGGCAGAGAGGCCATGGCAATCAAAATGGTTGCTGCTTACGCGCACGTATGGATCTGAAAAGGACAAGATGGCGCCGATAATGTTTACGCCACAATCCAGATTTTAACAACATCCTTTCCCTGCGAATTGCGAAAGAACTACTTCCGTTGCAATACAGGAATGGTGATTATTCGATCCAGCACCTATCAGCAGTAGTGTTGCAAGCCTGCCGCTAGTGTTAATGCAGCAGTGGTCGAAGTGGGGAATAAAAAGTAGGTGAACTGTGGGTGGAGAATCAGGGGGTGGGAATAACCGAAGATTGGATCAGTGGGCGGAGTCAGGGGTGTGGCTACAAATCGCAAAACATACCAATTTTTTGTACGATTAGCATTTCACTAACCTGTTACAGATTATAACGTTATTTAATTCAAACAATGGATAAACATGTCTATTTGAGGTTTAATTCAGGAAAAAGCAAATACTCATAGGGATTGCAGGTTTATGTAAAGCGTGCGAAATATAAGCTGGAACACTGGCATGGGCGCAAATTCAGGATGGTGAGTGTAAAAATTCAGGGCAAGGGGTCAAAATTCAGGACAAAAATTCAGGACAGGAGGTCAAAATTCAGGACAATAATTTGGGGCAACAGGTATGCTTTGCAGAAACATCAATGGATTGCATGCAATAGTATATAAATAAATAGGCAAGGAACATAAGTACAAGTCACTTCTCCTACCCTGTCACTGCTCCTTCCCTGTCATTTCCCCTGTCCCGTCACCACTCCTGCCCGTTCACCGCACCTGCCCATTCACCACTCCTGCCCGTTCACTGCTCCTACCCATTCACCACTCCTGCTCAATCACTGCTCCTGCCCAGTCACTTCTCCTGCCTTGTCACTTCTCCTGCCTCGTCACCTCTCCTGCCCCGTCACTTTTCCTGCCCCGTCACTTTTCCTGCCCTGTCACTTTCCCTGCCCTGTCACTTTTCCTGCACCATCACTTCTCCTTCCCGGTCACCTCTCCAACCCTGTTGCCTATCTTTCACTGTCACTTCTACCTGCCCCTTCACTTCTCCTACGCTGTCACTTCTCCTGCCCGTTACTTCTTCTGCCCGGTCACCTCTCCTTTCCTGTCTCCTCTTCTGCCCCTTCATTGCTCCTGCCCAGTTCAATCTGTGTATAACATTGACAAATTTCACATGGTGGCAAGTTCCCCACAGTACTCTGTCTGGGGAAAGCTCCTCTTTAATCAGTAACTCAGCATGATATGCTAAAGGCAGAGGGCGGACCCATTGTCATTCGAAAGGGGATAATCAGCCTCAATCGGATTGACAATGGGCCCGCCTCAGGCTGTGAGTGCTCAGGGAGGGGCTGCTGCCGGGCCCGCCCTCAGTCTGTGAGTGCTCAGGGAGGGGCTGCTGCAGCCTCTGGAGTTCAAAAGAAAAGTGCGAGCTGCCCCTGGAAGCTGAAAGAAAAAGTTATTGTTTTTAAGTTGGACTATTCTTGCAGTCCTGGGAGGTTTTTTTCGTAAGAAAGAAGTAGGGGAACGGACTGAAATAATTTTTAAAAGTAGGGCCACGCCGTGCCCTTCCGATCCCGCCCACTTCTACCACTGTAATTCAGGCAAGTAATTGAGCTTAGCAATCTCTACTTCAGTAGCAAGAGACAGACATAACCAGGGTGTAATGGACTGCTGACAGCCATGCCCCCCAGAGCTACTGCATCTACCGCATTGAGGATAGCTACCCTCTGCCTGTTTGAGGAAATGTGGGTCTTGCTCCAGCTGCCGCAGGTCCTGTGAGTGCCACTGCCCAAAAAGCAGACACCGGTCCATAGTACAGGCTGGACCATTCTAGTACTCTATTCTCTTTCCCCACCCCTTTGCCCATATCCATTTTGCCACCTGTGTTGCACCTGTGTTGCAGGCAGCCCCCTCACCCTCTCCTGTGTTGTCAGTCCATCAGCTGCAAGTGAAGTGAGTACATGTAGCCATGGTGTCGGAGGCATTCCTATCAAATCCACCTCACAGTGAATGGCTGGCATCAACAGACTCCTCCTGATTATTTCCTTTCAACAAACGTGTATCAACAGTCACACTCTCCTCCCCACACAAGACCAACACAACAATGGAATCTTAGCATTCTATACTCTTATGGTATGTCACACAGTGCCGTTCCCCTGTAATTATACTGTTCCTGCTGAGGGGGAGGGGCCTTAGACCTATAATTACTCGATATGAGGTCTGGGATTCAGATTTTGTGATGCTATAACTTCCAGATATTCATAATTAGGGACTATATCCAGATTGAGTTCAACTGCATTTCTTTTTCTTCAGGTGGACGCAAAAGATCAATACATTTTATAGAAGAAACACAAGACTGAGAGTCTGAAGTATAATACATGTTTAATGTACAAATATAACCGACAGGCTCTTCATTAATTAAATGTTGGGTGCGCAGCGCGCAGTAGTCTCCGCATCTGCGCAGTCTTCAAGATGGGGCTGTTGACCAATGCCATTGTCATGCGCATTCCGCAGCACAATTAAAAGTGCACGTGACTTGTGAGGTGATTGTAAACCTGTATAATCAATCATGTATTGTGCTTTGGATGACTTTTTGACTACACCCATTCTCCAGAGAGGTGAAATGGGAATCATCTTTGTTGAGAAAGAGGTGATGGCCATCTTACTTGAGAAGGGAAAGGCTCTGCCTGTGGCCATCAGAGGGGAGCAACTGTTAGACCCAATCAGAGCTGGGACTGTGTTGGAAAGTGAAGGTTCTCAGTGTTGCAGTGATAATGAGGTCCCAATATATTCCCAGTATTCGGACTAAGGGGCCTGCAAAAAATAACATTGCTCCTGTCACTGCCTCCTGGCAAAGAACATTCAGTTCCACATTTTGATAAAGTCCATAAAGTTTTTATCGGAAAAATGAATTATCTGTGTATGGGGATCCAACATACATCAACAACGGTCCACTTGGCAATCTAAAACCTTGGCAGCTATGCCACCAGCAGCCCCTGTTTTCCAGCCTTCAGGGGCCCCATCAGTGCAGTAGTGCACACAGGCAGCACTACACTCTCTCTCGCTGGGGCTGGTTGCACCAGTGACTTGCCACATAACAGTCCTACCTCATTAATTAAATGGTGGGTGCAGGTAACAGTGACCTGAGCTTCCAGGCCCAGAAGCAAGGGGGTTGAAGGCAACTGCCTCGAGGCCAGAGACCATTTGCATATTTACATACCTTTATGTTATGTTATGTTATGTTATGTTATGTTATTATTATTTGTTATGCGCACAGCTACTCCAGCTAAGGAGCGTCCTGGCGCAATTTGACAGGTAAGGCATAACATAACAGGTGCTAGCAGAAGACTAAAAAGGGGAAACTAAAACAGAAAGGTTTTTATGGCTTTCCGGAAAGCCATGAGATCCTCCAGCAGGCAGATTTCAACCCGGAGAGAGTTCCAAGTTGTTGCTGCTTTAACGCTGAAGGAACGTCCCCCCACGCGGCAAAGCCTGTATCTAGGAACTACGGCAAAGGCCTGGCCTTGGGAACGGAGAGTGCGTGCTGGGACATAGAAAGAAAGAAAGCTGGACATAATTTCAGGGCCTATGCCTCTCAGAATCTTAAAGGACAAACAAAGGACCTTAAAAAGGATACGCTTCCTCACTGGAAGCCAGTGTAGGGAGCGAAGGACACTCGACACCGAACAGAATCTGGGCAGGCCAATAATCGCTCTGGCCGCAGCGTTTTGTACCCGTTGCAGGCGAGTAAGCTCAGCCTGAATGGCCCCAACCAGGAGAGAGCTAGCGTAGTCCAGTCGAGAGATAATAGTGGCCTGAATTACCAGCTGCCTGGTTGGGGCATCAAAGTATTTAAGGACTGGTCTCAAGCCTCTCAGCAGGCCGAAACAACAGGCAGCTGTTTTTTTGGTATGTCCTACAAAGGTAAGGCCGGCGTCCAGCCAGACTCCCAGGTTTTTTAACTCCGACACCGGTGTCGGGGTTGGTCCCAACTCTGGTGGCCACCATTGGTCACCCCATAGTTCCACTCCCCTTCCGACAATCATAACCTCTGTCTTAGTGGCATTAAGCTGGAGACAGTTCCCTGTCAACCAGCTAGCCACCGCCTTCAGTCCATCCTGAAACCTGGGGGCATCTTGTTCCGCATCCCCGCTGAGAGTAACCGCCAGCTGAGTGTCGTCGGCATATGAGACCAAGGTAAGGCCCCACTGCCTGGCGACCACAGCCAGCGGTCTCACGTACAGATTGAACAACGTGGGACTCAGCGAGGATCCCTGCGGAACCCCCATGGCCAGTGGCTGGAAATTGGACTTGAAGGGAGGGATGGCAACACAGAAGGAACGATTGTCGAGGAAGGAGCGGAACCACTGCAGCGCCCGGCCCCCGACACCAATCTCCTCGAGCCGACACAGAAGGATATCGTGAGAGACCGTGTCAAAGGCGGCGCTGAGGTCTAACAATATCAGCGCCACCGTCTGACCGGCATCCAGCACAGCCCGTAGATGCTCTACCATCACGAGGAGCGCAGTCTCTGTGCTGTGACCAGCACGGAAACCATTCTGCGTGGGATCAAGGGCATTGGTCCGGGCGAGATGTTCTGACAGGGCCAAGTTGACATGAGCCTCCGTTATCTTCGCCGGCCAGGGTAACAGTGAGATGGGACGATAGCTTTCGGGCTTCGATGGGTCCAAGGAGAGCTTCTTGATGATTGGGGACACAACCGCCTGCTTCCACTTAGTTGGAACCACACCCGTCTCCAGTGAGAGGTTGACTAGGGAGCGTTCAACTGAGCGTCCCATAAAGGCCTGGTCTCTGAAAAGAGCAGGCCTTACTGGATCCGATGGAGAGCCAGATTTAACTTGCAAAGCAAGTTTGTCAAACCCCTCCAGAGAAAGAGGGGGAAATGAAAGCAGGGTAGTATGACATAGTGCCCCATTGGAACTTCCCAGGCCGATCCCTGTGCTAGGGAATGCCCGATAGATAGCTTGGACTTTTCCCAGAAAGTAAGAAGCAAGGGATTCGCAGTGGGAGGTGGAACCCACAGTCACAGAGGAAGTCCGCTTTGCCAAAAGATCTTTCACGGCCTTGAAGATGGTCTTTGAAGGGTTTGAGCTGTTGCGAATTTCTGCAGCATAAAATGCCGCACGGGCTCGACAAATAGCCCGGTGATAAATCTTGACGGAAGCAGCATACGCAGCTTTTAAATCAGCCTCATACGTCTTCCGCCATGCTCTCTCCGCCCGTCTACAGGCTCCCTTCAAGGCACGTAAGGCGCTGTCATACCAGGGACTCGACTCTCTAGTACTGATTTTACTCGATACAATGGGGATCAGAGTGTCCAGAGCCCTGGTAATCCAAGAGCAAAAGTGGTCATAGCCCTCTTCCACGCCATTCCATGGGTCCAGCGGATCTTCAACTAGAAGGCGATGAAAGTCTTCTAGCCTGAGTTTGTTCCAGAGTCTCCTAGATACCCGTCTGCCCGAAGAGATGGAGGGGGTCACAGGTATAGGACATTGAACGATCACCAAGGAATGATCGGTCCATGCTAATGGAGAGATAGATATGATTTTAGTCTCCGGCAGATTAGTAAAAAAGGGGTCGAGGATATGTACCCCCATATGGGTAGGCTGCGAAACCAGCTGGGAGAGCTGAAAGGCCTCTAAGTCAGCAGAGATGCTGCGTACCGTCAAATTGGAAGGAGTATCAAAGTGTAGGTTCAAATCACCCAGGATGGAGTAGTTGGCACAATCTATAGCAAGTGTGCCAACAGCATCGGGGAAAGAGTTTCTGAACACCACATCGCTACCCGGCGGACGATACACAACCATCCCAGAGAACGTAAACTGAGGACTGACTGAGATCTTAAAGGATGCACTTTCACACCCGGCAATGTTAAGGCCGCTCCACACGCAGGAAAAACAGGACCTCACTATGAGAGCTATATCACCGCCTCTAGAAGATCTATTAAGAGTAAACATGGAGTAGTCAGGGGGGCATGCTAGATTGGAAATGGCCGCATCCGCGTCCTGGAGCCAGGTTTCAGTGATGGCAAAGACATCGGGGGCTTCATCCTCCATTAGATCGTGGATGTCTTGATGGTGTCTCAATGCCGATCTAACATTCAGGTTTAGAACCCGCAAAAAGGGCGGAGGGCCCTTAATACGGTGGGCAGCTAACGAACCCTTCCGGAGGATGGACCCCGGAGGGTCAAGCACCCAACCGTTGCAGCAGCAGCGGTACGGGCCACAGAGCGGATGAACAGGCGGGAGGCTACACCTCTGACTAACCTGTCCGATGGAATAAAGACTTTCTCGAGAGTATGTCAGCATTGTGGCTTGTAGACAGATGTCTCCCCTGTACCAATCCTCCTAGCCGCAGCGTCCCGCACGGCCTAGGCGCGGACGGGCGCAGACGGGCAGGACTCAGGCACGACTCCGGCTAAGCGAGGGCGTCCCACCTGCGCGTCCCGCTGCGCGGGAGAGGAAAGCTTTAAATAGGCCAATCAATCCCAGCTCGAGCGCGAGGACGCTCCAAAATGGCGCCCGTAGTTGAAAACTAAGCCCAAAGCAAGATGGCGCCCATACTCGACCACCCTCGGGGCCCGGACCCGCCAAACGGCGGTGCAGTCACCTTTTAAGTGCGGTAAGAGGAAGGGGTGCAAAACCCAGCCAAGTCCTGCTAAAAGCAGGGAAACAATAAAGAGGTAAACAATGAAAACTGGTAACAGAGGCTTAGTTTTTTTTCTGGTCCAGTAGCCCTTGGGCCCCCACTCTGACTATTCCTTACATTTGAAATTTACATACTGCTGTAGTGTGAGAATGCATTTAATGAAAATGAATATAAAGTAGGGTTGCCAAAAGAAAATTGCCAGCCATGTGTTGTTTAAAGACACCAAAAGACCATGTCTTGACACTAAATAGGGTTATAAATAAAAATGTATGTATTCATTTGTAATGTGACTTTTCTGTCTTTGTTCCCTTTAATTATCAGTCATGGATCATTCAGGCAGTCCTAGAACACAATTAAAAGTGTTTTATATGTATATTTGCTGTTCGAAGTATGTACAGATAAGTGCTGAAAATACTGTTTTAGGTGATGCTTATTTTTGTACTGTAGGGGCAAATACTAGATTTCTGGGTGGTAGTGCAAAGTGGTAGGTGGTGTGCCGAGCCGCCGGGGGGCCCCCTCAAGTTTCGTTACGCCACTGCCTCTGATAGATATAGGAGACAGGCTTAATTTAGGGGATTTGTGCAGTACTAAAATAGTAAGAAAGTAAGAAAACTGCAATAAAGCAGAGTAAAATGTAATAACAAATTGAAACGGAAATTACACAAATCTAATAAGGGAAAAAGGAAATATGAAGTTTTAAGTGGAAATTTTGCAAACGAAAGCACAAATCACCAATGATATTCAATGGATGCAGTAGACAAAGCAAACACAAGGAGATGATGGACAGAACGCTGAAAACTTTCACTCTAAGTCACAGATCTGGGATGAGTCCATCATCGTTCTTTAGCTCACTTCACCACCCCAGTACAGACACAGCTGTATGCAAATCAATCTTGACCCTGTGCCTCATGGGAGCAGTCCAACCCGAACTGCCAAGCCATGTCTTCCCTGGACCGGAAACAAGCACCCTGGAACCGGTTTCAGGCTAACAGCCCTCATCAGCAAGGCTAACTTGAATCCAGTGGCAAAGTGAGCAAGGGGCCCACGTCTAGGCAAACTCTGCCAATTTAGGGCGAACAAAGCAAACACAAGGAGATGATGGACGGAGCTCTAAAACTTTTCAGACACCCCCAGTCACAGATCGGGCTGCACTGTTCCCATGAGGCACAGGGTCAAGACTGATTTGCATATAGCTGTGTCTGAACTGGGGTGGTGAAGTGAGCTAAAGAACTATGATGGATTCATCCTAGATGTCTGAAACGTTTCATCACTTCGTCCATCATCTCCTTGTGTTTGATTTGTTCGAATACATTTTATGTGATCAAGGTAATGTGCCTTTTGATTCTGGCATTACAGTATCCGTGCAAATTCCTTCTGAAAATGAGCTCTCCTTTCGCTTTCTCTTCCTTGTATAGACATTAGTAAATATCTGTCCATAATAAATTAACCCACTCACATAACTAGATAATGGAACAAAAGTAAACCATTATGAGTTTGCACTCTATGATTAGAGTTATCGTGTCAAAAATGAACAGATGTGTCAATGAAACGCGTCTCTAAAAAGAAAATGTGCATGACTATCATGTTTAGACCAAGCCTCTGTCAGATGATTTCACATAATTATGAACAAGCAGAAATAAACCATTTTCCTAGCATTATGTGGGAAAATGGATGTCTTCTGCCAAATGCTGTGTATATATGTAACATTGTATATTGAAGTCTATATATGTGTATGTGTTTTTATGGAGCATTGTAATATATTGTAATTTTAAATGTATATATTATCTGTATTTTGTTGCCCTGAAGAAGTCCTGAGACAGGATGAAACGTGTTGGCTTCGTTTTGAAGATTTAAAAAGAATAAAGGATTTGAAAATGTAACAATATGTCTCCATGAAACCATTTGCGACTATTTTGAATGTGGAAGACTAATTTTGATGTTCAATTAAAATTATTGGATACAGTGTGTGCTGATCATCCTCTCGTTAATGCATGTGTGAATTGTGTTCACTAACGTTGGAAATAAGAGGTTTTTTCCCATGATCTTTGCACCACATGAACAGCATACCTACAGTGTAACAAGTGCGGTACTGTATGTCTGGTGGCTCTTAGTAAATCTTTAAAAACAGATGTGTGACCGGGGGTGAGTGTCTGAAAAGTTTCAGTGCCCTGGCACAATTTGAGGCTGACTGTGATGGAGCCTTGGACAAATACAATGAGGGGATTAATCCCGGTGAAAGTTTGGAGGTCACAAAGTGGCTGGGCCTTACCATTATACAGATATGGTAATATTAATTACTATGCAGCCTTTCTTGTGGACTACAAGGTCGATTTAGGGGTGATTTATTAATATTTAAAAAGAACGTCTTTACCTCTCAAAAAGAGATATTTTGACAGGTTTCACTGCAGGTTTCTACAGTAGCACTCAAAGTCAGAATACACCTTCTAGGCATGTAACCATGTTTGCCCTGCCATTGTTGTAGATGGCACAAAAGATGCTGAAATCCACAATTCTCATTTAACTTCCAGGTCCTGGGTGTATTTTCTAAGCCAAACACTTTTAACTTAAGGCACATTAGTCTTGTTCAGCAGTGATAAAGTGCATAGAGTTCCAAAGCCAGTAAAAGTAGGTTTCAGAAAAAGGTGGAAGATACAGTGGAGGGAGATCAACATTACAAATTACACATATAATTTCTGGTGTTGCAGATTATACTTCTACTGTACCTCACACATGTGTCACTGTAACAATAGGTTGGTAAATGTCTTGACATGCAAACACTGTGTAAGCCTCAGCTTTCCAAACTGTACTAATGTGATATTGCCCTACAACACTCATCACAAACACTGAAACATAGGTTAGCCATGTGATGACTGAAAAAACAACAGCGTTCTCTAAATGTGTACCTAGACAAAATAGGATAAAAATGTAATGATGATAGTGTGTGTATGTCCTATGGCACCACCATGAATGTGCAATGCCACTCAAATTTGATAAGAGTTGTTATCCTCATCACAGCACATTTACTTTGTGTCACAATCCACAAAATAACTGATGAAACTCTTATGAATAGAGTGTGTCAGGGATCTCAACAAGCATTCCCAATACATGCAAAGTGACAAACTAATTACATCCTCAAAGGCAAATACAATGTGGTCAGAAGTTCCAAAAAGCAAATGGTATCACAATGAAGAAGCAACACCTACCTTGAAAATGCTACACAACCAGATAAAAAATGGATAAGTTAACAGATGTAATGTAGGTACTTGTTAGCACTACACCTGTCAACATTTATATATATTTTCAAGCATAGTTGAACACAAATAAGAGCATGCACTCCTAGGAAATAGTCATGTCCATGTCACATAGTATCATCTGTCACCAGGAATCTGCACAACACTCATCAACACACACATATATCATATGTGTGTCACATCATCCTTTGCTACCATCTCCTCAAACATTCATGCACATATGGGCCCAAAAACACAGTGAGACATAAGCAACTTTTGCAACAGCATGCAGGACCCAAATCTAAACATTTCCCCATGTGAAAGGACGTGCCTAATGTGTTGAAACTACTTAGGGCCATATTTACCAGAGGATAACTCCACCAGAACATCATTTTCAGTGACATTCTGATGGCAAACACCTCTTCTCCTGATTAACAAAGTTGTGTCAAGCCAAGTAATGTGGATGAATGCGCCATTGAAATTTAGGCACATGTATATGCGCCACTTAGCATGAAAGGGGGGTCCAAAGTGTGTTGCAGTAGGTCTTCCGCTGCAACATACTTAGGCTCATGATGCTCCCCCAGATTTACTAATCTGACGCTGCGCCAAAATATGTAACAACTCTGAAAAGGAGGCTTAAGAAGGGTGATACAAGGATAACTCATTGCATTTTCCTCATAGTTTGCTCTTCAAATGTGTGATGCCTGCTGCTGCACACATTAAAACAGCAAATTGCCATTCAGAATTGTTGGGTGTAATCCATAAAAGAAAGATCTGAGGCTGGTGCTGTGCACAAATTGGTGACTGTAGTAAATCCACAAGGCAGGTGGATGAATAAAGTAAGATTTATTCTGTAAAATCTACACAGCTCTTCATCTGCCAGTCTCATCTGTCCTTGATGCAGTTTTCTCATGTATTGAAACATAACATTCCACCATGGGCAAGATGCGATGACCTCACAAGCATAGTGACAGTAGAACGTACAATCTTGATGGGTTCACTATATTTACATTTCCCTTTCTTTGTGTGAGTAGAATTCTTAATTCTAACAAAATCTCCCACACTCAACGTAACCATCTTGACGTTTCTCTTTTTGTCAAACCATGCTTTCTCCTTATTTTGTGTCGTTTCAGAATTAATTTTGACCGTTTCTAAAACTGACTCAACATCAACTAATGAGTGAGACCACTTGCACATCCACCCAGGTCGAAAACTAGTATTAGCTTTCCTACTTCTTAGTACTTCAAAAGGCGAAACTTTCGTGGAAGAGTGCGGTGTTGTTCTGTAAAACCAAAGCATGCTTTCAATAGATGCAAAAACATCATGCCTGCCCTTTACAGCCCACCTAACGCAATCATCCACGACACGGTTCATTCTTTCCACAAGACCGTTGGTTTGTGGATAATAGAGAGAGCTTCTAAGGTGTTTGACCCCACAGGTTTTAAGAAAAGTTTGAAATTCCACACTAATAAACTGAGTCCCATTATCTGAGATAATAAACTGAGGAAAACCTTCTCTCAAAAATACCTCCTTGAGAAACTTGATAATATTAGTCGAATTAGCTTCTTTTACTACCTTTATTTCAGGCCACTTGGATGTATAATCCATCAAAACAATAATGAACCTCATCCCCAAAGGTAAAACTTCATAGGGACCCATAATGTCGATACCTACTTTAATCCAAGGGCTAGCTGGGCATTCAATAGGAGACAAAGGTGGAACAATCACTTTAAGCGATTTTTCAGAAGAACAGCACACAGGACAATTTTCAACAAACGTCCTGATCTCACTATCCATGCTTGGCCACCAAAAGTCTTGTTGTATACGACGTATTGTAAGAGAAATACCTAAATGCCCCTCATGAGCTTCTTTCATAATGATAGGTCTAAGACAATGAGGTGGAACAAGTTTCTCACATCTCAGTATTAAGCCATCCTCAATTGAAATTTCTGACTCTACTTTCCAATATGGTTGTAACTCCGAAGACAAAGACTTCTCCTTTGGCCACCCATCCTTGATAAAATTGAACACCTCTTGTAACACCTTGTCCTTTAACAAAAATGCCCTCCAATCTTCCTCAGACCCAACAGCCAAAATGGGTACATCTATTGATGCTACAAAACAATCCTCCTCATCTTCATCATTTAAGTCTTGAAAACTTGTACCCTCACTCACATCGCAACTTTGTGGATAACGTGACAAAAAGTCAGCTCGTGTGTTTTTACCACCAGAAATGTGTGTGACATCAAATTGATATTGAAGTAATTTGGTAACCATCCTAGTGATCCTTGGTGTACAACATTTGCTAGGACCAGCAGACAAAATAGACACCAGTGGCTTGTGATCTGTGATTAAGTTGAAATGCCTACCCCAAACATAAGGTCGATACTTATCAATAGCCCATACACAAGCTAACAGTTCTTTCTCTATAACAGAGTATTGAATCTCAGCACTCCTTAGAACTCTGGAGGCAAAAGCAACAGTATATTCTTGTTCACCAGAACGTTGAGTAAGAATAGCCCCTAAACCCACCTTGCTCGCATCTACTGTAATAAAACAAGGCAAATCAGGGTCAAATGGTGTAAGAGCATCGCTCTTCTTCAAAATATCCGTCACCTCCATGAAAGCACGATCACAGTCTGTTGTCCATGAAAATTTAGTAGAAAACTTGAGCAAATTGCTAATGGGTCTAACTAGTGACGCATAGTTAGGGACAAACCTCGAATAATATTCTAACAGTCCGAGCAATGACTTAACTCCAGACCTGTCTTTAGGTACAGGTGACTTCATAATAGCATCAATTAAACCTTGTCTTGGTTTGATTCCTTCATGAGAAAGTAAATGACCTAGGTATTCTATCTCACTGCAACTAAACTTGCACTTTTCAGTTTTCAATACAACCCCATTTTTTTTGAAAATTTCCAAAACCTTCCTAATAATGTTATCATGTGTTTGATGATCTTTGGCATATATCAAAACATCATCTTGGAAAACAAGAACGCCCTCAACATCTCTCAACAAATTTTGCATCACCCTCTGAAATACAGAAGCCGCAGAGGCTAGTCCAAAAGGCATCCTTTTGTAGCGGAAAGTACCGAGTGGAGATACAAAAGCTGTTAAAGATCGTGATTCAGGGTGAAGTTCTATTTGATGATAGGCACTAGCCAGGTCTAATTTCGAAAAAAAATTCACACCTTTGATACTGGTAAATAGGTCTGTAATTTTAGGCAAAGGGTGGGAGTCAACCCAAATCTCCTTATTCAAGGATCTAAGGTCCACACACACCCTTAGTTTACCATCTCTCTTGCGTGCGACCACAAGAGGAGACAACCATAATGATGAGTCAGTAGGTTCTATAATTCCCTTTTCACATAGCATAGTTATCTCTTTGTTAAGGTCCTCTTTAATGCTAAAGGGAACACTCCTGAGTTTGTGTTTATTAGGAGTTGCTCCATCCTTAACTATAATTTTATGTTTGAACCCAGTGATCTTACCTAGTTGATCATTAAACACAGAAGGAAATTCATTGACCCACTTAGTGCTTTCCTCTTCACAAGAGACAAGCCATACTTGTTCTTTTGTGCCTGGCCTAAGTTGCATGCCGAAGAGACCCTGATGAAACCATCCTAAGATATTCAATCCCTTGACAGCTACATAAACTTTTCCCCTTATTCTCCTGCCTTTAAACTCTAAGTAATCCTCGAAAAATCCAAGTAATGCAATTCTATGTTTTTCATATGAAATAGGTTTTCTGTCAGGAGGAAATAATACTCTCTCTCCCCACGTTTCATGGGATAGTTCCTCAGTAATCATGGTGATCCTTGCACCCAAATCCACTAGAAGATCAAGTTTCTTATCACCAACAAGTATTTCAACTGTAGAATCAACACAAGTTGACAGATCACCTGTAAGAGGTATCGATGTTTCACTAGACTCTATATGGTTAGAAATAACTGAGATAATTTCAGTATCTGAGTCATTATCTGATTCAACTACACAAGCTATAGTTTTCAGTTGAAATTTCTTTTTTAAACAAACAGTGGCAAAATGTCCCATTTTTTTACAATAGTTACACATAGAATTTAACGCTGGGCATTTCGCTCCCTTACTATGGGTAGAACTTCCACATCGTAGACAAATATTGTTAGGCACAGAAACAGTATCTTTGAACCTTGGAGAAAAATTGCTCGCAGTCTTTGTGGATTTATTCTTTGCTTTCCTCGAACTACCAACAAAATTGATGCTATCCACTGGTTTGTCTTCTAATTCCTTAAGGGAAATATGAGATGTCTCTATACTTTTTGCTACTTTAATGGTTTCATCAAGAGTGGGATTGTCCATAGAAAGTAACTTCTGTCTAATCTGTTTATCTTTACAATGGCCAACAAATTGGTCACAAAGTAATTGTTCAGTAAAGTTCTCAAAAAGACAGACAGAAGCTAACTTCCTGAGAGCGGACACATAAGCATCAACATTTTCACTTTCAGATTGCTTCCTCATAAAGAATTTGTGTCTAAGGACGATCAAATTGGGTTGTTTATCAAACCTAAGTTTTAGTTTCGAAACGGTAGTTTGATACTCATCACTAACTTCGTTATCTCCAGGAGGATCAGGTAAGTGCTTGAAAATAGATCTACCCTCGAAACCAAGAGAATGTAACAAAAGACATTTCTTTCTTTCAGGACGATACCTCGAAGCTCCAATGGCACCTAAATATGTCTCGAAGACGTCAAACCAAATATCCCACTTTACTGGAGGATCTCCTGGAGTCTCAAGAAAAGAAGGAGGAGCATTGATAGACTGTAAAGAAGACATTATAGAAATAAATCAATAAAGAAAATATCGAAATGAATAACTATCACAAAGGTACTATTTCATAAACTAATTTCCTAAATAAATATAAGTGTAATGTCCATAATAAATAGAATTTAAAGTTTCAATTGAGAAAAGAAAAAATATAGTGGTCCTCTTGAGAAAATAATGTTAATTGTTGGAGAATGGAATTTCTGCAAGAAACAATGTGACACTGTAGAACATGACCATCAAAGAATAGTTCTCTTGAGAAAAGAATGTTAATTGTTGGAGAATGGAATCTCTGTAGAAAGCAGTGTGATACTGTAGAACATCCTCGTCAGGGAGTGGAATTGAGAAGACAAAGGTAATGATGTCATACTTTTTGTTGATAGAGTGTGGTTTAAAATGGCATTATTTAGTGGTTGGTAACAGCGTTGTTCCGTGGTTGACCAGAGCGTTACTGCGGGGTTGCCAAAATAGCTTCACGGTGGTTGGCAAAACTACAGAGCATGCGCAGAGAGGAATGCAATTGGAAGACGTAGAAAAGTCTCGCACGAGTGCAGGTCTCGTTCTGTTACATCACACTTCACACTCTCGCGCAGAAGACTCGCTCTTTTGCTCGTTCTGGGAATGGTGGACAAAATGCCGGTAAAGTCTCAGTGTATATTTTCAAAATGATAAGTGTTTCACACTCTCGCATTAATATCTCGCTCTTTCACTCGCTTTGGTAAAAATTTGGATATGCAAGCAATGTTCCGATATATGTAATTGAACGATGCGCAAGAGATTGTGCGTGTAGAAATAAACAAACAAATGGAAAGTTCCGTTTTTCTGTTCTTACCTGTACATGAAAATCGTAATGCCACCGCTGTAAACACACGCTAGTTGAAAATCACACACAATAGATAAGGAGCTGGAAATCGAAGGTATAGCTGAAAATATTGAAATAAATTAATAGTCACTTATCTCAAAATGTTGAAGCTGTAGTCTTATGTTGAAGGCTTGTTTGTTTTGAAAGTCTTTGATGTAGAGTTGGTCTTCAAGTTTGTTGAGATTTATTCTGTAAAATCTACACAGCTCTTCATCTGCCAGTCTCATCTGTCCTTGATGCAGTTTTCTCATGTATTGAAACATAACATTCCACCATCGGCAAGATGCGATGACCTCACAAGCATAGTGACAGTAGAACATACAATTTCATTAAAGATACAGTACATAACTTAACATGGCTTAGAATATAACAGTGACACCTAAGCTATATTTTGTCTGAACACACAGGGATGAGGCATATGTACCATATTCATGGCCCATCTCTGTGCATGCCCTTGCACTGGTGCCAACAAATCTGGGCAGTGCCAGTGTAGGAACACTTACACCATGTAGCAAGGGTGATTGCTCTAATTGGTTGTTGCTTTAGTGCATGAAGGGACACCTTCCTACAAAAGAATAATCTAGGAAAGAGAAATTGCCTCATCCATGTGTGCTGCATAATGCAGCACACATGAAATGAGCAGAATGGCAGGAGAATTTAAGACATTTCTCCTTGTCCTGCCTGTCTAATGTCGCATTCTCAGAGCTGTCAAAGTTGCCACAGCCCCAGATGTGTAAATTTGGGGTTGCATCAAAAGCTATGGATGTTGTGGTGGAACGTCCAACCCAACACCAATTTTACAATCTTTGCTGTAGTGGACTGTTTTTAAAAGGTGAATATAAACAAGGTGGTGTTAATCCACATTAAGTGGCTTTGCGCCACCCCGTAAAAATGGGAATGGCTTTAACACCAACAGAGCACAAACAAAAGTGATGTTTCATTGTCATCTGTGTCTTACATGCATGCCCTCAAATCTATAGCACAAGTAGTAAATGCATGGTTGGCACGTGTGTGTGTCCCAACACCATGACAGTGGTACACACCTAACTGGAATTGGGTAAGTACTTGTTACATATATAGTCACACATATTACATATGGAAATCAGTTTAACTTGTACATTTGCATGCTTTGCCAATCAAACAGTGTGAAGTATAGTGCATCATGATTTTGTGAATGTTTTAATGTTGAGAAGCTATACACATTTTAAACCAAAGACATCTGACCAAGGAAAGCTGCATACATAACGTATGTCACATGCCATAGCCATAGACTCCTGCCAGGCATGCAACAGCTAAGCAATGGTACCCTTACAGGTCAAATACCACTTAGCGTTAATTCATTTTACCACATTACACATTAGTGTGATGCTTTCATAGCCGCAATACAAAAAAATTGAAAAGTACATAAGTTGTCAAAAAAAATTTACTCTAACACCCACATGCATCATTCATAGTTTTTGCGATTCTTATTTTGCGAAAATTGCCGAATTGCAAATAAAGAATCGCAAAATGCTATGCATTATTTTTTTGCGATTCGGTAAAAATCGCAATTTTTACCGAATCGCAAGAAAAATGCGATTTCTGAATTGCGAATTCGCAAATTGCGATTTTGCAAATTGCGATTTCGCAATTTTGATGCATATCAATGAGGACACACCCAGGAAGCCAGTACACTGATTACACACACCTGAAGCCCAGTTCAAACAGCAGGAGTGGCTTTTGGCAGTTGGAGCTCTGCTTGCAGCAAGAGGAGGAGTGTTTTTGGTGTGCTCTTGAAGGGGTAATGGCTACTGAAAGTGCTGTTGAAGACCTGCATGCCAGAAAAAGGAAAATTAAGTTTAGTGACCAGGAGCTTGAGATTTTTATAGAAGAGGTCACTTTGAGGCATGATCAGCTTTTTGGCAAAGATTCCCTTAAGGTCCCTGAAGGAGTGAAGAGAAGACTGTGGCTGGCTATACAATCAAAAGTGAATGCTGTGGGGGTTGCCCACAGAGACATTACAAATCTCCAAAAACGGTGGTATGATTTACGCAGCCGTGCCAAGGAGAAAATTGCTTGCAGGATTAAAAGTGCAAACAAAACTGGTGGAGGTGCCCCAAAGGACAAACCAAATACCCCACTGGAAGACATGGTTGAGGAGACCCTGGTCACTGAAGCAGTGATTGGAGTGATTGACATAGACACCTCTTAGCATGCTTGCACTTCGCAAGGTAAGTGTGTAATTGTCATCTGTTGTTTTGTAAATATGTTTCAGAGTGTAGTAGCCTTTTAATTTCTCCTCAAATGTTTAAAGTAATTCTCAGCATTTAACCTTAAGCGCATACAAAGAGGTTGAAGCAATAGTCATATTTTTGCATTGAAGCAATGCATTATGGGAGATGTAGTTTTCTCAAAATATGAAAAATTTACTTTCTGATGAATATGATTTTCAAATGCAAAGTAACTTATCACATCTGTGACTAAACTTTTTGAAGCAAATTAGTTGTTTATTTTGAATTCTTTTTTTTTTTTTTTTTTTTTAAGAATCTTTATTCGGTGATTAAAAAACACCATAAAAGCACAAACATATATACATTGATAAGAAGTTATTAAACATTAGTCAAGATCCTTATACAGAGTCAGCGTGGGTAAAAAGATATCGATATACAAATCCATAAGCATACAATAAAGTGTCCAAGTCTTTCATACCTAACCCCTGGTCATCCTTAATCGGACTGCAACCTTAATAAAATTCATGATACAACACAGGGTAAGGGGATCGGAAGCTTTTTGCAAAAAGACTAGTGCATCCCTGGCATGTTCCTGATGGGCATTTTTTTAAATATTTACAAGAAAACTGCGCCTGGGCATAGAAAAATAGGGACAGAGCAAAACAAAATGAAGGGAGTCCTGCGGAGACCTATTGTCGCAGCCGCAGGGTCCCTTCTGCTCAATTGATGTGGAAAAACCTGCTGGGGAAGCCAACATAAAGGGAAGTAAATTCAGTCTAAAACGGCACATAAGAAATCTATCCTGTGCATTGTGCATGAGATACAGATAAGGCTCCATACCCTCCACACTCTTCACCAGATTATGCGCCCTCACAGTCTTTTTGAGTGTTTCTGCCTCAGCTCTGTAATGGATTTTCCGCTCTAGGAAAATTTCCCCTACTTGTTTCTTATGCTGGGCTAAAATTGTTGTGGGGTTCGTGAAGAGGTTTCCAAAACCTAAGTCTTCGAGGGTATTTTTCACATATTTGAGCCAAGGGATACGCATGCAATTGGTCCTATCTAAGCAGTCCAATAAAATTTCTCTGCTTAGATGCGCCTCTGGGTTAGCCCATATTTTTAACCAGGCCACAATTGGCCTAAATTTTAACAGGTCATCCAGGTATGGCCTCCCTAGCTCCCTGTGAGCTATAAATCCAGCGGTGCTAGTTGGTACCCTCAGGATAGATTTCAAATATTTGTTTTCTTCCTGTTGGATTCTAGTAGTGTTCACAAAGCCCCATACTTCTGCCCCGTAGATTACTTTGGAGCATGATATGGAGCAATACAAATTCACCACCTGTTCCAGGCTCCATCTACCTAGCCTCCTGCCGTATCCTGCTATTGCCCCATTTGAGGCAATCATTTTGCTACAACGTTCCGTCACCAAGGAGTTAAACTGTAAAGCGCCATCGAAAGTCACTCCGAGATAAGTGAACGTTTTGACCTCCTCTAAAATATGGGTACCTATTGTATAAATAAATTTAGAGGAAGGTTTTTTGCCGGCCAGGAGCACATAAGATTTACCCAGGTTGACAGATAGATCTAGGGTGCTCATGAAGTTAACGAACCCATCAATCAGGATTTGTAGGCTACGCGGGGTGCGCGCGAGCAGAACCGCGTCATCCGCGTAAAGCAAGACAGGGATATGCCTCTGCCCGACCCTGGGGGAATCTGCCTTTAAACCCAAAAGAAACTGCTCCAAGTTGTTAATGTAAAGGGAAAACAGAAAAGGGGCAAGGATGCAACCTTGTCTTACTCCGCTCTTGCATGGAAAGGAGTCAGACAAACCTCCCTCCCTGTTAAATCGGACCCTGGCCGTAGTGTCGCTATGTAATTCCCTTAGTATGGTGATTAAACCACTCTCGATCCCCATACTTGACATCATGTCCCATAGCTTCCCTCTATTGACGTGGTCAAATGATGCTGCCAAATCCATGAAACCCATATAAATAGGTTCATCACTAGCCAAAGTGTATTTGGCAGTCAGCATGTAAAGGTTCAGGCATTGGTCGCTGGTAGACCTCCCTGTCCTGAACCTGTATTGAGTGTCCGAGAAGATGTTATTCTCATCGGTCCACTCGGACAGTCTGTTAAGGATTGCCCTACCCAAGAGTTTGGCCGATACGTCAATCAGGGAAATCGGCCGATAGCACTTAGGGTCGTCCCTGTTGCCCTTCTTAAAAATTGGCACAATAATTGCTTTTGACCAGGATGGTGGCAGGTCACAAGAGATGGCAGTATTTATGACCCTGGTCATCAAAGGGGCCCATAAATCTATATTACTGAGAAATAGGTCAGGGGGGATCCCATCCGGGCCCGGAGCTTTATTTTTAGTCAGACCCTCCATCCCTACAGTGATCTCTTTGAGAGTAAATACCACCGAATTCAAAATGCATACTTTCACAATTAATTCAACTAAACAGACATTTCAGAAGTAAACATTGCATACATTTGTCTTTTATAGATATTGAAAAAGAGGGTGAAACAATTGATTTGGGCAACACTGTGAATACTGATTTTGAGAACACACAAGTACAAAATGAAATGACATCCTCACCCACAGTTGCAAAGAAAAAAACAAGGAAAAGAGTGCAGCAACTGCAAGACTCAGACACTGATGAAGAGCCCAATCCACATGCACATACGCAGCAAGCAGTTCAAATGATTGCAATTCAAAAGACAAAGATAAGTCGACGTAGTAGACCGCAACAATTTTACAGAAGAAGGTCACGTCCAGCAAACCAGAGGTCATCTTCACAAGATGAGTCCCAGGCCAGTGTAGTTAAAAAAAACTCATGAAAGTCCAAAGGCTGCAAGGCAAAGATATAAGGCAAATGAAGGGCAAACTCTATCATATTAGTGAAGACATCAGTACCATGAGTAACAGTCTTATAAAATTGACAAATGTGATTGAAAGTGCATATATGGCATCAAGTAATAAACTGGACAGCATGGCAACTGCCATGGAAACCATGTGTGAAGCAATACAAGCAAAGAACATTGCCAATTGCAATAGGTACTTGAGATTAATGTCTAGCATGCACACTTATACTAGAGCAATACATCCCTTGTGCAATAGCAATGCTAAAATGATAACAAATACACTGTGCATCCAAAAGGAATTATTTAAATGTTGTAATAAGCTTTCAGAAGGAATGATGTCCAACAAAACTAACAAGGATGTCATGCAGGAAGAGATGAGTGTGCTTTCATCAGTACATGGTGGCAATAATGATGACATTGCTAAACCCAGTTGTAAATGAAAATCAGATACAGTTGTTGGGCGACGCAGCTCAAGACATGTTGAACAAAAAAGTCACACATCTTCAGCTCAGATAAATGCAAAAAGCAAAGCTTTAGGAGTGAGGGGGAGAAAATAAAGTCATGAATGGACTGCCTTCTAAATGACTGACATCATGAACATACTGGCCAGAGACTGCTGAAAGTCAAAAGCTACATGTTGATATCATTTACACTTTTCATGCAGTAATGTGACCTTTGTTTATTTTTACTTCCTTTATGATTTAAAATAAATTTCACTCAGATTTACTTAATATTAACAGGCTCCTTACCTCCTTTAAAAATAATGCTCTGTGATTTCTGCTCTCCTACGCCTTCCTTCTGCTGCATCTGCTCCATGAAGTCTTGCATGTGGTTGATGTGGCTGGTTGTCATTGTTTGGTAGCATGTCATCTAAATTCAGTTCCAAGCCACTCCTTGTGGCAATGTTGTGCAGCATGGCACATGCTGCAACTATTTTGTAGCACACCTCAGGGCGATATTGCAGAGCTCCACCAGTTTTGTGCAGTATCCGAAACCTAGACTTCATGACCCCAAAGGTCCTCTCTACAACATTTCGGGTGGATATATGGGCATGGTTGTACTGCTGTTCTTTACGGGTTGCTGGATTAAGGAATGGTGTAAGTATATATGATCTCACAGCATATGCACTGTCACCTATGGGGTTGTAAAATGGTACAATTGCAGTTAACTTATGATGCAACTGAATGTGTGAAAAATGATGTTTAGCAAAGAGAACAGTATTTACCAAGCAAATATCCATCTCCAAATTCACCTGACAACAGTCGCCCATGGATGGCACTATGTTTGAAAATGTAGGAGTCATGGGCACTCCCAGGGTACCTTGATACTAAGCCTGTGATGATTGTTTTGGAATTACAAATAACTTGGATGTTTAAAGAGTGATAATTCTTTCTGTTGCGAAAAATATATTCATTCACAGATGGGGGACAAATGGGAACATGTGTTCCATCTATGCAGCCTATGACATGAGGAAAATTAGCCATGTTATAGAAGTCCAACTTTGTTTCCATCAACTCTTGCAGAGTTTTAGGAAAATAAATGTGATGACGGATCCTTTGCAGCATTGCATTTAGGAAGTCGTTAAAAAATCTAGAAAGTGCACTCTGTGAAACCCCCCCAGCAACAGCTAAGACTCCCTGGAAGGACCCTGAGGCTAGAAGGTGTAGAGAACATAACACCTGCACATGGGTGGGTATGGCTAGGGTCCTACGAGTTTCTCTACGCAAAATAGGGTCTAATTCAGCAATGAGATCTATTATGGAGTCAGCATTAAGCCTATACTTGCATATATTTCAGCCTGTGTCTGGCCAAACAAAGTGATGCGCAATCTAAATATCCTTTCACTGAGCATCCTCCTTCTCCTTCCTGCTGCTCTCAACCTCCAGCGACGTGCCAGGACAATGACTGCTGCCATCCTCAAAGAGGTCTGGCTCAACTGTGGAACCCCTTAAGTACCCTACCAATTGGTTTCACATGTTTTCCCAGAAAAAAAAAATTACCACCTGCTCTCAGTACTTCTAAAATTAGGAATTCTTAAATGCGATTCCTTAAGAAATCGCTATTTGCGAATTTTGATGCATACATCTTTTTCATATTATTTTGCGATTCCTTGATTTAGCGAATTCGTAACGAATCGCAATTCCAATTGCCATTTCTAAAATTGCGAAAAATACATGTTATCATGATGCATCTCAAAAACAGAATTTGCATTCGCAAACGGCCGATTTCTGCAAAACGCACCGTTTGCGAATGCTATTCTGCTTGATGCATGTGCCCGTAAACCTTTAGCAGCAAAAAATTCACGCAAGCTCCTAAAACGTGCCACAAATGCACAGGACGTGATGTCAGCATGCATACTGTACCCAGGAATTGTGCTGTACACTTTGACTTTCACTTTTCCACACACAGTTGGTGTCCTTTGAGCTGTGTGGTTGTGTTTGGGGGAATTCGATGATTGTGTGGTTAAAGTCTAGTTGTAGTGTATATCCTGCTGTCCCTGTCAAGTCCTGTGTTGCGTATTTGTCATGTTTTTTTCCTTTGTACTCTTGTCTTGTCGGGTGTCTGTCTACTGGGTGTATAGTTAATTATTAGTTAGTTAGGGTTAGTTTAGGGTACGTTTTAATTTCTTAGTGGGTATAGAACTGTGGGGAAAGATGTAGAGGGAAGGAAGGGAGGGAAGGGTATCGGAGGATGCATTTGGGGCATTCCTCTGGCTGGTGAACTTTTACCTCCCCAGGATGGTGAGAGTGGGGTACGTGTTCTTGTGTGCTACACTGTCAAGGTCTAGAAAGTGCACTGGGACTGTATCCACAGGCACATGCTGCACATCTTTGGTGTGGACAGGACAATCCGCCAAGTAAAACATCAGTGGCAGGATTACATTAGGTGGGAGGGCAACCGATTCGACAACATGGGCATCATCATTGGCAGGCAAGGGGGTAGTTATAGAAAAATTATTGTCTGCCTTCACACTGTGTGTCCCATGTATACAACTTTTTACTATGTTGATACCTCAGGTCAGAAACAGCCTGAAGACTCCATGTCTACTGTGACCGATAGATATGTGCAACGTGTTGTGTTGTGTTATGTCATACTGAACATGGGGGCATGTGTAACCAAAATGCACAGACTGTGGAGCTATGCAAATTGCCAGTGCCACAGACTGACATTTTTGCAGCACAGGGATGCACCATATGGTTGTGAAAGAAGAGATACCAATATGCATCCCATAGGGCTTGTATTAGGTTATCTGCCTAGCATCCATGCAGGCACCCTGATGCCATGTTCAGAGTGTGTCTGCACTGCAGTGGTGTTGTTTTTTGTGCCTGAAGGGACACCTTCCTATATCTGACTGTGAATTTGTGCATCTATGGGTTCTGCAGAATGAAGTTCGCATAGGTAGAGCACATTACATGGAGAAATGTAATCGTTAACCCTTGTATATCAACCTTGACACCTCCTTCTTGGAGTTGTTAGAGTTGGGCTTGCCAAAGACTTTCCAATCTGGGCCAGCATCAAAAGAAACGAGTCTTGTGTTTGTATACCCACCCTCAACACCTTTTGCCTGCTCCTATGCTGTAGTGCACTGCAGTGGTAAGGGACATTTTTACAAGGTCACCTAATCCACATTAAGTGACAATGTGCCACCTTTTAATGAATAAACATGACGCATCCCAACCCTAGCATCCCCTAAATCTTTCTCATTGGCAATATGGTGATCGTTTAAATGCACCAAAGAATGTGAGTACAATCTTAGACTGATGTCTCAGAGTCTGATGTGCTGGTGAGATGGAATACAGCATCACCTTGCAGTGCTTGAAATACAAATGATGTAGGTTAGGAGTCTTCTGACACTCAGATGACAGTAGGAGGCTCGGCGATGAATGACATGACTACCACTCTCAAATTGTAGTGACAACAGAAGCTTATTTTTTCCCCGGATTGTCTTGTACAACACAATCCTGCATTGTGCATTTGTTGTGTCTGAGTCAGTCATATGCAACATGAATCTACACATTGTTGAAATTACTAGATTTTGTATGTAGATAATTTGTGACAACACATGATACATGTGCCACATGATGACTGATCATTACTCCTATTCCCTGTTTTACAGCTGGACGCTCATTGTTCACACAAGGGGACATTGATACCTTCAAGGACCCCCATGCCACTGGTGAGTGCCTTAGACCATGTGTGTTTGATCCCCAAATGAGTGTTTGTGATGACTGGTCCTGTAGAGTGTTGATTCCACACTGTGTGTGCATAACATGGATATTACCTCAACCACAATGAGGCATATTCATGAGAAGATGTTATACCGTTGAGGAAGGGTGGGCGGAGAACTCAGCTACGCCCGCGGAGTTGTGCCTACTCTGTGTTCTGCGGAGAACGCAGAGTAGGCCCGCAACCCGCCTTCACCCCCTATTACTTCAAACATTTACAGTAGTTAATAAAAAAATAAATACACTTACCTTAAGCGCGCTGTCCCCGGGCTACCCTCCTCATCTGTTTCCTCCGCATCCGTACAGATTAAGTAAACTGCGCATGTGCGCACGCCCGGGAGAACAGTTACAGTGTTGGGATCTGAGGACTGTTTCAATGTACAATCAATCTGAGCACCGATATATCAGCATTTCTTGGAGAATCATAAAACAATTCAGAGATCCTTTTTATGAAGAAAAATGTGGGCCTAGTCATGAAATCATAAATGACTCCCTCCTAATAATAAATGCAGGTGGTTCTCGGTGGAAACACTGAGGACCAGTGGGTAACATTTAACATGTCCAGATGTCTGGCATTGGGAGCGCATGATCACTGCATGTGTTGTGTGTGTTGTGTTCTGATTGGCGGAGTGTTCCTAACTTCATGTGCCATCTAACTTTATGGCGTTTTCAGAACATTTGCACCCCTTGGGCAATGTGTGCTTTATTGAGGTTAATCCCCCTTGACCATTGTGGTGTTGTTACCTATCTGTGGGATTGATCTGGATTTTTTCTATTTACACGTTGGTTCTCCTGGTTATGTGACACCCCACCAGTCATCTGCCAATCAGTTGCCTCAGGGATGTGTCGCAGGGCCTGCCTGACAACATATTTCTAACTCGGGTTGATGGAGAGGTCATGTTGGGTGATTTTGACAACAGTGATGCAATTTAGCTTTTATAAACACTTACCATTGCGTACATTTTTCAATATCACTCTCCCCTATTGTTGCATTTTTAACTAAATCCATACCAACCTAAAGACATGTATGTGCGACATATGGCACTTTAAAAAAATCAAAAAAGTGCTTTTTTAAAGAAAATCGTAAACTACCACCAACTTGAAGTTGGTGGTAATTTGCAATTTTAAGGCCAAATAGCAAATTTCTGGTGCTTCCAGAATTGCATTTAAGGAATCACAATTTGCAATTCCTTAATTGCATTCATAAAATAGAGAATCGCGCATTTTGCAATTCTCTATTTTCCAATGGCCTTTTGGGATGATACATCCCAGAAGGCTTTTTCCAATTCGCAAACGGGCCAATTCTGAGAATCTGCCCGTTTGCAAATGGGAAAAAGGCTTGATACATATGGCCCTAAATACCTAACTGCATGGAAACACCCAAAAACAACAACATGATAAAAACCAGCAACAATGACATGCACACTCTGCAAAGTCACAAAGGGAACCTGGACAACCAATTTGAGAAAAACTCCTGATCAGGAACACATCACTCCTCACACATGTCTCTTTGTAAACGATGCAGTGCTTGGATGGCAAGAGCCAAAATCCCATTATCCATGTCATTACCTGGATAAACATGCAGCTGGATGCACCAATCTTGGCACACATCCCTCCTCCGTCATAGTCATTAAGCCTAACACATTTCAGCGCTGCATCACCATGAGGCAGATTACTCTCAGTTCCTCCTTGATGAAATTAAGGCAGAGCTCAGTGCTTTTAATTATTTTAAGCAACAGCCACCTGGTTATCTGTAACCAGCAGGCATTTGCTTTTGTCTGCATGATGAAGAAGGGTTTATACCCTCCTGCCGATACTTGTGTGCCTGAGAACAGCCTGAATTCTTCTGGAATGTTCTTATACTGATCCCAGCCAAAATACTCCAAAGTTATTTTTTTGTATAAGCCTGATGCAGCAAGGTTGTCTTCTACTTTAGCGGGTGCTGGTACAAATCAGATAGTTCTTCTCCAGGAATGACCAGGGTCGGGTGTGTATGGTTACAAGGGAACAAAGTCTGCACCATCAAGTGAAGAGCTGAGTGTAGGCAAACTCACAGCATAGCCAGTACATATCATTCAGCATGGTGGTGCCCCATTGCATTTCCGGAATGTGCAGGAATGTGCCACAGTTTTCATCTGTGCCCAGTGGAAGTGTTCCTTCACCTCTGAAACATAAGAAATACAGTGCAATTTTCCATACAATTAGGGGTTGCCTCTTTCCTTCTAGCCAAGTGTATTCCCCCCTCTTCAGTATCCCTGATTTCCTGACATGGGGTGTCTATGCTTTTATTCAACCCTCCCATATGACCCATTTCCCTTCATATCATCAAGCTGGATGACCCTACACAAGACTTCCATGTCAGGGTTTCACTTGCTGTTAAAGAATATGCTGAGGGCCGCCCTTGGACCACAAATGGAGGCAGGAGTGGATGTGTGTGTGCATTGAGTTGAGGGTTTTGCTACCTTCAAGAATCTCTTCCCTGGGAAGTCTCAGTGCCAAACTGTCTCCTCCCCTATGATGCCCTTTCTGCACATCCTGTCTAGATACATTTGTTTATAGCTAGGCTCAGTGAAACTGTATAGATCTGCTGGGTTGGTCTTGGGAAGGGTCAGATTCACTACTACTCGGAGGGGTTCTACCTTGTTGGGCTTGAATTTAGCCCTGATTCTGCATAGGTATAAGTGGAGAAGGAATTTTACTGTTTCAGGGGCAACCTCTTGTGTCAAGTACAACTGGTCAGCGCATACTGCATGCGGTATCAGTGAACAGATGTTACACGACATGACTGATGCCCTAAAGCCCACAGCGGCCATGGGCTGATACTGCTGTCATGTGTCTTAATTAGAGCTTCCACACGAATTCTTCAGATTCATTACAAGTTCTATTACTTGAAAAATACAAAAAAAAGGATTTTTAAAGGAATAGGACATGTAATGAATGTGACAAATTATTCATTTTCAAAGGACTAATGATCTAAGATAGATATTTTAAAAGAACTTGTTTTAATTGGTTTTGTGTTAATTGTAATGAAGTATTTTTAATAACCAATGAATAAAAGATATATTATTATAAATACTGAATATGTTAGTTTGGTTGATGAAATGTGGTGAATTGGTGAAATGTGTGTAGGACTGTCCAATCCTGCATATTTAAATTGCCTTAATATAAAATAAAATTATTCTTATATATGAAGACTAATAAATATTTTTGAGCAAGAATTGGTGGCAGGTGTTAATTGATAACATCGATTATTATTGTACTATACTGTACCCGACATCGTCATAGCCATCCCTGACGGCTACAAGATCACCTGCAGGGACCGCACCAACAGAACTGGAGGAGGGATCGCCATCATCCACAGAAACACCCTCAGAATCTCGGCCAAGCACCGACGAAATGTTTATCACCGCCAAACACCTGCACTTCCAGATTCACACCGACCCCAACACCACACTCAGAGGAACCCTCATCTACAGACCCCCTGGTCCCCGGCCGCAGTTCAGCGACTCCATCGCCGACTTTGTCAGCACGCACTCCCTTGCATCCACAGACTACATCCTCCTTGGAGACCTGAACTTCCACCTCGAGAACACCAACTACAGCAACTCCACCACCCTGCTCGACAACCTCAGACTCAAACAGCTCGTCACAACTCCCAGCCACTCCACCGGACACACACTTGACCCCATCTTCTCAGCCAGCAACCACGTCACCTTCAGCCACACTACCAAACTCCACTGGACCGACCACCGCTGTGTCCACCTTACCTTCGAGAAGCCAACCATGCACCACCGCACACAACGGGCCCCCCACCGCAACTGGAGCAAAGTCACCGAAGACCAGCTCACCACCCTCGCACGAAACCCACCAATGGACACGACCGACATGACGCCGCCCACAACCTCAGGCAATGGATCGATGACTGCACCAACACTCTTACCCAAATCAAGAATCCCTCGAACAGACGCACCAATAGAAAAGCCATCTGATTCACTGCCGACATCCAGGCATCCAAGCAGGCCTGCCATAGGCTCGAGAAGAAGTGGAAGAACAAACAGACACCGGACAGCAACACAGCCTACAAGAGCGCCATCCGCAGATACCACCAACTCATCCGAACTGCCAAAAGGACCTCCTTCAAAGAGCGCTTTGACAACAACACTCACAACAGCAAAGCGCTCTTCAACATCGTGAAGGAACTCTCCAACCCCAACTACAACGACATTCTACCATTGTAGCGACTCCCTAGCCACCTTCCTCCACCTCAAGTTCACTGACATTAATGACAGCTTCAACAACCAGGCTCCCCCGACAGACACTGACACCTCAGACTCAGCGCCCCCCAGCCACATCAATCTCCTGCCGTCCTGGACCCACGTCAACATCGACGACACCATCAAAACCATGAACACCATCCACTCCGGCTCACCATCTGACCCCTGCCCGCACCACATCTTCAACAAAGCAAACTCCACCATTGCACCCCACCTCCGTAAGGTCATCAACAGCTCCTTCGAGACTGCCACCTTCCCGGAGAGCTGTAAGCATGCCGAGCACAACGCCTTACTCAAGAAACCCAAGGCGGACCCCAAGGACCCCAAGAACTTCCGGCCCATCTCCCTACTCCTGTTCCCTCCTTTCTCGAAGAGAACAACAACCTGGACCCAGCCCAATCCGGATTCCGCAGCAACCACAGCACTGAAACAGCCCACATTGCCGCAACCAACAAAATCAGGGCCATGCAGGGCAACGGAGAGACCGCGGCACTCCACAACGCAGGGATCCACGATAAAGCCCTGGACTGGACCACCTCCTTCCTCACCGGCAGAACACAGAGTGTCTGCCTCCCCCCATTCGGCTCTAAAGACACCAAGATCATCTGCGGCGTACCCCAAGGATTGTTCCTAGCCCGACAGTGTTCAACGTCTACATGGCACCGCCCGTCAACATCGTCCGATCACACAACCTCAACATCATCTCATACGCCGACACCCAGCTGATCCTCTCCTTCACTAAGGCCCCCACCACCGCCAAATCCAACCTCCACAAAGGAATGAAGGCCATCACCGACTGGATAATGTGCAGCAGCCTGAAACTGAACTCGGACAAGACGGAGGTCCTCATCATTGGATCCACCCCCTCCGCCTGGGACGATTCATGGTGGCCGGCCGCACTGGGAGCTGCACGACACCCATTAACCACGCACGCAACCAGGGAGTCATCCTGGACTCCGCTCTGTCAATGACCCAGCAAATGAACTCCGTCTTCTCCTTTTGCTTCAACACCCTCCGCATGCTCCGCAAGATCAACAGATTGATCCCTACCGGTACCAGAAAGATAGTCAACCAGGCCTTTTCAGCAGCAGACTGGATTACGGAAACGCTCTCTACGGAGGATCCTCAGTCAAACTCCAGAAACGACTACAACGCATACAGACGCCTCTGCACGCCTCATCCTCGACATTCCCCGCCACAGCCACATCACAGCCCACCTGAAAGACCTGCACTGGCTCCCGATCAACAAGAGGATCACCTTCAAGCTCCTTACCCACGCCCGCAAAGCTCTCCACAACACCGGGCCAGCGTACCTCAATGAACAACTCACTTTCCACTCCCCGAACCGCCAGCTTCACTCCACTGACCTCGCCCTCGCCACCGTCCCCCACATCTGCCGAGCGACCACCGGGGGTAGATCATTCTCTCACCTCGCCACAAAAACCTGGTACACCCTCCCCATCCACCTACGACAGACCCAGGACCTGCTGGCCTTCAGGAGACTCCTAAATACCTGGCTATTCAAACAGTACCAGCACCTCCGCCCCCCCAGCGCCTTGAGACCCTCACGGGTTAGTAGTGCACTCTACAAAAGTATTGATTGATTGATTGATATATCTTTCAGTGCACACTTATTGAATCGTGAGTGTTGATTAAGGCACAAGAGAGAATTTGCTTCCTTAGATTGCTTGATCTACCCTGTCCCTTTTTGGCAAAAGAGAGTGCCTCTCTTAGTTTTAGAGTTATTTGTTTAGAGCATGCCTGATAGCTCAACAAATAATATTCCTGAATAAAACCGTACATGTCTTGGAATAGCCACGATAAAAGATTTGAACACACCACGCATTCCCACATGCACACGTTTTAAAAACTGGCAACGATTTACAAAATACAAGAAGGAAATGTTCCACAAAATTCATCAGACCCCAATTGGAAGGGAAAGGTAGTTTGGACATTAGACACTAATAGATGTTAGGCATGATTCCTTGGTAATTCTGAGGGGTTTAAGGGAAATAGGGCTGATCATTGTTATGTGCAGACTGAACATCCAGGAATGGTGACAACCTACATTGTTGGGAAGTTTTGCCTAGGTTGGCTAAAAACCTCAACACTGTCTCAGCTGAAACAACACTTGTCCCTTCTATCTGTTGAACTGGAACTTCAGGACTTTTAAATTAGGTCCTCCGAAACCATGTCAAAAGCACTTCTTGTATGCAATATACAACGAGATATGGAAAGTTTCTCAGCTGCTGAAAGACTACGTGAAATTGACAGGGTCAATTTAGAAAAAGCTCTAGCAGCAGTTGACAACGTTATGAACAACTTATCCTCTAGAATATATTCTTTAGAAAGTATAGTGTCGTGTAGGGAGCAGGGGCAAGATGGCCGCTGACAGGCCGTAGGGAGCAGTCGCCTTTTTTCTTGCTCCTGCTATGATGATATTTGGTACTGCCTCTGAGGTACCGCTTGACTGCTGTTGACTGAAAAAAAAGCTGATATTGAGTTGGATGCTAGCGTGATTGGAAGTGGTAAGAATTGTCCTGAGGCGAAAAGCCGGGACCGCTGTATTTTAAACCAAAAACGCTACACTGCGAGTGTTTTAAAAAAAAAATTGCATTTCATGTTTTAATCCCCGGATATTGCGCTGACTGATTTTAAAGTTAGCTAAACTTTTACTGTGTGATAAATTTACCTTGTAAACCCGCTGCCACCGCCTCTCAGAAACCCCAGGTGTGCAGGTCTCTCCAGGCTTCCCCGCTCTCCCCCCCACAGCCGAGTGTTCGCTGCTGGGGCCCCCGCCATCTTGGGTGAGGGCACGAGAAGGGCGAGCAGATGACCGCTCGGCCCCTCCCACCCTCCCGCCATTTGCAGTACAAAAGGCATCAATCCACACTTCCCCACTGACTGCTAGCGTGATTGGAAGTGGTAAGAATTGTCCTGAGGCGAAAAGCCGGGACCGCTGTATTTTAAACCAACAACGCTACACTGCGAGTGTTTTTTAAAAAAAATTGCATTTCATGTTTTAATCCCCGGATATTGCGCTGACTGATTTTAAAGTTAGCTAAACTTTTACTGTGTGATAAATTTACCTTGTAAACCCGCTGCCACCGCCTCTCAGAAACCCCAGGTGTGCAGGTCTCTCCAGGCTTCCCCGCTCTCCCCCCCACAGCCGAGTGTTCGCTGCTGGGGCCCCCGCCATCTTGGGTGAGGGCACGAGAAGGGCGAGCAGACGACCACTCGGCCCCTCCCACCCTCCCGCCATTTGCAGTACAAATGAAGCCACTGCCCCGGAAGCGCAGCGGACGGGCGCAGCGGGCGCGCCGTCAGCGCGCCGAAGGCGCGCCAAAGGCAAGCCCGTCTGTGCCCGTCCGTGACAGTCCGGGGCACGGGGCCAAAACCTCTGGCCCTTCCCCGGGCTACCCCGACCCTCAGAGGATTAGCAGCAGGACATACACAGCCAGTGAACTAAGACTTCTAAATACTACCGGCACACCACATTACGACAGGTGTGCACAACTGGGCCCTTCGAACACCATGGGACCAGTTAGTTGTCGGAATTGTCACTGGCTAAGCGACCCCTGGCACGGTCCTAGCAAACTATCTACTGCTAACGTGACTTTAAAATGTCTGCTGCTAAATGTAAGGTCCCTCCCCAAACATGCCATGGAAATCTGGGACATCCTCAACAATGACCAACCTGATCTAGCCTTCCTCACAGAGACATGGCTGGACAACCACAATACCCCGGACATCGCCACAGCCCTCCCTGATAATTATAAAATACTCAACCTAAACAGGGAGAAAAGGAAGGGAGGTGGGGTTGCTCTATTGTTCAAAGACTCCCTTACCTGTAGGCAGGAGGTAATT
Source organism: Lissotriton helveticus (assembly GCF_964261635.1). Lineage (NCBI taxonomy): Eukaryota > Metazoa > Chordata > Amphibia > Caudata > Salamandridae > Lissotriton > Lissotriton helveticus. Next base: position 888,691,311 of record NC_136059.1, read on the forward strand.
ACTCAGGCTAAGAACCACGAAGCAATGGCCTTTACAATAGCCATCAACACCACCATCATACTCGGCGGTGCCATCATCTATAACCCCCCAGGCTGCACCTCCGATTTTAACACCCAGCTCCTGTCACAAGTCATGCCTATATGCCTTCAGAATAAAAATATATTGCTCATAGGAGACTTTAACATTCACTTCGACGACAGCAACAACCCCCTCACCAGACAACTGACTGAGAATATGGAGATATTACAGCTGTACCAAAAAATTACTCAGCCAACGCACAGGGCAGGACACACCCTTGACCTACTGTTCTCTAATATCAACGCCATTTCTATCTCCTCTATTAAACCACTATTGTGGACAGACCATTCCCTGGTCGAGTTCAACTTGCTCCTACCCACTAAAAACCCCAGATCCTCCAACCAAACAGCAACCCATAGGAGAAGCTATGCCAACTTTAAAGTAGAAAACTTTCAGAAACACTTTATTCACCCTACAAGTGGTGAAGCAGGTGCTGATGAAGCAACAGACAGACTTCAGAGCCACATAGCCTCAGCTTTGGAGCATTGCTCAAAGCTCCGTTGCAATGTCAATCCAAGGCGTACCACGTCTGAAAACTGGTACGGGCCAGACCTGAAGGCACAAAAAAGGAAATGCACTTTGCTCGAACGCAAGTGGAGACTAACAAAAACTCAAGAGACGAGGGCTACTTATAAAAATGAACTGTCTCAATACACCAAAGCTATCAGAAAGGCAAAAAAAGACTACTTTTCAACCAGGATCCGGGAGAACAAGGACTCCTCGAAAGAGCTTTTTAAAATCGTAAAAGAACTCTGCAGTCCTGCCAATCTCTCGGCCAACCTGATTCCCTCTCAAGCAGGCTGTGACAAAATGAACACTTTCTTTTGCGAAAAAATAGACAACATCTATTCATCCTTCCCTAAAATCAACTCCGACCGCCTGCTGGACTACGAGCCCTCCTCCTCCCAAAACTTCTGCGCGAGCTTCGGCCCCTACTCCGAAGAGGAAGTAGGCAAAGCCATGCTCGAAACCAAATCCGGTTCCCCTCTTGACCCCTGCCCTCATCATATCTTCCGGCAGCTCACTCCCCTGATCTGTCCCGCTGTCACTCAGTTATTAAATCAGTCACTAGAAACAGCAGAGTTCCCATCGTGCTGGAAGATCGCCACAGTCACCCCCTTGATAAAAAAAGCTGGACTAGATATCAACAACCCAGCCAACTATAGGCCTATATCCCAACTTCCCTACCTATCGAAAGTCCTAGAGAGACTGGTCAACAGACAGCTGGCCAGCTTTCTCGAAGCAAACAATCTGCTGGATGCTACACAGACGGGCTTCAGGGCTAATAACAGCACAGAAACTACCCTTCTAGCAGTACTGGATAACATCAGGATGCATGTCGATCAGGGAAAGACAGTGGCCCTGATACTGTTGGACCTCACGGCGGCGTTCGACACCGTCCCCCACCACCTGCTTCTGGAAACCTTAGCATCCAAGGGTATACGGGACAAAGCATTGGGTTGGCTGCGGTCGTTCCTGACGGACAGATCACAGTCGGTGCACATGGGTAACTTCTCATCCCCATGCCGGAACATCAAATACGGGGTCCCACAGGGGGCCTCACTAAGCCCAACTCTGTTCAATGTCTTTGTCTCATCCCTGGCAGGAATAGGCAGAAAGTGGGGCATGGAAATCTGTTCCTATGCCGACGACACTCAACTTATGGCCATCCTTGATGAAAAAAACAATCCCAAAGAAAGGCTTCGTAACTGTCTTACCGAGCTGGCCGAGTGGATGAATCAACATTGCTTAAAACTCAATGCGGACAAATCAGAAATCCTTCTGATCGGCAGCCACACCGAGCTGTGGAACGACAACTGGTGGCCTAAAGCACTGGGCACCCCACCTATCCCGGCGCAAACTGCGAAAAACCTTGAAATAACCATGGATACTGCACTATCCATGAAGACGCACGTAGCTGCCATTTGTGGCAAAGGCTTTGGAATCCTAAAAATGCTTAAAAGAGTCTTCCCATGGATTCCACTGGAGTGCAGAAAGATCCTGGTCCAGTCACTCTTGATGAGCAGGCTGGACTATGGCAACTCTCTGTTCGTAGGCATGGCCGAGTACCTTTTTACCAAGCTCCAAATGGTGCAGAACGCCAAAGCCATATGTATGAAAAGGAAGTACGACTCGGCCAAGAGCTGCCTGCGCCACCTCCACTGGCTGCCTATGAGGCAAAGAGCATCCTTTAAAATGATGTGCATCTCTCATAGAGCACTTCACAAAACTGGCCCCCTCATCCTCAGAAATAGGATTCAGCTCTACGCGCCCACTCGGAACCTCCGCTCCCAATCTCTGGCTCGTGCAAAAACTTTCAGGGTAAAGAGAGCCAGGATGGGCGAACGCGCTTTCTCTCACCATGCAGCCGCCAAATGGAACGAACTACCCATAGCCCTCCGACTCACAGAAGACCATCTAACATTTAGGAAGCAGCTAAAATCTTTCCTCTTTCCCCTTCCCGAATAAATCTCCCCCGGACTGTCATCCACGCCACTTTCACATTAGCAAACACAGCGCCGTGATATCCTATCTAGGATGATTGTTAGCGCTTTATAAGAACCTAAAATAAATAAATAAATAAATTAAAAAATATGTGGGGTGCGAAGTATGCCTCACGCATCTGAACTGATTCACTGCATCCCCGACTGGCTAAAGAAAAGTGCAGTGCGATTGCCTTATTTCAAACTTTGGCTAAACACGCTGAGAGCTGAAGCCTTACATCAAGGGCTAAGAGGTGCTGAAAAACAAGCTATGGCCCCTCGAATCCAGAAGCCACAGAACGAAAAGGAAAGGGAAGCGGAGAAAGCGTAGAAAGCTATTTTTAGTGATCCGGGCACAGCTCCAATGTCAGCTGTAATGTTGACTAATCTAAGATCAGCAGCCCAGTCACGGAGAAACAGAAGACAGGAGAATGCAGAGATTGCGGGAAGCAATCCTTTGGAGAAAAGCATATCAACAAAAGATAAGGAAAAGGAGAAGAAAACTGCAGTTAGCAAAAAGAATGCTAAATGCCAGAATAGCGAAGTGACTGTTAAGGAGGGGAACTTTCGACAGCCTACCCTTCGAGAGTCATTTGCAACACAAGCCATACATGCAGCACCAGCAGCACAAGTAACAGGTTCGCTAACCCTCGCCTCACCTGTAGTTTGTAGGGTGGGAGACGGCGGCACGGGAGATGCAGTGGAGACAGCGGAGACGGAGGAGACAGAGGCACCGAGTCCAGAGTTGCTCGATGACCGGATGTGGGCGGTGGAGACTGGCGTGGCTACTGAGTGCGGCGTGTTGAGCTCAGAGAGGCAGCGGTTGTCTGCATGTCTGATTGTGGCCGTGGATGCTGCACAGGATGGCCAGGCTACGGGGGCTGGCACTGATGCTGCTGTGATCGTCGGTGGTGATGGAGCACAGTTGCAAGTGCAGGTGATGCAAACAGACTCTGCAGTTTCTGTAAAACAAACTGAAAAACAAACTGGTAAGGAGGGCGCCGCGGGGGAATCTTTACTGGTGATTGGGCGTAATCCTGAAACTGAGGCTATTGATGGCAGAGAAATATCCGTAGAGGTGGATAGTTGCACCCTCCTCTAACCTCTATTATTGATGGAAAATGGACGCACTGATTTACAACGTACCTCTGTAATACTTGACAATGGAAATAGTAAATCTAGGGATCTTGATGTGGACCCAAAGGAGGGTCTAGAAGCTACTGTCCCGTTACTATCAGGTATATAACAGATACCGCGTCCCAAGGGCGATCTCATTAACATTGATACTGATACTGGTGAGGGTGCAAGTGACCAAAACTCTTATGTGCACAATGCATGTATAGCGTCTGGAATACAGGCAAGAGAAGGGTTGCTCAACCCAGGATCTCCCAGTGATGATTGCTTCTTCTCTGTCAACGATGAGGAGGGGAATGAGGACGATGAAAAGACAGCATCCGGCTCCGCAACAGGGAGCCAGTCCGACACCTCAGAAGCGGAGGGGAGAACAGATTCGGCAGACTCATCTCAAGAAAGCGGATCAGTGCACAAGGTATGCACAAAATGGAGGGCTCAGCCACTGAGAAGTCTCAAGAGTAGATCACATAACCAGGCAAAGAATAGTGTGAACCCGACCCATGCAGGAGTATCCAAAAAGCTAGACTGGGATTATTCAGCAACCTCCCAGCTTTACCAAGAAGGTGGCACTACTTTACCTCAAACTCAGAAAAACACCTCAGGACAGACAACCACTATGGATATGCTTTAAGCCACTTTGAAGCAAATGCAGGGGGAGGCAAGAAGTGAGTCTCGGAGGGCGAAGCAGGCCAACCAAAAATACAGGGCTCACTACGCAAGGTGAACAAACTTTACGCAGACATGGAAGCCAGGGTCACAGAAGTGGAGGCAAGAACTGAGAGACTGGAGGAGGATGTTGGGAAATGGAACGAGTTCAAGAACGACCAGGAAAAGATGGCGTCGGATGTTCATTGGAAGCTCGAGGATTATGAAAATAGGCAACGAAGGAACAATGTTAGACTTCTAGGGGTCGCGGAAGGAAAAGAGGGGCAGGATGTGCGAGCATTTGTTGTTGCTTTACTCAAGGGGGCTTTTCCAGAGTTGTCGGTCTGGAATTGGGATATTGAGATACAAAGGGCCCATAGGTTCCCTATGGTAAAAAGGAGAGAGCAAATATCCGATAAACCGAGTGCGATTCTGATACATGTAGGAAATTTCCTATTAAGGCAGGAAATTATGGATAAAGCTAAACCTGAGGCCAGACGATCCTACGACGGCATAACGTTTTTTGCCCGGCCGGACTTCTGCCACGCGACAGTGGAAAGGCGATGGCGGATGAGGCAAATGATAACCCCCTTTAAAAATATTGGTTGTGAGGCCTATTAAATGTTTCCTTGCCGCCTTAAAGTTATTTTTAATGGACATACTAAGATTTTCTTCTCGGAAATCAAAGCGCAGGCATATATGGATAAGTTCAAAGGGAGAAAAGAAGGTTCAAAGTCTATGATGGTGGTCCCTAAACATCGGAAGTAATAAGACATGATTCAGGAGAGGGGGAAAGGAAAAAAAAAAAGAGAGGATGAGTTTAAGAGTTAAAATTTTGGATTAAATTTTGGATTAAAATATATCAGCAGCAGTAACATCTAGCGGTGTGTATTTCAGAGGCATGTGAAGGGTTTTTTAGTTTTTAGGGGCGGGAACAGGAGAGGCGGGTGGCACTTGGGGCTACAGCTGTCACGCATAGGTCAGGACTGACCTATTTGCCCGTAAGGAGGGGGGGTGGGAGGGGGTTAAGGGTGGGAAGGGGTAGAGAAGGGGTACAGAGCACAGTGTTTTTTGTTTGAGCTATCACATGCAGGACAGTACAGAACATTTGGATATGTTTAATTGGGAGAATGTATTTCACCAAGAGATAAATGTTAAAATACTGTTTCCTACTGGTATGAGCCTGACGGGAAATTCATTTGATGTACATTAATGAGTATACGTGTAGTTACGATCAATGTTTGCGGTTTAAATGATCAAATTAAAAGGCAGAAGGTTGCAACCTGGCTAAGATCTCTAAATGTGGACCTGGTGTGTCTGCAGGAAACCCATGTAGAAGGGGGACACGGTCACCTATTAGAACAACTGGGATTTACCATATTAGCATATTCTAAACAAGGGTATAAGAACAGAGGGGTGGCAATATTAGCGAAAGGTAGGGATATAACCGTAAGGAGGAAGCTTGAAGATCAATGGGGAGATGGGTCCTAATAGAGTGTACAATTAATGAGAAATGGATTACTGTTGGTTGTGTTTATGGTTCAACGCAAGATGATCCGGATATTCTGGATTTCTTGGATTTAGAATTAGCCACATGGTCCCCTAATGTAATCTTGGCTGGGGATTTTAATATTAATGGGGCAGGAGGACTGGGAATGGCCCCGGTGGGGCTTATCACGGTAGGAAAAAGAGAGTTTGGCGTTCACTATATAAACTTACAAGGAATAATGCGTTAGTGGATGTATGGGGGCTTTAAAACCTACTGAGCAGGAATTTACTTACTATTCAGCCCCACATAAAGTTTGTGCTAGACTAGACTACTTTTTTATTTCATACTCTCTGCAACCTAAAGTCAAGATTGAAAGATTACCGCGGATAATATCCGATCATAATCCCCTGATTTTAACATTAAATATTGGGGTGAGAATGGACCTGTCCCAAACCTGGACATTTGAGCGAGGGTTATTAAAGGATTACGCCTACCTTATGCATATGAGGGTGTGGATTAGGAGTTTCTCAGATATCAATAGAGGCACTACGTCAACAGGGAATATGTGGGACTCATTTAAGGCGGCCATTAGAGGGGAGACAATAAGCTTTAGTGTAGGAAGTCGAAGAAGGGTTGGACAAAGAGAGGCGGAGCTGGCTCAAGCAGTGGTAGAGGCAGAGGAGGAATTAACTCACAGTGTGCTTAGAGGTGCCCCTTTAGATCAAGTACTGATTAGAATAGCAAAAGCAAGGATGGAGGCGGAGGAAGCTATAGCTAATAAGGCAGCGAAAATATATATAGCAAATAGAGAAAGATGCTATGAATTTAACGAAACTGTTGGCCGCACACTTGCTATTCGCACAAGACAGAATGTCTCTATAGGGCAAATAAGATAGATACAGGATGGTGCAGGAGCAGTAGTCTCAGATTCAGAAGCGATACAAGAAGTCTTTAGAAAATTTTATACTTCCTTGTATGACCAAGATTGCCTGACTGATATTCCTAAAATAAGGAATTACCTATATAATATACCGGCAGTTACACTATTAGAAGAACAGACTAATAGACTAGAGGCTTTGTTTACACCAGAAGAAATATTGATTGCTTTAACCACCCTCCTGTCCGGGAAGGCTGCTGGACCTGACCAAATTCCATTGGAATTTTATAAAACGTTTTGGGATATAATTAAAAAAGATTTTATTGCTACAATGCAGCAAGCGCAGACAGGTATATCAACTCCAAATAGCTGGGCAGGGGCGAATATTGTTATAATTCTGAAAAAGGGAAAGCCAGCAAAACAACCTGGGTCTTATAGGCCAATAACTTTAATGAATACGGACACAAAAATATACTCGAAGATACTCGCCCTGAGAATAGCGAAGATAATTGACACTTTGGTTAGCCAACATGGGTTTATTCCAGGGAGGGGTACTACCCATCATATACGAAAGGTTATTACTTTATTTGATTTTGCAGAAGTTGCAGGAGATGCGCTCGCTGTGATGTTATTGGATGCTGAAAAAGCCTTTGATCGGGTCTCCTGGGACTTTCTTTGCTTTATTTTGAGAAGGGTGGGATTCGGGGAGGGAATAGTGAAGGCCCTACAGGTACTATATGCAGGACCGACTGCTCGTATAAGAGTAAATGGGGGGGTATACGGTATCTTTTCAGATAAAGAGGGGTGCACGGCAGGGGTGCCCTTGCTCCCCCCTTTTATTTGCCCTCTATATGGACCCTTATATAAGGCATATAGAATTAAATGACAATATTTCCCCAGTAGAGACTGATAGGGGCCCGTGCAAAATCTTGGCTTATGCTGACGATGTGGCGATTGTAACATCTAGACCTACAGAAGCTATAGAGTTGGTTGAGGCAGAAGCACAATTATTTGGAGAAGTGTCTGGCTCTGTACTCAATACTGCAAAAACACAAATTATTAAAAATAGCAAAATAGTTTGTACTGATTCCCGGGTGGTCGAAAGTGGATTTTATCTAGGGGTAATAATTACCCCGGATTTGGATAATCTTGTGGAGTTAAACATATCGCCAATAATAAATAAAGCTAAGAAGGATTTGGACAGATTAAATAATATACATTTTTCAATAGCAGGCCGAACTAACATAGTCAAAATGATCTTTCTCCCAAACTTTTTGTATTTATTTAGGGCCATACCCTTATTATTTGAAGGATAATGGTTTAAGATTCTGGAACATATGGTAAATCGATTTGTTTGGACACATGGGAAGACTCGAAGGGCACTTAGATACATGGCACTTCCGAGGGAACGAGGGGGTGGGCTCTGCCGGATTTAAAATTATATTACTGGGCAGCATGCCTCCAATATATGACAGGTTTGCTTGGAGGAGCAGAGAGTGAAGGATACTCTGAGTTAGGAACATTGGCAATTTATTCAATAGTATTAGGGGATCAAGCGGAAAATTTTCTGTTGAAGTTTACAGAATATAGTTACTTTAAGAGAATTAAATTTAAAACGGTTATGGCCGCTCATAAGGTCTGGTTTTCCTTTTCGAAAAAATTTGGCCTAGGACGATATAATGCCTATACTAGGATGAGTAATTATCCGAATTTTCCTGGTGATATTTTTTCAGGGGCAGTGTTTTCGGATTGGGGTAACCATGGGATTTCCAAATTGGGTGATTTGATAGGAGCACAGGGGGTGATGCAGTTTAATATTTTACAAGCAATATATGGGCTGGATACTAAACACTACTTTAAATATTTGCAAATTAGAAGTTTTATTTTGACAAAAACTGGAGGGCCAGTGGGATTTGCAACAAATACAATTTTGGACACTATACAGGCCGGTACAGATTGTACAATTAAAAGATTTTATTCAGAGTTAATATGAAGGCAAATGGATACAAAAAGTGGGTATAGAGAAGGAAAGTTTTTATAAATCTCTGGAACTAGGGCAGAAATTATTATGTTCAGCCTCACTTCAGGCACAGCATTTTAAAATGCTGTATTTTTTGTATTATACTCCATCCAGGTTGGCGCAGTGGGGAAGAGTAGCTGGCACTACGTGTCCGAGATGCGACAGTACTCAGGCTGATTTAGTTCACATGTTTGCTGTTTGCCCACACTTAAAAACAACCCAAGAGGAAATTGAAGTATTCCTTAGAAGATCATTAACAATAGAAATCTCTTTAACACCATCACTCATACTCCTATGAATAGAGGATAGACTAGGTAAGACTAATTACCAGTATTTTATTTTTGTGGCTATGGCTGTTCTAAGACTCTGTATTGCTACAGCATGGCTAGATCGTTTGCCACCTACTTTTCATCAGTGGTTAAATAAATTGTTAGCTGCATTTAACCTTGAGAAAGCGATTTACGCAAGGAGGGGCAGAATAGGTAAGAAACTTGGAAATGAGATATGGGATCATATACAGAAGTGGAAAGAGAGAGATCCAGGATAGATAAATTGTCTGGAATTTCTGTTTTATTGTAATTATATGTTTTGCTCTGCCTTTATTTATAGTTTATCTCTTATGTTTGACTTATTGTTATAATTTTTTTATGATTTGTGATAAGTCCTGCATGGTAAAATGTAATGAATTTTCTTTTGTGTTCTGTACAATAAAAATGGGGGGGAGAAACTCAAATAAAAATATTTTTAAAAAAAGGAAGTATAGTGTCATCAGCAATAGATATTATACAGCAAGATATGCCCATTTTATAATATGGGCAGTAAGAACGTAGGTCTATAATGCTATTGAGCTGTACACTTCAAATACTACATTCTGGCCTTGTGCCGTGGTGACATATTAATGCCACAAGCCTGTTGTCCCCATATCACCTCACAAAACAGCAGATACTCATGGCATGAAAATATGCAAGATACACTATGTTACACATAGAAAAACTAGAGAAGTTACCTTTCACCATTGCAGAAACACCAAACCGTGGATTGGATAATCCATGGGTATGCCACTTTGCCAATTTCAAAATTCCATTTCCAATGCTCTCTGCAGTTTCAGCAACTGGGATGATATGAAGCGTTGGGGAAATGGTTTGTACACAAGTAATGGGAAATGTCAGTGTCGAAATAGGTAAACTAAAGTTTTTCTCAGAGGTTCCAACTGCGATAACACTTTAAGTTGATCTGTAGTGTGGAAGGACATTTCACTTGATGGGGCCTGTAATGCTTCTGTGGCAAACTTATCTTGTTACTTGAAAGGATCCTCAGCAGCTGTGATTTGTCCGGCTTTCATACTGCTATCTAATTGGAGTTATTTGATGCTTAACGATCAAGGTTGCTGCGGAATGGAACCAGGAATCACCTTTCTGGTGATAGTTTCTTCCATAGTGACTTGTACCAAAGTACTGTTTCTACCTGCCGGCACAGTTATAAAGCAATGCTTTGGCCATCAATAAATCTTTCAAATGTGCAATTTGATACCCTGATCAAACTGAAAGCCTTATTGTTTCAGAAAGATGTGGCCTTAACATCTGCAAAAGAGAAATGTGATCTCTTAAGTTGCCAGGTCCTCTTCGGAGATACAATCACTGCTCTGCACTAACTTCCCACTCCATTTTGGTGAACGGGTGCACCGTATTGTTTATATGTTTGATACGGTGGGAATAGCGCATGTTTTAAAACTTATTTATATTTATTTATTTCAGCATTACTAGAGCGCCTGGTTACACCCACTGGTGTGTCCCTGCACAATTTTTATTCATGGCAACTCCGGAATCAAAACCTCTATTGACGGTGCCCACCCCCCTACTGTGTAAAGAGCCAAGTTTTTAATTTTTTACAGAAGATACTCTCTGATGGCTCTTCCCAGAGGGCCATTGGTAGGGAGTTCCGGCTTTTTGCAGCCAAATAGCCAAATAATGGGCCCCCATTCGTGCCTTTTTTTCCTCAGGACATTCACCAGATTGGTCCCGGTTGATATCAGATGCCTTTCTGAATTGTAGGGCATCATGAAGTTCTGCAGGTACATAGGGCATCTGCCCTGCAAGATACAATGGCCGAGGCATAGTGCCTTGAATGTAATTCATTCAGGACCAGCCTAATGTATCCAGTGCATTCTTCGAGAATGCCCATCTTGGCTGATTTAAGACAAAGAGGGCTGCTGAATTCTGGACAGATAGCAACTTTTGGAGTCCCTTTTTGGTTGCACCTAGTTACAACACATTTCTGTAATCCTATCTTGCTGTGACGAGAGCATAACTCAAAGTTTTCCTCATCGCCTTAGGTAAAATATCCAGTGTTTTCCTTTACATTTTAAGGATTCCAAAACACCTTCCTGCAACTCTCTTGATCTAAGTCTCAAAGGAAAGTTTGGAGTCTAGCCATGCTCTCAAATTCTTTACCTCCATCTTAGGGGTGGGGACCGGTCCTAAACCTGCTGGCCACCAGGCTGAGGTCCAAATGGATGGAGTGTTCCCTACTATAAGTATTTTTGTTTTATTGCCATTTAGTCTCAGGCAGTTATCAGTCATCCACCCAGCGAGATCTTTCAGGCAGTCTACTAGCAGCTGATCACAAGCTCTGTGTTGTCTGCGTATGACACTGTCGTAACACCATGTTTTTCCACAATTCCAGCAGAGGGGGCGACATATAGATTAAACAAGGTAGGGCTCAAGATTGAGTCCTGAGGCACCCCCTGTGCTAAAACAATGTGTTTTGAAGTATACGCAGACTGTGACACTTGAAAGCTGCGGCTGTGCAAATAAGACACCAGCCATTTCAGAGCAATCCCGTCCACACCCCCTTCTGAGTCGGGACACTAACAGCTCATGTGACACCATATCAAAAGCTGCGCTGACGTCCAAAAGGAACAGCGCAGTCATCAGGCCTTCATCCACTCTCTGTCGTACTGTTTCAGTAGCATAGAGCAATGCTGTCTCAGTTGAGTAGGTCAATCTAAAACTGTTGAGTGGGATGCAACAAGTCGTGTTGCTTTATGTGTGCCTCTACTTGTACATTAACCACTTTTTCAGCTATTTTTCAAAAGGTAAGGGAGCAATGAGACCGGTGGCAAATTTTCCAACAAATTCCCCATAGCTGTAGGTTTCTTTTTCAATGGGCGAAACAATTGCTTATTTCCACATATCAGGTACCCGCTCTTCCAGAAAGGAGATCTCTAACAACTGTTGGATGTAAGGTAATAAAGTCTCTAGTCCTGTGCAGATTTCTTTAGGTGTGGATGGATCTTTTGGAGAGCCTGATCTTATGCTTAGTGCTACCTTTTCCAATTCTTCCAGAGAAGGAGGAGAGAATTGTGAAATACTGTTTCCCCCCACTCCTGCGTTAGTTCATTATGGCTTATATAGCCATTTTGTGCATCGTCTGGGAAGGTGTCATAAATTTTGGATACATTTTCTGCGGAAAAGTCTGCAATTTGGTTGCGTAGCTCTTCCGAACAGGAAGCTGGTGCTACTGTTCTTTCTAGTAGGGATAGCTCTTAGAAGATACCGAATATTTCCCTAGATGAGTTATCTACTGTCTCAATTTTCTCTGTGTAACAAGCAGCCGTTGTTTTTTTTTAATGAGTGTAATGAGTGAATGATAGTGCCTTAGCCTTAGTTTGTAGACTGTTTTGTCAGAGTCTAAGAAGCCCACCCTCCATTTATGTTCTAACCGTTTGCATTCCTTTCTGGCCATCCGTAACGCCTGGTTAAACCATGGGGCACTCTTGGTGCGTCTATGCTTGTTACTAGAGGTCCATGGGGCAGCGACATTCAATGCATCCGTAATCCAATTGTTTACTTCTTGACCCGCCTCATTAATGTCTGTATTTAGGGAAGGGGGATTTGCTAGCAAGGCCTGTGTAAGGCTGCTCTCATTGAAATTCACCCATTTGCAATGCATGCTATTAGGTGGTGGGCCCCTTTTTGAGGGCGGTGTTGTTAGTGGGATGGAGAAGACCACTAAATAGTGGTCTGACCATGGGACCTCCATTGGGAGTTCAACTGTCAGCCCATGGCAGTTTGAAAAAATGGGGTCTAATAAGTGCCCTAGTTGGTGTGTTGCATGTGTAGATTTTAGTTGAAATTGGAGTCCTGCAAGCTCCTGGCATAGGGCTTGTTCTTCCCCACACAATTTGCTGTCAAAATGTAGGTTTAGGTCCCACAGAACTATCAGGTTCCTATAGTGTAGTGCTGGTTGAATTAGTCCATCCATAAGGCTCTCCCTAAAACCTGAGACTGACCCTGGAGGTCTATAAATCAAAAAGCCATTAATCATCTGTCATTAGCCTTTATTATAAAAGAGGCTGCTTCACAGTGAACTATTTTTACCTCCTGCATCGTACAGCCTAGTGACAATTTATAAATCATCGCTATGCCCCCTCCCTTTTTCCTAGAGCGATCCACTCTAAGGATCCTATATTCAGGTGGTAGTGCCTGTAGAACGTCAGGAGCTGAGAATTCATCCAAACAGGTTTCTGTCAGAAACAGGAGGTCCAGATCTTTATCTTGGATACAATCATGTATATCAGTTTTGTGCTTATTCAGCGATCTACAGTCAATAAGTAGGCAATTCAGCCCCTTAACCGCCTGTTTTATAAGTGGAGCCCTAGCTGTTTTTAGCTTGAATGGACAGTGTGTACATAGCTCCATCCCCTGTTCTGCTGATATCCCATGCCTGCACTGTGCTAATCCCTTTGGCTCTAGCCGTCTGAGTTTGCTGCTAGACTACATCAAATATTGACCTGTGGAGAATTGCCCAGCATTCGTGGCCCCTGGCCCCGGTCGGACGTTGACGGGTGCAGACAGGCTTGCCTTTTGGCAGTGGGCGTGCGCAAAGTGCGCGAGCCCACTGCGCACATCTTCTGTTCGTCCTTGCTGGCATCTGCTTTAAGCATGTGCTGAAATGGCAACAACTAGACCGCTGCCTTTGGCGGAAGTGGGTAGGCCGAAGTGAGGATCTGCGCCTGACCCAGGCCTCCGCTCAACCGGCACTAGCCACGGCGGAACAGGGCAGATCGGTCAGGTTGGTTTCTTTGCAGTGCGTTAAGAAACTAAAAAGTGGTACTAAAACTAACGTTGGTACTTCCCTTTAAGTACCTTATTACATCAAAGTTTAAAACAGCAACTTAAACACACAAAGTTAAAACATATAAGTACTGAGTCTGATAACCTCAGTTACAGTTGCTGATAACAGCGTTCTTGCAGCATAATTACTGGCTTCTATTTTAATTCGCAAAAGTAATCTGAGAAAAAAGTCTAAATTTACAACTTTTGGTATTCACAGAAGGCACTTACGACTTCTATCTTTATGCCCGCACTCAGGATGAAATTTCCGCATCCGGGGCAGAATTTCCACATCTGAGCTGGAAATCCCGACACATCAACAGACATCTGGGCTGGAATTTTGGCACCCGGGGCGGAATCTCCGCTTCCGGGCCGGAATACCGACACTCGGGCTGGATGATCATTTTCTTCAATGCTGAACATTTGTCCAAGTGATTACTATCCCCCCACCAGTGTCAGAGGAAATCACCTAACACAAACAGCAAGGCCAGCACCACAAACCACATAAAAGCAGTACACATGCAAGGAACAGGTTTCGCCACAGAAAGTTCCTTCTCTGTGCATCACTACTGGAAAATGTACCAACTGAGGAGGAAGAAAAATGTCACAGATGCTGGAGACCACCATGATTCTGGAGTTCATTGTGAGGCACCACAAATGGCTACATGGTCTCTCCCTTACTGCACCAGTGGCACAAAGAAGGCAACACTATGGCAGCATTTAGCCACTGCTGCCACAGCATTGGGGGAGGATGTGCGCACAGTTCATGACATCAAGAAGAAGTTGAAAAGAGGTGGGTGAAGGAGAAGTACACCAGGATTGAGTTGGCCAGAATTCTCCCTAGTCCACAATCCGGAACCTGCATCTGTCTCACCACACTTGAGGAGGATGTCCTCACTACAATCCACACCCCCATGCTCCATGGGCTTCCTATGAGTGATGTTCACAATGTGGTACCAGGTAAATGTGATGACAAGAACACCAATCATTGACATTCTAGTTCCACCCTGCTACAACATCTTCAGATTAGACAGAGCTAGAGCAGACAAGTCAGGGGGTGGCTTAGCCTGCATACATCGTAACAACATCTCGGTAAGCAGAGCCATCTCCCCTTCTTTCCAGTCATGTGAATACATGTGCCTTAATATTTCCAGCAAGGGAACACCGGTATGTTCTTTGCATATCATTTATCACCCACCAGGTGAGAACCTCACCTTCACCGAACACTTCATGGACATGGTGTCATCATACATGGGTCGACAAAATACCCAAATATTCCTCGGAGACTTCAATCTCCATTGGAATGATGCTAATGACTCAGCAGTGAACAGTCTTAAGAATTTCCTAGCGGACCTACACCTAACACAGTTCTGCAACATCCCAACACATGACAAAGGATTGTTCCTAGACTTACTAATCTCTAAAACAGGTCCCATCCAACTTGAGTCGATCCTACCCTGCGACTGGTCAGACCCATCACATCATCACCTTCACCATTAAGGAAAAGGTAAAAACGAGCTCAGCCCAACCCACGAGACCAAAAGTGTGGAAAAGATACCTTAAAAAAACTTAAACCCAACTCCTTACCGTCCTCCTGTACTAACTTATTGTTGCCACCCGCAGGATCTACTACAGTACACGAGCTCACCAACCACTACATCTCGACCATGACATCAATAGTTGACGAGGTAGCACCTCTACAGCTAAAAAGAGTCTCTCTGAAAGACTCTAAACCCTGGTATAATGGTTTACTCAATGAGGAGAGGTTCTCCCTCAGAACTGCAGAACGGATCTGGAGGTCAACACCGTCTTCCAACCACCTTATGATCCATAGGTCAAAGTGAAATGCATATTTACACAAGATCAAACGCACCAAAGCTGATTACTTTAGCCTCCAACTAAACCAGGCAAGGAACCGTCCAAAAAACTCTTAGAGTTGATCAAATGTCAATCTAAGGAGGCACCTCAGTGCCCACAAGACTCTGAATGCTCGAAGCCAAATTGTGAAGAATTCTCCACCTTCTTCTCCCTCAAGACCGACACCATCAAGAAAGACCTCCTAAAGGACCTAACATTATACGCGAGAACGAATACACTAACTTCTCCTACTCCCATGTCCACACCAGGTCAACCCCTATCAAAGTATAATCCTAAAAATAATGCAAGCTGGTCATCATTTTCCTCCTACTCCGAAGTGGCCCTAGGCAAAATTCTCAGTGCTCTGAACAGAGCCAACCACTCCGCCGACCCGCTTCCGGCAAACGCAGTCAAAGACCTCACCCCATTGCTTCTACCTCTCTGGTCGAAGATCATAAACAGTTCCCTCCAACAAGGATGCATCCCAGACACCCTCAAAATAGGCCAGGTCTCACCCATTCTAAAGAAGCCTACGGCACACCCCACTGACCTAAGCAACTATCGCCCAATCTCCAATATCCCTACCCTAGCAAAGTTGCTGGTAAAATGTGTACTTCTACGAAACACATTGATCATTTTGACCTACTCAACCAACACCAATCAGGTTTCCGCGCTGGCCATGCCACAGAATCGGCCGTGACACACATCATTGATGATGCGCTGCAAATACTTGACCAAAATGGATCCTGTTTACTCATCCTACTTGACCTATCTTCAGCCTTTGATACGGTTAAACACGAGACCCTGTTAGACCTCCTGAAACACAGAATGGGATTATCTGGGGCAGTGCTAAATTGTTTAACCTCATTTCTCCAAAACCAGACACAACAATTCAAAGTCAAGAACACCCTATCCAAGCCAGTCCCAGTGACCTTGGGGGTACCGCTGAAGTACTGGGTTTTTCAGAACCGGTACTGAACCGGTAACCCAGCGGTGCCAGGGACAACACCCTATGACTTCGGGTCCTTCCTGTTTCAGACTACAGAAACACAGAGTCTTCTAGGTGAAGTCAAAGATCGAATTTATTGGCTGCAACCAAGTAACAGGTATCCTAGAAGTACAACACGGTGTATATTCTCAGGAGACTGCTCAAACTTACAAAGCCAGCCTTCTCTTTTTATACAAAATATTATGCTTCAGGCAAACATTCTTTAGTTTACAGTTGACCATTCACATATTTTCATCACAAAAGAAAAAGCAGAGTCATGATGACAGTCCCACATTTCAGTTTGTTCAGCCCACAATCAATTACCCGGCAAGGCCCAGTATTTTCATCAGATATCGACGAAACCCCAATAAAAACGGGCACCTCCTCCTCGTAAAGCAAGTCATAAAGTAGGAAACAGGGACAGGTGTGTGCAAGATTAGGAGTGGTTTGTGTGCGATGAAAGGTTTATGGCACGTTGTGCCTTGATACTATCTCGTTCGGCCACTGGGAGAGGAACTGACCGAACAGGTTTGGCCTTGGGCGGTGGAGTCAGCTTGCCCGGGTCGCAGAGAAGTCAGGAAAGGTGTACGTGTCCTTCAGGATCGTGTTTGGCCTTAATCATTGGCCTATGTGAGGGCAACTCACAAAATGGCTGCCGTACACATAAAGGAACCCGAGGGTTCAGGACGAAAACTACGATTTCAAGGTGAAATCGTCACTCGAATATGACGAAAATGCTTGTGCATAGTGTACTAGCCATTCTCAGTCTTCTGATATCAAATTCGTCATGATACGAATATGTTTATGACACAGGTCCAAAATTTTCAGTACCACACCCCCTCCTTTTGCCCTTACATAGGCAATAACCTATTCTCACGCTAATTTGAGTCCAGGTCTATATTCGTAAAGTCATTGAGATGTTGCTATAGCATCATCCTATTACTTTGCTCGTCCCTCGATACAGGTTTCCTTGCACACGATGTAGCACAGACGCCACATATAGCAGGAGCACACTGTACGCACAGACAGAACAGGAAAAGAATAGCTAGGATCATCCCAATGACCATCAGAATTTTCCATCCCCAGCCGGATACCAGTTCCCAGAACCATCCCATTAACGACCAGTCCCCTTTGTCTACATGAATAGATTCGGAAATCTTATGCAGTTTGGAGATGGCCTGGTACACTGTTGGAGCGTTACTCTGAATGGAATGAAAACACAGCAACTCGATTGGATCACTCTACATACCCCACCTCGGTCTGCAAGTATGACGTCTAACGCGACCCTGTTCTGAAGGGTCATAAGACGATCCAACTGAAGCTCAGCAGTCAAGTTACTAAGGGCACCTGCAGTTTCAACCACGGTGGATTCAACCACTCTTGTCAATTGCCTTATGTTCCTGCTGTTAACTATGGGTCCCCAGAACAGCAGAAAACCCCTCACAAAGTCTCCAAATTCTTGTTCTGCAGTGTCCTCTTCACTGAAGACACCTCTAACTATCCTTGTCTTATGGTAATCTGCCGCCGCTGTGTAGGTGGGAGGCAACAGGAATGAAACAAAGCATGTGCCCGAAAAGTCAGGGGGCAACCATGTATGTATAGGCTCTATCATGGCAGATGAAATAGGTACCCTTAGCTGCTAAGAACGAAGGGGAAGTCTGGGACGTAAAAACATATGTTTCAGTGCAGATACTCTTCCCTAACTGAGCTCTGGGATTCTTGCCATTACCTTGCAGACATAGGTGACCCTGATGGGGTACAATCCAAATCGGGGAAGATCTCTTAGCTTGCTGTTTCTCACTCAGAGTGACTCCATATGCGGTCACGTTCCATCCTATATATACTAGTGTCTCTTCCCTCGGGATAGTCTCATAGGAGATATCTTCCTTAATCATATCTACTGTACCCTTAACTAGAGCATTAGTTTTAGGATTATCTTCCACAGAACGTAGGGGGTAGGTCTCATGTGTGTAAATGAACATCGTTCTGTATGCCCACACAGAACCATTGTGGCTGAAAGGCAGAACCAGATAAGGGATACCTTTATCCGTTGTGTGAGGCATAAGACCGCACACCCAACAGTTAGTCGTGTTCATTACTAGTTGGTGTTGGTGTAAAAGCTGAACGAAGGAGTTATTAATAAACTCTAATCTCCTAGCGGATTCATGTTCAGGAAGAGGTTGAAAAGAATGTGAGGAAATAGTAGTAGGAGGAGGTATGGGCGATGAAGTGGGTGCAAATGTCACTCGAAAAGAGAATAAAACATATCCTATTAAAAACATCATAACACTGAACAATATAAAAATGCATAGTATCAAAAAACGTTTCTTGGTCATCATTCTGCAAATTGTAGTCTTAAAGTTAATTTGTTTGGCAGGTCTCTCCATCTCGAAAAACTCCATCCTCTCTAAAATGCTGCTCGCGATGGTAGGGTGTTCTATGCTAAGGGATGCTTCTGTCAGTCCAGGGCAACTCCCTTAGACAAACCAGAACTGTCGACCTAACGTCTTCAGCTGCACCCCAAAGACTTTGGGCAACCGCGACCCTACAGCTGAACCCGGATGGTGGTTCGAAAAACAAAAATAAAAAAGTTTCTCAGATGAGAGAGCTGCACTTTCAAAATTTAGCAAAGAAAAGGAAGATTTTATTAGTTCATAGTTCTCGGCCTCAAATTATAGCGTTGCTTCCCAGGTACTGTCTGGTCTTGAAACAGGAGTTCAGGCTCCGTAGTGTCCAATCGATTTGATGGTGGCACAGCTTCTTGCAAGAGATTGTCACTTTCTTTTTCAGTAATTATTCCTTTTATGCGTGCATCGCTGAAAGGCAGAAAACGAGGCACAGTCTCAGTCTCAGAGTCAGCAACACCCTCCTGGACCCACCGGTCGTACGGTAGAGGCAAAGGCACCCTCTTGCAGTGTACGCCGTGGATCCAGTTCTTTTTGCCTTCCACTCGCATGGCGGATCTTGTTGACAGCAGGACTAGGTGGGGGCCGGTCCAGCGGGGCTGATTATTCTTTGTCCGCTGGAAATTTTTCACCAGAACCCACGAACCAGGATTGATGGTGTGGCCTGGATCTTCAGATACCTGAGGCAGAGAATCGTGAACCTGTTGGTGTAAAACACGCAATTTAGCCGTCAATTCGTACAAATAGTCAAGCAGTACAGGGTGTTCGATCTCACTGAATTTTTTCGGCCTTGGCACTCCCCATATGTTGGCCGGACGGCCGAACACTATTTCGTACGGACTAAGTCCCACTCGCGAGTGCACAGTCATTCTGGTTGATAGGAGTGCTAAAGGCAGAGCGTCAGGCCATTTAAGACCAGAGCTCGCTTGAATTTTAGCCAATTTTAGCTTTAACATGCCATTGTAACATTCTACTAGTCCAGCTGATTGGGGGTGATTTGCAGCGTGGAATTTCTGTTGGATGCCTAGTCCTTCACATACTTTCTTCATCACTCGACCCACAAATTCACTCCCATTGTCACTCCAGACCATTCTCGGCATTCCGAACCTAGGGAAGAACTCTTTGGCAAGGGCTTTAGCTGTGGACAAGGCAGTGTTGTCCTTTAAGGGATATGCTTCTATCCATCTTGAAAAGGCACAAACAACAACGAGTATGTATTTCAGATTGTTGCACCTTTCCATGTGGATGAAATCTAGCTGCAAAACCTCGAACGGATACGTTGGAGGCGCAAAATGACCAGCTGGAGTTGGGGTTCCCCTACCAGGATTGTATTTCAGACACAGCATGCAATTCTTGACCACATTATCTGCACACTTGGGAATTCCAGCATTTTGCCATACTGGAGCCAACAACTTACAAATCCCTTTCACATTGATGTGAGCCATTCCATGAGCCATTGTAACAACTGCAGGCACATACGCATCGGGTAACAACCATCTCTGATGCTCTGACAATTCAACCCAACAACCATGCGCATCCAATTTACCCGTACATTCTCTCCACACACTCAACTCTTTCTCTGTAGCTTCAGCTTGAATAGATTTCACACTTTCTATCGTGTCTTCACACATTCCAACGTCACCAACCCATCTCGCAGGGCCTGCAACATACATTCGGCTCATCACATCCCTCGCTGTGTCTTTTGCGACTTCATCAGCAAATGCATTTCCACGACCAACATCATCAGTCACCTTCTTGTGTGCACTGCATTTTATAATCGCAACTTGCAAGGGTAACGTAAGTGACTCGAGAAGCTCATTCACCAACTGACCATGCTGTATCTTAGCTCCATGCGAAGTCAGAAATCCACGTTCTTTCCACAATCGTCCAAAACTATGGGCCACACCGAATGCATACTGGCTGTCAGTATATATGGTCACTTTCATTCCTTTTGATAACACACATGCTCTTGTAAGTGCAATCAACTCTGCTGCTTGAGCTGAATTATGTGGGATACGTGCAGCTTCAACAATCGTATGCAAAGTCATAACAGCATATGCCGCAGTCGTATCACCATTCGGAAGCTTGAAGCATGAACCATCCACCCATAAGGTACCATCACACTTTGAAAGAGGAGTGTCACTAAGATCTATTCTCCCTTTCGTTTCTTCTTCTGTTCTGAGGAAACAATCATGCTGTTCAGAAGTATCTAATTCTGTTTCAATCGGCAACAACGTAGCTGGGTTAAGCGTGTTGCATCTTTTTATGTGCACATGACTCGCTAACAGTGTCAACTCATAACCTGACAATCGAGCACTAGTTAAGTGCTGTGTCTTGGTTCTGTTTAACAACGTGTCCACTGCGTGTGGAACCATCACAATCAATGTATTATTCATGACTAAACCAGCAGACTGTCGAATAGAAACTGCTGCTGCTCTTAAGCAACTCGGCAATGCTGTAGCTACCGGATCTAAGGTCGATGAAAAATACGCGCATGGACGCTGCCTGTTCCCAAACAACTGTGTCAACACTGACAATGCACAACCTTCTTTCTCATGGACATACAATGTGAAGGGCTTACTGTAGTCGGGGGTACCCAACACAGGAGCCGAACATAATGCATTGCGCAATTCCGAAAAACTTTTCTGACACTCTACAGACCACGGAAGGGGATGCGGTGTATCTTTACATGTTAATGCCACCAAAGGTTTGGCCAACAAGGAAAAATTTGGTATCCATTGTCTGTAATATGATGTAATACCCAAGAAAGCACGCACTTCTCTCTGTGTCCTAGGCACACTCAATTTCGCTATTGCCTGAATTCTTTCTGGGGTCAGTTTCCTTCCCTCCTTCGATAAGAGATGACCTAAGTAGGTCACTTCTTGTCGACAATATTGCAATTTCGAAAGGGACACTTTGTGATGTAACTCAGACAAGTGATGCAACAACGACAACGTGGCTTCTTTACAGATTTTCTCCGTATCTGCAGCAACAAGCAGATCATCAACGTACTGAATAAGGGTAGCGCCATCAGGTAAAACGATTGTGTCAAGTTGTGTTTTTAAAGCTTGACTATATATCGATGGACGTTCACAGTAGCTCTGGGGAGCGCGTTTGAAGCGGAAGCTTCGACCTCCTAAACTGAAGCCGAAAATATCCCTACTCTCCTCGGCAATCGGGATGCTGAAAAAGGCATTTTTCAGGTCAATCACTGAGAACCAAGTCGCAGAAGCTGGAATCATAGTCAATAGGGCAGTGATATCAGGGACAACTGGAAATTGTGGCACAACAATTTTGTTCACTTCTCTAAGATCAATCACAAAACTGTAAATGGGTAACTGAGAAGGATCGGTACGCTTCAAAACAGGCAAAACAGGACTATTGCAAACGTTGCCTCTTGTCTCTTCAATTACATCTTTTTCAATCAAATCATAAATGATCGCTAGC
The DNA here is from genome assembly GCF_964261635.1 of Lissotriton helveticus. Taxonomy (NCBI): domain Eukaryota; kingdom Metazoa; phylum Chordata; class Amphibia; order Caudata; family Salamandridae; genus Lissotriton; species Lissotriton helveticus. Next base: position 888,713,848 of record NC_136059.1, read on the forward strand.
AACGCTTTTTCACCTTCACTAGAGATCTTGTATTGGGGAATACGTGGCATTTTAACATTGGCTTTCAATGTCACAACATATGGCGGTATTTCCAAAAGACCTACATCATTAGGACCAGTAGCCCAAAGAATTTCAGGAAGAGACGACAACTCTGTCGGAAGTTTATCCTTTGACAAATACATTGGGGAGACTACTTTCTTACCTAGTGTAAGTTGCACTCCTGAAGGAGAACAATACAAAGTCGCATACAATCTTTTCAACAGATCCAATCCCAACAAATTTTCACCACAACCTGTTGTCAGAATAAGGGGTGCTTCTAATTCACAAGGTCCAACAGAAAGGGACATAGGACTAGAAATCGGGTTCCTAACCGGGGCGCCAGAAAAACCTACTGAAACATTCATTTCGCCAGACAAAGGTGCGCCAGGGAGTTTAGAGTGCATAATAGAACTCTTTGTAGCACCAGTATCCAACAGAAAAGGTTCTGACACACCTGATGTAATCACCTCAACATAAGGTCCACTCTGATCTACTGGAACTGAAACAACTCCCTCTCTTTGTCTATGGCTGTCCTAGCAATCATTACCTTCGATGTGCTCATCTTCTGCATAGTAGTCATCAGCATAGTACTAAGCTGTCCTACTAGACGCGTTATTCTGCTGATCAAAACTATTCATTGAGTTCTGTGGCGGAAAAGATCGCCCGTTCTGTAGGAAATTTCCACGTCCTCTACCTCTAGGCGCTTGTGGAGTACCTCGACCTCGTGCGCTAGAAACACCATTCATACGCTGTAATAAAGCAGGGCAGCTACTTTTAAAATGACCCTCCTCTTTACAATATGCACACTGATTAGGGCCTACAGGAACACGCTGTTGAGGATACTCAAACCTTTGCGAGTTCCTCTGAAACTGTTGAGGTTGCTGATAATTACTCTGACCACCACGTGGCGGATATGCTTGTTGTAAAAGGACCTTTGTTTTTAACTCTTTCGTTTTCTTGTCTGCCCTATCCTTTTCATCTTTATCTCTATTTTCATAATACTGTGAAGTAGCCAATATATGTGCTGAAGAGGAAATGGCCCAAGAACTTTCTGAATCTTTTAACTTCTTACACAACTCGGGAAGCAAATTATGCCCGAACTTGTCAACGAACAACCGTTGACCACCTTCTGTACTCATATCTTGACCACTGTGGTCGATAAACGTTTCTTCAAACCTAGTGAAGAAATCAGACACTGTTTCATCTTTCTTCTGCTTACATGCAGACAACTTGTCCCAATTTACCCGCATCGCAGGCATCAAAGTCTTCATGTAAGTAATTATCCTACCAGGGAGCTCTGCCACTAAAGGTTCGGGTTTAGCACCACCAACTTGTCTGCCATCGGCAGCAGCAATATTAACCCATGTATCACCTAACTCTTGATCATGATCCGCATGACGAATCTTTCCCCATAAAGGCTGTGGAACAACATTTCCAAACAACATGTCTATATCCGCTAAATTCATAATGCAAGAGCCTGCAGTCTGTGACAATTCCTTGTAATACCCTGCAGGATTTTTACGGGGATCAGGCAAAGTCTGTTTAAGGGCCAAAACTTCAGCTCGCTTCCATGGAACATGTACCCAAACACGCTGAAAGTGTGCTGGAACAGCTGGGGGAACATTATTCAGACCAGCCGCTACTGCTTCCTTCCATACTGGGGGGACCTCTCTCATGGGGTATTGTCTCGCTTTCCTTTTAACGGAGGAATCATGCTCAAATAATGACCGGGAAACACCGTCACTCCGAAATGACAACAATGTCGCAACTGCTTTCTTAACATCTGACCCCACAATTGCGCCTTTCCCAAACTCGAACCGTATATGACATAACTCAGGTGGATTGGGCTCCAAATCATTCTCCTCTAAATCCTCACTCAGGAAAGTACACATTTTCTCAAAAACGTATCTCTGTTTCGGTGCTTCCCACTGATGGAAGACATCCATAACAGACTCTAGCTCATATCTCGTCGGTTCGGTAACCCATTTATGTGCCAAATAATTCAATGTTTCCTTCTCCCTAGAATCAGGCAGTTGACTACGTAACTGTTTACGCTCTGAGACAGGGGTTGCACCTGTTGCTCCAAAGAGAGGATATAGAAGGCTAGCAACCGTGCTAGTCACTCTCTGGCGAACAGAGGGAGAAGTTGATGAAAAGACAGGCGGAGGAGCAGAGTGAGGCAAGGCAGATGCGGAGGCAGTGTCAGGAGGAATACCAGGAGTGGTAGTCGATATAGTGGTCAAAGTTGTAGGAAGTAAAGGCAGAGCAGATGTCAAAGTCGGTGACCCTTGAGGAGGCTGCACCGGAAGAGTAGGAGCCAACTGAAGAGCAGCTGGTGGCTGTGGAATAACTTGAGGCACAACAACCGGGGGTTGCACGACTAAAGGTTGCGGAGGTGCAGTAGCACTCTGCGCATAGGGGGGTGGCGAGCTTAATAAATGCGACATTAACGGATCTTTCTCAAGTTCTTTTGCTGCATCTTGCTGAAGAGGCGGCAAAACTGGATAACTTTTATCGATTACCATTTTACGTTGCCTGTGCAACTGCTCATTCATCTGTTCTTCTTCGTTATCATTAAACTGCATGGCAGCTTGCATTATCGAGATACCCCTTTCTCTCTTATTTTTCTTCGCTAATTTAATTTCTTTCTGTTTGGCTTCCTTTCGCCATAGGCGGAAAGAGTCAAACATCGCCGGCCGGGCTTTCTTCTTGAAAAGTTTAACTTCTAGATTATCTAGGATTTCCTTGTCAAAGCTACCATATTGGGGCCATTTTAAAACACCATCTTTCCTGGTGTATTTGATCCACACTTCATTATACGTGATGGGGCCCATGCCATGTTTCACGTAGAGCTCATAGGTTGGAGTTCCAATCGGAGGAACCGGACACGAGTCCTCCAATCGGGAATCCCTATTACAACCAAGACAAAACAAATTTCCAAGTCTGCTAAGACCAGGCATCTTTGCTCTCTAGTCTAGCTTCAAACTTCAAGGGATTATCGATTACGATAGTCTCGTGAATACACGAGTCCCTCGGCTTTGGAACTTGCAAGTTCCAAATCAAAGATCCCGAGGGGATACTAAAACTAAAGACTGGGAGACGCTCCACTTATACTTAACTGAGGTATCGATGACTGCACCAGAAGACTCGTCTATCGTTTCACTCTACCAATCATCAAGGGTCCAAAACAGGGCGATAGTCAGGGCAGCAGTCCTTCGTAGCCGTCAGGAAGCGGGGAACCTCGCAGCAAAGACTTTCGGACCACGTCGACATGCAGGGGTCGATGAAGTGGCGGCCTTCCTCCAGAATTTTCACACGAAGCTCCTCACGAACCTCTGGCTTGGACCGGTACTGCTGATATCGCCTCATGTTGGGCGCCAACTGAAGTACTGGGTTTTTCAGAACCGGTACTGAACCGGTAACCCAGCGGTGCCAGGGACAACACCCTATGACTTCGGGTCCTTCCTGTTTCAGACTACAGAAACACAGAGTCTTCTAGGTGAAGTCAAAGATCGAATTTATTGGCTGCAACCAAGTAACAGGTATCCTAGAAGTACAACACGGTATATATTCTCAGGAGACTGCTCAAACTTACAAAGCCAGCCTTCTCTTTTTATACAAAATATTATGCTACAGGCAAACATTCTTTAGTTTACAGTTGACCATTCACATATTTTCATCACAAAAGAAAAAGCAGAGTTATGATGACAGTCCCACATTTCAGTTTGTTCAGCCCACAATCAATTATTCGGCAAGGCCCAGTATTTTCATCAGATATCGACGAAACCCCAATAAAAACGGGCACCTCCTCCTCGTAAAGCAAGTCATAAAGTAGGAAACAGGGACAGGTGTGTGCAAGATTAGGAGTGGTTTGTGTGCGATGAAAGGTTTATGGCACGTTGTGCCTTGATACTATCTCGTTCGGCCACTGGGAGAGGAACTGACCGAACAGGTTTGGCCTTGGGTGGTGGAGTCTGCTTGCCCGGGTCGCAGAGAAGTCAGGAAAGGTGTACGTGTCCTTCAGGATCGTGTTTGTCCTTAATCATTGGCCTATGTGAGGGCAACTCACAAAATAGCTGCCGTACACATAATGGAACCCGAGGGTTCAGGACAAAAACTACGATTTCAAGGTGAAATCGTCACTCGAATATGACGAAAATGCTTGTGCATAGTGTACTAGCCATTCTCGGTCTTCTGATATCAAATTCGTCACGATACGAATATGTTTATGACACAGGTCCAAAATTTTCAGTACCACACCGTAAGGATCAGCGCTATCTCCAACACTGTTTAATCTCTTCCTGGAACCTCTAACGGAAATTCTACAAACCTCTAATGTGCAATACCACATGTATGCAGACGATACACAGCTTTACCTCAAAATACACTTCTTAGAGGACATCAAACTACTCAACACAGCTCTTAGAAACACACAAACATGGCTGGCAGAAAATCATCTTAAATTGAATGCCCTAAAAACTGAATTTCTTCTAATAGCCCCACCGGCCCAAATCCCAAAAGTGCAAGACTGGATCAAACATATTACGGCGTTCAATGTACAACAGATCATTGTGGATTCAGCGAAGTCACTTGGAATAACTTTAGACAGTAACATCAACATGCAAAAACATATCAGTAATGCTACAAAGGGAGCCAACCTTCAGATAAACACATTGAGGAAACTAAAACCCTTCCTTCCACACAATGACTTTAAGCAGGCAGTACAAGCTCTGGTTATACCCAGAGTGGAATACGGTTGCGTCACCCTTTGTGGATTGCCCAAAGCATCAACTGCACCCCTTAGAGCCTCAATCAACGCTGCAGCAAGACTCATAACTGGATCTAAACGTATTTCCCACATATCCCCGGACCTTCAATCCCTGAACTGGTTACCCCTAGATGCGAGAATTCAACTGAAAATTGCATGCATGACGCACGGAGCCTTACATCAAAAGACCCCCAGTTACCTGGCACAGAAACTGACGATCTCTGGTGGCACCAGACCCTCACGAAATGCGGAAAAATTACTCCTGAAACCACAAAAGTTCCATAAGAAAAAAACCTATAACAGATCCTTCTATGGGATGGCACCCAGAATTTGGAATGCCTTACCCCCTTAAATCAGACTTAACCAGTCCACTATTGCTTTTAAAAAGGAAGTTAAATCCATCCTCATCGCCAAATACACATGAGTTCGGTCTGCTGAATCAATAGGATGAAAGACGGATAAGCTCTCAACCACAAGACACTTAATGATGCCAAATATAACTATATTGTTTTTCTTTTAATATTCTTTGTATTGCTGTGTGGATCTATTTCTTATGGCTTGTATATGTAACATTTACTGTTTGTATAGCGCTCTGATATCCGCTAGGATCTTGTTCGCGCTTTATAAAACTCTTCAAATAAATAAGTATATAAAATGACAGTTCTGCCCCTCCATTGTGATTAAGGAAGTTGTCCAAAGTTTATATAAATATATAGTCAGTCAGAAGCTCATGTGTTTCCCTCTGTATGTTGCATCACAAGTCCCAGAACCCTTTTGATTTGAAATGGCAAATCCCATTCCCACTATTGAAAACATTGGCCCAGTACTGATGCAGTATATACCTAACACTGTTAAGTAGCCATAGACAAAGTGCTCCTTCCACTTATCCAGACGCGGTGGGATCAGTCAAGAACGTAAGGGGGGATGGGGGAAGGGGTGTGGTACAGAGGAAAATCTACACACAACGGAATAGGGACATTTTAAAAAAAATCATCCAAAAAGTAACTCACCTTGTGCTTGTCGCATCACCGAGCACAAGGTGAGAGAATCCTTATTTTAATACATGTCTTTACACTATTCCATTGTCTATTTCCCACCCTGCCCTGCCATTACAACCCCATTGCCCCATTGCTCCTACTTGCACCAGCCACAGCAGTACTTCACAATTCTGTTAGCATGCAGAAGATATGTGGAAATGTCAGGCAAGTTACACATGTACATTTCGATTTGGTTACATTTCTCTCTTGTCACCTATAGACAGATTAGCTAGAGTACAGACGACCACAGTAGCGGAGTCCCCAACATCTTCTGGGAGGAAACAATATCATCCAGAGCAAGGCATGCCACCCCCACTAACTGGTAAGTCAAAGTGGTCAGGAGATGGTCAACATGCATACATTGTCAGTAGACAACAGAGGGAGATATAGGGCCCGAATCTCAAAGGTAACTGGAGATGAAAACCTAACTTTAAAACTATTGGAATTCTTTAAGGATATTTACCTGATATTTGTAAATAGCGAAAGACAGAAAATAAGATATCTAGGCTTATCATGCCTTTCTGATTGGGGAACATTACATGTATTCAATCAACAGTTCCAGAACTGTGAACTCAATCCTGGAATTGAGTGCCACAACAAGTTAAAAAGGAGTCTCCACTATATTGTAATTGTTTTGTAGGCAAAATCTAGAAATCCAATGTTAACAAAGATAATAATGATGAACAAGAAATGAGTTTCAATTGTCAGGAGTATTGAGAATGCATTCAGTGTCCAAATTATAATGTTTTTCAATACATGACATTGTCCAGTCAACCCAGGTGGTTATATTTGTTAACATTGGAAAGTACCTTTTTTGGCCATAAAAAACATGACAATGGACCTTACTTGAGGACTTGTTGTGGTGTCAATTTGATAGATGTTGCTTCTAGGCAGTAGGGCCATTATAAGTTGAATGTGGGATCACTACTGGTATTTAGTGCCACACACTTCTGCAGTGGTAGTGCCAACACTGTTTGTGCTTATCCTTTCTGCCTGAAATTGAGTGCATCACATGTGGCAGCGAAATATAAAGTTTCAAACACACATCATTGAAGATCCAATTATATCGTCCCAGATTCCAGTACCCCCATTGACTTCTGCTACAAGATTGGCTGTGACATCTGGTCAGGGACCTCACACTGAGCAGGTGCGTGGCCATGGTAAGTAAACCCAAGAATAATGTACCTGAATGCTCATGAAATGTGCCTTTAATCTCCACATTCCTTTATATATGGCATTTAACCACATACCAGATCACACCATGGTGGCTAGTGAAAGGATGACACAAAATGTATGTCAGGTGAGTGCAGAATGGACATAAAATAGTATATAGTGTCATATGAAGTGTACTAGACACAACTGTATTGTAAATCAATGATATGACAACTCTTGCAAAATATCAATGGACAAATCCTATTCAAATTGGTGTGTATGAGGGTCACACTGATGCCAGTTGTGTCCTTTTGGGAGGGATGTATGGGCTGTTAAGGTTATTCTTGAAGAAGTGAAATTTGCAAATCTCTTGGCTGAAAAGCACAACGTAAATCTAGTGTAGGCGGCAAAGCTTCTCAACTTACCCACAAAGTGGGATCTCAGTCAAATGTTGCATTCTACTGTATTCACCTATATAAGTGAGTGTTTAATATATCAGGTTAGAATGTCTGCTGTACAAGACATCATCATTTGTCAGCTAAGTACTAGCATGATGTTGCAAATGGATTATGGGGAACAGAGGACACTCAAAGGATGGACATAACACATTTGTGATCTCTCTGTCCACAAGGAGATTTGTGACTTCATGGATAGGGAAGCACAAATTAGCCACAAAATGTACCCTACTATTGCACATCTCACATATGAACTCTGCAATGCAATGTTTGATCTGATGTGCAAATGTGAAACTGGTTAGCCTGGTGATGTACACTCCTTCTGACTTGTCAACAGACAATACCATACTCATGAGGCTTGATGGTCTTAACGGTGAAGGTATAATCAATGTAATGCGGAGGCATCCTGATTATTTATCCCCTTCCTTCAAATGTAAGTCACCTTCTTATACATGTGTGTCTGTTGATGTGTCATCTCATTGATGTCATTGCTTTGTGGAGCTAACAGCTGGCACTGTTGCATGTGAGCAGGGGACCACATGTAAAGTCCATGAGGTAAACATGCTGCACATTGGCCAGGAATATCATATCAATGGTCATTGAGAATGACACATACATGTTAGCTCAGAGCTATCATCTGGTGTACTGAAATATGCATATGTATGTCTCATCACAGACAGATTAGTCAGATCTACCTCGCTGCTATGCTGGGACAAGCACCACAGATCTCTTCCATTCAACTATAAGAAGATACCTGGACACAGAGTCATGAGCAAGTACCCGTGCCAGCCAATCAAATTGCATTCATAGCTGCTACTGCACCACGTGTGCAGTCTTCTTCCGAGATCTCTCTGCTCCACCACAGGCGAAATACATCATCTTCCTTACCCTGCAACATCGACCGCGCCTTGCATCCAATTGGTTGCCAGCCCCTCACCCCGATACACACAAAGGGTACCCTGCTGGGACCCTTGTGACTATCTTTTTTTCCTTTTTTTACTAAACCGGTGTGTCACACTCTTCACGTGGCTGCGCAGCCGCAATTCAGATGTCCCTACACTCAGAGGTCCTGAAGAGACCCTGTATTGTGTAAAAGGGTCGAAATGTCATCGACAACCTAGCAAAACAAATCAATTCAATCAGCCCTGATCATTGTACACAGTGGCTGTGATCATTGCTTAATCTCTTATGGTCGTTTTCTTATGGAAACCCAGTCACATTTGTCAATAATTTAAAAAGTTTTATGTTTTATGTTTTGGTTCCAATTTCACTGGGAACACCTAGCACTATTATGTTTTTTCTTTTATGTACTAATTGATGCATTGTTTTGACATATAAAAACAATATTGAAAATACAGCCATCTGTGTCCTTGCTAACCTTTCTTTCTGATGTCATTATAACCCTTTATCATTGCGATTGTGCATAGTATTATCAAGATAGTTTCCATTGCCCCGCAGGAACCGATGTTTCTGTTACAATCCTAATCACCCTGGTTCCTAGCGAGTAGGGTCTCCCTTGTCCTTGTTTTCATCAGATAAGTGTGGCGTGAAGTGTTTCCCTATCATAGATTCCACAACCATGACAATTATCCAAGTCCCCTTAGGCATAGAATCTGCAATCAGTGTTTACAAAGTTACATACATACCATTTCAGTTTATAAGTGTCTGTTTATAAATTAATAATGCAGATCATTGAGTATGGTGTCACTTCCTTCTCTACCTGGTAGATCAGGAACCACTTCATCAACTACACCTATGAGGAGCCAGGTTCAGCAGCTGACATCAGGGGGTGTCGCAAAGGGACACAAAGCTGTGGCTGGAACTAGTGAGTTTGCTTTTGCATTGTGCATCTCCGTTCAACACCTCAGTGCTATTGTGTGAGCTGTCACATGTAGGGGTAACCAAACCAGGTCCCTTGTGCTTCATCTGTTGATGCGAAGTACAGTAGAACCATTCCTTGTGTTGCACCACATTGTATACTAGGTCAAATACTTATTCTGTTGCAACCACTGTGTTCCAGGTGATGATGAGCATGAGGAGGATGGCCTTCCATCAGTGTTGGGCAAAGAGCAATCAAAGGCGAAAATCCTATGTTCTTGAAAGCAGTAATGTCAGCTGCAAGTACTGTACTGAGAATGAAGAACATGAGGAGGCTGAAGAATTTGACGATGATGAAGACTATCTGCCCATCCTCTCAGAGGATGACAATTCAGATTCCATGGCCCAGAAATTTCCAAAATCTGCCAAATTTGGCAAGACCTTACACCATCCGCCCAGCAAAGTGCCTCAGCCACAACAAAGAAAGATTTCCTATCCTCTGCATAGAGCTAACCAGCTACAGCTCACACGCAGCCCAACAAATACATCACTCCCTCACATCCCTCACAACCAGTACAGACACAGTGATTCCCCTACAAACTCCTCTCTATACAGTGCATCCCAGGCATTCTCTCCACCATCTGAGGGAAGTACCAACCCTGTTGTGCAGGTATCCCCTGGGCACCATTCCCCTGCTCACAGACTTCCACCTGCCACCCTCCCCGCTGCTGTTGGACCTGGTGGTCTCATCCATGGCCGACCCCTGCAGAGAGGACCTGGACCTGGCCACGTTGGCCAGTGGGAGCAGGACTTCTTCCAACAACAGGCAGATGAGAGGTAGGACATTTGTGCCATAGGGGCTACCCTGTCAGACATGTCTCAGGCCCTGCAGGACATGCGCCAAATCCCTCAGGTGATGGACAGACTGGCCCATGTTTTGGACAGGATTAATAGATCTTGGCAAGACATGTCCAAGAATATCAGAGACATGATATCCATCCAAAGGGAAGAGAGTGAAAGACACCATGACTTGGCCATGAAGATGATGGAGGGCATGCTGGAAGTGATCTGTAGCCTCCCTTCATGGTCAAAGCAGGGAGGGGAACCATCACATATGCCTGCAGTTTATCACAGCCACACAACTGTAACACAAACTGCACAGGACCACAGCAAGGGTACACACCAGCTCTGTCCCCCCTATCCAGGCAGTCCCCCCACCTGTACATATAGCACCCTCCCCTGAACAGGCACCCCCCCACCTGCACATCCACCATGACCCCCTGAACAGGCACTACCGCCACCTGCACAACCACCCTCTGTCCACACACAAACACCAACTGTACAGACACCATCCGCCCCTGTACATGAACTTCACCGTGTACATACACATGCATCACACCAACCTGCACCTCGGAACCCAGACATAATCCCTCACAGTGAGCCTCACCTCTAAAGTCGCAAGCACGATCCCCATTGATCATATCGCAAACATTTTGTCCAGTGTGAATATGTGTAAGTAAAAAGAAATTCTCATCACAAGTCAAGACTATATTGAGTATTATATCACGAGAGGCAAATCTTTACCAATTGTGGTGGCCTAGAGATGTGAAGATGCATGTGTGTGTGTGTGACACATCTTCAAGTGTAACCCCATCATTGCAAAAAGCGCTCATGCGCAGAGCTGATCACTCCCAAAATATATGTTAATATTGTGTACAAGACATTCACAATGAAGTTAAACAAGATAGAGTAAGTATCATTCAAAATAACATTTGTTTGGAAGGGAGAAAGAAAAACAAATGATGTTCTTAATTCAGAAGGAGAAGAGAACTTGGAGTGGGGTGGGGTGGGGCAACATAAATATATTACATCAGGGAGCGTCAGGGGAACCGGTCTATATATAAGGGGCAAAGGAATAATTGTCAAAAAAGAAAATTCTGTCCAACAGGTCAAGTTTCCTTCTGATCATTCTCAATTTGCACAATGTCCAGATCCTCTGAGTCTGAGGCGGGCTTCTGGCTGGCTGGTGCAGGACCAGGTACCACATGGGGTTGGGACACACAAGGATTACGGGGGAAACAGTGTGGAGCAACGGACAGGTGGACACATTGAAGGTGGTGTGGAAGGGAGGTAGGGACAGGACGGATAACATGGCTGCAGTCAGGGAATTGATACTGGCAGTGAGGGTGGCCATAGCTCATGCATTTCCTCGCACATCATGTGCAGCTCTGTACACATCTGCAGCATAATGTGAGAGGCATAATGTCTGGCTGACCCTCACATGCCTACATCAAGTCATGTGGTACAGCCACAGCAGTAACAACACAGGGGGGTTCAGGTGGAACATGAGTGGTGTGGTGCCTCAAGTTCGAAGCCGATGATGGTATCTACCTGTTAGCCACAATGAAGGAGACTGCTTGCAGGGGATGCAGCTGGAGGCCCCGATGGAATGAGACCTCTAGGGTTGGGGAGGGGCTGATGGCAGGCCCAGGTTGTGTGGTCTGGCCTGGGGATACCTCACCAAAGGTAAGTAGTGAATAGTCCAGGGGAGAGTAGAGCTCCCCCCCCATCCAGAGGTGTCCATTTCTACCTCTCTTTAATGTCAGTAGCACCAGAGGTGTCTTCCTGCTCAATCTGGGTGGGCACAATCCCCCTGCCTTCTGACGTAGAAGGTCCTGCCTCATCCTCTTCATCCTCACTCGTGGATAGAGGTCATGGATTCCTGTGCATCAAGGATGTCCGGCTCTGAACTGTCCTGCTATTGGTGCTTTTGGCCAGCTGAGCCCACTGAAATGTAAGACAAATCATGATGTAGTAGTTGTACACGTTAGAACAAGACACATACCTAGATGAACCAAGGGCAGACTTTGTTCTCTTCTGATCACACTATACAGTTGTCAGTGATTAGGAGCTTACATTACATGTATGTTCACTGTCATCTCCTGATTTGAGTTGGACATGGACATCTCACTTGCATGTTGGTGGCTTATACATCTAGACTGACCAACCCTCAACTTTGGCATTCTTGTGATCTGTGTGTCCTGTCACTGCTAAAAAGGCAGCTTCCAAACCCAGTCTATAAAAGGAGATCATAAAGAGCCCAGATGGTATTGGAATGGACCTGTGATATGGAGTCTCAGCATTTTTACTTCCGGACAAATGTTATCTGCTGTGTATCATTGCATGAGACAAAACAAATGCAGATTGGGGGTCACACATCCATATAGGGCCTGGGCATTTAGGTTTTCTAAGTTGTGAGTCTAACCTTTTGATATTCCATCACAAAAGCTGACAATCCAGTGCTACATATTGGCCTCGAAGACTGATCAGGTAGTGCTGTGCACTGGTAAACAGTAGTGGCTGGTTGTTACAACTACCTGACTTGAAAAATGCCACACAAGCCACTGATGGTAAGACGTGTGTCTGCGGACACAGTTGGCGAAATTGCATATACTTAAGAGTGAGGCAAGGATCTAAAAGTCTGTCTTGACTCCATGGCACATGATGATCTGTCTTAAACAGAACCCAGACTTACCCAATGCAATACAAGTCACAGCATTTAATACCCATTGGCCTCTCATACACACACTGGACATTGTCTGTACCATTCCTCTTACAATGCACACATCAGTTATGATGCCCTTGATTCACTGTTAGTGGTGCTGGCAGTGCAAATATCCGTACAAATACAAGTGTATGGCTCAATTCCCCAGTTGTAATAATAAAACTACAACTCCCAGAATGCACTCTTCTCTGTACAGTCAATGTGCTACAGTAAGTCTTTTGCTTCATCTTAACTGCTGCATAGACACAGAATAGGTGAATGGGGGCACAGGAAACATGATGGTAGAGCTCTATCTTCATTTTTTTTTTTTTTTTTTATTCATTATTAGAACCTCTATCTAAGTTTTGTGATGTGTTTCTTCAACCCATTGTAAAGGAAATACCCTCCTACCTCCAAGATACTAGAGATGTCTTACGTCTCATTGAGTCAATTGAAGGGCGAGAAGATGTAGACCTACTTCTCACGCTTGATGTAGAAGCATTATATACGAACATTCCCCAGGCAGCCACACTTGAAGCCGTGGAATCCGCCCTGATGCAGCAGGAGTGGTCCTCGCCTACCCCTATATCTTTCATCATGGCATGTGCAAGTATTGCATTGACGGAAAACTTCTTCCAATATGGTTCACAGTTGTACCACCAGATCAGAGGTACCTCTATGGGTTCGACCTTTGCTCCTAGCATTGCTTGCATTTACATGGCGGCCTTTGAAGACCAGTTGATCTATCCCGACTCTAACCCCTTCCGACAACATCTTACACTATGGCGTCGGTACATCGACGACATTCTGATACTATGGAAGGGTGACCGAGAGAGTTGTAATCAGTTCTGCACCTGGATTAACCTACAGAATCCCTACCTGAAATTCACTGGGACGATGTCAGAGACAGCTTTACCCTTCCTTGACCTCACGATACGGCTGGGACCAGCCGGTCTGAGTACCACTCTGTTTCGTAAAGAGACGGACAGAAACAGCCTCCTTCTGTTTAACAGTCATCACCCCAGAGCACTACGCGAAAATCTTCCCTTCGGTCAATTCTTGAGGATACGTAGGAATTGCTCTTCAAGGGACGATTACAGACAGGAAGCTAATTCCTTACAAAGTAAGCTGCTCGACAGAGGGTACCCCACCAAATTGATACGAGACTCTAGTAAGAGAGCCCTTAACAACCATAGGGATGCCCTCCTAGAAGTACACCAAAAAGAACGCAACAATCTTATAACATGTGTCACTAGTTTCACCAGGAATTCAAACTTCATTAAGAAAACAGTGAACAAGCACTGGGGCATCCTCAATTCAGGGGGTACTGATTTACCCAAGCCTAGGTTTGCATTTAAACGAACAACAAACCTCAAAGACTCCCTGATACATACACGGCCTAAGAAATCATCTGTTGGTGGACAACGCACATTATGGGACCTTCCACCCGTGGTTGGACATTACCCGTGCGGAGGCTGTGCCGTTTGTCCCCAATCTAGACAGTGTAAAGAAATCACATTAACAGACTCTTTCACTTGGAAACTGAATAGACATACTAACTGTAACAGCTCCAAGTGTGTCTATCTCCTTATCTGCCCTTGTGACAAATTTTACGTCGGGATGACCATGAGACAGGTCAAATTGAGAATAACGGAGCATAAAAGCAACATACGATGTTCCAAAACTCATACGAGAATGTATGAACATTATAAACAACATAATCACCCGGCCGACAGCATCCAATGGCTAGTGCTTGAGTCCCAACCAGCCATGACTAGACAAGCTTTGTTCAGGCTTGAACAGAGATGGGTGCATCGTCTCCAGCTAGATACATTTGGGCTGAATGACGCTATTCCCTGGGCGAGTGTCTCGAGGTAGATACCCTCTACTCCAATACCAGTCCACCCCCACTGTAATGGTATCACATCCCAGACATCCCTCTCCTGCCATAAACCCCTGACTAATGGTGCTACATAACCTATAGCCCAACTCCTTACCCCTTACTATTTCTGCCATCCCAGTCCACCTTGACCCCTCTCATACAGCACACCTTTTGTTCATTACTCCACGGACTGACTGGGTTTAGTCACGCAGTCTCGGCAGCATACGGTCATTACAGACAGTGTCCTGACATCGTGTGCAGACTACGATACTATATGCGCTAACATTCGCACCATTACACTCCCTATGGACACTGCATGAATACTCACTTAGGTATTCCCTGTAACGTTCCCCCTTCTGGTCTAATTACACCTGCCTCCCTGAGCTATTGATCTCGAAGCCATTCGCGATCTGTGAAAGCACGTTGTGCCACTCCCAAGATGGCCCCTTCACTGTACCATCCGAGCATCTAATTCTGCCCATTGTCCCAGACCGGGTACAGCGCATGCGCGCAGCGCAATCTCAATGCGCCTTCATCCCCATACCGGGTACTGCGCATGCGCTTGACGCAACCTAGATGCGCCCTCATCCCCTTAAAAGGGCGGACACCGGTAGAAACCTCCACCAGCAGCTCCGCACCCTGACCAGGTGCCGCGAGCGTGAGGGGTAGGTGTTCCGCCGTTCCAGTGTCTACTCAAAGGTAAGCTCAACTCGAGACCGTTAAAGCCCCAGCGTCATCATGGAGCGTGGTTGACGGGACAATATCGGGCCGAGTTGCTAGACCACCGCCTGGACCCGCTATAGATCACCTGGCTGATTGGAAGCCTTACCGGAGGCCCACTATGCAGAGGGTAGTTAAACTATTCTGCCCCGCCTGACCACTCATCTGACCCGCCCCCAGTTCGCCGGGTCTCCATCTATATAGAAACATGGGAAGGCTGTTGCTATACATAACCCTCCCGGGAGTCCCCCGGAGCGTATCTCTTAGCACAATATGTTAGAGCATCACACTGTGGCCCACTCGACCATGCACCCGCCCCCACCTCGCCTGATCAATGGCTGGAGGGGCTGAGGGCTGCACTTCACCTGCCTCGCTGTCCCATGCGACAATGGATAGGAGTAGTGTTTAATTTAATTTAATTTAATTTATTTTACTTGCCTAACATCAATTGATTAGTACTGCTACCCAGGGAGCCACAGCAAATGGGGATTATCCCGCCCAGCCATTCTCTCTCTCTCTCTCTCTCTCTCCCTCACCCGATTACTAATTGATGCAGGGAGAGCGTCCTACGCGCTATCTGGGGCCGTTATTGCCAATACTAAGTGTACCACCATTCACATCCACTTTACACTTCAACCTTACCTGTCTCAGTTACCAGCTACCTATTTTTACATCCAATAGGTGTATCCAATCCTTATTACGCTGGCCTCACGGGAGCTTGCTGCGGGGCCCATTCTCAATCCCCTTAGGGTAAGAACTTGACCTATGCTGCACGCCTACTGTTGTTTCCGGAGGGGCGGGTTGTTATCCTGAAAGCTTCGGTTATATACCACAGGTTGTTTTTTAAAAACACACAATGGAAATTCCCCAATTGTGATATCTGGGTGGTGTATGCTCCCTTTCCACACCACCCCCCTTCACTTCTCACAGTGTGGAGCCTGTGTCACAAGAGTCACGCTGCACGATTTGAACATTGAGTCACTATATTGCATTTGACTTGAGCTGCTCTCTTTGTTTTTATATTTTGTTCCCCTACCTCTAGGTCGCCTAAATAGAGCAGGACCCCTTGGCCCTCTTGTCCTCCGACTCAGCGAGGTTGTATTTGCTTTCTTTATATAGATTGAGCATTGAGTTCACTTTTCTTTGTGTAGTACTTTATTTTAGGTCCTGACGAATCGCCTTTCGGCGAGAAACATGTTGACCACACTAGGGGGTAGAGTTATTGTTCTGTACACCTTTTACGGTCTCTAAACTCCCCTCCCACCCCTTTTAACTAAGGAATCAGCCACGTTATTAAAGTTGCAAGTGGACTGATTACCTTTTTTTATCGCCTTCACTCACCACTGCACTGACTACACCTTCTTTTCATCCTCACCCACATCCACCATCGGCAAGGAACTAAAAGAACCCCGTCAAAAGAGTACCTTTGGGGACTCCGTCAGATATTGCAGCGCCGGTCTGACGAGGGGCAGTGAGCCGATGATGACACCGGACACCCTCTAGTAAGGGTGTGTTTCACGCTTATTACTTTGGGTGTGTGAGGCTCTCTAAGTTCCGACTAGGGAACCCTTTCTTCACAGCCACGGTATTCATAATACCAACTCCTTGCTCCACACGGTTTAACGCCCCCTGGGGAACTTTGTACTCTGCTGTTAGCAGAGCTCTATCTTCACTCACATCATACTTTCAGACACATGTTGCATATAATGCACTTATCAAGTCTCTGCTGCTCATGCTCCTCCAGCTGATCATGGTGGATCAACCAAGCTGCATGCAGGACCCTCCTGTACAGTGGCGAGCGGTGGGGATGATGCACATGGTGCTGGGAAGAATGGCCCAGTAGCTCCTCAGCCTTGTGCCAGGCCCAGTGTTTTAGGTCCTCCCAGCACTTGCTGTATGCCCAGGCCTACCTGGTGTATACGCCCACTGCACTGCAGCGTTCCCCAATTTTGACCCATAGTGTAGCCCACACTGCATTACTCAGGTGGTCCTCTTGCCCCCCATATAGCTGGGGATATTTGTTAAGCACCCCCTCAGCTAAAATGTCTAATTCCCTTTCAATGAAAGGGAGTGTTTCCTCCTCATAACCCTCTGCCTTTTTGGGGGTAATTAGGTTGAACTGAGCAGCAGGATGGCAGAGGAACTGATCTGTGAGAGAGGATGACTCAGAATGAACACAAAATGGCTGTCAACAACTTCCTGTGATGTATTTCCTATCAACCACTTCCTGTATGTCATTTTCTGTATGAAAGAATGGGTTTTGTTTATTTTCGGATCTTCCGCCCCGAATACGTACTCTCCAGTTGGGGAGTGTAGGGTCCGCATTCGAGGCGTATGCTCCTCAGGCGGAGAGCACGCATTTGTCCCGGAAATTGCGAAAATGGAACGGAACTCATTCTTTCATACAGGAAGTGAAATACAGGAAGTGGTAGACAGGAAATACATCACAGGAAGGTGTTGACAGCCATTTTATGTTCATTCTGATCCATCCATCATCTCAGATCAAATCCTCTGCCATCCTGTTTTTCTTTTGCGGAGAAACCTGAAATGACAGTGTAAGAGAAAATCATAAACATGATACAAAAGGTAGAACATACCATTAAATGAGATTTGGGCTGGGACAAGGAGGGGGCTGGCACAACATCACACCCCAGGACAGTTTTCTGGGAGCAGTCTTTTCTACCAAATTTTATGATTTACGAAGAGCTCCCCGGTCTTGATCCTGATCCTGAACTACCGATTTGTTCTTAGTGGACAAGGATTGAGACTGACCGGGTAGCTAGAGGCACTGCGAAATGTTCTGACCCCAGACCGGTAGATCGTCTAATGACACTAATGGGCCTTTTGGTGTTTTTATGGTTGAGCTAGGAGAAGGAGGTGGAAGGGGTGCTTTCTTTAAAAAGAGAGGGCATTCTTTTGCCCCTTTAGCTCGTTTTTGTGGCCCTCGATTAATGAATTAGCTGAGTCTTCCATCGGATTTGGTGCCATGCTAATCTGATCCTCTACCAATTCTCCCAATTCCGAGGACATGATGGGAGGTGCTTCCTCTTCTGAACTCTCATGGCTGATGTCTAAACCATGGGGATTGGTGGTATACGCCTTGTTAGCCAGCCATGCGGTTTCCTTTGCCTTGGCTAAGCGAGTTTTGGCTTTTGGTCTGGCTGCGTAATCAACTTTGGCAACTACGTTGGAATGTTTTAGAGTTTTGCCCATTTTTTTTTTCTTCCTGTCTCCCCCTTTTATTCCTTTGTACCTTGGACCACCAGCCTTCCTCAAATTCCTTCAGATTTCTCTGGATACCGCCGGTAGCTCCGTCTGGCTGTCTGGTCACACACCAGAGCCTGTCCTGGTATCAGTGCTCCACACCACTCCAATTCCGGGAGTCGCTGAAATCAGAAATCAGTCTCTGTGACAAAAAAAGGCACTCCATTGACCTCGGCTCGGCTCCCCCTCTTCCCCAGCGCTGCCAGACAATGACAGTGAAGCAAGCAGGCTCGGGAGACACACAGTCAAAAGAGCTGCCTGGAGACGCCCACACGGATCTGTTTGGCTGGCTCAGTGCCAGTAGCTTTACTGTTTCATTTGTATCTGGAATTCAGTCTTTCCTTCGGCGAGAACCCGCCGAAGAAAAGATCAGACCCGATAGAGAGACCAGACGAAGAGAAAGAGCTCCGTGCCTTTAGCGGTTATCCCCCGGCGTCCGGTATTCGTTTTTTCATGTTTTCTTGGCTTTCAAGGTGGGTTTTTACTATGGCTTACTCCGAAACGACCAAGGTGAGTTTCTCCATTGCTGGGGGGGGGCAGGCAGCGTCACCTGTGGCTACTCGGAGGCGTGATTCTCCATAGCCATCCAAGATTGCCTCTCTACATCAATGGCTAGGGAAAATAGAAGAAGTAATGACATGTCTTCCAATTAAACTGCAAGAAGCTGAAACCAGAATCTCAGAGATTAAAGACCAAAGCTTTTTGGAGAACAAACTTGAGGAACTCGAGAGCCCTTCTCGGAGGTCAAACCTCCAAATAGTGGGGGTCCCGAGGGAAGTGAAGGGACTCAAACCCTGCAATGGGTCAATACATTTATTAAACAGAGAGTTCTCCCTGAGTTCAAAGGAGATCTGACTATCCCCAGGGCGCATGGCGTTCCAGCCCATCCCTTTCCAAACTCAACGATACCACAAACAATCTTGCTGAACTTTGCAGACTTTTGTGTTAAGGAGCGAATTTTAACAAAACCGACTCAGCGGAGACAGTTTGATGTAAATGAAACTGTTAAATGCTGCATATTCTCTGATATGCCAGCAGTGGCAGCGTGCAGACGAAAGGAATTTGTCAAGATGCTCTATTTATTTAAAGCACAAGGTGCTCAAGCATCAATTGCTCAACAGTCATAGCTGAGGGTTAAGGTTAAGGGGAAGTTCTTTCTTTTCTCGAATATGGAGGAGGCCCAGGTGTAATTGAAAGAGATCTCGGTTGGATCTAGAGTCTGATTTAATATCAAGAAAGCTTGGGTTTTCCATCTCTCTGAGTGGACTCCTTTCCGTTGGGGTGAGAAGGTATGGTGGGTATTGATGTAAGTTTGAGTTTCCCTTTTGCTGGGGGCAGCAGGGTCACCACGGGTGTAGTACCAAGACACCCACAAGGTTAGTTGGGTGGGTTGGAATAGCTATCGTGGCCAGTGGGGGAGTTTCCACATTTCTATGGGGGTTTCCGTTCCCATGGGGAGGGAGGGTGGGTGGGCGGGGGAGATTCAAAGCAGGAAAAAGAGCAGCAGCAAAAGATTCAGGTAATGAGATATATAGATATTTGTTATTGAGCAAACTAGAAATCTATCTTGAAATAGCAACAGAAATTGCTAGTAAATGCAAGATCCTGTCAGTCAATGTTAATTGATTGCTTAATAAACAAAAATATGGCGCACTTATTAGATGGCTTAGCCCCCAAGTCTTGTTTTTCAAGAAACACATTTGAAAACCAATTCCCCCAAACTATATCCACCTAGAGTTTTTTCTGATGCTTTTTTGCGTCTGAAGGTCTTGCTATGAGAGGGGTTGCTATCTATTTTTTTCAAATATTTACCATGGGAATTTTAACAAATTCATAGGGATCCACCGGGGAGGTGGCTGTAGGTGGTAGCAAAGCTGAAGGGGCAGATTTTGAATTTCATAAATTATTATGGCCCAGTTATGGACGATGCCTCAGGGTTGGTCAAAATTAATGAGCTTTTGAGGGGGGCCCCGGGCAGATCATCATCGGTGGTGATTTTATTTATATACAGTATTTAAAGAAGGACACCTCAAACAAGAATAAAAAACAATTTAAACCAAATACAAAAAAATCTTTGATGCTATCAGGCATGAATATCAACTAATAGATCCTTGGCGGAATATTAATAACTCCTTCACTTGTCACTTACACCACTTTCAGACCGCTTCCCGAATTGATTTTTTTCTATCATCAAGATCTTTGCAGATTTTAAAGGCAGATATCGGGAGCAACCCCTTCTCTGAACATGCGTACGTAGGGCTTGAGCTCAAACTTGGGGGGAAGAGAAGAGAGCGGCCTAGATGGCAGCTGGATCGCCTCCTTCTCCAGGATCAAGAATGGGTGGAGAAATTTAGAATCTCCGAGTATTTTAGGATCAATGATAATACAGCGGTACCCTTTTCAGTATGGGTGGGTTTAAGGCCGCGGCTTGCGGACAAATAATCTCCTTCTCGGCTGCCCAGTCTAGCGCTCGGCAGCTCAAAATAGCAGAACTGCAAAGGGCGGTGAAGAAGGAGTATGCTCAGCAGATTCTATCACACCCACATCAACTGGAGCAGGCTAGAAAGGCCTTGAGAGATTTGTTTGTCTTAGAGCAGATCAGCAGCTCTCAAACTTATCAACAAAAGGTTTACGAGGATAGCCAGATGGCGGGTAAATTATTGGCCAATTCTACAATAATTAAACAAGGAGCAGCTATAGTATCAAAGGTGATGGACCCCAAGACCGGATTGGAAGTAGCAAATACTGAGGAGATTCCACAGATCTTTCTAGAACATTTTCAGCAACTTTATACTGCTGAATATTTAGTAGGGGATGAGTAAATATAGATTATTTTGTTAATATAAATATCCCTAAATTATCTGAATGTCGAATCAACCAGCTAAAACCTGATGTGGAATCTGCTGAGGTTTTGGCATCTATTAAATCAACCTCCAAACTTAAAAAAAAACAAGGTACAAGACATTGAAGGCCTATTTGTTCAGACTACAGTCCTTTTCTAAAATGACGGGTTCCTCCGGGCTACAATACTTGAAATTAGGGTAATGCAAATGTCTCGTCCTCCAAATTCGATCAAGCTATTTGAATAATTGGGAAGGTTGCGGGCTAGGAGAAGTAAGATATTGTTTTCTTCATAATAGGGTGATCTCCTGGCAAGAGGTGCTGCAAAGGATTGGGAGTCAGAGGAAACCTGCCTTTTTTGAATATTTACAAATTGCCCATTTTGTAAAAAAAATATGTTAATGGTATTTTTGATACCCCACAACAAACCTGTGGTAGCTCTCTTTGGTGCCAAAGTAAATGGTCTAGGTAATTGGTATCGATGCTACATGACCATGGCCAACTTTGATAGAGAACCATCTGGAAAGAGTGGTCCGCAAAACACATTGTACTTTTTCCATTAACAAATGGGAAGCTTTATGTCATCTAGGAAGTAAATCGTTGTGAGCAGCCAATTTCAAAAGAATGGCCTTCCTATCTCAGTGGCTAGCCTACCTTAATCCGGAAGCACTCGAGAAAAGGTATCCTGATGCTGAAAATAGGTGCTTCCGCTGGCAGGTGGAGGGAGAGGGGGGCTGGCTCCATATCTTCTTTACAAGAGCCTGAGGGACTCTCTCCTTGTATTTTACTTTTGGTTTGCGTGCTTTGCATAGTGTGCCTGTTCTTTCTGCAACTTTGTTTTTAACATTTGTATTTTATGAATTGTATTTTATGTATTTCTGAAAGCTTAAGGTGCCTTTAATTTCACCTTGCTGCCGGACCCACCTTTTATTCTTCTGCCTTCATGTTCCTCGACCGCATACGAGTCTTTGACTCATTTTGCACATCCTCTTACTGCTGCTGCTCTCGGGGCCATGGGTTTAATTATGTTCCTGCTCATCCCGTGGGGCCGCCGAGAGCCGCCATTTTGTGATAGTTGGCGTTTCAGCTCTCTGGCCCCCCAGGGCTTATTTAAATGTGCGCTGAACTGGCGCGCAGCGGGCACCCCGCTGGCACGCCTAAGGCAAGCCCGTCTGCGCCCGTCAGCGTCCCGGATGCGGCCAGCGCCAGCCATGCTGCCCGAAAGTCTCCAGGTAATGAGCGGAGGAGAAGTTATTGCGGAGCGACTCTTAGAGCACTGGATTCCTTGGCTTGCTTCCACTCCCAGACCTGGGATGTGGCGATGCTTCCATTAGCCCCTTGTGCAGATTGCGGCTTTCATTTGAAGGGTGAGCCTGCTCCCCTGGCTACCGAGGGCCGCCTTTTGGCTCAGCGGGCGAAGGATTCTCACATTAGGGCAGCTATGATCAATGCCCGGTCCCTTAGGAAACACCATGCAGATGTTCATGATCTTTTGGATGATAATTCATTAGACATGCTGTTCCTAACGGAGACATGGATTGATTCTTTTTCTGACCCTATTGTTTTCTTTGCCATTCCAGCAGGCTATGAGATTCTTAAAACCGACCACCAGGGGGGTAGAGGTGGCGGTGTGGCCATCGTTTATAAAGATATTTGGGAACTCCGCTTGGGGGATCCTTCAGCTTGGGCAGGCTGCGAAGTGCTCGATTTTAGTATCCGCTTTTCAGCACACTTTACTCTGGGAGCCTCCTTGATCTATAGGCCCCCTGGCCCTGCGGGCCCATTTCTCTTGAGCTGTGGGGATGCCATTGTCTCTAGGGCGGTAAGGTTTTCGCATTATATGATCCTGGGGGACTCTAATATTCATTTGGATCGTCCTGATACCAGGGAGTCGATTGACCTACTGGACATTTTCCAAATGGCTCAACTTATCCAGCATGTCTGCCTTCCGACTCATCAGGCCGGCAATCTATTAGATCCAATCTGCT
Source organism: Lissotriton helveticus (assembly GCF_964261635.1). NCBI lineage: Eukaryota > Metazoa > Chordata > Amphibia > Caudata > Salamandridae > Lissotriton > Lissotriton helveticus. The sequence goes on from NC_136059.1 coordinate 888,737,356, forward strand.
CCAATTTCCCCCTTTCCATAAGGGATTCCTGCCCCGTGCCCTGGTCCGACCATTTTATATCCCATTTCTCTTGGATGTCATCTAGTGCAGTTACACGGGTCCACTCTTACCAGAAGCCTGCTTTCGGTAAAATTGACCATTGGGAACTCAAACAGGCTCTTTATCATTCTAGGCCTGTCTTGCCAGGAGAACTTGAGGAGTGTTTGTCGGGTTTCACCGCTTGGGTTGCTAAGGCGGTGGAATCTGCAGCCTCTCCTCAGCCTGTTAGACCTGCTAGAGATACTCCGTCTAAACCTTGGTTTAACGCGAATCTTAAAGTTTCAAAGTATGATTGCACGGTCTTGGAGCGTGCCTGGTGTCAGAGTGGATACTACCCCATAGCCAAGAGGAAACTCAGAGTTACGCAAAAAATCTACTATGAGGCTATTGCCTTGGCTAAAAGGCAATTCTATGCAGCCCGTATTGACTCGGCCAGGAATAACGCCAAAGAAATTTTCTCCATAGTGCAGAATTTTACGTCACCGCGGGCCCAAGCGAGTGTTATTCCATCTTCCCTCGCCTGGTGTGACACGCTCTCCTGCTGCTTTAGAGAAAAAATCCAAACCATCCAGGCTTCTTTTCCCCCTGGTAATGGCCGCTGCGTGGGACCTTTGGCCGCTCAATCCGTCGCCCTCACCTGCTCTCTGTCAGCATTCAGAGCAGTCGACCCCCTGGAATCTCTTAAAATCCTCACGGGGCTTAAGTCCGGCTCTTCTTCGGACTCCTGCCCGGCTAGGCTCTTGGCATCAGTGGCAGAGAGCGTGCATACAGAGGTGAACTGTATTGTTAACATGTCCCTTCAGACTGCAGTGGTCCCTCAGGGGTGGAAGCAGGCTAAGATTCTGCCTCTTCTTAAAAAAGCTTCTCTGGATCCCCTTATTCCAGGGAACTATCGTCCCATCTCCCTTCTCCCGGCTATTTCCAAGGTCTGTGAGAAGGTTGTTAATACTCAGCTCACAGAGTATGTGGTGACAGAGGGACTCCTGCACCCTGCACAATCAGGGTTTCGTGCCTCTCACAGCACTGGGACTGTTTTAGTCGAGGTAGTGGAGGCGATTCGGGAGTGTCTTGACGCCGGCGGGACGGCAGCATTAATTTTGCTTGACCTCTCAGCCACGTTTGACATGGTCCCCCATGCTCTCCTTCTGGCCTGACTTGCAGAGATGGGGGTATCGAGAGCGGCTTGGGGCCTGCTTAGGTCTTTTTTGGAGGAACGGGTTGAGCAGATTTGGCTCCCCCTTCTCTTCCTCCCCCCAGCTGGTCACCACTGGAGTCCCACAGGGTTCCTCCCTTAGTCCGCTCCTCCTTAACATTTATGTTAAGCCACTTATAAATCTGGCAGAGGAGCTTGGGGCTAAGGTGATGGCTTATGCTGATGATACGCAGTTGCTGTTGACCTGGGATAAAACATCTGACTTCATCTCAGCAGCTCAACAGTGTCTAGTCTCAATCTTTAAGTGGTTGGCGGATGCACAGTTAAAATGCAACAAACAAAAATCAGAGATCTTGCTTTATGGCAAGTTTCCCGTTGATTTTCGTGAGCAACTGTGGCCTCCTGACTCCCCGTTCCCCCCTGTGTCAGGACGGCCTGCAAAAAACCTGGGAGTTTGGTTCGACAAGAGTCTTTCCTTCACAACCCATATTAAGAAATTGGCAGGTTGCTACTTTGGCCTCCTTAAGACTCGGCGGGCGTTCTTGACGCTTCTCCCCCAAGTGGCTAGAGAAACTGTTACCTGTCCCCTAATTTTATCTCGCTTGGATTATGCCAATGCCCTCTTTGCTGGGTCCCCTGGATACCTGCTTAAAAAGCTTCAGGTAGTCCAGAATGCGGCCGCTAGATTGCTATTGGGCATCTCGGCAAGGAATAGCATGACCCTTTAATTACGCTCTCTTCATTGGGTTCCTGTTGCTGATAGGGTCAGGTTTAAATCTCTAGTTTTGGCCCATCGTGCTCTCCATGGATTTGGCCCTCTCTATCTTCAGAGGCGTTTTTCCTTCTATTTCCCGACGCGTGCACTTTGATCTATGACCCAGCTTTGTGTTCGGGTTCCTCGCTTTAAGCTTCATAGGATGGGTGGCAGCTCCTTTGTAGTGAAGGCCAGCGTAGCCTGGAATGCCCTCCCCCTTCCTCTGCAGTCCATGCAGAACCCTGCTATGTTTAAAAGGAAACTTCCCACTTCTTTGTCTGTTAGTCTCCTCTTGTACCCCTCTGGCTTCGCGCCGGGACAGTCATGAGTATCTGCGCGCGTTACAAGTGGATATAACATAATATAACATAACATAACATGTCTAAGGCTGAGGTATTTTTAGGGGACAATCTTCTCTGCCCTAAGCCGGGCATTTGGAAAGAGCATTGTGCCGGAGGCTGAGGCTGCCCTGTTTGGACTTTGTAGAGGCAGAATGATTTTAACGGAAGTAGCTCGTTCTTTAATCCTTCAAAATTGGAAATCCACGGATGTTCCCACCCGTGATAAATGGTTCAACAAAATGAAAAGGGCGTGGGCTTTTGAAGAAGCTTATGCAAGACGGGTAGGAGCTTCCAGGAAATTCAGTAAAAAATTGAAGTTTTTAAGTAATTTAGAAAGTCAAAGGGAGGGATAATTTTTACCCGCTACCTAGAATTAAATAGATGTCTTATCATTTTTCGATATGGTTGGAGGAACCAGAATTATTCGCTGTTAAGTACTTGTGCACTTTAGCATTGCAATTTAGCAATTCAGTATTTGTAACGCTAGCACTTGCACTTTTTTATTGCACCTTAATGCACTTTTTTGCACTTTACAAGTTCACAATTATTAGTGAATTTATGCTTGACAAGTATTATAACCGTGACTTAAAAATATTTTTTTCTGAAAAACAAGAAGCTATCACTCCTGTATCAAGTGGATTTTGATGTTTGCTCCTATGTTATTGTTTTTATCATGTTCCTTAAGCTCTGCTCAATAAAATATATTTTAAAAAAAGAGGATGAAGAGAGTTTGTTTGATTTGTTCGGAAGCTATAACATGTAAGCTGGAATGTGCTTGTCGTGGTGACTGCTGCCTGCTTGAGTGTGAAGAGAGCAAGTACATTTTGAGTGTGAAGAGAGAAACACAAATGGGAAAAAGGGGAAAGCTGGTCTTGGATTTTAGATGGTGACATTCACATGTAATTAAAGCCAGTTTGCCTTGGGTGCAATTTTGTATTGATAATTATTTTTTGCAGTGGCACATCTGCTCTCGATGACAAGTTTGCTCCTCACTGATCTGACAGTTGAACTGTTAAAGTAATGACTGCTATATTTTACACTGCCTTCCCTCTCTCGCTCACCGACAGGGACCATGTAACACTGTTAATACACATGTCATTAGTCCTTATTGCTCTAACCAAGATTCAATTCTGTTTCTCTCTGGTTACACACTGATATCATCATTACCAATAGAGATAAAGATGTGTATTTCTCACTAATTACTTTAATTCAAATGTATCTTTAATTTACGGTGTGTGCACTCTTTTATAAGAAGTTATCTTTGCATACCACAAATTAGATATATATTTTGCAAACAATTGTTTTATATAAAACAAAAAACCTCTTTACAGTTTTTTTTGGTTACCAGTCTTACACAATATGTAATACATTTTAACTGCCTCTATATTAAAAGTACTTTCTCAGTCGCATGCTTGGACCTTGTAGCACTATAAACATACAAGTGACAGTTTCGAACTAGGATTCAATTTTTTTTGTCTCTGGTTCCATATACTTTCTTAAAGTTGCTTTAAAATGCACCATTTGCCACACTTTTTTCAAACTTTTCTCTAGGGGAACTTCTTAAACACCACTTATGTCAGTGGGGGTGTAACGTTCATCCCCAATTTTTATGCCCTACCATTTTGAAATGTCACCATCTGCCACTGCTCTATGGGAAGTACCTTTGCCCCGAGCCTAGAGTGTCTTTATACAGACAGCTTTGAAGGAGAACATATCTTTGCAAACAGGAATCCTTACAGGATCAACATTCTGTCATGGCAATGCTACATTTAAGATATTCTCATCTTCTGGAAGGGCAACACCACCACCTGCCAGGAATTTTGCCTGTGGATTAACTCTCCAGACCCATTTCTGAGACCCAATCTATCTTTCCTTGACCTACTGATCTACATCAATGAAGGGACCTTTTTAACTAACACCATCAGGAAAAAAACAGAGATATATTTATAATGCCCCTGTGGCACTTTTACGCCACTGGAGCGTCACTTTTGTGACACTCTGGAGGTGCAGTGTGCCAGCTCAGATTTACAAAGACATGCAAAGCCAGCCTCTGTGACCTTTCATGGCCTTTCAAAAATAGAGTAAGGCAATGCCCTACTCTGCGTGGTAGAGGCGTTCCACGGGTGTTGCTGTGGATGTTCCCACACACCACCTATGGTTTTTGACACTGACCCAGATTTATAACATAGAGTAAATCTGGGCAACGAAAAACTAACGCCTTCCCAAAGCAGGAATAAAGATTAGAAATATTTGCATTTCTCCTCATTTTTTCATCTTTCCAAGTCAGCAGATTCTGCAGCGCTCATAGAACGAAGAAAACACCTCATTTAATTGTTTTGGTGCAGGAAGGTGTCCTTCCTGCAGAAAAACAATCATGCCAACAACACAGACACCCTTGCACTATGGTGCATGGGTGCCTGCATTGGCGCTCGGCTGCAGTTTGGGCGCTGATGTTATCAAAATGAACATAAATGCAAAATAGCTTGTAAATACGGAGCATTCCTGCCCTTTTCTTTTGACATATGTCAGCACATCTAGAAGGCTTGTGGCACTGCCCTTCGCCATAATATTGTACATATAGCCCACAAACTGTAATAGCCTACTTTTATTTGACATCTACCACTCCAAGGTCCTGCTGGAAAAATTTACTGTATGAACAATTTCTTCTCCAAAGAAACTGTAGCACCTTGAACAACATACAGGCCATGGACCTGTGAGCTAATCTTGACTTCCGCAACTACCTCTCTAAGACAATCAACCAGGCCCGCTAAAGGGGACAGAATAACCACTGTGAGACCTTGCTAGAAACCAACGCTTGTCCCACTAAGGATATTCTGACCTGTTTAACCAACTTCACTCCAAACTCCAACCGTACACAGTGCATCATCATGAAACACTCGGCTGTCCTACATACTGGATCCTTGGATATTCCATGTCCACACTTTGCCTTCAAATGTACTCATAATCTAGAGGATCCAGACCTAGGACCAAACCCACACCAGAATAATCCTCTCTTTGAACTCTCCCTCCAAATCTTGTAGAGTATGCCATTTGTCTAATAATACTAAAGAGATCGAACTGAATAGGGACGGATCTGGATATAAAGGACACAAAGGAGTCTCACTGATTGTAACACGAAGTTTTGTGTCTATCTTATCACCTGCCCCTTTAACCTGCAATATGTGGACATGACCACTAGGCCTGTCAAAACAAGAATGATGGAGCATTGCAGTAACATCTGCTGCAAACGCAGCACCATGAAAATCTCTGACCTCTTCTGTAGTTCCCACCACACCTCAGGATTACGCTAGGTGAACCATCTTCGAGGATAAAAATCAGTGAAGTAGTTAACACTATTCAGAAGAGAGCAACTATTATTATTTAGGCACATCTAGAGCACACAGTCACTCCCAAAGGAACATACTGGTGCTTTGCTGCAGAAATTATTCAATTAAACAATAGGAAAAGCCAGGAGAGATACTATATCTAAGAATGAGAGAGGCTGGAAAGAGACAGGTCTTCAACAGTTTTTTAAGCATTGCTTCAGATTCATTGAATCTCAAGTGACCGGGGAGTTGGTTCAATGCCTTAGTGCCTAAAGCTGACAATATTTACCGTCTCGAGGTTTGAGTCTGAAGGAAGGGGGCTTAAGAAGGTTAGCATGGGACGATCTCAAGGTTCTTTTAGTTGTGAAGGAGGCAAATCTGGCCGTTAGAATTCTAGGCCCAGTAGCTCTGTAAGCTTTGAAGTTTAGTAAAATAATTTTAAAGAGGACCATTTTGTACACTGGAAGCCAGTGTAAGACCTTCAGAACTGCCAAGGCAGAATATCGTCTGGGAAGTTTCAGTACAAGTCTGACCACTGCATGCTGCGCAACCTGGAATTTATTAAAAGTTTCTTTTTGAGGATCCTGCATAAAGACTATTGCAATAGTCTAATCTAGGGGTTATCAGGGCACAAGCAGCTGTCTTCCTTGTGGCCAGTGGGAGCAAGTCAAATGATTTTTGAATGATTTTATTAGATTAAACCACCCCACTGCTGCTGCAAGAGCTTGTGGGTGGAAGGACATGGAGGCATCACCTTTTAGTCCAAGATGTTTACCACCTCAATAATGGCCAGTGGGGTCAGGGGCACTGAATTCAGCCACGCATGGGCTGGGACAAAAAAGTTTCACTTTTCAAGCAGCATAATCTCGATGTTATCGATATTAAATTTTAAATCAGTGGATTGCATCCTCCAGGTGACTTCATGAAGTCAGTTTTTAAAATTAAATTCAGAAACAATGGAAGCTTTGTCCATAGATAAGATCAGGTGCTTATCATCCGTAAGAGTTTTTTTTTATTTCAAAGGACGTAATCAAAATAAACAAGTGGGTCATATGAATAGTCAATAATGCAGGGGCCAGGGATGAGCCCTTTGAAACCCCTAATGTCACTGTACTTTCTGAGGATGAGAAAGATCCTAATGAGACAGTTTGTCTGCGGTCTGGTAAGAAAGATTTAAACCAGGACAGGGCGAGTCGAGAGATCCCACAGTCCTTTAAACGCTGGAGAAGGATGTCGTGTGAGATGTTATCGAATGCAGCAGATAAGTCTAATAACATTAACATTGCATATTTCCTGCATCCAGAGTCAATTTCAAGGTACTTATGACTTCCAACAGGGCTGATTCAGTGGAGTATTTTGGGCAAAAGCCAGAGTGATGTGGATGGAGTAAATTTGTATATTCTAGGAAGGCAGTTCGTTGACCATTAACCACCTTTTCAAGCATTTTTCTACAGTAGGGAGGAGTTAAATGGGGCAAATATGTGACAGTACTGTGAGGTCAGCTAAGGGTTCTTTTGGCAGAGGATTAACCACCAATGGGTTTTCCATCTCTCCACAATACTCAGAGGCTAAATGAGGTTAAAGGTATAACCACCTGTAATAGGAGCTCTCTCTCAGGAACATGCTGTTACTTCTGCAGCACCTACCCATTACAGAGAGATTCACCATCTGGCTACCCCCTCATTTGCACCACATATGTTAGTGAGGCTATGTATGAGCCTACACACCATTTTTAGAATCACTTCACTAATCCTTCTTTGAGTTTCCTTATGTCATTGCTCAGGATGACTACTTATACCATTTTTTCTTGACTACTCATTTTCCGGACTTTTTTCATCCTTGTTTTGTTCGAGCTGATAATGTGCACATTATTGAACCTCCATCTGAATTAGCAATCCCCGACACAACTTTTTACTGCCTTAATTCACTAAAGTGAGTACTCTTCTACACGCATTCTGCATTCACCCCATTGTTTTCCCCTCCTCTCTTTTACATTCAATGATTCCTCAACACAGTAAGCTGATTATATATCTGCACACTCTTTACATTCATCATATAGTTTTTCCTCTCTTCTCATATCTAATGACACATCTTTGCAAAATGTGAGCTACCACAAACACGGTTCCCAGCCTCAGGTGGAATTTGGAACATTGTACAGGTGTATTACACTTACTACATGGCGGCTGCAATCAGACTTAGCCATCCGTACACAGCACATATGTCTTCACGTATGAGTGCAACTGACCACACTTGCATTCAAGAACCTCCCTCGGGTAGGCCGTTGGTCTTCCACAGTGATGCCCATTAACTACATGCCATGCTTTCAAACTCCTGGCGACCATTACAGGGAAAATCTCTACCATGAATACCTTGTGCTCATCCCCATCAATTCCGTTTCAGGTGAACAGAGGTGGGTATGTCTCTGACATTCTCCAAGCAGGACGAAGTGAGTAGATTTTCACTTCACTTTTTCATCAAGGAATACTCCTCAGTATTACTGGAAGTTCACCTATGCTCCCTTGCTGACATCCTCTGTTGTGTCCTTCAGTCTCTTAGCAGCAGTGCGCAGTCGTCTGCTTCTGACCTAAAGGGCTTGACATATTGATTCAACAGGGTAAGATCCCTCCTTTCACCTATTGGGACATCTTATTATTGTTATATGTTGTACGCCTTTATTTCATTATGTTTTTTAAGTATTTACACATGTGGCCACTTGCCTGGCCTCCTGTATGTTTGAGCACTTATTGCTTAACAGCAAATTTTAGTGCCTATGAAGCATGCTATGTCTACCCTGAGGAGACTTGAGTAAACTATTTGAAACACTAAGCAGCATCTACCCACATGTGTTTTTTAACCTGTCTTTATGATGTCTCTCTACTTTTTATATTTAGGTTGGACAATCCTATACTGAGGTACTTACCTGTTAGTACAGTACCTGGCACTGCACATCCCTCTCTAGGTGTAGGGTAGGGGTTATTTCTGGTCTGGAAGAAAGATCAGGGATTTGGCTAAACCAATAGGCATGAAGCACGTCAATCTTTCATATACTTTAAGACTTTCTTAGGTCATTGAGCCCTCTTAATAACCCCTTTTCCATTTCTTGTATCCCTGCCACGGAATCATGATATTATAAATGCATTAGGTATCCCTTAGACAGTTTTAATTCATTTGGCTCTTTATTTGCAATCACTCCACCCTACACATTCTGCATCCTCACACTCATCATTTCGGAAAAATACAAAAAAGAGCTCAGAAAAAGAGCCCTCTTGTGGGGCCTGTAGGGCATTGCAGTGTCGACCTGATGAGGAGCATGATGAAGCCCGATGATGAAGCATGACATCCATTTGGATGTGTGAGGGCACCAAATAATAATCATTAGGATTCCTGTTTCCACTTTCAACCTAGTTTTCCTCCCTTTTTCTCTATAGGAAAAGTGCCTTCTGGATTTATTGATTATGTTTTAGGCGTGTGAGTCCTGGACCTTTATTAGCTCCCTGTCCCTTCTTGTGTATTTATCAACAACTCCCTATGCACTTTACCCTTAATATCACTGGTCAGGCGCATATCCCACGCAGCAAGGTCCTACAAATGAAACAGCCCCCATTCCATAGCGCGAAACTTGTTATCCTTCAACAACAAAATATGCTTCAAATAACCTAACTGTGACATTTCAAAGGTGCCACTCAGTGCTGAATTTGTAAAAAAAGAAAGTGCAGGTGCTGAAAATTTTGCCAAGGAGGCCACCACTCATATCTTCCTCTGGTGAGCCCCACTTTCAACACTCTCACTGCCTCAGTCTCTATCTTCTAACCTTCATCTGTTGTCTGTCCCCTAAGTCTTTGCTCTAAGAGTCTATCCTCTCACCTCTCGAATTGTTTTCTATCACCTTTGTCACACCCTGTATTTCTGATTTGCGCTCTATTCATTTTAGCCTTGCCCTTTATTCTCATTCACTTTTATCCATGCTCTCTCTCCCTTCGATCTTGGCTCTTTACTATCACTCTCTAGCAGTGATTAGCTGTGTCTCCATTTTATCATTTGTCTGCTTTTTTTCCTCTGTCCTGTCCTCCACATCCTTTCATTCTATCTTCTCTCTTCTTAATGCTCTCTTCTTCGCATCATGGCTGCTTTCTCTTTGTATCTGATTTGCTCTCCACCTTTTCTTCTACTTTGCTCCGTTTTATCTCCTCTCTTGTTGTTTCTTCTCCTCTTTACTCTTGCTGTCTCTCATCTCTAACACTGCTGCTGAATGTGACCCCTGTCATCATCCTGTACATGTCCCTGCTATTTGAACTCAATGTTTTCCTGTTGTCATTCCTAAAGAAGCGGAAGATTACGTGTTTTACTTTCTTACCTCCACCGAGTGCAAAAACAAAATGTACTCCAAATGAAAATGCTTTTTTGCATATATTAATCAGTGTGGTATGACTGGGTTTATTGCAGAACAGGCGGCTGGTTGAGCACAGCAGGTCATGTCACTGCTAGTGCTTCCTGTAATTAGTAGGTCCAGGGATGGCAACAGCATCGGCATCCACTGTTCAGCTTGCTGTGATCCTGCCTGCTATAGCACAGGTATTGTCCCCAGCAATAATGCTGCCAATGCAGGTAAGTATGGCTGTGGTGCCTACTGGACTCACTCACGCTCAGCAATTATCATGCTGGGGTGCAGCGCACAGATTCTACTGGTGACGCCATGGTGCACAAAAGTTGTGTTGGGCCACAGCCGCATCGAGCATATTGAGGATAGCACCAATGCAGGGCTGCTGGATTTGCTACTCTGGCTATGCAACAAGTGGAAAGTCTACACTTACTTTCATTTATTCTTCCTCAAGAGCACTCACTCCCAAGTTCCAAATGCGCTCGTGCAGCTTCCTTGCTTCAACTCTGTCATGAGCCAGCCCCCAGCTACAATTATCCAATGGGAGGTTTAGGCTTAGGCAGTAGCAGGGTGCAGCAGACTAAGGTAAAAGAATGCAAGCCATAGTTTGTCGATACCTTCTTGGATTTGTGATCAGCGTGATGACATCATCACTAACGTGGTGATACACAATCATGCCTGCCTGGACAGGCATATGCCAGCCTGCCTATGAACATTTACCAGCCAGTCACCATGCAAGGTATGTTATTCTTTTTTGTTTAATTGAACAATTAATATTGAGACCACCACCTGCAGGATCAGAAATTATAGCCCCGGCCCTGTGAAAGAAGTGCAGGCGCTGAGCACCTGAAAGCACCTGCTCAAATTAGGCACTGGTGCCACTCATAGGAAACTGTAACTCTCCTCTTTTCTTTGTGATGAAATATAATTTTGGTGTCCATAAATAAATATTTAATTCATGTTTAATGGCCATTTGATGTGCTAGTGAACCCTTGGGATGGGATGGACTGCTCTTATCCCGTCTGTTACAATTTTGGGAGCCTATTTTTCTCCACTAGCAATTAGCTCACCCTGCGGCTCAAACAATCGCTTATGCTCACATCAAGGCGTTAGACAATTCTCTGTACTATTTCCCAGGGCTCATACCTAACTATCCGAACAACAGAATATACAGGCACAAATTATACAGGGACAAAGAAACGCTATGCTTTGTCAATAATCAAATACAAAACAACACGAAGTGAAACAAAAACAATATGACATGCCCTAATAATGACAAGTACTTCTAGTCCACTAGGAGACATACTTTCATCTTGCACTGGCAGGAATTATTGGTATAAAAGAGGTGCTAGAGGTGTCTGGTCTTTGAAAAGACCCACAGCATTGCCGCTGAAAAGTAAAGGTAGGTGCTAGAGGTGTGGTATCTCAAAGACTGATCTACATCCTTGCCATCTAAGGCAGGACATCAGCAAAGGTGTGGAAAGAAAATTGTATGAAATCAGGCATGCAGTTACCCCTTTAATTTCAAAGTGGGAACAGAGCCCCCCATTGGTGCGGCTGCTGACCACGCCCTTAGGAACCTTCAGAAGCATTTTCTAGACTGTTGCAATCAGCACATAGAATAGTGGTCCTCCTTTCACCCCACTCTTTCATACACAAACATTCTAAAATCGTCCCTAAACTGGTGCACTTATCCTATCCGAGCACGACCTCCACTTGTTTAATAAATGCATAAATCAATCCATACAAAAGGTACAAATCAATGGCTGTATAAAAGTCAGTCCATTTTTACCTGTTTATTGTCTGCACGTACAACAACATTCCATAGTTAGCCAATCTGTCGTCTTCGACTGCTGGTACACCCAAACCTATCTGTGTCAAACTTAAAGTATATTACACGTGGTACCCCTAACACAAGGCCCTTTGGACACACACATTTTTCTACTCATGGAGACCATGCAAGCCCTAGTCAGTGCACTGTCAGTGGCGCCTCTTGTCATGTGTTATTCACATGAAACGTATTTACATCATAATCATAAAAGTATGCTTTTCCACCAAAGCAGGATACTGTTTTCAACCCCCTCATGTGACCACATACCTTATCTACAACTGGATGCACTTCTACTTGCTGAAGTCTAAACCCGCTCTGTCACCACATCAACATATATATACAACCTAATGCCCTGCCTGCACTCTCCTCTGTGGTGACAAACTATATGCAGCGGGCAAACTAAAAATAAGAGAATATAAATGATAGCTAATATGGGGCCACTTTACATATATACACATCGGTATCCTATTTCAGGAGTGTGTAAAACAGTAAGAGATTATTTGGGCGATCACATTAAATCTTTCGATAAAGCAACCTATGGAATGTGAGCAAAGAACAAATGGAGGGGGTTATTATTTGTCCTTATCTTAAGTTACAATTAGAAACAAACTGCCAATTTGAACAGAGGGAAACAATGAAAGCGTGAAGTTGGGAGAAACGACCATGAGGTGTGGTGGGGAGCATGCAGGAATCTTTGCAAGGAGGAAAAAGTCCTTCGGTCTGCCCCGAAAACAGCCACCAGCCGTCCACTCTCACCAATGCGAAGCCATGTTTGACTGCTTGGTTTCACCACATATGTGAAAGTCTAAAATAGGAAAGACATAAGGCAGGTTGGATTTCTAATGTATCTTATTATTTGACTGCTGCGAGGAGCCAGATGCCCGCGTAAACCGGATTTAAACAGTTGCATGGGATTTTTTTAATAGATTATATAGATGTTACAGAGAAGTTGCACAAATAATACACAGCCAATTGAGCATTCCCCAGCATAGGTGCTTTCCAAACATTTATCCAATCATTAGTCTATATTCAATGAGGGCCCATATATGGCTATCAGTCTAAAGCAACTAGCATGAGGCATAGCAACAGCTTGTCACATACACTTGTGACTTTGTCATTTCTCAAGGCCTTGCATTTACAGCTAAAGTACAGAACTTCAACCACAAGTATGGTGTAATAAGTCAACAGTAAACTGTGCAGCTTAAGGCTGTGAAAAAGTACAACGTAAAACAAACAGGTCATCAATTTTGGCACACTCTGCAAGCTTCTTCCATTGAGTCTCACAAAATGGAACTTGAAATAAAATGGATCCCCCACCAGCAGTAATGACCTACAGATTCTACTAAAATAAAGCGTACAGCAGGAACAATTTTTCTGACCATTTACTAGTTGTCTGAGTCACAAAGCATTTTGCAGATTGTAAAGTAGTTCTACAGTACCACAGTAATTCACAAAGGTACAGCCAGAAACCTCCATCTCTTCTGTTATTTTCTGAGTCGAGACCTCTGCACTTGTAAGTATATTAATTTATAGTAAAGTGAGAAGGACCAGAGAGAGTGATGGGAAAATTGAGAATTATTACTCAAGTCAAGTCAAGTCAAATTTTATTGTTTTTGATTATTTAAAATCATTACAAATCGCAATAGAAAACCATAAAATTCAAACAATTTATAAAAATCATTTCATAAAATTATCATCTGGTTGCCTTGTCCATTATCGTATGCTGTCATCATGAAAATCGTGGGGGGGGTTTATTTTATGCAGTGATAAATATTCGGCGAATAGTACATAAAAGTTTTGAGCTGGCCATCTCAATTGAGTTGTTCATTTTAGCCCATTATTAACATATTTTACAACCTTGCTAAAACTATCTGTCACTTTGAGGATACCATTTTCCTTCTTTTCTTGTTTCCTCAAGTTCGGCTTGTCGTAGGAGAGATTGTACTTTTCTCATATATTTGACCTCCCTATAAGCCAACATCGGAGACGATCCCTCCAGCCATCGCATTACAGCTTGCCTGCATGTGCGAATGTTCAGTTTGTTGAAAATGTCCTTTAAAAGCCATCTCCTTAGATCCATAAGAGCCGGGCACACGCATAGCAGATGGGGCAGTGATTCTTTTTGATATCCATATAGGCGACAGTGAAGATCCGTATACACGCCTTTCCAAGATGGTTGTAAATCTTTCGAAAGATGTAAGCCCGGCCGATATTCTATATATCTCTTCTTTAGCATTATGCTAAAATGACTTTCTAAGTGTGCCTGGGGTTTTATCGAGGAATATGAATTCATCACTGTCCACCCATGTTGGCGCTTGGAGATTGCTAATTTATCTTCCAAAAAGGACTTCCATTTGGCAGCGTTATTTGTTATTTTGTCAAAGCTAGTTCTATCTGGGATGGTATCCCATGTTGATTGGATTTCTAACTCCCTCAAGGAATTGCTCAGATAAGCTCCCCAACCACTTAAGGTGATTTGCTTAATCTGATTTTAAATTTCTTTCCAACACAGGCTGTCTAGTGAACCTTGTGCTGACAGGCGTAATTTATGGCACAGTTTCACAAAACTATTCATACCCCAAAAATGTTGGTTCTGCAGCCCGAATTCCAATCGAACCTGCGCCGCGAGGCTGATTTTTGAAGGTTAAAAACTGCTTGTATACCTTTGTTTGAAGGTTGTTTAACAGCCCAGCCTCTTTTCCACACCAGGTAACCAGAGCATATGACAGAGTGGGTAAAGTTTGTGAAGCCATCACCTTTAAAAGATGCATGTAATGTGGGCAATCCAATTTTTTATACAATATCCTGTACGCATAGATCAAGGAATGTGTTTTCGCCTTTAGGTCCAATTTCTGTTCTTTGTGGGTCAATCCTCGCCCCAACTTAAGACCTAAGTATTTATAAGACTTTTCCTCCTTTATTGGTGAACCTTTCAGTTCGGTGGATGACCTTTCTCTACCTGCATGTGTTTAACCATGTCTGCCATATATAGGTTGAATAAGCTGGGGGCCAGGACCCAGCCTTGTTTTAAACACCGTTGCGTACTAATTTCTGCAGTAATGCTGCGACCATCGCCCAGTTTTACTCTTGCCCATGTTTCGCTGTATAAACTTCTTATTGCCTCCAGTATTTTCTTCGGCAGACCCCATTATCTTAATTTTTCCCATAGACGGTTTCGATTCACCCTGTCAAAAGCTGCTTTCAGATCTATAAAGCATGCGAACAGTCTGGTCTTATTTTTTTCTGCTTTTTCTGTTAGGAGCGCTAAAGATGTCAGATTTGTTAATGTGCCTGTCCCTGGCCTGAAACCTGTTTGGAACGTGGGAATTATTACTCATAAGTGCCTTCAGTTTAGGGAAATTTAAGGAGGGGGTTCAGAAGGACATGCTATACAAAACACACACCCACAAAAAAACTAAGACAATTGAAATTCCCAAACTACTCTTCTAGAGTTCTCATAGATGTGAAAACAATCTGTAAACCAGTCCAGCCTTGGAATAAGGCACACACTGCACATAGCCAGACACTGGCACGGCGACAAACCCCCTCAAAAAACAATGGACGCAATGAAGGTATAGGAACTAATGTTAAATAAGTTAAATTGATTCAAAATTTAAAATTATGTTCATATATTTATTTCAATTAGAAAGCAATATATGTAATTATTACATTTAAAGTCCTGAAAACAGAATTTGGCCTCATTGCAATCTGCCTTCCGAACGATCTTTAAAAGCACAAAACACCATACCCGTGAGCTAAATTCACTCCTTCTCTGGCATATGGGATCGAAGCTTTCCAAGGGAAACTGGGGTGCATATTTTCAATGAGATATTGCTGCATTAGCTGCACTTTTCTGTCACTAATGAGGTGATAATTTACTCTCCCTATTCACAAGCTGTCACTAACAGCCGTTATCGACAGTTTTTAGACGAAAACGTCTGCTTAAAAGATCGCCACTACTGTTAGCTCTAACCATATGCAGGAGAGGCATTCCTGGGCAAAATCGCCCACAAACACCACTACTTCATATTATCAAGGGAATGCTTGAACACCTAAATCCACACAAAACTGGCTCTAACTGCAGCTAGATCCAGTTTGTTAAGACCAGAAAATAGCAGGTCTTAAAAATGGAGCTAACACCTGCAGCCTCAACTCCGCAGGGTTTGGTGCTGGACAGCACTGCAAGCAATGTTGCAGCGCTGACCTGTGACAAAACTACAGTGCAGGAATGCACACCATCAACAAGATAGTGCACATTCCTGGGCCCTAGTCATGAAAAGTGTGGCAGCGCTGGGACAAAACAGTGTTGCAACACTTCTCACTACGCCCTTCATGCGACAGCATGGATGCATTGTATTCACTGTACAGCGCTCCGTGACGCTAATGACTGATACGTCTGTAATCCTGTCGAATCTGTCTGCGCTAAAGTTACGCATTTCAGCAGTCGTGTCACCACCATGACATAACTCCATCAATGCATGGGGCCAGCATATCCCTGTGGCACTGCGTCACCGTCAAGCCTGCCATCAGGCAGGTGGAAGGTACTGATGCAGTTCATGAGGGGTGCCCAAATGCTGGCGCTATTGGAGATCCATCAGTGGTGGTTGCGAGCTGCAGTGTCAACGTTTGGAAGAATTGGCGGGGTGTTGGAGCGGAGGGAGTTAACAAATTGTTCTTTGGTGGCCTTGATCCAGCTGCAATGGAGTGCGGTGATGGCAGTTGCATCTGGTGGGCAAGGTGAAGACGTGATGTTACCAATGACGGTTGGTCCAGGAGAGTCTGGTGTTGTGGCTGTAGCTGAAGTTACCACTGGCGGAGGTGACGTGCTCAACCGTGTGTCCTGCTATGTGGCTTGTTGAGGTGACTTGCTGCTTACGTCTGATGTAGGTGACCTTCCCCAGGAGGGGGTGCTGTCCTGGTCACTGGGGTTGTCCAGGTGGAACTTGAGTTTACCGAGTAGGATGTCGTCAGTGGACGGGAGACCCTGGGGTTTTATGAGGTCTACAATGATATTGGAGAATGGGGAATGGGGGGCCATGGTCAGGGGGTCCTGCACATGAGGGTGCTGCAGAGGATGTGCTTGGGCTTGGACCGGATCTGGGAGTTGAGGTGATCCATATTCACCCTCGGGTCATTAGAGTGCGCGATCAGTCGCAGTGCGCTTCTGTTGGTGATGGCAATGCCTCCTCCTTGATGGTCGAGGTACTCCTTGCGGGCAATACTGCATCCGTCAGTGAAGGCAATGTCCAGCCCGGAGCAGAGTTTGGTCCTGGTAGGTGAGGTGGCGTCCAGGGTTGATGGCGAGGAGGGTGCTGGCGTCGTAGCGGTGGAGTTTACAAGTGGAAGGCTCCTTGGTGCAGAGTGCGGTCCAGGGGCAGACGGACACAAACGGCATAGCCTATGGGTTGCCTTTGGCACAGGAAATGACCTTTACAATGCAGGCAGTACATAGTCTACAACGCAACTCCAATAATGCAGGTACCTTTACATCGCATTTAATTACAACGCATTTTGAGGTCAGTAATGGGGTCATTTAAAGTTTTTCTTGTGGGTATGGGGTTCGGATGTAAAATATGAAAATTGGGGTGTGTGTACAGGCAAAATATGGAATTTAGGGTGTGTTTTAGGGTATAATATTGAATTTGGGGTATAATATTGAAATTAGGGTGTGCATTTGCTTTATAATATGGATTTTGGGGGTGTTTTAGGGTATAATATTGAATTTGGGGGTGTTTTGTGGTATAATATTGAAATATTGAAATTGAGGTGTGCATTTGGGGTATAATATTGAAATTGGGGTGTGCATGTGGGTCAAATTTATTTTGGGGTGTGTTATGGTGGCTCAAAAAGGAATTCCAGGGTTCATGTTGGGTTTGGGGAGCAAAGGTTAGTTGTGGGTTGCACTCATTTATATGGGAAGAGTTATATTGATGTCTCCGCTATGCACCACCTACTCTACTGTTGCAGTATGCCTAATATTAGTATGCATGGGAATGGAATGTGATGTTATGGCATGCGTCACAACCACGTATGTGCCTTTGGCACATGGGTAGTACGTCCATTGTCCATGGTTGCACAGCGGCCACCATTGAGAAGTGCTGGGGGGCTGGACAGCTGTGAGGTGGTAAACTTTGGAAAGAACACTGGATGGGAAATGGATGCGGGGATGTGTGTATGAGTGGGTGTTGTAAAAAGTTTAATAAGGGAAGTCTTACCTCAAAACCGGGTCCTGTGTCTTGCTTGCCCCTGCTCTCCTGCGTCTGCTTCCAGGAACAAGAAGTAGGCAGCTACGGTACCTGTCTTGAGCCAATCACAATGCTGTGATGCAGCGGTGGGATTGGTATTTGGCAACGGGACAAGGCATGCAGCCATGGGCTGGAGGGGTGAGCATGTTCTCCAGGCATGACTGCTTTGGGCGGTCTGAGTGGGCCAACCAAACAGACATTGTGTAGTGTAGTTCCTATATTCCCAATAGGCTCTGCGCATTGGAATAATATCTTCAGTAGTGTAGACGTAGGACTGAGGTTAACTAGGTCTTTTACTGACGATATTAGACTTAAGTTTTGTGTGCCAGCTAGCTCAGAGTTCACTAGAAACTTTCTCGAATAGGCGAGGAGGAGTTTAACCTCCCTGGATAGACAAGAAGGGATTTAGTTTCTGACAACCATAGAACATGACAACTTTGCTCTCCCAGATCAAGAGTATATCTCTAGAGTCGTGTGAAAACAAAAGACAGCTATTTTACTCAGTCAATACGTGCATACTTAGTTTTACCAGATTGTAGAGAAAAGAAGAGACGGGCGTTTTCAATAAAAGGTGTTAATTATTGATCAGTCTCTTTTCTCATACAAGAGAAATGAATCGCTACAATTGTAATACTGATAGTTAAGTAAAATGCATACAGTAAGAGCAGTATTATAAAATAATACTGTAAAAGCATTGATATGGTTTCTTAGCCATATGTTACTTAAAATGGATAAAAGATATACATACATATATACATTGACTAATCATACTCAACTGGTGCTTCTAACTACGCCTACCCCGGTGTACCTGACCTAAGCCTAATACATGGGAAGGAGTAAGTAGCAGTTTAAGTTAAGTTTGGTTTGCCAAGAATCTGACTCAAGAATTCTCTGTAAGGGGTTAGTCAGTTCAGTACATGGGATTTAGAAGGCAGGAGGTCTGGTATCTCTTTCTCAGGACTCGGTACCCCAGTCACCCGCGAAGGTGGGCTGGAAACGCTGGAGGCTGGATTTCTCGGCAAGAGAAAAGTCAGCGTCTTTCCTCAGCGCGTCAAAAAGGGAGGGGCAGCGTCCGTGGGCTCTCGCATCAGCTGGGCTCTCCGGCAAGTAGTCGCTGCTCCAAGCTCATCACCACCGTGTGTTTACTTAGGGCAGTGTCGGTATATTTATACCTGAGAGGTGCCGGGCTTGACGTAAGGATGGACATAAGACGTCAATTAAGAACTGGTCGTTCTTACATTCTTTACAGGAGTTCTCGAACGAAATCAAAACAATAGCAGCGGGGATTTCCCAGGTCTGCTGGAGGCTTGGTTTGTTTAGAGAACTCGGTGTGCCTTCTAGGGGGCTGGAGGAATAGTGCTTGCTTAATGTGACAGCATGCGCTATGACTAATTCATGAAACGGGTTTCTGTCCCGTTGTATGGATATTAGTGATTTATAACCGGACAAGGGTCAGAAATTGGAGTATCGATACAGGTCCCTAAATAAACACACTACACCCACTCCACGAATTCATGTCCATATTTACTAACCTAATCGATAGTAAACATAACTAATAGTGCATGTGTATACCGAACCACCCCAAAATACATTTTTTGCATTTAAAAATAGGCATTTTCGAAATACACGAAAATGAGTATAGGTACTGTATGCATTCAAGCAGTTTAATCATTCAAAAAAAAAGATGCATAATTTATCTCAGCATGAATGATTTGCGAAAATAACACATGAAATGGCTCTTAATACAGAAGAAAAGGTGCGAGACCACTTCATCACATATAAATACATTTACTTGTAAATATGCTAGAGGCTGAGGTAAAATATTGTCTCTAGAGTTCCTAAAAATAGAAGCTCTGTTCTCTAGCGTGTGTTATCGCGTGTTTGCAATTTTGTTTTAGCTAACATGTCTGTTTGCAATGATCTCAAAATCTCTGTGTGTTTTTGAGTCCAATTGATTCCTTTAAAATCAATACAGGTAAGACACAATTCTGCCATATGGGTCTGATTGAAAGAAACCAGGTCATATTCAGATCTCTTAGCCGGGCTAATCCAAGGACTTTAGTTATGCGGTCCCGATAGCGTATAGCTAGGATCGTTTCTTCCATTGTTGCTGGAGTCTTGTCTGTGACATGGCTTGCCATAACGAAGCAGGAGTAGCAAAAATAAGATGCCTGCTACGAGTCCCAACAGGAGTGGAAGTCCGCCAAAGACAGAATGGACGAAATTGGGAAATATACCCAGGACTGCTTTGAATGGGGTTAACAGTCCCAAAAAAACGGTCTTAAATACACTCGCGATACCATTCGTATCCGAAATGTTTAAGATTTCGCTTAGCATTTCTGTGAATTGTAGGGGGCAATTTGTCAATAACAATGCATGTATCTCTTCCGTTGTCCTTGCAACTTGGAGATCATACCTTTCTTTCGATGACGTCAAGTGAACTGGCGTCTGTAGGAGCACAGTCTTCATTCTGCTTAAAGTATAAATTCAAATAGAAGAGATATTCAAACTGGGCCAAATTTTTCCCTCCCTGTCTGGAGTGTCATTCGGATACAATACTCGCTCACAGCAAGTGACCATGGAACTCACACTTACTAGATAAGGTTTTCCTGGCAGCAAGCCACAACATCTGTGATTCACAATTAGAATGTAGCTCCCGTTAGAAAGCCATCTAAAGAATGGCTCTATTTTTGTTGCAGGTGTGCCGAGCTGGTGACATGAAAGGTTATTTGAAGTCCCCTCACAGGCCCCATGTAGATTTATACCTTACACAGAAGTATACCACTTAGTGATTTTTCACAATTGTTACCACTAAGAAATACACTCTGTCCTTTTTCACTATAACAAGTGTGTGTATAAGGTAGGTTCCATGTTGACTTAATGTATCCTTTACCCAACCTTTCATACTGGCCTGCCTGTATATATTTCTGGCAGTATCGAAATTGGAAAGTCGTTATCGGAATAGTTATGATTCCATGTATTATCCATTCAATGACAGGTCGTTCTGACATTGTCAATGGTAATCTCTCAAGTTTTTCAATGCTCAGAATTGTATACTCTGCACCCTTTTGTGCCAAGCTGATCTGTGTATCAGTAAGGTTAAAGATAATAACGAATAATGACGTTGTGTTGATTAAACGCCAAGGCACGTAGCCTGAACGCAGATTTTGTAACGTCCAGCCAAGCTGTACAATAGAACGCAATTGTGACTGACCGTGTTGTAACATCAGTAAGTCTTGCTCCATTATATCGATTGCAGATGATACAATACTGTCCAGTGAATATATTCTGGAAGACAGAGTCATTAACCCATTGTCCACAACAGAAAGTGATTTTTCCAAATTAACACGGTCAATTTCCCGTATTTTCTCTGCTGTTTCAATTTGAGTTACTTTCCAAGCTTCGTTGTAAGCTGCATATATAGAGGCCGCTATGAAACGTTTATGACGCTGTTTGCGTGGTCCCATAATGAAATCACGCAAGTCAGCACCTTCTTTAAGTAAAGTCAAGTGTTGCTTAATTTCTGCCAGTGTGGATGTTCGTAGCCATTCGAGGCAGAGTTTCCCTACACTGTATGTAGTTACAATCCCTGGATGTTGTCTCTGGGAGTATCTAGGGTCTGGCCTGGTTATTGTGAACCCCTGTTTTTTGTTCAGGAATCTATCTTGACAGTTATTCGTGTCTGTGGGCCAGATCAACCATTTTTTCCAATCAGGATGTGTTCTGTTTTGGTTTAAAATATTGGATACGTCTATCTCATCATCTGTAGTGTTATTACTGTCAGGTGTTGGTTTTGGAATAGACGGTTTGTTTAAGTCTTTAATTTTGGCTAGGCCAAAACAGGTTGTTTGTTGAATTGTGTCATTCAAGAATATAATTTGTTCTGGGATCATGCAGGCTCTAAACAATGATTCTATACCTTTGACCTGCCAATCTCTTGTACCCCAGATTGTTTTCGTTTCAATGTTATTGTTCCTGAAATCAAAACCGAATGTATTCATTTTGTCAAAAAATGTCTCTGAATAGAATAATTTTGTATTTGTAAGCATGGTTTTCATTCCTGTCTTATTTAACAGTTTTAAATAAAATGTTTCTGCATTACTTATGTTAAACCCTGTAAATATGGAAATTTTTCATAAAATGTTTTCAAACTACCTTTTGGTGGAGTTGCACAATGTTCCCATTGGTTATAATTAAAAACATTTCTAGGTTGAGCAGATTTATGCAGATAATGGTTACCATAGTGGTTGTAACAGTACATCTGGTCATAATTAGATGAACCCTGTAAATAATCATGTTCTGTAAATTTAGCTGACATCACTAGATCTGACATCATGTCATTAATACTTTCAAAGTCCCAATCATCAGCGAATGTGCTCGATTTTACAAAGTCACTTAATGAAATCTTAAATTGATGAGGATACTTCAGGAGCTCGACCGGGCCATAGATTTCGTAATCAGTTTTGTCCCATGCTACCCCACCGGGTATAGGATTGGCTGTGAAGTTTACTGAAGAAAGTTCTCTTTTCTCGATGTGTGAAGACTTGTGTGGTTTCAGGACCAAGTTGATTTTCTGACTTGCTGTGTCCATTTTAACATATTTTCCCTCAATGAAATGACCCAAGTATCGTACCAGGATGAGCCAAAGTATGAGGACAAATACACCTTGTGCCGCCCAAAATTCAATCCATGGAGAAATCAGATAGGTTTCTTGTAGTTGATGAAAGAGTTCCTTTGCTTTGTCTTTAAAAGTCTTTGATGGTGTCGGCAGTTCCTCAGGTTCGCTCGGATCCTCAGAAAAATCATCGAAGTTGATGAAATAGCCTGATGCTGTTCTGTCAATTGTTTCAATTGCTTCTGGATTCCTTTTTGTTTTTGGAATTTTCTTTGTTTCATTAGCATAGTCTGTGTTTACATCATTGTAGACTGGTGTTTCTTGATGCATTATTCTGATTTGGGTTTCAAAAGGTTTAAGTTCCATGGCATTGTTGCATAGTCCTTGTTGATTCACTGTAGGTTTCTCAAATGTGATTAGTCTCTCAGTTTGAACCTCTGTGTTTGTAGCAAATTTTGGTGTTCTGCTATTTCTTGGGAGTCCACTTGGCCTACTACTTATTATCGGCCACATGATTGTGGTTTAACCAGATCGATGGATACAACTCGGTTCTCCTTTTTATAAGCAAGGGGCGGTAGTAAAACTGATCTTGTTCCGTTGATAGCTAATACAGGTACTGCTTTTCTGTAAGAAGGCCCAAATTCCTTCTTTACCGCGATCTTTTCTCTGACCAGATCCCCGATTTTTGGAATCCAGACAGGCCTTTCTGGGATAGGTGTTTTTTCTTCAGTGACTGTTGGCTGTTGTTTCAACTTTATGTTGCTCAGGTCTTTTCTTGTTTCGTTTAAGTCCTGTAAAATAGCCAAACGATCTTTGATATCAAAGCATTTCTCTTTAACCACTGAAGTGTGACTATCGAGGTCCTGGATTAACATTCTAGTCCCAAACAATAGTTCGTACGGACTGAGACCTCTCAGAGAATTTCTTGGCAGATTATTAAGACTACGTTGGACACTTGTTAAATGTTTGACCCACCCAGCTCCCGAACCTAATACCTTTTGCCGTTATAGATTGCTCTATGCCTTGGTTTTTTCTTTACACCATCCCGTTTCCCTCAGGAAGGAAGTGATAAGAGTCCCGTAATGCTATGCCCATGCTGGCCATGCCCCCCCCATAAGCTCGAGAGCTAAAAGCAGGACCATGGCCAGCATGTAGCATGCCCCATGCGTATATGCCATTATAGACTCGCAAATCTTTTTATAACAGTTCAGACGTCAGCCGAGAGCTGGGGTCTACATTTTAAGTGATGATAGTCTCTATATGTTAATTTGACGCATTAATCATACTGGGTTTTATATATTTATTGTTTAATCCCATCTTGAGCGAAACGCCATGGCAAAACACCGTCTCGGTCGCCACTGCGATCTCTGTTGCAGTTTCGACATTTTTTCGCAAATATGTGATGTTGCAGACTCATTCCTGGCCACCAGTATGTGGATTGCAATTCTTCCAGAGAATCCTTTAGGTTAAGGTGTCTAAGACCCTCACCCATATGTGCGTCTGCTATTAACAATATTCTCCTGTTAGTGTTTGGAATTACTCTATCCCCCACTCCAGGGATTTGAGCAAAAGGAACGGAGTTTGCATCGATTATGTATGTATAAATGAGTGGATAGGTGATGGGTAGCGCTGAGCAGTCGCCTTTTGATGACATTTTCACCGCCAGCATTGTTTCCCCGTCAATGTATTTTTCTGAACGCTTTTTTATAGCTACGGAAGCCGACTTAGTTGCTTCCGCTGTGGCTGTCTCAGCCAATAAATTCCCTGGAACGTGAACGCCATCACGTTCATGACTCAATGAATGTATCATGTGAGTCTGTGGTAGTTCTTTCTGCAAAAGAACTACTTGTTCCCAAAGCGATTTTTGCTTTATTGTGGCACCTGTGTCATCTTTGTAATCCGTTTGAACCCAGTTCTGCAAATCTTTATTGTATGATTTGACGCAGTAATATGATTCGCACACTATTAGTGTCGGGAATTCGCGATCGGCATTATCTAGCGCCATTTTTAACGCTATTATTTCAGTTTGTTGTTCTGAATTATTTTCCACTGAATGTGTTTTAGTTACCAGAGGTCTCAATTTATCTCCGCGCCACACGTATTTAACAATTTCCCATGTGGCGTTATAGGCTTGTTTTCCCCAAACCGAGGGTTGTGCATGTCCGTCTGTATATATTACACAGGCGTACTGTCGTATGGGCAGAATGTCGATTGGCAGAGGATATTCTCTTTCATATTCTAGATTTTTAAATTTTTTCATTTCCGGGTTAAAATAGTATTTCACTCTGTCTGTAGCAAGAGAATTTTCCCATTGTATCCATTTTGGATTTAATGCCATAGTAGTTAAATTACATGGGCTTGTTAATGCCTCAAAGGCTGATTCTGCTGTCCTGACTGTAATCCGTCTGCCGTCAGCTTGGTCTCTTTCTCTTGCTACAGCTGTTTGAACCGCATGAACAATGTTTTCCTTAATGCTGAATGTTTTTTCAGCTTCTGTGTACAAATGTGATTTGTATGCTATTGGTACCGTTTCTCCCTCATTAGAGGTCAGGTATGTGAATCGCATCTTCCTGGGATGACTCGGATTACAAGGTTGCGTGTGTTATCGCGTGTTTGCAATTTTGTTTTAGCTAACATGTCTGTTTGCAATGATCTCAAAATCTCTGTGTGTTTTT
The DNA here is from genome assembly GCF_964261635.1 of Lissotriton helveticus. Taxonomy (NCBI): domain Eukaryota; kingdom Metazoa; phylum Chordata; class Amphibia; order Caudata; family Salamandridae; genus Lissotriton; species Lissotriton helveticus. Next base: position 888,762,713 of record NC_136059.1, read on the forward strand.
GAGTCCAATTGATTCCTTTAAAATCTGGTTTTATTAGGTCATAGAGAGGTTTAAGTCTCTCTGCATAATTTAGAATGTACGTTCTACCGAAATTCAGGAAACCTAGAATTGATTGTAAGTTTTTCAGCATTCTTGGTGCTTGGATTACGGCACATTTCTCTAGGAAATTGTCTGCCAGGCTTTTGCCTTCACTTGATAATTCATATCCTAAAAACAGGACAGTCAGATGGGCAATTCTTGACTTCTTGAAGTTGAATTTGTAACCCTCTGCTGTGAACCCAAGTATTATGGTGTTCACTCTTTTCAAGTGAGTATCCAAGTCATCATCTGTTAGATAGATGTCATCGACATAAGATAATGCCTCATCATCATATATTTGTAGTAACTCTGTTGCTCTCGCGGAGATTAATCCTGGGCTGTTCTTGAACCCCTGTGGTAAACAACAGAAATTTTCCTGCGATCCATTTATTGAGAAAGCGGTCAAATATCTGCTTTCAGGTGCTATATTTTGACAAAAGAATCCATTATAGATGTCTAATGTTGTTTTGTATTTTTTGCGCACTATGTTATTCATTAGTGCTGCACTGTGTGAGTTTTGTACTGCAAAAGTTTTGCAACATGAGTTAAGGTGTCTGTAGTCCAAAACTAGACGATATGAATCATCTGGTTTGGAGACAGGAAACAAAGGATTGTTCATTTGTGAGGTGCATGTTTCAATCACCCCCTGGTATTCAAGTTGATCTAAGATCTCCCTGGCCTGTTTTTTTGCTTCTTGCTTAATTGGGTACTGCCTTTGTGCAGTTGGTTGAGATTTTAACTGGATTTTGTGAGGAGGTGAGTCCTCATCCCATCCTACATGGTTTTTATATAATGCAGGAGCTTGGGCTACTGCCCACTTTCTTGCAAGTGTATATTTTTTATGTATTGGAATGTGATTTGAGAAGGCAGGCATAATCATTTCTTCGCCATGAGGGCACTCCCTGACAAACTCTGGTGGCCAGTCTTTTTCAGCTAAAAGGATGTCATAGCCTTTGGAGAGGTTATCCCAGAATAGACCCCTTATTTTCCTAGTCTTATCTCCCTCTATACGTAATGTTATTTCGTATATTTTATGAGGTTTGCTAACTCTGGTGTCTGCAGTTTCCACCTGAATGTATTCATTCGTGTCCACTGTCTCCAGATGATTCATCAGGATCTTGCGAGCTATGCTCACTTCTGCTGCGCTGTCTAGCATTGTCTGAGCCCACTCTCCGTTTTTCAGCTGTGTCCTCAGGATCCTCGGCATGTTTTATTTTAATACTGGCTACCTTCTTTCTTGGAAATTGTATTTTTTTACTTTGATGAGCAGGTTCCTTGTCTTTGGTCTTGACGTGCTCTTCTTTGTGTTCTGACCGTCCTCTTCTTTCCGATTTCTGTGAGGAAGTCTGGAAAGATCGAGAGGGACGTGTATCAATATCTTGATATCTGTCAGGTTTTCTCAATTTATCCCTAGCTCTAAGGTTGTATTTTTTCTCAGAGGGCTCCCTCTGGGGAGACTTGTGTCCTTGGTCCGGAGATCTCTCTCTCCGCCGAGGAGACCTTCCTCTGGACTGGAATCTTTTTTCTTTGGGAGTGGATTGTTTGTTTCCATCCCAGCTCTTTTTTGGAGCGGTTAGATTATTTTTAATAAATACCTTTTCAGGATTTTCAGTTAGTTGGGGTTTCACTGGTTTCCCACCCAAACTATCTCTTCCTAGTTCTTCATAGGATTTTTCTATGATTCTGGCAAGTTCAAATGGTTGTTCTGCTATATCTGTTTCTTTCAACTTCTGGCGGATCGCCACAGATGCTGCTTCTCCTTTTATGTTGGATAACAATAAAGCTGAGACCTGCTTGAAGTCTTTCAGTAATTTCATACGCAGAGTTAAAGCAGGTTCTGGGCCGTATTCATTTTGAATCTGTTTTAGCACATCTGGTATTACCGCCATGGACGGAACACCATTGTTTTTGTGTAAATGGAAGCAAAGACTGTGCCCCAAGTGTCACAGTCCTCCACATGTGGTGCGATCCCCATTGGAAGACAGATAGTCAGAATTCTGTGTTTCTCAGTAGGGGTAGTATCCGGAATTACTGCCTCTATTTGAGTGATTTTTTGTGCTAACCAGAATGGAATTTGTTCCCGTTTAATGGGTACTTTGCCTAGACAGGACTGTATGTTCTGTGGTGTGATTTTATTTGTGTTCCCCTGATGAGGGGTCAGCTGTGGAATTTTAATAGCTGGTTGGACTGTTGAAGTCCGCATTACATATTGGACTAGTTGTCTATGTATTTTAATCAGTTGTTTCAACTGTACCAAAAGTTCTGGTATTGACATTTTTTCAATGTCTGGATGTGGTGTGTAGCTGGCTAGAACCGGCCACGTTGCTCCTGGTCTACCTAGTGGACCGAGCCTGGTGATGTGATTATTATGTTTTAGGGCGCCTTTAAACCAGAGCAGGTGCTCTTGGTATTTTAATGGTATTTCCACCTCCTCGAAAGGAGTGTACTCATCCGGAGGTTCCTCTATTTTATAACAGTGGAACTCTTTTGTGACAGCGTTTGCTGCTGGAAAGTTTATCCATGAATAGAATACCTCTGTCTGACGATATTCGTGTGCCTCAATTACGAATATGACTGTACCACCTCTTGGTGTTAGTCCATTTTCTATAAGTTTAAGTGTTATAGTTTTTCTTATGCTGACCGGGATGAGTATTGCATCCGGGTCTTGCTGTAGGAGACTTGTGTCATCCGCTAGGAGTTGAGCTGCTAATCTAGCTGTCTCCCTATCTCCTTCACCGTCTGACATTTTACTGACAGGAAGGTTTTTTGTTGCAGATCAAGTTTTCAAGGAAACAAAGATTAGGTGCACAATATTTTGGAACACTGTATCCTTCAACGTTGAATAAACCAAAAACCATACATAGGAGTCTCCTCCTACTAAGTTTGGTGGATTTTTAACCTTTGACCCACTCCAGACGTCTTTGGAGTATTTATGGGAGAAAGGGTCTGTGTGAAAAAGCCCGACTGAGGGCCCGATTCACAGAACTAACTTAAGACAAAATCCTAAACTTACTACTATTTTGGTATTCACAGAAGGCACTTACTCATTTTGGTATTCACAGAATGCACTTACTCATTTCGGTATTCACAGAAGTTAGGAGTCCTAACTTTAGGACTCTTAAATGACTTCTGTGAATACCAAAAGTCTTAAAGTTAGGATTTTTCTCAATTTAGTAGTAGTAAAGTTAGGACTCCTAACTTTAGTACTCCTAAATGCCTTCTGTGAATACCCAAAGTCTTAAAATTAGGATGTTTCTCAATTTAGTAGTAGTAAAGTTAGGACTCCTAACTTTTGGACTCCTAATTGCCTTCTGTGAATACCGAAAGTCTTAAAATGGTTTTTTTTCTCACTTTAGTAGTAGTAAAGTTAGGACTCCTTACTTTAGAAACTCCTAAATGCCTGCTGTGAATACTGAAAGTCTTAAAATTAGGATTTTCTCAATTTAGTAGTAATAAAGTTAGGACTCCTAACTTTTGGACTCCTGAATGCCTTCTGTGAATACCGAAAGTCTTAAAATTGGGTTTTTTCTCAGTTTAGTAGTAGTAAAGTTAGGACTCCTTACTATAGAACTCCTAAATGCCTTCTGTGAACACCGAAAGTCTTACAATTAGGATTTTTCTCAATTTAGTAGTAGTAAAGTTAGGACTCCTAACTTTAGGACTCCTAAATGCCTTCTGTGAATACCGAAAGTATTTAAATTAGGATTTTGCTCAGTTTAGTAGTAGTAAAGTTGAGAAAAATCCAAATTTTAAGACTTTTGGTATTCACAGAAGGCATTTAGGAGTCCGAAAGTTAGGAGTCCTAACTTTACTACTACTAAATTGAGAAAAATCCTAATTTTAAGACTTTCGGTATTCACAGCAGGCATTTAGGAGTTCTAAAGTAAGGAGTCCCTACTTTACTACTACTAAACTGAGAAAAAACCCAATTTTAAGACTTTTGGTATTCACAGAAGGCATAATATCGACATAATATCGAGGGACATAATATCGACTATCAAAAATATCGGCGACAAAATATCGACAAACAGAATATCGACTTTGTATCTACAAACAGGTAAGTACAAAAATATCGAGTAAAAAATATTGTTTGCAAAAATATAGTTTATAAAAATATCGACTTTATTAAAAACAATGTTACATTAAATTAATATTAAAAATTAATTACTAAAATATACTTAAAACACTTAAATTACCTTATAATAGTTACATAATTAATGAAAGTTATAAAAAAAAAAATTACAATCATATTTGTTAAAACATATATATATAGTAACATAATATAATTAAATAATATCCAATATTATTACCGTAGGATAGCGGAAGTGTAAAAATTACTATTCCCACTCCAGTGAGTGCAACAGTAGGGAAAGCGTTGGATAGCGTAGGGGTAAAAATTACTATTCCCACTCCATAGAGTGCAACAGTAGGGAAAGCGTTGGGAAAATTACTATTCCCACTCCAAAGAGTGCAACAGTAGGGAAAGCGTTGGATAGCGTAGAGGTAAAAATTACTATTCCTACTCCAAAGAGTGCAACAGTAGGGAAAGCGTTGGATAGCGTAGGGGTAAAAATTACTATTCCCACTCCAGTGAGTGCAACAGTAGGGAAAGCGTTGGATAGCGTAGGGGTAAAAATTACTATTCCCACTCCAGTGGGTGCAACAGTAGGGAAAGCGTTGGATAGCGTAGAGGTAAGAATGACAATTCCCACTCCAAAGAGTGCAACAGTAGGGAAAGCGTTGGATAGCGTAGAGGTAAAAATTACTATTCCTACTCCAAAGAGTGCAACAGTAGGGAAAGCGTTGGATAGCGTAGGGGTAACAATTACTATTCCCACTCCAGTGAGTGAAACATGAGGGAAAGCGTTGGATAGCGTAGGGGTAAAAATGACTATTCCCACTCCAGTGGGTGCAACAGTAGGGAAAGCGTTGGATAGCGTAGGGGTGAAAATTACTATTCCCACTCCAAAGAGTGCCACAGTAGGGAAAGCGTTGGATAGCGTAGGGGTAAAAATTTCTAGTCCCACTCCAGTGAGTGCAACAGTAGGGAAAGCGTTGGATAGCATAGAGGTAACAATTACTATTCCCACTCCAGTGGGTGCAACAGTAGGGAAAGCATTGGATAGCGTAAGGGTTAAAGTTACTATTACCACTTAATTGGGTGCAACAGTAGGGAAAGCGTTGGATAGCGTAGGGGTAAAATTACTATTCCCACTCCAGTGAGTGCAACAGTAGGGAAAGCGTTGGACAGCGTAAGGGTTAAAATTACTATTCCCACTCCAAAGAGTATAACAGTAGGGAAAGCATTGGATAGCGTAGGGGTTAAAATTACTATTCCCACTCCAAAGAGTGCAACAGTAGGGAAAGCGTTGGATAGCGTAGGGGTAAAAATTACTATTCCCACTCCAGAGAGTGCAACAGTAGGGAAAGTAAATACTTCATATATTATTTAAAAAAATATAAATCAATATCTATAAAAAATTAATTAAAAGTAATTACCAATTTAATATAATATAATAATTAATCAATTAAAATTACAAAATATAATTAATTCTTAATATTAGTTACATATTCAAATTAATTACAAATTAACAATTAATTAATTAACAATTAAAAATTATTTATGAATAAATTACTTCACACCCTATTCCCCTATAAACTCACAACCCGCTACAGAAAATAAATTAGTAAAATTAACCTAATTAGCAATTAATCAATTAAATAAAATTAATTGCCAATTAAAATTTAATTAATTACCCATAAAAATGAATTAACAATTCTAAAAAATACCAATAAATATTTTTACATATTTAATTAATTATAAATAAATTACTTCCCACCCAATTCCCCTATAAACCCACAACCCGCTACAGAAAATAAATTAGTAAAATTAACATAATTAGCAATTAATCAATTAATAAAAATTAATTAATTACCAAATATAAATTAATTAACAATTAATTAAAAATGAATACCAATATATAAATTTACATATTTAATTAATTGTAATTAAATTACTTCCCACCCTATTCCCCTATAAACCCACAACCTGCTACAGAATAAAATTATGCAAAAAATAAAAAAACAAAATTCATTAATAAATTAATTAGAACGTAAATACACACTTTTCACACATATAATAACATAACAAACACTATAAAAAATTCGATATTATTAAAAATTCGATCATTTTAATAACCTATATTATATACTTCGATATTTTAACTTTCTATATTTTTAACATTCAATATTACATTACTTACCTTCAAAACGATATTTTTGATGTCTATATTCTGTCCATTCGATATTTTGTCCAGCCTATATTTTGTACTCGATATTATGTCCATCCGATATTTTGTAGTCGATATTATGTCTGTTTACCGCAGAGAGGCGACACCCACTGTTGGTAATCTCCTCCTGCACCCCTGTGTAGTGGTGGACCGTAGTATGGGATGCAGACCTCCCTACGTTGGAGCGCAGGAGCGCCTCTACTATTGACAGCTCCAAGGTGCTCAAGGCAGTCTTCTCACACAGGTCAGCAACGCGTCGCCATGCGACCTGCCAGACTTCACCACCAGGTATGGGTGATCGTTGCGCATCAATGTCTACCGCCACGGCTCACCGACTCCACAGCTCCTCCCATTCCACCCCAGGCTCCAGACGTAGGTCCAGCGAGGCATCCATGCTGCAGACGCAGGTCCAGCTAGGGATCCAGGCTCCAGATGCAGGTCCAGCGAGGCATCCAGGCTCCAGAGGCGGGTCCAGCGAGGCATCCAGGCTCCAGACGCAGGTCCAGTGAGGCATCAAGGATCCAGGCGCAGGTCTAGCGAGGCATCCAGGCTCCAGGCACAGGTCCAGCGAGGCATCAAGGCTCTCATCCTGGCCATCCTGGATGTTGGTTGGCTCGCAGGGGTTGTTGATGTGTGCTGCACATGGCCCTGGCTGCTCCAGTCTGCTGTTTATTGGGTTGTATGCCTATTTTAAAATGGAGGTTGATGGATAGGCTTTTTTTTGCATTAAAGACAAAAAAAACTCATGTTGCCGCTAATGGGCCTATCGGTAGTTATCGCCTGCTAATGCCGGAGTTCCTATCGCCATCGCTCTGATGTTAGTGGCATTTTTCACTGCCCCTCTCTGATACTATCGCCATGTAGCGACGGCTTGGTAATACATCGCTAACATGGCGATAGTTTTCAGGGTTAGGCGGTGATAAAAAAACTGATGCTAACTGGCCTTTGCGGTAGGTATCGCCCGTCCTTGAGAATATTCCCCTGGGTGCTTTATTGAACATCAGACAGGGCGTAGTATTCAGGTCATTGTTTAAACTCCTGTATAACACCTCCCAAGCTCAAATCAGGATGGAGTTATCATTGAGTGAGTTTAAACAGAGAGCCCGCCTCTTAAATTATATGCACTCAGCATATGCAGCAAAACAAGAATCTTGAAAAAACCTCTTCTGGCTTAAATCCTCAGACACAAACAGCTCACCCACCAAACCCTTAGGCCAGTGCCCTTTCTGATGCACTTGAACTAAGGGGTGCCGCAGACTTGTGGAATCTAGATCTACCGCACCCTCAGTTCAAAGTAGCCTTGAATAAGAATTTAAAAATTTAATCTTTTGCATCAGACTCTTGGACTTTCAGAAAAAGAGAACATGCTTCTTTAGTTCTCATTAGCTATTACCGTAGAGGTTTCCAAAAATGCATTATGGAACCATTTTCCTCTTACCGTAAAATTAAATTCTGTCAACTCCGTATGGGCTGCTTCACATCACTAGATCTAGTATCTACATCAGTATGCCAGCCACCTACAAAAACGAACATTCAAAATGGCCTGCTCCAGGAATCATTAGCCCATATGCTCTGCATTTGCCCCAAGCAATTTCCAGACTTAAAATGTGTGGATTTAGTAGACAAACTACTGAGGAATAAAATCATGGCTTTAACAGCATAAGCTCCGGAAGACCAGCCTCAATGACAAAATTGAGAATTACGCAGCCATACCGTGGGCCACTGACTGTTAGCTTTATATAGCTACAAAGTCATGATAAAAACTTAGGGGCATATTATTAAGATAGGCGATAAAATTATCGCCATTTTAGCGGCAGAAAGCTGATGCTAAAACGACGATAATGGGCTTGATAATATGCTCTATGGTATTCCAATTAAAGCCCATGTTAAATGTGAAGGACATCTAACATGGGTTTCAATTGGAATTCCATAGAGCATACTATCAAGCCCATTATTGCCGTTTTAGCGACAGTTTCCTGTTGCTAAAACGGCGATAATTGTATCGCCTGTCTTGATAATATGCCCCTGAGAGTCAACAGAACGAAATGGCCCACACAAAATGCGACCATTACTAAAAATCTTTTACTGTTAGCTAATCAACAAAATGTCTAAAATATGCACTGCTTCATCACGTACCTGCACTCACCATTATGTTACGGTATCAATATTCTCGTTCCTCAAGGTGTTGGAAATTAATTAATAAAGTGCCAATTTTTTAAAGATATATATTTTGAATTATATACTTTTGTTTCCTTTTACAAACACAGCTAAATTTGTACATTGCACTGCTGATCTACTTTTAACGTATTTTAACATGCACAGAATAACATGTCAAAATAAAGTATTTTTCTTCATCCTATATGTAATTGTTGATTACTTTGGAAAAAATAATACACTTATTTTAAAATGATTACATTAAATGATGAAACTTTTTATAAAAAAGAAATGTTTTTAATTGATTATTTACATAACTTTGACAACGTTTATAAAATAGTAAATACAAATAAAAATGTTAGTGAGGGTGAGGAATTTTTGTTATTACTGTTTACAAAATAATCATTTAAAATTAAACTATTGAATTTTAATTATGTTTTGATCTAATACACACGTATTTATCGAACATGCATTTCATCTTATGACCATCCCGAAACCTTCGCTCCAGCTCCCTCGCCCTTGCACAGACACTATTGCTTCCAAGCTCAAAAGGATGCCGCTTCTTTTCACACCTCACCGCCAAGTCCTGGAATGTCCTCCATCTCCACCTCCAAACAGTACCCTTGCTGACTTCAGAAAGAGTGTCAAGACCTGGCTTTTCAACTACGCCCAGCACCCCAGTTCTTGGAATCCCTCACAGGTAATTAGCCGTGTAATACAAGTACTGATTGTTTGAATGATTGATTCATTCATGTGTTATTCATTTTGTTATACTTTCTAGTAGTAACATTACACTAGTAAATGTTGTTATAGGAGGCCCCCACCACTCTTTTGAGGGGGTGGAGACATAGGAGTCTACACCTAGGTGTAAATCTTTATTTGAAAATGGTGACTTGAACAAATATGGGACAGTGGCCCCTAAGTGCACATATGACTATTTACCTTTGTGAAGTGGGTCCGGAGAAACACTAGGGCCCGATGTAGGTAAATCTAATTTACCGACTCATAAATACCGAATTTTACCGATTCGGTATTTATGAATCGGTAAATTGGAAGGAGGCAGATGTAGGTAATTTTTAATTTACAATTACCGAATCTGTAAGATTCGGTATTTACCGATTCGGTAAATACCGAATCGGTATTCCCCATTGATTCCTATGGGCTTTGAAGCCCATAGGAATCAATTGAAAATAACGAATCGGTATTTACCAAATCGGTAAATACCGAATCCTGGAAGGGGGAACGGGGTGTCACTTTGACACCCTGTAGCACCCCAATTGCAGGCTTGTGTGCCATGTGGCACACATACATGCCCTAAGGGCATGTCTGTGTGTCACATGGCATAGGTGTACATGCACAGATGTGCATGTACACTGGAAATCGGTATTTTACCACCCAATGGGATTGGGTGGTAAATACCGACTCCTAAAGGGCCTGTGGCACTCTTTGAAGTGCCACCTACATCTTGATTTACAGAATCTGTAAATTTACCGATTCGGTATTTTACCGATTCTGTATATTTACCGAATCGGTAAATATACCGATTCTGTAAATGAGATGCCCCCTACATGCCAAATCCCAAATGCCGGTCGGTAACGGCCGAAATCGACCGTTACCGACCGGTAAATGGCGACCTACATCTGGCCCCTAGGAGCACTTGTAGAGAGAGCTGCGCTACACATTGTCCTACTGCTATGCCATGCTCTGGTAGGGATTATAACAACACAAAAAAGTATGGAGATGTCAATTCTTGCTGTGCACTACTTTGTGCAGGTGACAGTCCTCAGCTTTTCACCATACCAGTCTGAGTAGAGAAACCGCCCTGCTGTATGTTAGAGTGATTGTGATGAGGATGCCTGGGTAACTAAGGCCTTGCGCCACATAGTGAAGGAATTTTGTAACTGTATGCACGGAGGAGAGCATGGATATTCAGTGAAAACATTCACAAATCAGTAACCATGATTATAGGGCCATATTATCAAGACAGGCGTTAAAATTATCGCCGTTTTAGTGGCAGAAAACTGCAGCTAAAACGACGATAATGGGCTTGATAATATGCTCTATGGAATTCCAATTAAAGCCCATGTTAGATGTCCTTCACATTTAACATGGGCTTCAATTGGAATTCCATAGAGCATATTATCAATCAATCAATCAATCAAAGACATTTATAGAGCGCACTACTCACCCGGAGGGTCTCAAGGCGCTAGGGGGGGGTGCTGCTACTGCTCGAACAGCCAGGTCTTGAGCTTCTTCCTGAAGGAGAGGTGGTCAAGCCCATTATCGCCGTTTTAGTGGCAGTTTTCTGTCGCTAAAACGGCGATAATTTTATCGATGTCTTGATAATATGCTCCTTAGTGCTTACATGAAGTGCCACATTCCACTTCAGATCCCTGTGGTAATAAGAAACAATTGCTAGCTAAAATGTTTCACTGGTCATAGTGCAACCTGATGAGGAGAGAGATTACTTATATGGCATTGCCCCGTCACGGCGGTTTAGTCAAAGACCCAGTACACTGAAGCCCTTCTCGAAAGGCCTGAGTCTGCTTTTTTGTCTCTGAAATATTTGCTATAAAACAAAACATAAGATAAGAATCAAAACTAATTTAATCGACGTAAAAAAAATGAAAAATTAAAATGAATTACACATATGTAAAAAAAATTATAAAGCACTGAAAAATCGAAAATGTGCAACCATCAAATGTATATCCACCCAGTTATGTTCGTTATTTGCCTAAACATTGCCAAACTACCCACAAACGTAATTTGGAATTACCCAAAAAAACTGACGTTCCATGTACATCTTTGGTTTGGGAGACACCCAATACTAAATTATAGCAGCTAAGTAAATCCTCTTTAGCAATTGAAATGTATGCCAGAGGACATTCTAACTACGATATTATGGTACTGCACCCCGAACCCTAGGTCTGCCCAGTACCCTAACCCTACACCTAGTCCAAGATATATTTAATATTGCACATATATACTTATGTCTTATTTAAATTAAACTAAAAGAAAGCTAGTTTTCTCATCCCTAACCATGACAATGACCTTCCTAATGATATACATATATTTGTTTGTATATTGATTAACTTATTTTCATTGTAATTGAACTAAAGAAAATAATTAAGCTGATTAATGAATCGATACCTTATAACTAATTCTGGCATTAAACAACAACGATGCACCTATAAGCGCTTTAATTAAATTATATTTTGACAAAATACTGGATCGTTGCACTCAGTCTAATGCTAGCACTATCGCACACGTAATCAATTAATATTGATTTCATTACTTACATTAATTTACATAGGAAGGTTTAAAAAAGAAGGAATCATGGCTTTAACTGTGATTGTAATCCTAACCTAAATCCTAAACCTAATCTTCACCCCCAAACAATGGTAAATGCATGGGCATTCATTTTAGTTAGTTTATGCCATGTTAAATCGTTAAAAACTAACACCCTTAACTTAGCTCTAATGGTACTTCCTACACTAGCTCTAATCAAAAGAAGGTGTGCATTATCTTGCTTTTAATCGAATTGTGTTTAATAGCATTTAATTACACGAAGGCAAAAAAGAATTGTGTTAAACCCTGTGACACCGCAATCCTGTAGACTTAATTTAGTCGAGGTAATGGTAGAGAGGTAATTTTAAGTTCTTCAAACAGGATCAACTTACTGGTAAGCATTTACCTATGTTTTGAACAATGTGCATCATACTTAAAGTGCATAGACGTCATTGCTAATTTTTCCCAGGTGCAAGCCTGATTTATGTCTGAGAAAAACTTTGGGAAATGCCCCTATAAAGCCAATCCCATGGCACTTTGTCCTATGTTCTATTGGAACTAAATAACCTCTCATAACTTGTAATTCGTCATCTTTGCTGAATAGCACAAAGAATGCGAGATTTAAATATGTATTTATTAAAAATATTTTTGCGTAAAATGGGAAATGTGAAAATGAATATTATAAAACGCCATTCAGCAATAGATTGAAAGCCCATTGAAAGTGATTGGCACACAGCTTCTGGCAGTTCTCAGCTATGGGACACATGGAAATCCCTCAGCAATATGGTTTCATTAAGGCCGTGCACATTCTGAAGTGAGTGAGTTAATTCAATTACAACATCTTGGGGCGCTGTCAGAACCAGAAGGGAATATCACAAGTGCAATGTATGTTTCCTGTAAACAGATGTAGCGTAGAAGCGCGCCTTTTTTCAAGTCTGACTGTGTTGAGTAGGGTTCATTTTATGAGCTCTACTTTTTAAAAGTAGGGCTGATTGCAATTTTTGTCCCTGAAACCAGAACCGTCTCTTGCAGGGATGAAGATTCAAAGGCGATATCACGGCAAAGAATAAAACCATGGATGCATTTGTATAGACCACATGTACTTACAAGTAGCCTTGTAGACCTGGAGACAAAATCACGTGCCATGGTCCTGCAAAGCATATTGCGAGTTTCCTCCTTGCCTGGCTTTTCATGGCGGTTCAATCGCCATGAAATGCCTGGGAGAGAGGAAACAAAGGGGGCCCTGCACGGCCTCCCCTGTGCCTCAGACATATGTGGATTCACACAGGTGGGCATAACATGTGCCCTCCTGTGTGCATGCACATAGATTCCTGCATGGCATGAACTAACAAGTCCATGCCATGCAGGAACCTTGGGGCATATTATCAAGGGGGTTTATCTCCGCTTTTTTGGCTTTAAAAGCCAAGCAAGCGGAGATAAAATTATCTCCCTATTACCTAGCTGTCGCTAACACCAGTTAGTGACAGCTAGTAGGAGATAGCGACCATCTTGGGCGCCACTTTGCATGTCAGTGATATTTATCACTAATGACATGCAAAGTGGGCGTGCCAAGATGTTAGCGACTGGAAACAGTCGCTAACATCGCTATCTCCTATTACCAACTTTTGGAGATATTCGCACTAAGCGCGAATATCTCCAAAAGCTAACACCTGCCCTGAGCAGTTCTTAGCCATGTTATCCAATGGGAGGTGGATAACATGGCTAAGAGCATTAGCTCGGTAATGCATGAATATCGCTGACTTTTCAGCGATATTCATGCATTGCGGCCGTTTTTTATCGCATCTGCGATAAACCTTGGTAATACCAAGGTTTATCTGCGATAAAAATCGCCGCAGCTTAGCGGTAAATTTTTGTCTCTAACCAAGCAATAGCGATAATTATCGCTATTGCTTGGTAATATGCCCCCTTGTGAGGCGTTACCATTGCGGTGCCTTTTTAAAAGGCACAACTGGCTTTTAAAGGCACCGTAATGGGGACCGTTATGTCGCCTGCCTGCCAGACTATGAATAAATCATAATCTGGTGGGGGGGCAGTGCGAGCTTTGGCAGAGAGGTGGCGCAGCGGTTTGCACGTAATAGGGCACGTAATAGGGCCATCTGTGTGGTTTTGCGGGGAAGGGGGCACTTTTAGTACACACGCTTTGCTTTAACGCGTATCTCACTGTATGTGAGCTGTACAATTCAGCACAATTAGAAAGCAGGAAAAATGAGGTGAAATTAAAACATTTCTCCTCATTACACCTCACTCAAGGAGGCACAGGATTTTGTAACAAATCCCTGTCAAAAAAAATTTTCAGATAGGGATTTGCGTAAAAAATCCATGGGTTGTTGCTTCGGAATGCCCATGCACTGCCTAAGGAACACCTCCTTGACACAAAGTAACTCAAGGTTACAATCCAACTGAAATTTCGATTTGAAAATGTAAACCCAGCGGAAATTGTTTTAAATCTGGGCCTTAGTTCAAAACTGTAGACATCTGTCTTCTATGTAGATTATGTTTGTGTGATGGAACATGTTGGACCTGGTCCTTTCTGCAGGGGCATCCAGTGCATTTTAGCATTCACTCTTCCATTTTTTGCTGAACTTGTCTTTGTTGGCATTCGGACTCTGCGCACTTTATCACTGCTAACCAGTGCTATGGTGCTTGTGCTCTCTCCTTAAAACATTGTTGAATTGGCTTATACCCAATTGGCATATTACATTTCCCTGTACTTCCCTAGTAAAATGGCAATACATGTGCCCAGGGCCTGCAATTAAATGCTGCTAGCTGGTCTGCAGCATTGATTGTCCCACCTACTTAAGGAGCACTTTAATCATGTATCAGGCCTGTCATTGCAGCTTGTGTGTGCAGTTTTAAACTGGCATTTCAGCTTGGCAAAGTAATTCATTTGCCAGGTTCAGACCTTTCTTTTCACCCCATATAAGTCACACCGAAGGTAGGCCTTGGACAAACCAAAGGGCCGGTTTAAGTGTATTTAAAAAGGTGGACGTATACTTTTGGGGTGTACATGTCCTGGTAGTGAAAAAGGACAACACTAGAGTTGTCTCTGGGTCACATGACTGAGTGTAGTTGACAGTTGGGTTTTGTGTATTCCTCCTAAGCAACCACACACTGTGGAGCTTAGGTGTGACTGAATGAGCCATCTCTGTAAGGATGGGAGGGAGGGGCTGGTCCCAGGCCCACTTACACTTGAATAGACTCTGTCCTGTCTCCACACAAAGGACTGCATACCCCCTGCAGTTATTCTGGAGCCAGGGCCCAGGAAGGCAGGGCAACTGTGCACTTTAAAGGCATGCCTCTAGAAGCTTCTCCCCACTTCAAAGGCAAAGCTATGTATAAAAACTGGATCTCACACACCAACTCTTCATTACACCTCTGGACCTGTAAATATTCAGCCAGGATGAAGGACTGCTACTTCGATGAAAGGACTGCCACTCTGCTGGATGCTGCTCTGAAGGAACTGCTGCCCTCCTGTGCTGACCTGCTGCCTGCTGCTCTCTTTCTTGGGTGAGAAGGAAAATGGACCTGCAACTTCATCCTTGTCCCCACAATACCATAGTGACTCCAATCCCTGGACCCAACTGAAGGGAGTTTCTGATCCAAGTGGTGTAGTCTAGTTCCTATATTCCCAATAGGCTCTGCGCATTGGAATAATATATCCTATAGATGTGACGTAGGACTTATGTCGACCATGTCTCTATCGAATATATTAAACTTAATTGTGAGTGCCAGCTAGCTCAGAGGTCACTAGAAACTTTCTCGAGTTCACAAGAAGGGATTAGTTTCTGACAACTGCATAAACATGACAACTTTGATTCCCCAAGAATAAACTGATCTTCAGAGTCGTGGAAACAATAGATAGATATTTCACTCAGTTAATCCTGCATGCTTCGTTTCACCAGAAGTGCAAAGAAATAGGTAGAAGGGCGTTTTCAATAAAAGGATTTATTGAGCAGTCTTCTTTCTCAAGCATAAGAAATGAACTGCTTCAAACGTAAGACTGGTTGCAAAATATAATGCATACAGTAACAAGAGTAGAATAAAATAATACTGTAAGAGCATTGTATGGTTCCTAAACCATAGATAAATACATACATAAATAACAGAGGCTAAAAGTACTCAACTGGTGCTTCTGAAATACGTCTACCCTGATGTACCTAACCTAAGCTTAGTACGAGGCTAGAAGTAAGTGAGGTGTAGAATAAATATAGTATTCTTTTTAACAAGAATCTGACCAAGATTTCTCTTAGGGTCTAATCAGCTCCATACCTTGATTTGGAATGAAGAAGGTCAGGCTCAGGACTCGATTTCCCAACAACCCGCAAGGGTAGCTTGGAAACACTGGAGCTGGATTTCTCGGCAGGAGAAAAGACAGCGTCTCTCTCAGTGCGTCTGCTGGAGGGTCGGCTTCATTCGGCACTTGCAGTAGCAGGGTGCGTCGGGCAAGTAGATAGTCGAACTGCTCCAAACCACTGTGTGTTTGCTATGGCAAGTGTGGGCATATTTATACCTTCAAGGTGCCGAGATTGACATAAAGGTGGACATAATAACGTCAAAGAGTCTCAGTTCTTTGAAAACTCCATGAGTTCTTGGACAAGTCAGTATTCAAGCAAGGGGAAGTCCCTAGCTGCTGAAGCCGAGTTTTCCAACAAATCGTTATAGATTTTCGGAACTAGTGGAAGTAGCCCTGCCTTATTTGGACAGCATGAGCTATGTCTAAATACGGTAATGATTCTTATGCCTATATAAGGATATGGTTATTTATACCTATATAAGGGCATGAAATGGGAAAATTACAATAGGGTCCTAAAATGTTACACTACAGAGGTGCCCCTCAGGTCCTGGGCCTTGATGTGGCTCAGAGACATGTATATTTAAGTTGTTTCTCTTCACAAGTGCAAATGGACCTTCCAGCGCCAAGACCTTTCTTCTTGCACTGCGATTCGGCGCAAAGCTCTGGCAGCCACCTATTCACACTACAGCTTCAACCTCTTATGGGGACTGCCAATGTGAAGTTTCAGCGACGCCCGTCTGTGACAACTTCAGGAACTTCATGCTATACCGACAGCCTCCTGTGATGATCTCTGTGCTCCTCGTAAGGCTCTCCACAGCAGACAGGACTTATGGCATTGATTTTAAATTGTAAACTTCAGCGGACCCAACCTGGTGACGGTATGCGGCAGGCGCTCATTGCGAACGGCCTGAAAGGTTGACTTTGACCCGGTCCAGCATTACCAGATATCTTGAGTTGGCATTTTGAACTGCTTGGGGCTTTTTTCACTAAAATTTTTAAAAATTCATAACTTCGGTTCTAATGATTGGATGGATTTTAGTTGTTTTGATCTCATTTTAAGTACTAGATTTTGCTCTATTTTGCTAACTTGGTATGTCATTCTTTTTGTGTGGTGTTTTTCACTTTATTACTGTTTGAAGTGTGGCACATTACCTCTAAGTTAAGACTGACTGCTCTGTGCCAAGCTACCAGAGGGTTGAGCACAGGCTGGCTTGTGCTTCACCCTGACAAGGACTGTGGTTGCTGCATCACCAAGGCTCACACCCTTTTCAATGAATAACACAATTTATCACAAAACCGAATTAGAGAAATACCTATATAACTGATAAAGAAAGAAGCAACCATATGCAATTAGGCAAGTGTTGTTTGAGCAAAAGAGTTGTCGAAAAATTAAACATTGCTTAATTTTTAAAAGATTTTTAAAAGACAGATGCATTAAACCGACAACCAGGACAGGGTTTTGTGTGGTTAGACTTACTTCAGAAAATAACCCTAACATATATTTGCTGTACAAGCAGACTGAGCAAGGTTTCCAAAATATTTAAAATTCAAGACATATTAGCCCATGACATGTTTTCTTAGTACAAACATTGCATGGATTGTATATGCTCTTAGTCATTCCATATGTTCTCTATATTAATCACATGGCAAAGGAAGAGCATGGCCATATCATGATGTTGCAAAAATAGCACCAAGCACCTTGTGAAGGATTGCCAACTGTGTAATAGGATGAAGACGTAGGACAAATCTGAAAACCATGTTAAGGACATCCACTCAAACTTTTCCCCTTTTAACTTGTTAGCAACCTCTACCTCCCCTAAGGTAGCTGCTTATAGAGTCCCGGTATATCTGAAAATAGACAAAAATGTAATGTTTCATCAATTTAAATAATTCAATGATAAGGGATTATAAGAACAAAGCAATTCTAATCCGCTGTCGGATTGCTCTGAAAAGTAGAGCAGGTGATACAGGGCCGACCATACAATACGTTTAAAGAAATTGCCAAAACAATTAAAATACCTTCACAAAAAGAAGGCAGTGAAAATACCAAAGATGAAATGCTAGTGTTTGTAAAGCGCACAGCTACCTCCGGAGAGGTGCCCCTGCCCTGGGGGCCCTCGGGAAGATTAAGGGAGCTATTGCCCAGAGTCACATGGTGCCGAGCTAACCTGCCGTCAGCACCGGGGATCGAACCATGTACCCCGTGGTCCAGAGTCAGGCACCCTGGCCGCTGCGTCACACCTCTGCCAGCAGGCAGTGCTGCACTTAAACCATTGTGCAATATGTTGGAACCGATACGTGTTTCGTCGCATACATGTGAATTAGTCCCAAGACTTTTTCAAGGCTGTATAGATTTAAGCACAAGAACAAAACTCAAGTCCTAACTCATGTTATACAAGTCAACATGTAAGCATATTAGGTTGTAACAATTATCAACCTTAAGGATATAACAAAGTCATGCACAAGATGGGAAACGCTTACGGAATTGAAAGATATAACCAAGACCGATACGACACAGTCTACTATGGAAGGAAGATGGGGGATGGAAAAATAAACGAGGGTGTGAAAATGTGCGAGTATGTGAAGGCATTAAGGAGAGGAGGGTGTACACGCATGAGCATATATTTCCAAACGGTGCGAATACATGCCACCAAATCCACGTGGAACAGTACAGTGCCTTAATTATGGTCCCTTTGTTGCCCCAAAGTCACACTTGTGTCATAAATACCTAAGTCTTCTCAATGTAAATCTCTGTAAAGATAAATATTAATGTATGAGTAAGTAATTAACTCTATACCAGTTAACTCGAGAGAATATCGTTGCCTAGAACTCAGATACCTACTATTTCTATGGTGATACTTTCAACCCACAGAGGGTGTCTGTTGTCTGCGGCGTCCTTATATCAAGTTTCTACATGGGTACATTTAGCACAACTTACAAGGGTTCAGGACTGGATGAGCACCACTTGGAGGGTCAAGACTCATTGGGCTGGGTCCAGGTGCAGGTTCAAGATGGTTGGAACCACTTCTGTCCCTGAGGATCTAATTAAGAGGCCAACCAGCGAGCACTCTGAGTCACTCTGGAGGTCCTCTGAGAGCACAGGGCACTTCTTTGAGAGTCTTCCAAAGGTCCAGAAGTGAAATGAAGAGTAGGTGTCACTGTCCTATTTTTATACCGGGTACCAGGTTTGAAGTGGAAGAAACTTCTGGAGTACCCCCCACACACAGAATTGTCTGGAGTTTTCTGACTTCCTGCCCCGGTCCCGCTATGTTTGGAGGCACAAAAGGCTAGGTTCTTTGTGTGTGAGCTGACGCAGTGTATTTGAAGTGCAAATAGGGCTGTGCACATCTCTGCCCCCTCATGGCTGCTTGGGTGGCACATCGTTCCAACACAGAGTCCCCTTATTTTGTCAATGTCTGGGAGAAATACAAAAAGAACAGTTGCCATCTTTACAAGTCACGAGACCGAGCAATGTGTTGCAGGCAGGAAAATTTTAAGGCAAGAAAATGACAACTCTGTAAAAGTGGCATTTTCAGGATTTTTACTTAAAATCCGACTTTACCGTTAAGGGGGATTTTAAATTACAATCCCTCAATTACCTAACATTATATTTCCACCTGCTCCCAAAGGAAAGCTATAACTTATTAAATGTAATAAGTTGGCCTAATGTTAACCTGTGGGAGAGGTAGGCCTCAAAGTATTGAAAAGTGTATTTGGAAGTATTTCACAATCAGAACATATACAACTTAAAGTACAAGTCCTACTTTTCAAATGCAATGCAGCCTGCTCATTGGTCTGTTTGGGGCATACCGTAAGGGTGGCTTATATGCAATAGAATGAGTGTTTTAAGGCTGGGAAAAGGTTTATTTTAACAAGTCGAATTGGCTTTTAAAACTGCATACAGGTTGCAATGGCAGACCCGATGCATGTTTTAAGGGGCTACTGAAGTGGATGGCACAATAAATGTTGCAGGTTAACCAGTAGCTTTTAATTTACCAGCCTTGGGTATATCGTATACCGCTTTACTAGGGACAAGTAAATTAAATATGCCAATGAAATGTGAGCCAATGTTACCATGTTTTAGGGAGTGAGCACAAACTCTTTAGCTCTGGTTAGCAGTGGTAAAGTGCACAGAATCCTAAGGCCAGTAAAACAAATTCAACAAAACTGAAGGGGAGAAGGCAAACTGTTTGGGGAAGACCACCATAAGGATTACTGGTCTAACAAATACTTACAACCTTGAAAAAGAATCTACCATGCACAGGAGGAGAATGCATTCAGAGATGCTCAAACTCTCACCTTCTTGAAATCCTAACATTTCAAAAATAAAAAACACTGAAGCATGTCTTTGCTGGTATTTTCAAGAGGATTTGGAATCATTCCAAATATCAGGACAGTGACTTACTATGCAACTTTTCAGAGCGAATTTGAGCATCTATTCTTGAAATGTCAGCTCGTAGAATGTTGGATCTCATGATCAATCTTTTGATGAACTATGACTAAGAACCTTTCACCTAATTAGACTATGGCTATAATTTTATATAGTGGTTCAGCATTAGCATTCTCCCTCAGGCCTAAATTTCGCTGGAAATAGGTCTGCAAGTTGGAACAAAACGTTCGATGTATGTATCTAATTTAGATATAACACTGTGATATTTTCTGTCTTCCCAAAATGTTTGGTTATTGCAGAATCACTTAAATGACCAGTTTACGCATATCTAGCCCTCCTGTAAAGCGGCCTATCACCATTGATTTGGTCCACACCAGACAAAACTGATAATAAATAAATAGATAAATAAATACATGTGTTAAGTGGTTAAATGTAATCAGTGATTAGCTCGGTTAACACCTTACTCAGTACTATCAGATAGAAAATAAAGCAGTGACTAGTTAAAGACCCAGCGTCATCATAGTGTGACTTTCAAATCGGGTCAAAAAAATCTAGTCAAAAAGAGCAATGAAGAATTTTGGAAGTAGACATTTCATGACAAAACTGCCGGGGGAGTTTGCATGGTGCTGATTGATTATAAACTGGTTTTTGATATCTGTTTCTTGGGTAAACATGAAAAGCGTGTAAAGTGATAAAATGGATCAACACGTTTGTGACTGTTTTGCAATTACTGTGGGCCCGATTCACAGAACTAACTTAAGACAAAATCCTAAACTTACTACCATTTTGGTATTCACAGAAGGCACGTACTCATTTTGGTATTCACCGAAGGCACTTACTCATTTCGGTATTCACAGAAGTTAGGAGTCCTAACTTTAGGACTCCTAAATGCTTTCTGTGAATACCGAAAGTCTTAAAGTTAGGATTTTTCTCAATTTGGTAGTAGTAAAGTTAGGACTCCTAACATTAGGGGCCAGATGTAGGTAGCCAAATACCGGTCGGTAACGGCCGATTTCGGCCGTTACCGACCGGTATTTGGCTTTTAAGATGTAGGTGGGTCGTTATTTACAGAATCGGTATATTTACTGATTCAGTAAATTTACCACTTCGGTATTTTACCGAATCGGTAAATATTCAGATTCTGTAAATCCATATGTAGCTGAAACTCCTAAGAGTGCCACAGGCCCTTAAGAGTCGGTATTTTACCACACAATCCTATTGTGTGGTAAAATACCGAATTCAGGTGTGCATGCACATCTGTGCATGCACACCTGTGCCATGTGACACACAGACATGCCCTTAGGGCATGTATGTGTGCCACATGTCACACAACCCTGTACTTGGGGTGCTAGAGGGTGTCAAAGTGACACCCCCTGCACCCTTGCAGGATTCGGTATTTACCGATTCTGTAAATACCAAATCGGTATTTCTCATTGATTCCTATGGGCTTCAAGGCCCATAGGAATCAATGTGAAATACCGATTCGGTATTTACAGAATCGGTAAATACCGAATCTTACGGAATCGGTAATTGAAAAATTAGAATTACCTACATATGCCTCCTTCCTATTTACCTACTCTTAAATACCGAATCGGTATGATTCGGTATTTAAGAGTCGGTAAATAGGAATTACCTACATCTGGCCCTAGGACTCTTAAATGCCTTCTGTGAATACCGAAAGTCTTAAAATTAGGATTTTTCTCAATTTAGTAGTAGTAAAGTTAGGACTCCTAACTTTCGTACCCCTAAATGCCTTCTGTGAATACCGAAAGTCTTAAAATTAGGATTTTTCTCAACTTTACTACTACTAAACTGAGAAAAATCCTAATTTTAAGACTGTCGGTATTCACAGAAGGCATTTAGGAGTCCTAAAGTTAGGAGCCCTAACTTTACTACTACTAAATTGAGAAAAATCCTAATTTTAAGACTTTCGGTATTCACAGAAGGCATTTAGGAGTCCTAAAGTTAGGAGACCTTAATTCTGTGAATACCGAAATGAGTAAGTGTCTTCTGTGAATACCAAAATGATTAAGTGCCTTCTGTGAATGCGAAAATGGTCGTAGGTTTAGGATTTTGTCTTAAGTTAGTTCTGTGAGTCGGGCCCTCTATGTTAAGTTTATCTGAGGTTTTGTTGCCCGTGCTCTGTCTTTTTATTAATACAGGCTTTCCTGTTTCCATACATCCTGTCCCCGGGATTCACTGGTACTATTAAACAAAACTGATCTCTTTAATTTGCTCATGTGCATTGTGGCAGGGCTCACGCAGGTACTGTACGGTAGTCTCCTTATACAAACCCTTTTACCCATTTAATTATTTTGTACTAAAACTAGATATTCGTGCCACAAGTGGTTATTGACCCATTTAAAATTATTCTCAATTACAACCTGCAATAATGCACTTATCTTATCCTATCTTATGCTGTATTTATAAAGCGCGCTGACACCGGAGGTTTCCTGGCGCTGTGATTAAGATTGAGGGTGGAGGTCAGAGTTTAAATGAGGTTTGAGAAGAGCCAATTCTTTAGGCTCTTTCGGAAACTTAGCAGGGAGCCAGAGGTTTTAATGTGGAGGGGGAGGGAATTCCACAGTTTAGGTGCCAGGAAGCCGAATCTGCGGCCGCCCAGTTTTTTTAGTTTGACCGTCGGAGTAGTGAGAAGGTGGAGATGGGCAGAGCGAAGATTGCGAGCCGGGCAGTGGGGGTTGAGGAGGGATTCTAAGAACGCCGGGCCCTTAGACTGCCGAGCCTTATATACCAGGCAGCCAATTTTAAAAGCAGCTCGCTGTTCAATAGGTAGCCAGTGCAGCTTAGCCAGGAGGGGGCTGGCAGATTGCCATTTGGGGGTTCTGCAAATGAGTCTGGCTGCCTGGTTTTGCACCAGCTGGAGGCGATGGAGGAGGGACTTGGGTAGCCCCCAGTAGATGGAATTGGAGAAATCCAGGCGGGAGAGAACGAGAGAGATGACGATTTGCACCAGGGATTCATGGGAGAATAAATGGGAGATCTTACGAATTTTTCGTAGCTGAAACATGCTGGCAGAGATGATGGAGCCGACATGAGTTTTTAGGGAGAGGTCAGAATCAATGGTAACGCCCAGGCTTTTTACCGAATTCAAGGGGCTAGGTGGAGTACCAAGCTCGTTTGGCCAAAAGTGGGGGCCCCAATGTGGTGGGCTAGTACCAGGCAGGATGAGTTCGGTCTTCTCAGGATTCAGTTTAAGCTGGTTGGAAATCATCCATTGTTGGATGTGCAGCATTACTGCCTGGAAGTTGGGTACAGCATCCGGGGAATCTAAAGGAAAAATGATCTACATGTCATCAGCATAGTTGAGGACAGTGCAGTTCCAGGTGCTTAGTGAATGGATCAGAGGGCGCAGGTATAAATTAAACAATAATGGGGAGAGGGAGGAGCCCTGGGGGACTCCGCAGGTAGTGGGGACCTGGATGGCGGTGAAGGGGCCAAGGTGGACTGTTTGAGCTCGGCCCGAGAGGAAGGACTTGATCCATTCCCAGGCAGGTCCCTGGCCGACACGGTGGAGAAGGATGTCATGATCCACTGTGTCGAACGCGGCCGACAAATCCAGAAGGACCAGAGCCTGAGGGGACCCTCTATCGGCATTCTCCCGAAGGGTGTCCAGGACTTTTAAGATGACTGCCTCGGTGGAGTGTGCTGGTCTGAAGCCAGCTTGGTTGGGTACCAGAAACCCAGAGCTTTCAATAAATGCCGAGAGGCAGGTGGTAACGTAGGCCTCCAGGAGTTTAGAGATGTAGGGCAAGAGGGAGATGGGCCTGTAGTTGGCAGGGTTGGCGGGGTCGGCACCTGATTTTTTAAAAGGGGAACCAGTATGGCTTCCTTAAACGCCCTAGGTACCGTGCCAGAACTGAGGGAGGAATTCAAAAGGGGAAGAATACAATCAGGCAGGGCAGAAAAGATTGCCCTAAGGACTTGGGGGGGCAACAGTCCCTTGGAGATCCAGATTTGACACGAGTGGTAAGCTCGGAGAGAGTGCTGAGGGTGATTGGTGGGAACTGGGTAAAAGAGCAGGGGTTGAGAGGGGGGGAATCAAGAAGACTGACAGGAGTGGAGAGAGGAATAGCATTCTTGATATTTACAATTTTTTGAACAAAATAGGAATTGAGCGAGTCACAGATTTCTTGGGTGGGGGCCTGGGTTGGAAGTACTCTGTGGTCGGATGAGAAATCGTTCAGAATTTTAAAAATTTCTTTAGATTTATCACTGGCTGTGTCAATTCTTTCCGAAATGTGTGAGACCTTTGCTTTAGTGATGGCGTTTTTATATTCATTACGGGCCCTCGCAAACTCAGTGCGAGCCTCCTTGGTGTAGCCCCGTCTCCAGGTTCGTTCCAGGTGACGTAATTTGAGTTTTTGAGCTTTCAGTTCCTCCGAGAACCAGCGATGAGAGTTGCCATGTCTGGTATGAGCAAATTTAGTAATAGGGGCGAATATATCACTGGCTGATAACAGCCAGGTGGTTATCCCGTCCAACATAGGATCGGTATCTGATTCAAAATAAGTAATGGGGCGGGTGTTGGTCAGGTGGTCGATGAATCCCTGATGGTCATAGGAATTCCATTTACGACACAGTCCCCCAGGATGGGAGGGAGCCTTGAGTTTCCCTTTAATTGAGATAGTGACCTCGATCAGATGATGATCTGACCATAGACAGGGGGAGATGACTGGGCAAGACAGAACGAGATTGTGAGACCAGATGTGGTCCAGAATGTGACCCTTGGTGTGGGTGAGGTAGGAAATGTGTTGAGACAGGTTGAAGTTTGTCAAGATTTCAAAGAGTTCAGTAGCGTGGGGCCCGGCTTGGTCGTCATCGAACCAATAATTGAAATCGCCGAATACAGCGAGTCGGGAGTGATGGGTAAGCAGGTCAGCTACCTGCTCACTGAAGGACAGAGGGAACGATGGCATCGACTGGGGGGGGTGATAGAGGAGAACAATCGCCAAGACACCACCAGAGGTTTCCAGGCTGATAACTATGTTGTCTATCCCGAAAGGGTAAGTGAGGCAGAGGTGAGGAATCTAAAGTTCTTAAGTATGATGGCCGCTACTCCCCCTCCAGGGCGATTCAATGAGCAATTTACATTGAGGATGTAATAGTCCGGGGGGAGGGACGCCAGGATATCCGGATGGGAGTCTGGTGTAAGCCAGGTCTCTGTTAGGAGCAAGATATCGGGCTTATCCATATTGAGCAACAAGAATAAGTCAAGCTGGTGCTTCACCATGGAGCGGGTATTAAGGTAAAGCACCCGAAGGTGAGTGTCATTGTTAAGTGCCAATGGGGGGGTCATAGAACGAGGTTGGGAGAGACCATGGTCAAACTGGGTGCCAAGGTTAGATGACTTACTGGCAATCTCCAGACGGGCAGTGCGCTCCCGCACGCCGGGCGGTAAGGGAAAGTTGGAGTACTGCAAATCCTTGAGTACTTTCGCTGGGTATGTAATGAGAGGACCAGGGGTCTTGGCCCCTGGGCCCGGGCGGGCGCGGACGGGCAAAGACGGGCTTGCCTTTGGCGCGCCGCCGGCGCGCCCGCTGCGCCCGTCCGCTGCGCCTACGGAATGGGGGCTCCATTTTGTAATGGCCGAGGGTGGGAGGGCGGGAGGGGCGAAGCACAGGAGTGCTGACCCTGATCCTGGTCCTCACCTAAGATGGCGGCCCCCCGAGCAGCGTCCAATCAGCTGCAAGAGGCGAGATCTGACGTGGTTAGCAGCCAGGAGATCCCCTATTCCAGACAGCGAGTCTGTGTTGAGGGGTTTAACAGAAGCGCTAGAATACAGCCGAATATCAGGTGAGTACAGTGCAAATGACAAGTTTTAAAAGATACTTTTGTATTAAAAATGCAGCGATTTTAAAAAGGGTGAAAGTTCAGAAAATGCGCAATCAGTCCCGGCTTTCCGCCTCAGGACGTAGTTATCTGACACACACACACAATCGTAGTCATTAGTGGTGTGGGAAGAGAGGGCTTTTGTAGTGGTCGAGGGCGGGAGGGCGGGAGGGGCGAAGCACAGGAGTGCTGACCCTGATCCTGGTCCTCACCTAAGATGGCGGCCCCCCGAGCAGCGTCCAATCAGCTGCAAGAGGCGAGATCTGACGTGGTTAGCAGCCAGGAGATCCCCTATTCCAGACAGCGAGTCTGTGTTGAGGGGTTTAACAGAAGCGCTAGAATACAGCCGAATATCAGGTGAGTACAGTGCAAATCACAAGTTTTAAAAGATACTTTTGTATTAAAAATGCGTCGATTTTAAAAAGGGTGAAAGTTCAGAAAATGCGCAATCAGTCCCGGCTTTCCGCCTCAGGACGTAGTTATCTGACACACACACACAATCGTAGTCATTAGTGGTGTGGGAAGAGAGGGCTTTTGTAGTGGCCGAGGGCGGGAGGGCGGGAGGGGCGAAGCACAGGAGTGGTGACCCTGATCCTGGTCCTCACCTAAGATGGCGGCCCCCCAAGCAGCGTCCAATCAGCTGCAAGAGGCGAGATCTGACGTGGTTAGCAGCCAGGAGATCCCCTATTCCAGACAGCGAGTCTGTGTTGAGGGGTTTAACAGAAGCGCTAGAATACAGCCGAATATCAGGTGAGTACAGTGCAAATCACAAGTTTTAAAATAAACTTTTGTATTAAAAATGCGGCGATTTTAAAAAGGGTGAAAGTTCAGAAAATGCGCAATCAGTCCCGGCTTTCCGCCTCAGGACGTAGTTATCTGACACACACACACAATCGTAGTCATTAGTGGTGTGGGAAGAGAGAGCTTTTGTAGTGGCCTAGGGCGGGAGGGCGGGAGGGGCGAAGCACAGGAGTGCTGACCCTGATCCTGGTCCTCACCTAAGATGGCGGCCCCCGAGCAGCGTCCAATCAGCTGCAAGAGGCGAGATCTGAAGTGGTTAGCAGCCAGGAGATCCCCTATTCCAGACAGCGAGTCTGTGTTGAGGGGTTTAACAGAAGCGCTAGAATACAGCCGAATATCAGGTGAGTACAGTGCAAATCACAAGTTTTAAAAGATACTTTTGTATTAAAAATGCAACGATTTTAAAAAGGGTGAAAGTTCAGAAAATGCGCAATAAGTCCTGGCTTTCCGCCTCAGGACGTAGTTATCTGACACACACACACACACACACACACACACACACACACACACAATCGTAGTCCGACTTTCTCACAGAACAGATATCCCACTAATGTATGAGTCAGTAGCTTCCTCCAATGTTCAACCTGGACCTTGCTGAGGGGACCAAAATAGGTCTGAGATTGGGACAGCCTTGTTATGATAGGCACTAACCTCAATTATCGCATTTTAATGTTATTATGACTATGAAATTCCAAATGTGTTTATTTTTTATCTGCCTCCCTAGTAGTAGGTTTTTCATTTCAGATTTTTTTTTTATTCTCATTTGATGGTCTTTAATTGCCTTGCAAATAAATTATTTGGTCTAATGCTGAAAACAACCAATTAAACTAATCAATGGATGTGATAATATTTTGCTGATTACATCTCATATATTTGCAATGTGAGATCTGTAAATGGTCAAGTGCAGTGCAATCATCTCATACAATATCTCCACCGTTCCAAAATGGAGATACAGTACTAGATTTCACCTTTCTTTCTTGTTGTCTCTTTAGCTTCCATTGACCACTGGGATTGAATCACAGACTTTCTCAAAGGCTTCGGTGGTTGATCTAATCATCATAAGATGTGCACCACTGTTAATCATGTGGTACTTTGATAGCAACAAAAAGCATCAAAAGCTATTTTTGTGCATCAACACAAACATTTAAATAGACACCAAGGAAGAGTAGCCACAGCTGCCACCATGACAGGGACCACAACAGCAATAGCTTCCAGCAGAGCAGGGACGACAACAACAGCACACTGTGCTGTGGTACAACCACGGAGCTGACCACATCTGCCACCATGGCAGTGACAATAATAGCAACAACCGAAATATCAGAAGATAACTTAGCATCAAACATTGGGACTGAAGCAGTGACCACAGCTGCCACCATGGTAGAAACAATAGCAGGAACGATAGTTGCAAGCTGTGAAAAACAGCAGCTGCAGCCACAGCTGTAACTACATCAGCAACTTCAAGAGCAACTGGATACATAGCAGTTGTCGCCACAATACAGCCCACAGCAGCCACAACCGCAGACACCAAAGTGCCTAATAAAGCTCACACAAAAGCCACCACCTACAGCTGCAGGCATGGTAGGACAAACAATCACTGCATCTGTAATGACTACAGGAAAAAATGGGAGTGTCATAAGTTGTCACAATGGCAGGACTAGAATTATTACGAAAGCAACACCCACACATACCACAGTCACAACTGCACCAACAGCAGCCACAATAGGGTCCAAAGAACAGGGACCAAACCAGCAACAAAATGAAGCACAATGCTAGCCAAAACAGCAATTACTACAGGATCAATAACATCTGCAACAAAAGTTGCAATCACCACATGGCTCGCAGAGATGATGACAGTTATCATTACAGCCCCCCCAACAGGAGAAGCTATGCAGAAGTCATAGCTGCAA
Source organism: Lissotriton helveticus (assembly GCF_964261635.1). Lineage (NCBI taxonomy): Eukaryota > Metazoa > Chordata > Amphibia > Caudata > Salamandridae > Lissotriton > Lissotriton helveticus. The sequence continues at coordinate 888,791,786 of NC_136059.1, forward strand.
CCACAACAAAGTCCACAACAGCAACCAGAATTGTAACCAGGATTGGAATATACTACCACTACATAAGGGACCACACAGCAGAAGCAACAGCTATCATGACAACTGCTGTGGCCACAGCTGCCACCATTACATGAACAACAGTGGGAACAGATGTCAACAAGGAAGAGAACCAGGCCATGTCCATATTTGTAATCACAGTAGGGACAAAAGCAGTAGTTGTCACATCAGCAAGAGCCCCAGCAGCATATGTAATGAAGACCACTGAAGGGACAACTTCAGCAACAACAATGGCAAATACAAGAGCTGTGAGGAAAGCCACCACTTAAGCAACAGCCACAAGAAAATCAGGAACCAGAGTGGCAACTACATCTGTGCACCCACCTGTCAGCATCACAGGGTCCAGAGCAGTAGCCACGGCAGTAACCACTGTAAGGACCACAGTATCAACGAGAGCTACCACCATAGCAGCAACATTAGCTTCTACCATAGCGTGGTTCACAGCAGGAGCAACTACTTTGAGAATAGTCACCAAAAAAGGTGCAACAGTGTCTGCTGGTAAACAGAACTGTGCCTTGGAATGTCAGGACGTCAGAATGTAGGGACTGTGTCTCTCTACCACATCAGTACTTTACAACCCAAATCCAGGCTAGCTCACCGTGTCTCACCTGAACTCCTAACCTTCCCAGATTAGCATGTGATTTTGGCAAACCTTGAACATGAACCTCTAGTCCCCAAGGGAACCATGGAAACAGATCATCACCTTTCGTACCTTACTCATGCATGCCCTTAGTTAAAATAGGAAAGTTGCACTGGAAGTTTCCAATACATTTATTGAAACTATCATAGTCTATTATGAAAACAGGTGTGTGCGGTTAGTAGACAAATACAACTAAGCAAAGTAATAAACATTACTAAAAGACTATATGCAATGAGCATCCCAACCATGCAATATTTTAGGTCTAGGCCTAGTCATACTATGTAAGCAAAGGGATATGTTAGTGATCTCTGAGATTAGCAACAGATCCCATACCTGGGGCGTGTTTGTTTCAGGACAGGTCTCTCTGCATGAATTCTCCTCTCTACCCACAATGGGACAAAACACAGTTTAAATGATAAAACTATTGTTTTGAAAAGCTGCAGCTGGGCTACCTTGTTATGTCTAAAATGTTAGGAGCTGTTGCAGACTGAGCAGAAAACAGTTCAACATGGTGTCATGTATTCTAAACATCATTGTACAAGATGTGCAGACAAAATCCCAAAATAGTCACTGAATAACAAAACAACACATACAGCATATTTTGAAAATAATTTCACAGAAACAAAAGTGTTAATTGCGGTTGTGCCAGCAGAAGCAGCCTAACACATCTAATACACTAAAGAAAGGGTGAACCAAGGTGGGCCAAAAAAGGACATCACTACAACAACAGGTGAAACAAAAGTTGCAAATCCAGCAGGGATCACAACGTTGATGACAACGACAACAACAGCTGTAGCCACATCATATTCACCTCAGGAATATAAGTAGTGTTAGAAACGGTGGTTTCTAGTTGGCAGAGGTTGGTACCTTTGTCCAAATAGGGACCCTTGCTTCTAGTCTAAAATAACCCCTGCTCATCCCCTTGGTAGCTTGGCACGAACATTTAAGCAAAAGAATACTAAGTTCCCCGGGGATGGATAATGAAGTAAGTGTAAAGATATGGAGACAGAACGTAAGCAGGGAACAAGGTGTTTCCTTATTGGAACTAGGAGACCTCACACACCCAGGAACCTAGGTGTCATGCTTCATCATTGGTCTCCTGCTCCTCGTCAGACTGGCGCTGCAATGTCTGACGGGCGCCGTAGGCGCTCTTTGTTGGAGATCTTTTGTTCCAGCCAATGGTTTGAGTGCGTGTGAGGGGTCTGGTGAAAGTGTAGTCGTGAGGGAGTAGTGAAATTAAAAGGAGGTGAGTCAATTGACAAGGGACTTTATTCACGTGGCTGACTCCCTTAGTTAAAATGGTGGGAGGGGAGAAAGGAACTGCTTAGTCTATAGTGGGCTAACTCAACCCTCTAAAAAGGTCGACATGTTTCTTGCCTGTCTGGCAATTCTTCAGGACCTCGGGTGTTAGGTACTACACAGTGAGGGTAAGGTAAACATTAAAATTGAAGGAGAAAGATACACCCTCACTGGGTCAATCAGGGAGCAGGCCAATCGGTCCTGCTCTAGAGGGGAGACCTAGAAAAAAAATATATATAGAAGTAAGCCAATTAGCATTGTAAGTGGCAATATCTCATAATACTAGGTTCCCTAAAGACTCCATAAAACACACACAAATAAAACATAATGAAAGGGTATTTCAGAATTACACAATGATGGGCGTATTAAAGGTAGTACGTCCATTCCTGACATTTGGGCAGTGTAATTGTGGATAAAATATGTTGTTCAATACAAATGATTAGACGAAGAGAATATCACAGCACATTAGATAACTGGGTTCGTGCTTACGCTAGGAGTAACCCTAAAGGGCCCCGCAGTCTGTTCCCGTGGGGCTGTTCAGAAAAGTAAGGTACCTGCAAAAGAGGAACAGATACAGGCACCCGGATGGTGTGTTCAACATAAAACATGCCAGGGAAGCGGGGCCAAGTTAGAAAGCAGACACATGGCCGAGCTAAAAAGAAAGGAATCTGTGAATGGTGGGACCAAAGAGGCTCATTAAAGACCCCCACTCGGCCTAATGGGTCCAGCCAGCCATCGGTTTGCCCTGCTCGGTAGGCCATTATCCTACATCAAGACTGCGTAACACTAGACCCCACTACTGAGCCTGGGACCGGGCAGGTCTGCGAAGCCAGTGAGCACCATACTCCCAAGGGGGAGAACGTATCAATGCTGTCCCAGGGAGGGCAGCCAGGCTACAGCAATCCGTACTACGGGCTACCGGATAAGCCAAACTTGCCCGATCACTGGCACCAGAGCCCGGCCCATCGATACACCTCCAGCCAGGACGCGGAAAACTTATGCAGGGCTTCCCATGGCTAAAAGCGTGCCCTCCAAGTCAGAGATTAGGGTATCAACAAAGTGCTCTACATGGTAGAACCAATCACGATAATGCAGTGCCACCTGCAACTGAGACCATTACACCGCAACGGCGCTTACCTGATGCACGAACAGCCAAGGAGAAGAACCTACCCCCAACGCGAGGCGCCCCAGTCGGTGGCGCGGAACAGCTGGTCCCGACCCGGAGTAGCCAACGGGATTAAATGCTGTTTCACCGCGCCTCCATGCAGTGACGCCCCGTCAGTGGGCGTGGCTTACGTAACCTCGACCGCGCATGCCCAGGGGTGCAGACGCGTGTGATGCGTCTAGGCTGAGATTACAACCCCGAGAGTGGCGGCCATCTTGGCATGGGGTGACTTGTTACGGGGACAGTGCCCTACTCTATGTACTGTTGAAAATTGCAACAAAGAGCGAGTAGGTATAGTAGTATTGATTGTGTGTCGAAGGTGGCACCTGCAATAATAACCTCACTCGTTGGTTTGGAGAGGGAGGTGTAAAAGGGGGTAATGATGAACCGCAGTGAGGGGAACATTCAAGGGAAGATCCGCAAGATCTAGTTGCGAAAGCGGACCGTCAAGACCCAGCCGTGGTGTTGGGTGGTTAACTTGGGTTATTTGAATGGCAGCTGAGTTGGATAAACTCGAAGTGCTGGTATCAAGACCAGTGTATCCTAGCACAATTCGAGCTCTAATAGCACGGGAATTTGGATGTCAACAGGGACTATGGTCAAGCATAAGGTAAGACAAGAGGACAGTATGGGATAAGGGGCTGAAATCGCCAGTAAAAGGAATAGCAGAGGTACAATGGTATATCTTTATGCTGTGGTAGCAGTCTATGATATTTGCCAATTTAAAGGGGTCATGTATAATTACCTTGAGGGAGGTCCCAGTGTTACATAGGGGTACAGAAGCCAAAGGACAGTGATGGATAAGGACAACCAATGAACAATGACTATCAGCCAGAAAGTAGGTTTATCTCGCTAATAGTGTCCAAGGCACAGAGTCGTTAAGGCCCAGGGGGTCCAGCTGGAGGCGATGTATCCATCGCTGTTCGATTCTGAACAGTGCTTGGTGAGTGATGGAAGCGTGGGACTCAAGAACCAACCATTTGATGTTGTCAGCTTGGTGGCCATGTTGGACATAGTGTTCATACAATCTTGTGTGGGTTTTAGAGCAACGGATGTTGCTCTTATGTTCCATAATCCTTAGTTTTACTTGTCTCATAGTCATGCCAATGTAGTGTTTGCCACAAGGGCAGGTCAGTAGGTAAATGCATCTAGAACTGTTGCAATTTGTGTGCTTGTTCATGTGCCAGGTGAAATTATCTGAAAGTTTTATCACTTTGCATTGTGTTGTTTGTTGGCATACAACACAACCCCCGCATGGGTAGTGAGCCACCACCGGTGGAAGCCTCCACAGGGTACTCTGGTTGGTGGAAGTTTGTTTTTTGGGGCGTGTATGAATAAGGGAGTCTTTTAAATTGGCCGTACGCTTGAAGGCAAAGCGAGGGTGCGGTATTTCTAGGTCCCCTGTGTTCAGTAAACCCCAATGTCTATTGACTGTTTTCTTCAGGAATGTAGAATTCTGTGTGAAACAAGTCACGCAGGTAATCACGTCATCAGGCTCTTTTGGGCGTGTCACCAATAAAGCCTCTCTGGGGTTATTGAGGGCTCTTTTGCGTGAGTTGTTGACCAGTCTAGTGGGATAACCTCTGTCTTGTAATTTGTGTTGAAGTATTACAGATTCTTTTTTGTAATCAGGGGTAGTGGTGCAGTTCCTTCGAATCCTGAGGAACTGCCCAAAAGGGAGGTTTTCCCGTAGAGATCTGGGATGATGGCTACCAAAGAGGAGTAAGCTATTCCTGTCCGTCTCTTTCCTGTACAGGGAGGTACTCAGACCCTCCTGATTCAGACTAATGGTGAGATCAAGGAAAGGTATCTTAGTGTCTGAAATCGTGGCTGTGAATTTAAGGAATTGGTTTTGACGGTTGATCCACAGGCAAAAGGCTTCACAGCTCTCCTGGTTCCCATGCCATAGAACCAGAATATCATCTATATACCTGCGCCATAGAGTGATATTCCGGTTATAGGGATTGTTTTCTGAGTAGATGTGGAGGTTTTCAAACGTAGCCATATAGATGCAGGCTAGTCTAGGAGCAAAAGTCGAACCCATAGAAGTCCCCTGGATCTGATGGTATAACTGGGACCCGTACTGGAAAAAAAATTCAGTTAGTGCCATGCTGGCACATGTCATAATGAAGGAAATGGGTGTCGGTGAGTTCCAATCCTCCAGCCGGAGGGTGTGCTCAACTGCTTCAAGGGTGGCCTGCTGTGGAATGTTCGTATAGAGGGCCTCCACATCTAAAGTTAGGAGGAGGTCCACATTCTCTCTACCCTCGATGGAGTCAATGAGACGGAGTACATCACTAGTATCTTGGAGGAAGGATGGTATCTTTCTCACTATAGGCTGTAGGAATAACTCGCAAAATTTGGATAATGGCTCAAGGAGTGAGCCTATGCCGGACACTATCGGTCTCCCGGGGACTGGGGTGGTACCCTTATGAATTTTAGGAAGGGTGTAAAAATAAGGGACGACCGGGTCCTTGGTGAGCAGAAAGTCAGCTTCATTCTTAGAGATCCATTCGTTGGTCTCTCCTTCCATAACCAAGCTGGTGATAGCAGTGGTAAGTCTAGGAGTGGGGTCTGATGCCAGAGGTCTATAATGGCTTGTGTTAGCAAGCTGGCGTTTGCATTCAGAATCATAGTCTGTGGTATTTTGAATGACAGTTGCTCCCCCTTTGTCAGCTTGTTTGATGACAATGGAGCTATCATTGCCTAGATTCTGTATAGCTAGTCTTTCCATGTTGGTCAGGTTTTTGAAGACAGGTTTATTGGGCTTTTTCTCCAGGGACTTAAGAACTGCTTTTTCAAACACCAGAACCTCTGGAGGAACCATGCCATCGGTAGGGGTAAACGTGGACGGTTTACGCAATCCAGTGTCCAATGTGTCGTTCACAGGTCTTTCTCCAAGTAGGAGCGTAGGCGTATTTTCCTGAAAAGCTGTTTAACCTCACACATTTCGTTGAAGTTGTCTGGGGTGGAGACGAAGCCTAGACCCTTTTCAAGGACCACCATCTCAGTAGGGGTCAATGGTCTTGTGGAGAGATTAACTATTAAACTCTCCTCCCTCTGGTTGTGCTCCTTGTCTCCATTGATGTGGATGCTGTTTGTTGGTCTTGGAATTGTACCCCTTTCTGATTTCCTCGCTTCCGCCCTCTTCCTCTGCCCCATCCTCTGTCGTGAAAAGGAGGGTTCATGGGGAAGAACTGGGTGGGCGGACCCTGGGGATAGAACGGGTATTGCCAGGGAGGTATCATTTGCGGCGGTCCTTGGAACATTTGGCCTTGATTAAAACCATGGTTCCATCTCTGCCGCTGCTGATTCCGTTTGTTGTTGGTCGGATAGCCCCCACTGGAATCACTGCTAGAGGAGCCCCTACGATTACTGAATTCAGAGCTCTCATCAGAAGAATAGCTAGTCTTCTTGTTAGTGTAGCCTTCCTTGAGATAAGGATATACCTTCTCCTTATCAAATTTAGACACATCCTTTTGGAGTTTTGTCATTTTCTGTTTGAGCAGAAATTCTTGGCTGTCGGAGATTTCTTGATTAATTTCCGCTAGTTTGGTAGTGAAAGGAGTCTTAGTTAGAGTACCCCAGATGGCAGTTTCCATGGCAGTGATTTTAACTAGAAGTGCATCTGCCAATCTCTTGGCTGTTTTGACTATTAAGAACAATAAGTCCTTTGTGCACTTCCAGGACACCTGACACCAATCCCCCTTAAACTGACTATCCTCAAGAAAGAGTCTTGGTATGATGGTGACCAGGAGCCCCTGTGGGGCTATGTTGGCCCTAAGATATTCTGTCATCATGATACCATGGACAGTTATCCTCAGCCATTCTTTTTTCAGACCAGTTAGAGTGGACCAGTCATCGTTAGTGGAATTAGAGGCAGTGGCCCCTCCAGACCCGAAAGGTGGAGCAGCCGATCTTAATGCCTCAGCTATAGCCTCTTCGTCGAAGCTCAGGCCGGGGACGTCCTCCATATTGGGAAGATCGCAATCGGTACGTGTGTGTTACTCCTAAGCTACACAGGTATTTGAGAAATGAAGTAATGTCGGGCAGCCCTAGGAGGTAACCAGGGTGTGGTTCCAGGGGCCCGTTGGTCCTCACAGTGAATTGTCACTGTAGGTAACCCTAAAGGTTCTGTGGGTGAGACCCACGCTTGGAGTTCGATACAAAATTGGGAACCAGTGGTGGACAATGTTTAAAGGGGTCCAGAGTATGTGTCCAGTCAACTATTAAGCAAAAGAATACTAAGTTCCCCGGGGATGGATAATGAAGTAAGTGTAAAGATATGGAGACAGAACGTAAGCAGGGAACAGGGTGTTCCCTTATTGGAACTAGGAGACCTCACACACCCAGGAACCTAGGTGTCATGCTTCATCATTGGTCTCCTGCTCCTCGTCAGACTGGCGCTGCAATGTCTGACGGGCGCCGTAGGCGCTCTTTGTTGGAGATCTTTTGTTCCAGCCAATGGTTTGAGTGCGTGTGAGGGGTCTGGTGAAAGTGTAGTCGTGGGGGAGTAGTGAAATTAAAAGGAGGTGAGTCAATCCACAAGGGACTTTATTCACGTGGCTGACTCCCTTAGTTAAAATGGTGGGAGGGGAGAAAGGAACTGCTTAGTCTACAGTGGGCTAACTCAACCCTCTAAAAAGGTCGACATGTTTCTTGCCTGTCTGGCAATTCTTCAGGACCTCGGGTGTTAGGTACTACACAGTGAGGGTAAGGTAAACATTAAAATTGAAGGAGAAAGATACAACCTCACTGGGTCAATCAGGGAGCAGGCCAATCGGTCCTGCTCTAGAGGGGAGACCTAGAAAAAATATATATATAGAAGTAAGCCAATTAGCATTGTAAGTGGCAATATCTCATAATACTAGGTTCCCTAAAGACTCCATAAAACACACACAAATAAAACATAATGAAAGGGTATTTCAGAATTACACAATGATGGGCGTATTAAAGGTAGTACGTCCATTCCTGACATTTGGGCAGTGTAATTGCTCCTAGGGTAAGCACGAACCCAGTTATCTAATGTGCTGTGATATTCTCTTCGTCTAATCGTTTGTATTGAACAAAATATTTTATCCACAATTACACTGCCCAAATGTCAGGAATGGACGTACTACCTTTAATACGCCCATCATTGTGTAATTCTGAAATACCCTTTCATTATGTTTTATTTGTGTGTGTTTTATGGAGTCTTTAGGGAACCTAGTATTATGAGATATTGCCACTTACAATGCTAATTGGCTTACTTCTATATATATATTTTTTCTAGGTCTCCCCTCTAGAGCAGGACCGATTGGCCTGCTCCCTGATTGACCCAGTGAGGTTGTATTTTTTTCCTTCAATTTTAATGTTTACCTTACCCTCACTGTGTAGTACCTAACACCCGAGGTCCTGAAGAATTGCCAGACAGGCAAGAAACATGTCGACCTTTTTAGAGGGTTGAGTTAGCCCACTGTAGACTAAGCAGTTCCTTTCTCCCCTCCCACCATTTTAACTAAGGGAGTCAGCCACGTGAATAAAGTCCCTTGTGGATTGACTCACCTCCTTTTAATTTCACTACTCCCTCACGACTACACTTTCACCAGACCCCTCACACGCACTCAAAACATTGGCTGGAACAAAAGATCTCCAACAAAGAGCGCCTACGGCGCCCGTCAGACATTGCAGCGCCAGTCTGACGAGGAGCAGGAGACCAATGATGAAGCATGACACCTAGGTTCCTGGGTGTGTGAGGTCTCCTAGTTCCAATAAGGGAACACCCTGTTCCCTGCTTACGTTCTGTCTCCATATCTTTACACTTACTTCATTATCCATCCCCGGGGAACTTAGTATTCTTTTGCTTAATATTTGACTGGACACATACTCTGGACCCCTTTAAACATTGTCCACCACTGGTTCCCAATTTTGTATCGAGCTTGGCACGAACAGACAGGCTTATCTCAGAGGCAGTGTGTAAAGCATTTGTGAACACATACTGTAATACAGTGAAAAGATTACAAATGGACACCAGTTTAGAAAAATAAGTAATCTTTATCTAAACTAAACAAGACCAAACAACAAAAATCCACAATACAATAATACAAAGATGACTTTCAAATGGCAGAATTAGTTCAGTTCAAAGCAAATTGCAGATGCAACACTTTTCACACAAAGTACCTTGGATGTGTCACGCACACAAATGAATAAATGCACTTAATGACCTAACTTAGATCAGTCAGCAATAATTTTGCAAAAAATATTGTCAGAATACTTACTTGGGCATTCTTCATTTTCCAAGGGGCAATGGTGGCACCATCCCACTGAACCTGAGAACGAAGGTCACAAAGAAGACATTACAGGAAACACAAGTTCACCCATATCCTGACTAATAACCACAAAATACCAAACTCAAAGATTTTATTTTTCTGCTCCCTGTAGTTTGTTTTTCAGATCTGTATGATGTTGCTATTAAAGCCATCATTCGTAAATCAGACAAACCTCCTAAACCTTATTTGTGACCATCCCTTAACAGCAGTATTCACTAATTTGTGTGTAAGAGATATATTTTTCCTTTTCCAAAGAAAAGGCACTGACTGGACAACAATTTATTGAGAGTTATTATTGCGGGCAGTCACTAGCCCTCACCAACTTCCTTGAGTAAGCCTTAGACTGCTCTGCTTCGCTATCCTGAGAGAGTCACTACAATTGGATGGTTGGCTCCTAATAAAGGGAAATTGCGGACCTATTACATGCACAGGCCTCACATCCTGCCCAACTAATAACCCAATTTCCAAACAGACTGTCACTATTTATCCTAGGGATGCTCTTGAGTTTCGCCTGTAACATTAGTGTAGTTGTATACTATCTACTGGTGCACCTTCTATACTGCTCCTGTTTACTCACATTCTAGTTTACCAGGCTTCTCTATGCAACTGATATTTTGCCTGAATTAACAGCCTGGAAAAGCACATTGCCCAAGGCAAATGAATATGAAGTTGCAAAAGAATTCTAAAGCACATTATTTTTCCATTTTATTATGTATAATAGCATTAATGGCCCCCGGCACTCTAATATTAACTACCAATGAAAACTCTCCACTGCAGTAATTGGTGCTTAAATATTCATAATGTTCTTCCATCGACTCGAAGAAACCATGTGCAGGTCTCTAGAGAGGCATACATATTTTTTCATCTGGTAGTTTACCAGAGAATAATCTTGAGAATGTAGCTTTTGAACAGTGGTGCGCATGTAAAAATATATGTCTAAAATAAATAGTTCATCGCTGGGAATTGGAATGTAAATAATAGACATTCATAGAATGGTCATAACTCAGATCAAATTAAAAAAACATCTCAGAAAAAAAACGGGTTCTTTTTTAGTAGCTGAAGCTCTGCCTCGATTAAAATAGCCCTCCACAAGCAAGGATGAAAAAAATGCAGAAACGGATGAATGCAAACAAGGGTCATCAACGTATTCACTTGAGAGATATCGAAAAATGAGGGCATACATCAGACAAATCCACAAGGATCTTTTTTTTGTGACACCTTAGTGTTTTACACAAGATGTAAAATAAAGCGTCATCATGTGCTATTTAAAAGAAGTAGTTATTTTTTCATTCCATTTTCGAAATGTCACAGATTGAGGCCCAATTCTCCGACCGAACTTGAAAGGTTAGTAGAGGAAGTTGTTTGGACCAACATGTTTTAGTACACATCAGAGATGCACTGGGATCATTAAAGATTGCAAAATAGCGTTGCAATAGAAAAGTATAATCATTGAAATGACTCAGCAAAGCAAAGATGGGCTATAGCTTACCCTTTGAAAAAAGCTAAAGGACAATTTGTCAAAGAGAAAGAACAAACCAAGCATAATTCAAAAGTGGACAATAACAGAAAAGCTATCAAAATTTAGAGATGGGCCAATCGTCAGAATTTCAACCATAGAAACTTCACTGGCTTCTCGCTTTTTTTTGCGACAGATTAGAGGTACGATGCAGAAAGAATGCTGTTGGAAATCTGCTGTAGCTAAGCTCCATAGTTCACGCCTGAATCATCTTCAAAGCTAGCTGCTTCATCAACATCAAACATTTCTCCCTAACCCTTTGGCAATGAAACGAGTGACCACAAAAGGATAATGTCACACCAGGAGCCATGACATCGCCAGATTAGAAAGAAAGAAGTGACGTGCACTGCAATACTATGATGAAAAAAGAAGTGGGACCACACCTCACCCTAAATACAATTGCCACTGTGGCCTCACAGGCCAGTGGTTGACACATTTTGAGGCCAAGGGTTTCCCCTGGTGGAGCTGAATGGCTCCCTGGGACCCAAATTGCATGGCAGCATGGTGGAGGCAATGAACATGGGTGTGCCCTTATTAAAAGAAAAACTGCAACTCTCATGTGACTGTCTACTATCATGATTTTGAGATCTCGTGAGAACAGTTGCCATTTTGGCGGCGGTTTACTATTCAAACCACACCCAGCAATGACTGATTGCTTGTAAATGAATCCTCACCATAGAAGCAGCCATTAGCATTAATGCTTGTCTTAGTTGAAGTTTTTCAGAATTCCTGCTTTACTTTGTCTGATTTTTAGTGTCTTCTGCATATCTTCATGTCGATGGCGACCTGCAAAAAAGAAAATTATCAAAGCAGCAAACTACTCTTTATCAAGTACGATAAATTAAAAATACCCCACAAGGATTAGGCCTTACCATGGGGAGGATCTGCAGGCTGCAAAGTGCCTGCATGTCGCCTGAGCACACCTGCAGTACAGCAAAGGAGAACATTGATAAGGCAGCAAACCACACACAATCAAAGTACTATTACACGCAAGCTTCTCACAAGTACAAATATTTACTATCCGCATAAAAGATTTCTGCATCCCTTCTGCACACACCTGCAAGAACAAGAAGCGAGATATATCCAAGGCACCATTGAACCCTAGTACCTATATATTGCTATTATAGGATTACTACTTATAACTCAGCACAGAGAACACTTGTTTATATACTTGAGATTACTGTGTCATAGAACTATATACAAGGGTGCATAGAACAGTTACAATTTCAGTTGAGAACCACAAAACCACTTGTTGACCTGTTATAAACTCTGAAATCAGTACATTTTGTTTAATATTAATATTTACCTTTTTCTATGTGAGTAACTTCATTGTAAATACAGCCACACTACTACCATGAATTAGGTCAGTTTTTTAATGCTTCTTTCTCTATGTATCTTATAGCAGATTTTAATTAGTAAAACTTCCCTATTAAGAACGTTTTAGAGAAATTGTTTTGAAGATTGTTCTTAGTCAAGCTAAAGAAGAAGTCAAGCTAAAGATATATTGTTAGACCTGTCAGCCTTAGTGTGGTTTTACCTCCAACGTTTTGCCTTCCTTCTCCATTTTTTCTGATCTCATTTTAGCTGGCCTTAGGACTCTGGACACTTTTCTACTACTAACAAGTGCTAAAGTGCACATACTTTCTGCCTAAAACAATATACCCAATTAAACTATTTAATTTACTTATAAGTCCTTATAGTAAAGCGATAGTATTAGTGCCCAGGGCCTGTAGATTAAATGCTACTAGTGGGCCTGCAGCACTGATTGTGCCACTCAATTAACCCCTTCCCCGCTCATGACGAGCTCAGCTCGTCATGAGTTGTGCCGCTCGCACGCTGATGACGAGCTGAGCTCGTCATGTAACGCGGCTTTTTAAAAGAAGCCGCGCAGCGCGAAAAAAGCTGCAGCGCGCATGTGGTTAAGTAGCCCTGTAAACATGTCTCAGGCTTGCCATTGCAGAGCCTGCATGTGTTGTTTAGACTGACATGTCAACTTGGCAAAAGAAACATTTTGCCAGACCCAAACATTCCTTCTTAATGTATATAAGTCACCCCTAGGGTAGGCCCTCGACAGACCAGAGGGCAGAGTGCAATGTATTTAAATAGCAGGGCACTCACTTTTAAGTTTACATGTCCTCGTGGTGAAAAACTCTTAAATTCGTTTTTCACTACTGCACGACCAATCTCTCCCTTAGGATATCATGGGGAGTACCTTACAACATTTTATAAGTGTAATTTTCCAATGTGAAGAGATAACCCCTTCAAGTTTAGTGTCTCTTTAATCACAATTTAAAATTCTAATTCATGGTGAAGTCCGTTTTTAAATTGCCATTATAAAAATGCCCCTTTTAGAAGTTGATATTCTTACCTTAGCCATTTGGTGCATGCATCCTCTTTCTGGCCACAAGACTGGATGTAGTTGGCATTTGGGCTTTGCGCATTCCTCCTAGACAGTCTCACGCAATAAAAGCTTAGTTGTGCCTGAATGGGCCATCTCTGACATGATTAGAGGGAAGAGCTCAGCCCAGCTTCACCTACACCTGAATAGGCTGTGTCCTGTCTCTAAACAAAGCACTGCATGCCCCCTTTAGAAAGTCTGGAGCCAGGGCAGGGAGGGCAGGACATCTGTGCATTGGAAAGGCATGCCTCCAGAAGCTTCTTCCCACTTCAAAGGCACAAATGTATAAATATTAGGCATAAATGTAGGACCTCAGACAGCACCACTTCAGTACATTTCTGGACCTGTGGATACTCTGGAAGGAAGAATTACTGATGTGCTGCTGGAAACTCTCTGTCACTCTACTGGACTGCACTCTGCTTGACTCCTGCTTTGCTGTACTGACCAACTGCTTGCTATCTTCCTGCCTGGGTGTGAAGGGCTGGACCTGC